>NC_088375.1:157430000-158055000 GCF_037993035.2 Macaca fascicularis | reverse complement strand
CAAATAAACAAATAAGCTCAGGATCTCTTTTTACTTTAAGGCATAAATCTATTTTAGATATGGTGCCGTGAAACAGAACAATCTTAGCTGATAAGAGAGAGTTGATATTGCATGTGCAGGATGAGAGTACATTTCTCAGTCATTTGGGAGAGGGGCTTCAATAGGCAACTGTCCCTTGAATGGAAAACCGTTCTCTGTACAGTCTTTCAGACACTAATTTTGACAAGCACCAAAGCAAGACACATGCTTTGGAGTATTATGTTATGGGATTTTATGCCAAGAAGTTGAAATAATTTAATGGATCTGGAGGGGGTGGAGGTAGCATAGAATTATGGTTGCTTTATCCATTTTTTTCTGATCTGTTTAGGTGATTTATCGATTCTGATTTCCCTGAATTGTTTAGTGCTGAGATTTCATGGAAATAGGTGTTCTAAAACCCACTAAATATTGTTTTTTAATTACCTCACGGCCTCAAAGGAACAAGTAATCCTCATCTTCTTTTTATTGGCACTAAAATTCTCTATAACCACCAGCTCCCATAAAAATCATTCTTTTTAAAGCCTTGTTTTTTACTAAGGAATGTTGATTTTCTAGATACATCACTGCAGGATGGAGTCAGGCAAAGAATAATTATTGTCATTCAAGTCAGTGTTTCATAATCTATCTGGGTGCTAGGAGCCACCCCAATTGGAAAGAGTACATGTGTTATAATAAAATTATCACCAGACAAGGAAAGCAATAATTTTGTAACATGTCATGTGTCTGTGTTCACATATATACACAGCTGGGGAGCAAAGGTAAACAGTTTCCTAAGCACTCACTAAATTCATGGTTATCAAGTGTCTTATTCCTTAAACCAACAGTCTGCATGGACATTTTTACTGTACTCACTCCAAAGTAAATAATTTTTGAGCATTTAACTTCAACAAATTAGGTTGAACCATATGAAACTGACATGGGTCAAAAATACTTGAACATTGGCAATTTCATATTTTTCAACCTTCTAATTTTATTTATTAGTTACAAATATGTACATATGTACTATCATCATTAATTAATGTAACAAGCACAATAACTCTTTGGATAAGGGTCACTAATATATTGGGTGTAAATCTGCACTTCCAATAGTCTCCTGGGTAATTTCTAAATCATTGAGTTAGTTCTGATGAGATCAAATCATCACAGTTTTTACTCTGATACTGTGGCTAGCTAGAAACTTACCCTGTGAGATATGTCAGCTCTGACAGTTTCTTGTGTCTGTGTGCTTGCCTTGTTACTATTTTTTAGTCAGTCTATGGTTTCTTTGCAGAAATCTCTTTATGCCCCTTGTCCATTTTGAGAGGGCTAATTGATAAGTCGAAACTAAATAATACAATACATATATAAACCAGTTTGACTCGACCACTTAATTTAGAATATGTTTCACAGTACTCAAAGAGAAGGTTTCACATGTTGAGTCTGACATGCAGTTGAATGATGGTGCCGTAGACAATTAGGATATTAGATTTTAGTAGAACTTAATTTATTTCTAATTTTTCCAGTGACACAATGGATATAAATGAAAGTTCAAATCTAATTTGAGTCATGCCTCCCACATGCAGTCTTTCCATGTGGCTTGAATTTATCACAGCATGGTGGCTGGGTTCTGAGGCAGAGCATCTGAAAAGTAAGAATTCCAAGAAATTAGGTGGACATCATATAGACATTCATGACCCAGCCTTGGAAATCACATAGTGTCACTTCCTCATCCTTAATTAATTAAAGCAATTACAATCCCACGTAGACTTAAGAGGAGGGTACATAGACATCTCTATAGAAGGAATGTCAAAGAACTTTTGGCCACTGTTTATAAACCACCACACTACTCAATGCATGAACCCCTTAACAAATGGCCATCCACATTTACTACCTCTACTGATAAGGAGTTCATTATCACAGAATGTAAACTATTCCTTTTTTGGGACAGCATTAAATATTAAAAATATTTTCTCAAGTGGAACAAAAATATGCTTTCTTCTTACCCAGTTTTTGTTCCCCCTTCTGCCCTCTGGAACAATGTAAGTCAGCTTTCCTTTTTGCTTGGAAGTAGTTATCAAGTGAATTGTGTTTTCTTTTGGATGTTCGCACTCCTAGTTGCTTTGACTGTTTCCTATTTCTCTCATCACGTGGTTATCTTCTAAGCAGACAACACTTTATTTCTATTTCTCTTAAAGTGCTACTAAATTTGAACCCATATACCATTTAATACTACCCTTGCGGGCTGGGTTGTTACAATACTATTTGTGTGTGTAATAGTTTCTCAAAAGAATTATCTATAGAACAGTTCATTTGCACAAACTGTTAATATATAATTTTTCAGATACTCAAAGTGCCAGCATACTCTGAGCCAATGAGGAGCTGATATGGGAGACGGTACTGGATGCTGTCAGGTGGCAAACGTTTGTGCCCCGTATGGCAAATGTTCTCAGCCACTGAATACTCTACTGTACCATATTCAGTTGAAAGCCTTCAGCAATGTTTGTTATGTACCCCTCAGGAGCCTTCCTTTCTGCCGTATATTTTTGTGTTCTAGTGAACTGTTTGAAACCATAATGGCCAACAAAATGTATGCAAGTGATAGTGCTGAGACTGAGGCGAAGAAACCCAGGAAGAATATTCCACTGGGTGTTAACATGCAGGGCTTCCAGCAGCTTGAGGAGCCTTTGATGAAAAGGTCAAAGTAACAGATGGTAAAGATCAGCAGGAAATTAGGGATTGGAATAAGTCCTTTTGACATTCTGAAGGGCATTATAAAACATCTCTGTAGGATTGCCCAACAGTTGTTTGAAAAATTCCTAGAAGAAACTAAGGCTGAAATATGTCATGACTTCTAGTGATTTAAAAAAAAACGAAAGAGTGCCTGCCACTGTATAATGATTTAACAAAAATGAAAGAGTGCCTGCGCTGTATAATGCCAGGAACTCATCTTTATAGGAACTATGTGCTTAGGACCCTGTATGATGCAGATATAATAGGTACTCTTTCTTTTTCAGAAATGAATGTCTCACACCAAAATCATATTTCTATATTCTAGGTTAATTTTGATCAGAGAAGACTGAAGTAGAATTAATTTTCCTACAATATGACATTTTTCATCAACTACTTAAGGTGACTTTAGCTTTTTAAACAGCTACATAACACTGTTGACCCATCTTAAGCTTCTTCAACAAAGACCTCCACATTTTTTTCGGGTAAAATTCTACAAAGCCTAATTCTGTTCCTCACCACCACTCTAATATGTAATCTGATCATGGTGGTGATGAGGACCATGACTAATTTTTATTGGGCACTTACTTAGCTCCAGGCACAATTAAGTACTTTTCACTATTTCAGGAAATCCTCACCACAGACTTATGAGGTAATTGCTTTTATTATCTGTATCTTATGTATGGGGGGTATTATAGAAGCTGGATAACTTGCCCAAGGTCTTATAGTTAGTAAATGGTGGAGCTGGGATCAGTGGAGCAGTTGGGATGATGTCAGATGTTGAATATGTTATTTATGATGTCAAATATCTATCCCAGGTTGGAATGTATTTGTAAACTACATGACAGTAGGATTTGATCTGAAACAGTGCTTGCTTGGTTCAGAATAAATGCTGAATGAATGAATATGTTGTGAGCCTGTTGATCCATGAATTCACTAATAAGCATCTGTGATGCAAAGCCCAATTCCTCCTGCTGCAAATCATGTCTGTCAATCTTAATGTGTACCGCAAATGTTTTTTAAAGCCATGATTTCATAATTGTAGGGTTCCACAAAAACATCCTCTTGGGAGAGTCAGCAGCATTAAGGCATAGCAGTATTTTTGTTCAGGACACATTAGGTATCTCTGATTTTCCAATATCTTAAATGCTAGTAACAGCTTCAGATATGAAATTACTTAGTGAGCAATTCTAATAGGAGAAACAAGATCTAAAAGAGAAACATATAAGTCTCTCAATGGAAACTGGCATGAGTCATGCTAGCTCTAAAGAAATATGGTATCCATCACTGAAATCATGCAGCAAAAGAAACTAAGCTGAAATGGTTGAATTGAGCTTTCTCAAAGACCAGTTGACCTATTTTGTCCAATGGTATGTGGGCAGAACTGATATACGCTACTTCCCAGCAGAAAATTTCAGAGGCCTTATGTAATATACTGCCACATGGGGCTTTTTCTCTGTCACCAGGCCAGCAATGTCCCAAATATGAGTGTTAGCCTGGGTCCCAGAGTGAAGAGGACATCTACTCAACCCATTATGATAATGCAGTACAAGCAAGAAATAAGCTAAGTCCCTGAGGACTTGGGATTGTTACCACAGCATGTGTAACCTAAGCTGACTAAGAAACTATAAATATGCTTGGCTGGGCATGGTGGCTCACGCCTGTATTCCCAGCATTTTGGGAGGTCAAGGCAGGCGGATCACCTGAGGTCAGATGGTTGAGACCATCTGGCCAACATGGTGAAACCCCATCTCTACTAAGAATACAAAAAAATTAGCTGGGTGTGGTGGCACACACCTGTCATCCCAGCTACTCAGGGGTCTGAGACAGGAGAATCTCTTGAACCTGGGTGGTGGAGGTTGTGGTGAGCCAAGATCGCACCCTTTGCACTCTAGCCTGGGCAACAGAGTGACACACCTTCTCAAAAAAACAAAACAAAACTATAAATATGCTTAAGGAAATCAGGGCTAAATGTGGAGAAACACGTTAGGCACAAGAGGAAGAACAACACCTTGCAGTCCCGGGCACTTCCAGAGAGGTGAGAGCCTAAGTGCAGACACCACCGCCGAGGCATAGTTGGACAGACTGGGTGGAGGGGCAAACACAGAGTAGATGCACAGTTCGTGCTGGAACCAGATCCACAGTTGAGGGCCCAGGAATAAAATGAAAGAAAACAGTATCTTCATGTGGCAGAAAGTGAATAGCATTTATTTTAGCATATTCATTTCATCGAATCTTACTGCTCTTCCCTATCATAACCAACCCATTCCATAAGCCCTTCCTTTGAAATACATAGCTCGCTACCGTCTGTTAGTACCCTAAAATCAATCAAATACCCAGTAGATTTTTATTTTACTTATTTATTGGTTAAAAGAATAGTTTTAGATTATGCATCTCAAAGTCCGTGGCATTGAGAAGTCACTGGCCTGGAATACCCTGCCTCCTGCAAAAATCGACTGACCTATCTCACTTCAGTCCATTTCAAATATTTAGTTTCTAATTAGATTTCATTTGTGCAAAGGGTTTTGCAACCAAAAATGCTTAAAATCACTGCCTCTGATGAGGCCATGGGCTCATTTCAACTATTTTGAAATGATTATCATCAAATTCTGTGGGCTCTGTTTTGGTCTGTCCTAATCTCAACCCTTCTTTTCAGAGCATGTGGCAGAAGCAGCTTCACTACAGAGATAAATATTCATGTGCATTGCATTTTGCTCACAGGCACTGTGTAAACTATATTTAGAACTCTGAATGTTGAGATGTACTGTGTCAACATTGAAATTTAATTACTGTGATGGACTTTAAATCCATGTACCTTCTTGCACTGCAGAGTGAATATTACCTCTTGTGTTTCTTCATTCTCCTTTACGCTCCTATAGAACAGGGTTGCAATCTGTTTAACCAGAACACCCACCTGCCCTTCTCCTCCAAGTGAATGAAATGAACTCTCAGTTTTACGACTGTTTTATCTTTGTATTGTGAAAAAGAAATATTGTCTTGCTAAACTCTTTGGACACTTCCCAATATGCACTATCTCTCTGCTACTCCTATTATCACTCATTCTGGTAATAAATGATAATGTTCGTTGCTAGGATTTGTAAAGCACTGTCAAGTTAGCCCATTATTTTAAACTCAGGTTAAAGTAAGGATTTTAGATTTATATAAGCCTGGTGCCGTTTCATTAAGAACCAAAGGCATTTTAATTTTTCTCCCTCTACCCAAGGGCCTTTACACTTCTTAATGTGACATTAATCAGTGTTTTAATATTTCTTCAAAATGTGTCTATTCTCTGTATGCTATTTACTGTCTTTGTCAAAGTCAATGAACAGGAATAAAAAGTAACTACATGATATAGAAACTACTGTCTTCTTGGCCCTTGTGTAATAGGTAAGTGGATGCTGTTAAAAGTGAACCCATCCATGGTGCTTTTCCTATTTCTGTATAGGATTTTGGTTTCATTTTAAATGAATGTCATAAACCCCAGGTCTGAAAACTAATAGAATTTTTGCATTTACCTACTAATCCATAACCTTTAGGTTAGACTGTGTGTCCATTTGCAGTCAGTTCGTTGGATGATGCAATGCTTTAACACTGAATGAAAAGATTTCTGCTATATTCCAGACACCAGATATGAAGGCCATTTTGGGTGGATTATTCTTAGAATGACTTTATATTAGACCTGATGGGTAGTATAGAATAAGCTGTAGGAGCTAGCTACAGTCCCTTAAATGAGAGAAGACAAGGAAAGAGACATGTTTGATTACCTGACACTGACTCACTTTGGGAGATGGAAGGCTAATTAGGAGTCCAGGGATTGGCAGAACATATTGTCTGAGTCCTGGTCAGTACACAGTGAGTGTGTACACTGTTGCTGGCTGGCTGGTCCCCATGGAGACATTACTGCTCGATCAGTTCTCCTCAGCGCCTATGTGTCCAGAGCTGTGACTGTGGCTTTGAGATGCCTGGTTAAAGGGCAAAGTTCTCTAGATGCTGAGAGTCTGGCGAACATGTGGAGGAGCCTGCATTCTGCTGCCCATCATGGCCCTGGGCAGTATGATGCAGTATATGCTTGCACACAACGAATCAGGTCCAAATCCCACTTCTAGGCTTACTGGTTGAGTGACCTTGGGAAAATTATTTAATCTCTAAATTGGTCTCTTCATCTGTAACCTGATGTTGGTGTGAGGATTAAATGTGATAATCCAGGAAAAGTGTCCCGTCAAGTTCTGGGCACATAATGGGCTCTTAATAAATGGAAGTTAAAAGGAGAGCCTGTCCCTCAGGCAGTTCAAATCAGGTCTAATGACTTCCAATGGATCAAGAGACGTGGCACGTGTTTGGAAAAACCTGGAGGCTGGGATTGGTGAGTGGGAGGCTCAGGGTACCAACAGGTGCAGACAGGCCCTTCTACTGGCTGTGGCAGCACCAGCTCTCCATAAACATCCATCAGTTAGGATCCACCAGGCCTTGAGGAGAGTAAAGAGGACACTAGGGGAGCTCTCCCTGGGAAACCTGGCATAAACCCAAAGGAGAGGAAGGTAGGACACAGGGATGATGAACATAGAGAGCACATGTTTCTTCTTTTCCATTTTTACACACAGCCAGTCTGCTCCTGACTAGACCAGATCTCAGCCTAGATCCCATTCCTCTTTGTATTGCATATACCCCTAAAGACATATTAAAAGAGAATGATAGACCCAGTGAATGCTTAGTAGCCACAAGTAGTTTGTTTTTTGTTTTTTTAATAGGATCTGTCCAAAGAAATACAACTTAAAAAAATGAAACATTCTACCTAGTTTTTTTTTTAATGTAGCCATATCCAAATAAAGTGTATGATCCCTTCCCCACCTATCTACTCCCTTTCATGTTTTCTTGGTTTCTGCTTTTCCACCACAGAAAACTTCAGTGTCTTTGTGCTACATAGAACACAAGGGATGGATCCATCAAAGTTACTCAGAAATATAAGCTAAGGAAAAGAAGAAATGAACTGAATGAACTTCAAAACTAATAGCACAAAAGTAATGCACTTGATATTTGCCATGGACAGGATACTGTAGGTCAGCACGTGTGCTAGTTGGCCATTTGCCTATGTAGACTTAAATCCATTTCCCTCCCTTCCTCTATGCTGCTGTCAATCACAGGAAACACCATTTGGGGGGCTCCCTTGACAACTAGCTTCCAGTAGTTTTGACAATCATGGGTACTAGCAGAAAACTGTAGGATGAGGACAGGGGAGAAGTCCCCGTATTTCTCCCTCTGCCTTGGGGAGGCATTTCCAGCAGGAAGAAGCTGTATCTTCTGGGGCTCCACTCCCACTAGACATCCCTTTCCTTCATGGTCCCAGCTTCTGCCAGGCAGTCACTAGGCTCCACTTGTTCCAACCTGAGTAACTGGTTTCTGAAAATAGCACATCCTAGAGGCAGTGGCTTCCTGTTCTTATATATCTTTGAATTGCCTCCCCTGTCCCCGATTAGCTTTTCAGGTCGTGTATCATCTGTGTAACCAATTCCAAGTATTAAATTTTCTCTGTTTAAAGCACTTAGTGTAGTTTTTATTTCCTGTGTCGATGCTGACTGATACATTGGTGATTTGAATCTATTCTGCTCAGTGAATTAGTAGAATGGGAAAGTTAATGTCTTTAAGCAGCTATGTCTCTATGCAGCTCTGAATAAAAACAAAAATGCATAAATAATGTACTAAGGCATTTCATCACAGCAAAACACTGCTTTGGTTTCTGATATTTCATGACATTTGCAAATAGCTCCTTATTTGTTATTCTGGGGAGTTTTCATTAGGGCTAAACTATTTCACATGACAAGTACTTTTACAGCAGTTTGCAAGAATCATGCACTTTCCCAGGTTAAAAAAAAAATAACCCTGAACTAAATTTTCTCTTCACCTTGTGCCTCCTGACATAGGGTCCATTTCTAGCCAACAGACCTTCCCAGTGTCCTGATGTAAAGAAATCTCCCTGGCCCACAGGACAAACGTGCCCTGACCAGCTTTCCACGATCCCCTTCTGAGCTGGAAAAGCTGGAGATAATTTTATTAAGTGGTTAAAGAATAAAACTTGATAATTCTTGTAAGAGTTCAGACAATGAATGGCTTATAAAATGGGCCATTAAAATAATTCATGTCTGAAATTCAGCATTAATATGATGCAACATGTCAGGTGGGGGAATTGACTCCTCAGAGCTCTACTCCTAACTGGTTGGCTGCTTGAGTAATATTAAGAGAATCCATTTGAAAGAAAGGGAATAGAAATACTGACTCGTTCTAAGGATAGTTTAAGTGAGCTTTGAAAATAGCAAGATCCCACTACAAGTAGATGAACGGGGCATTCAGATACCTAATGAGTTAGAAAGCAATTCTTCCTTGATACCCAGCACCCCTTCATGCATCTAGTTTTTGTCCATACCCAACTTGAGAAGTAGGGAACAACAATAGTCCTTACTTTCTCCCTGAGAGGTGGGAGGAGGGCTCCAGTTCTCCTCTTATAATCCATTCTTTATTCAGCATCACCTTCTCTTTCAATGGGCTAAGTATCATACAAACTGGGTATGCATCTTAATTAATTCTGGCCAGGTCCAATGGCAGTTTAGAGCAGGATCTGCAAGTGGCCTTGGAAAATGTGCTCAGTATAGCCAACTTGTACCCTTGAGGACCTCTATACTTAAGATGTACCTGTGTTTCTGCTCCCCATCAACTGGGATCCATAGATCTCTCTTTGTAATCAAGACCCATACTTTACTGAGGTTCTGAGCAGCTGCTCAACATGACCACGTTTCATTTGCCATTACTTTTTAGTTTCTTTTAATATGAAGGAATACATTCACTCTATAGAAAAATAGGATTAGGATTTTAGGAAGGCTCTCAAATAATGCAACAATAAAGTCTTCAATACCCAGTTGTCAGATGTTTCAGTAAATTGCAAATATCAGATTACTTTTTAAAAATTATTTCAGGCCGGGCGCGTTGGCTCAAGCCTGTAATCCCAGCACTTTGGGAGGCCGAGACGGGCGGATCACGAGGTCAGGAGATCGAGACCATCCTGGCTAACACGGTGAAACCCCGTCTCTACTAAAAAATACAAAAAACTAGCCGGGCGCGGTGGCGGGCGCCTGTAGTCCCAACTACTCGGGAGGCTGAGGCAGGAGAATGGCGTAAACCCGGGAGGCGGAGCGTGCAGTGAGCTGAGATCCGGCCACTGCACTCCAGCCTGGGCGACAGAGCAAGACTCCGTCTCAAAAAAAAAAAAAAATTATTTCAAACACACACTGGGAATTAAACAAGAACCATATATTAGAAAAGGAAATAAGCTTACCTTTTCTATTGCTAGACTCCAGGCACCCACATGGATCTTCGTGATGGAAATTTTAACAACACTGCTAATGCTGACTTATTTCCAATCAGAGCTGAGAGATCAAAAAAGACAAACCCTCTATGGATATACTCATTTTTTTAAACCCATATTTAAAATTAATAATTTTCTTAGGCATTCAACAGTGAATAATAAAGCTGAACTCATTTATTTAAAGTTTTAAAATAGCTCTAAATTAGTTTTCTGTGATACAGGATGCCAGTATTCAGAAAGCCAGTAACTGTCTCACTGTTTCATCCCTGAGTGTGGAATCTTGGGCAAGTTACTTAATTGTACTCATGTCCATTTTCTCTGGAAAGTGCATATGATAACAGGGCTCACCTTGGTTGGTTATTATGAATATTAAAGTAGATGTTTCATTTGATTATTATTCAATAAATATGCATTGAGAGTCTCCTATGTAACATACATGGAGCTTGCCCTGTTGAACTTATGGTTTGGAAAAAGAAATAGAAATTAATCAAAGAATAATATAAATAAGTATAATTATAGCTAGATAAAAGCTACTAAAGGAAGATATTTGATGCTCTAAGAATACATGACAGGAGACTGCACTTAATCAGTGATGATAAAGGTTAGGAAAGGTTCCCTAAAGAAATACAAATGAGATATGAAAGATTGGTAAGAGTTAACTAGGCTGTGTGTGCGTATGTGTGTGTGCATGTGTGTGTGTGTGTGTGTGTAGGGGCTGAAGTGGACATTTCAGGCAAAGGGAATAGCTGGCATATATACCCAGGTTTCCTCTGGAAATTTACCACCCTGAGGCAAGCACTGTTAACCTCCTTTCCAGTTATGTTTATCTTTTATTTTCAGCTAAATAAATTTTATTTTGATTCAGAAGTCTGGGGAATTACTTTGACATTAGGTGTGTGTGTGGTGGAGGGTCCTCTGATGATATGTGCCTGTATTTTTTCCAGAGTGCCCAGGGCAAGTGTGTATGATGCAGATTTATCCTGGACATACATCATGGGCACATATTATCATGCATTCAGAAAATATTTATATATTTATCAAGCATCTGCTTCATGCCTGGCATTACCCTAAACACTGAGAACAGAGATTAATAAGACACAGGCTCTGTCTAGGACTTTAACCCTCAGTTGAGTGAGGGAAAGAGATAAGAAGACACATATTTGTATTATGCCACATCTGAGTTGTGTATGTGAGGCAATAAATTCTGGTAGCATGGAAAATGGCCTGGCTGCCTCTACCTGGGAGGGCCATGAAGACTACACAGAGGAGGTCATATGTGAGCAGAAATTAAAGGAAGCCTAGGAAGGACGTTCCAAAAGAACATGTACCGGGGCACCTCATCTATGTCCCTAGGACCTAGAAGAAGAGTGCCTGGCATATCATGCTTCAATAATAAATATCTATCTAATTTATAACTGGCACAGAAAGAAGTTCTGTGAGTTATTCTGAGTGTATCAAACATAACATGCAAGTAAAGGGTCAGCCTGCAGACAAGAGGCCAGAAATGTAAACAGAGGTAAAATTGTGAAGATGTTCTTATGCAAGGTGAAGAATCCCAGATTTGATTCCCTAGTTTAAATGTTGGAAAGCAACTGAAGCCTTTTAATCAAGGAGAATGACATAATCAGCTTTGCTTTATAGAAAACTCACTGTGTCAGCACTTTAGGGGATGGAAAAGTGGGAGAAAAGACTGAAGGCAGGGAGACCGTCAAGAAGAGATTATACTTGTCCAGAACAGAGATGATGAGGTTTGGAGTGAAGGAAGATGAAAAGAATGCATTTCAGAAACATTTTGAAGTAAAATCCTCAAGAATACACAGGATTAAGGAAGAACAAAGAGACGGGGTGATGAAGAAATGTCTCTGGCCTACATGACTGCTGACACCATTCCTTTTGAGATGGGAATACAGAAATGAGAAAAGGATTGAGAGAATGCAAGATCACTTTGGGGCATGGTATGGATAAGGTGCATGGGTGTATGCATGAGGGAAATGTCCAGATGCAGAGACCCTTGGGCCTCTTATACAGACTTGGGAATCATAAAATCGCTTTCCAGGAGAAAATAGAGAAGAGAAGGCACCCAGAGAACATCTGGAGCCCCTGACCCTGGCTCTATCACCACCCACTCCTCTTCACCTCAGACTTCCTGGTCACTCCTTCCTACTCACTGAGGACCCTGTGGACTGGCTCACATGTCCCCACTGCCTAAATTCCTGCTCTTGCTCAGCTGTTTTCCCTTGGCAAATTAGCTATCATATCAGGTATCGACCCTTTCAGGACAAGAAAACCAGAATAAATGCCGAGAGACATCTTACCTTCTCTAGTGTAGCATTTGGGGACACAGAGGAGGAGAAGTGTGCCTTACATAACTCAGAATGGCGGGGAGTGAAAAATCTTACAGAGAAGCCAAAAACTATTTTATACAATTCTACTTTGTAAAGGGGGATTCTTTTCCACATACAAAGAACCAAAAATACTCGTTTTGTCCTCCTTTTTTTTTTTTTTTTAAATGTATGTGCACTCACGGTTGCTAAGAATTAATACTGACAACATGATTTTTTCTAAATAATTCCTTGGGAAAGCACTTAAAGCCTCCATTTGTTATCCAAATGTAATGTGAGGACAAGAACAGAAGAATTATTTCATAAAGAAAATAATCAATGAATCATTTATCAGTTTTCCTGCCCTTTGTATAACAAATTGTAATTAGTATGATGTCTTTGTTGGCAAGTGCTTATCAGACAAAATGCAGTATAGAAGCAAAGGAAGATTCTGTAAAGAACTGTGTTGTTTTGAAGACCTAATTGTGATGTTATCTCTGGAATTTTAGTGATTACATTGTTAATTTTTGATCTGGTATCCTTAAGAGCAACAAGGTTATTAGCACCTACCTGGAGTTCTGAATGCCCACATTACATAACACAATCTTGGCATGGTGAACATTTGGAAATAAACATTTGCCTAAGATAGAAAAGAGATTCAGAAAGCTCTGATGGCCTTGGACAGGGCACAATTTTGAGAAATTGAATGTGGCAGAATAAAAAGAGGTTTTATCAAGCATCTTTCTAAAGTGCTTTCATACATTTTCTCTTTGGTAAAGAATGTACCACACCCCATCAAGAGCGTTAGAATGGCCTCTCAGACACTTCTTCTGAGACTCTTTGCTCTACTTTCCCCAAAGTTTGTTTTCACTCCAATAATTAATTTTTGAGTGCCTACTACCTGTGATACTTGTTGGAAAATCAAAGATAAATGGGGCCCAGTCTCTGCTTTCAAAGCACTCACACTGGCATCCAGTGGGAACACAGGCCTGTCAACAAATGGTTTCAGTATGATGTAACAAGCATACTGATGTGGCGATCATAGGGACAGGGATGGCAGAGGAGGGAGACTTACTCATTTGAAATAAGCCAGCTATGCACTAATGGAATCTCTGAGGATTACTAAGATTCCCACAGAGCCCATCACAAGTATCATGAGAAATACCCCAGGGTGGAAGGGGGCCCTCGTGCTGCACCTTCTCCCCTTATTTAATCAGCATGGAGCCCCTGGATTGGCTTTGAACATGGTTCTGAACAGGGCCTAGGGGTTAACTTTCAATGACTGCTGAAATCCAGTCAGATGACTATGTGATTTTAGTCGTGGCTCATGGAAATAAATATGCTTTTTTTAGGAATATAAACATAAAATTACTAACAAAAATGAAGCTATTTCTACATGTCCAGAACTATTTTTTTAATTAGAGAACTAGCAGTCTCATCAGTCAATATTACAAATATGATATTCCTTTATTTCCATCTGCAAACTGTTCATGAATAAACAGAAAAGAAGAATACACCTCATCTACCCAATTCTTTACAGGTTATGGCCTGCTCTTAGAAACATGTTTATCCCTTTTCTCAATACTATATTGACTTTCAATACCTTCTAAAGAACCAAAGATCTCTAATACACTCTTGTTCCTCTGTTTTCAGAGAATGTGTGTTACCAAATTTAAGTGTGTAATAAGTTATTCTTAATTACATTCGGATATTGTCTCCTCATAAAGGAAAACTAAATAACAATAGATAAACGGATGGATGAATGGATGCATAGATTAGTTAGCTAGCTAGGTGATACAATACATAGATGTAGATAGATAAATACATAGCCAATAGATAAAGCTGCTCCTTTGGGCTCTTTAACCTCTTCGATCAGCTTTCAATAAATTATAATACCACTTAATTAGCCTGAATGAGTACCTATTGCAACACTGATTCTTGAATTGATTTACGTGACCACTCAACAGATATGTCTAGATATATAAGAGAATGTAACACACCGTTCCTCATCTGTCTACAGCCTTTCCAGGGAGGTAATTGATCATAGTATAGTGTTACACTGCATCCCACATCCAGTTTTCCCTATTATTAGCATTTTACATGAATATTTTTCATTTGTCACATTGATATATTACATTATTATTAACCAAAGTTCAAACTTTATTGAAATTGTCTTAATTTTTCAAAAAAAGGAGAGATGTTTTGCCAGGTATGTCCTGCAGACCCTGGCCAAACAATAGATGAAAGGAGTACTCAGACACAGATATGCAGTGTAAGAGCAACTAGGGGACTGCCAAAGAGTGAGCAGTCTGGATAAGGTGGGGCTCCTTGCTTTTATTTAGTACAGACATAATGTCAAAAGCCTGAAGCCAACACAGTCTGTGGGTAATGAACATTATTGTTCCTCCTTTCAGGGAGCAGTCTCGTGCTGGCATGATCAAAGGTCGGTTCCTGGTTAATATAAGTAAACAATCCTGTTTACACTAAATTCACCTACACTTCCTTGTACCTCCTCCTCGCCCTCTGCTTCATGGTAAGAGAACAGCTACCTTCAGCTTATTCTCCCCAGAGCTATGCAGAGACTTCCGACCTTTCAGAAGATTTGCACCCTTTCCCTGTAATTTCTCCCCCCACTCTGACTGATCTCCTACAGTGTTTAACTGGGATTATATTCTAAGCTCAATCCATTGCACACTTAAAGTGTTCAGAAAACACTCAGAATAGTGGACAAGAATCATTTCAAGTCCCTAAAACCTCAAAGTCTTTAGCATATACGAACCTTCAGGTCTACATACTGATGTGTAATTTTCAATGCCCTGTCAATAGCTATAGATAACGTCATACATGCACACACATACACACACACACACAAGGCCATTTTGGATTTGATTTTTACATTGCAGTTAGATGTATAAAAGTGAAGTTATGATTTTAAACATTTGCATATTTCTTAATCTCTCTTTTTAAGGATATATAGATCTGCTCTGTCTTTTACCCTCCCCACCAAATAATGGTCCCCTTGACTTAGGGCAATGAGAGTGTCCTATAGTTGTTTATTATGAAAAAGTTGTTCTCAGGCCTGCAGACATGATTAGAACCAGCTGGGGAAATTGTTTTTGAGTAGCAGTGACTGAGGTTTACTCAGGGGATGCAGCTTTAATTGATCTGTGCAGTCCCCTCATCCCATCTTTTTATAAGCTCCCCAGGTGACTGTATGTATGGCCAAGGCTGGGAACCACTGCATTGGAAAATACAGAATTTATCTCTTTAATTCAGATCAGCATATGAAATGTGGACCTTGTGTATTAGCATGAAACCTGGAAGACTCCTAGAAAACTCTTCCAGGACCTCCTGCTTTAGCTTTGTTTCCCCTTTGCCACTCAGGCAGAATTAATTACTTCCTACCTGATAACGTATTCATGCCTCTTTTATATTACTTATGTGGAATTATAATTATTTTTTCAGTGCCTATCTCTCCAGTTAGACAGTCAGTTTATGAGGCTGAGATCATGTCTTGTTTATGTGAAATAGCCTCAGCTTTTAACACAATTCTGGCACATAGTAGTTGTTCCATAGGTATCCTAGAAAGGGAAGGTGAGCATAAATCAGAAAAAATATATAAAGTGTAGTTTAGTATTAACTGAAAAAAATCTCTTCTTGGACAAGCACTCACTTCTAACTACAGGAAATTTAACATAGACAAGTTTGTATTTTCTTATATTCTGATCTTCTTCAGAAATAATGGCAGCTATCAATCTTTTTAATTTAAAGAATTTAACCCAGCATCTCATTTTGGAAAATAAAGCAACATATATTGAGGTTGGGATTGCTAACAAGTGAATGGCTAGTTCTATTAAGCCATAATAACATTGAAATAATATCAGCCTGGGACTTTTCTCTACATTTCGTATTTCAGAACATTTGGAGTAACTGTTGCTATCAATGGATCATACACTTGACCAACTGGGATTGTCAGAGTTTCCACACACAAAGAGATGGATGGGATGCTATTAGTCTCTTTAGACCTGAATTCAATTTTGATTGAACATGTTTATACTGGTGAGCTTATAATTATCCTTGAGTTCATTTTAAGAGATGGTTTTAAAGGTTTCTTTTTTCCCTTCTCACTAACTACTGCTGTGTTTTCAGAGAGATTTACTAGTGTAAAAGATTTCTGAGGACATTAATAAAAGGGAAGAAAATCCATAGTTTAGTCTGAGTCTAAAAGCATAAACCAGAGGGAATGCCAGGCATCTTTCTACTGAGTAGCTTCCCCATTTATCAATGTTAGGAAGCCTGCTAATGACACTCCTATCCAGAACTTTTGGAGAGTAGGGAGAAACTAACAAAATAGCAGAGAACTGAGGAATTCTAATTTCACTAATTATTCATTTTGATTCATCTCACTTATTTACTCGGTAAATATATGTTGCTTGCTTACCATATATTTATTTCAGTAAATATATGTCGCTTGCTGGATCCTGGTAATGACAGTGGTGAGTTTCCTTCCCTTCTTAGTGGAATCTACAGCCACCTATAGCTTAAGATTCTCCCCCACACAGCCCAGACATACACACAATACTAAGATCTGAATGCCTGTGTCCCCCAAAACTCATAAGTTGAAATCCTAACCCCCAAAGTGATGTGAAGAATGTACCAAACCCTGTTCAGAGTTTTGGAATTGCCTCCCAGATACTTTATCTAGAGGCTGTTTGTTCTACTTCCCCAGAAGTTTTCCATTCCAGTATTTAATCATTGAGTGTTTCTGCTTGTGATACTTGTTGCAAAGTCAATGATAGTCAAAGAAGTTCTAAAATTGGTTACTTTGGACTTAACAAGCAAATGGACTCTAGGTGGCTTTTGAAAACCAAAAGTACTACTAAGTAGAGGGCTTCTGTTTCTTTATAGTGATTATATGAAGAGTAATGGGCGAAAAGCATCAAAGCTGGAACTGGAGCTCTGGGGTCTATACTGTTTCCACTGAATCATTCCTAATGTGAAGCTTTCACTCATGCTCTTGGCTTTGTCTGGGATGTCTCCTCTCCACCAGGCCCTGATTTCAGTCATCCAGGCTGAGCTTAATTACGTATAACTATCTTCATTTATTTAGGGCACTAAAACAAAAATAACAAAAATACTATAGACTGGGTGTCTTAAACACCAAAGGTTATTACTCACAGTTCTGCAAGCTGGGAATACCAAGATTAGGTTATCTGCAGATTCTCTGGTGAGGACCTGCTTCCTAGTTCACACAGAACCTTCTTGCTGTGCCTTTCCATGGCAGAAGGGGCAAGAGAGCTCCCTGGGGTCTCTTTTAGAAGGGCACTAATCCTATTCATGAGGGCTCCACTCTCATGGCCTAATCACCTCCCAAAGGGCCCAGCTCCAAATACCATCACAACAACATATGAATTTGTGGGAGATATAAATATTCAGCCTATAGCCATAACCAGATGCTTTTACAACCAACATGGTGAATTCTTCCTGACCAGGTGCCAGTCAGACTCCAGGAGAGCAGGGATCCCATGCACTCATGTACTTCTATCCATCTCACAGCCTCCATGGCTTTCAGAAGGTTGAGCTGCCCCCAGGTACCAAAGCAAGGACTGCAATATAGCTGAGAGATAGAAATGTTTTGCAAAATGTTGCTTACAGATTCAGAGCTTAAACTGATTTTGATCTCTTGGGAAAGAAATTAGAATTCTAATCTGATTTCAATCTTTCTGGATCAAAAAACCTTTTGTATCTATCTTTTTTCAATGATGGGAAAAAGTAAAATACCTTTCAAGCCTCCACTAATCCTTCTACTGATGTCTTCTATACTCATGATTCAAATGTGCCTTGTAGACAAGCACAGATCTTCACTGCTCACTTCTGCTGTAAATGCTTCACAAATTTAAAAAAATTGTAAGCCTCCATTAGGCAGAAAGAAAATGATTCTTTTCACTGTGTTTAAGAGTCTGATTAGGGCATTTCTTCAGTAGTACCAATGTCTACCATATGTTTCTTCCTAAATTTATATAAAACTAAATTTCTGACAAAAATATGTAAAATCTAAACATGTCTAACTAATTCTCACTGCATTTCTATGTTTTTCATGGAAAGAGAAAATAACGACGAAACTTAAGGGTATTAAAATACTTATTTTTCAAAAGTAATCTAATTTATTAATATTATTTGCTTTTTTTCATGGTTGTAGGTTCATTGTATTGCTTTTTTCTTACAGACATTTTGATAATTGTTGATTTTCATAAGTTTGATAGAAGAAATGCCATTAATACTTCTCATTTATTTTTCATTATCTGTTTGCATTAAAATAAATTATCTCTTGTAATTATCTTATGAATACAAATAATTGGAGTATTTATGTAAGATTTTGTGGGTTTTTTTTTTAGTTTTAGAGTATGAGCTTATTGTAAAGGAACTGTTAGAATAAACTTTTTTTATTGTACTTTAAGTTCTGGGGTACATATGCAGAACATGAAGGTTTGTTACATAGGTATATGTGTGGCATGGTGGTTTTCTGCACCTATCCATCCATCATCTAGGTTTTAAGCCCCACGTGCATTAGGTATTTGTCCCAATGCTCTCCCTCCCCTTGCACCCTACCCACCGACAGGCCCCAGTGTGTGATGTCCCCCTCCCTGTGTCCATGTGTTCTCATTGTTCAACTCCCCCTTATGAGGGAGAGCATGCAGTGTTTGGTTTTCTGTTCCTGTGAGATTAAACATTTCATGGTGAAAGGAGCAAAGTGCTGTGTCTACATGTGAAAAATCAAGTATAATTCAATCTAGATGGATGAAATACCTGGCATATCCAAGTAATTCTAATAAAATTAGTTGTTTGATTATTTTATTCCTCCCACTATTATATCTTTTGTGTGTGTGTGTAATGTTGCTTAGAAACTATAGATAAATACTTCCATTCTCCATCACAATTTATTGTTTTGAGTAATGCATATCAATGAGGTTATGATCATTAACACACAATTTTCAGAGTATACAATTTTATATCCTATGTGCTGTGTTTATTCTCTGCAGCTGGGAAACTGACCTAGTGAGAAGAAAAATAGGTAGACCTTAAAATCTATTGTAGAACAAAAGTTATTTTAAGATGGATGTTATGGACTGAATGTTTGTGTACCCTTAACATTCTTATACTAAAATCTTACCTCCCTACTGTGGTGGTATCAGGAGGTGAGGCCTTTGGGAGGTAATTAGGATTGGATGAGTTCATAAGAGTGAGGTCCTCACGATTGGGATTAGTGCCCCTAGAGTCATGAGAGAGCTTGCTTCCCCTCTCCGCTCTCTGCCGTGTGAGGATACAACAAGAGTCACAGTCTGTACACAGAAGAAGGCTCTCACCAGGACTCAACCATGCAGGCAACCTCATCTCAGTCTTCCAGCCTCCAGAACTGTGGGAAATGAGTTTCTGTTGTTTCCGAGTCACCCAGTTTATGGTATTTTATTATAGCAATCCAAATTGACTAAGAAAGTTAGACTAGTCTGGAAATGGGACCACCTTCACCTTTCCCAAGTGAAGAGTCAAATTTCAACTCCACCCCTATTATTCACTCCATCCAGCCTTCACTGAGTACTTACATTATTCTGGGGACTAGGGACACAAGAACTGATAAGACAGGTCCCTGCTCATTGTCCTCTGCCCATTCCCCTCCAAAAAAGTCTCGTATCTGAATGCATGCCAGTCTCCACCTCATCCAGTGTATAAATCTGTTCCAACTGTTCCTGTGGTTATTTCACTGTGCTGAGAGTGCATTGTGCTATGTCTTGAAGACATCTGTCTGGTACGTTTTAAAACATGTCAAGGTTATTATAAAATGAATGCATCAAAGCAATACTTTTGCCAGCTTTCAACTTATGAATATGGATTGGCTTTAATAACTGGATTAGGACACTGCTTCAGAAGCCATTTATCTAATGTATTTTTCCAAATGTTATTTCATCAAAAAATTTCCTGGAAATGAACAAGATATATTGAGGCCAAGATGCCACCTAAAAAGTATTCTCTTTTGGTGGGGCATGGTGACTCATGCCTGTAATCCCAACAGTTTGGGAGGCCGAGGTGGGTGGATGGCTTTAGCCCAGAGTTTGAGACCAGCCTGGGCAACATGGTGAGGTAAGACTCCATCTCTACAAAAATAAATAAATAAATACAAAAATTAGCCAGGCATGGTGGTGCTTGCCTGTAGTCCCAAATACTCAGGAGGTTAAGGTGAAAGGATCATTTGACCCGGGAGGTGGAGGTCTACAGTCAGCTGAGATCATGCCACTGCACTCCAGTCTGGGCTATAGAACGAGATTCTGTCAAAAACAAAGAAGGAAGGAAGGAAGGAAAGAAGGAAGGAGGGAGGGAGGGAAGGAAGGAAAGAAGGAAGGAAGGAAGAAAGGAAGGAAGGAAGGAAGGAAGGAAGGAAGGAAGGAAGGAAGGAAGGAAGGAAGGAAGGAAGTTAAGTATTCTGTTTCAGGAAAATAGCAAACTAAAGTTCACTAATTTTTGTTCTTTTTGCTCTTCCTTTTCTAGTATTTTTTAGAATGTAACTGGATAAATTAAATGAAATGAGTAATGTAATTTGATGGAAGTATGTAGTTATTTTCAAATGAATAAAGGAATTAGGACTTGGGTCTTGGTTTCAAAAAAGAGAAAATTAAAGGGTAAAAGCATATAAATCATTAGCTCCAGAAGTAAAATAATTTATTTTTCAAAGTTGAAAGAAAGGATTAAAGAAGAAGAAATTAAATTGAAGGATAAAGAAAGAAAATGTAAACCTATGGAACTCCTACCAAGTGCTGGCCTGAAGCTCAGTTCCAAGTTCTATGCTGTATTTCATTAACCCTCACAACAACCTCATGAGGTAGGGATAGTAATTCCCATTTACAATGGGTAAACAACTAGTCAGTGGCCAAGCTAGGGTTCAGATTTCTCAAGGGAAACTGTTTGGAATCCATGATCCAGAGACTAAGAAGGGGAAAGAAGCCTTTTGCACTGGAATGAGTAAGGAATGGAAAAGGAGATAAAGAGATTAGCACAGACAGTGCTGAATGTGACCAGTTGAAAGCAAGGAAAGGAGAGATTTCAAAGCAGTTAAGAGGAAGTCCAGCTAGAAGTAGACAGAGCAAAATCCAATACTGGGTCCTGGATGGCAAGGAAGGTATCCTTCTAACCAAATGAATGAAAACGTAGCAGATGCAGACAAGTTCAAGGAAGGAGGGGAAGACTGGGAGGAAGACATTTAGAGACTCTGAAATAGTCTCTAATGGCTTTGCAAAGTAAGGGATGAAATCACTGTGTGAGTGAGGGAGGATGTTAATGGGGCTTCAAGAATGAACAAAAGGATTTGACGAAACTGAGAGCCCTAACTACAGACAGCCCGGTTAAGGATTGCATGTACACATAGGAATGAGTGTCAGTGTGCAAGTCTGACAGGGTGGGTTCACCTGAGTTATGAATGGGGAATGTGTCAGTGAGGAGGCAGAACTGGTGACGTGGAGAGAGGAGAAAAGGGACAAGAATATGTGTGCATGCACACGCGTGTGTGTATGTGTGCATATGCGTGTGCCTGTGCATGTAGAAGATCGTGAGTGTGGGTGGGTGAAAAAAGTGTTCAAGTGGATCAGTCTCAGGAGGTACCAGGAAGGGGAATAGGAGTAGGAAAGGAAGAAAAGTAAGCCTGAGAACTCCCAAACCATTTTGTTTGTAAGCTGTTAGTACAGTATAATAATACTAAATAATAGATTTTAATTCTAAGTTGTAAGACAAAGAAAATATGCTCATTTAAAAAAAATCTTAAATTTGATAGCAAGTTAGGGATTGATTTCTTAAAAACAGCCCCCAAAGCACAAATGGTAGGATAAAAGATGGATGCATTTGATTACTTTTATTAATTTATTTTTAATTTTATTAATTAATTAATGTATTGGTTTTTATTTTTAAACATTTAACCAATGTGATTAATTGATTAATTTTAAGTTAAAATGTAATGTTTTTGAGATAAAAAGTAAGCACACAAGCCACAGTGGGAGGAGATAATTATAACACATACAAACAAGAGTAGCATAAAGCGCACCTAAAGAAAAAATCAAACAAAAGACAAACAATCCATTGGAAAAAATAGGCAATAACCTGAAGAGGCATTTCACAAAGAAGAAACATGAATAGCTAATAAACATGTGAAAAGATGATCAACTTCATTAGTAATCAGAGCAATGCAAATTCAAAGCAAAATTAAATATCATTTTACACCCACCAGATTGGCAAAAATTTTAGTCTGAAAATATAAGTACTACCGAAGACGAAGAGCAGCAGGAGCTGTTATATGCTGTCAATAGGAGTATAAATTGGTCCCAATGCCTTGGAAAACAATTTGGAATTACTTTGTACTTGAACATTTGCTTACCTTTCTACCTAACAATTCTACTCCTAGATATTTCCCTAGAGAAGCACTAGTACAGGTGTGTGAATGTGCAGAGAGGTAATGTTTGCAAAAGGAAAAAGAAAACTGGAATCATCTCAAATATCCATTGACAGAAGGATAGCTAAATAAATTGTTATGAATGCATAAATGGATTTTACTATGGTAGTAAAATAATGAATGAACTGCAGCCATAAGCATTAACAGAGATGGATCTCACAAACAAAATATTGAATGAAAACGACAGATCACAGGAATACATACAACATGATGCCATTTACGTAAAGGTGAAAAACTCACAAAACCAAATAATATTTTGTTCATGGACACATACATGTACAGTAAAATGACATTGAAAAAATATTGAGTAATCCAAAGACTAAAGTAACAATTACTTCTGCCAGGGAGACAGAGAACTGGAATGTGTCTGAATGGGCAATGCTCTGTGTCTTTTATTTACTTATTTTTAAATTTTTTTAGAGACAAAGCCTCACTCTGTCACCCAGGCTAGAGTGCAGCGGCACAGTCACAGCTCACTACAGCCTGGAACTCCTGGGCTCAGGCAGTACTTCCACCTCAGTCCCCTGATTAGCTGGGAATAAAGGCACGGCTGATCCTCTATTTCTTAAGCTTGGTGGTTTATTATTCTATGGGCCTATGAACACATTACCTATAGTCCTTCATATGTACGAAATATATGATGATAATAGCAAATGCAAATCAAGGCAAAAATTTAAAAGGAAATGAAAAGCCAAGTATACAGAAGAAAACTTGGTGTTGGTATAAAACATACACATTTAGTTTAAATATATAAATCTTGTGACTTTCACTCTGAACTACAAACAGAATGGGCTGGGCCTTGCAAAGCCACAGTCCTTTGAAAGAATGGTTGAATATTTGAAAAATGGGGAAAAAAATCAAGTTAGTGTTTCATTTTTGATAGGTAAGAAGTACTTTATTATAATGAATCTGTCAGTTTAACCTTTGTACATAAAGAACACAAGATTACCAAAAGAATGTAGTAATCTCTAGAATATGTTCTGTGAAACACCAGACATTAAATGTTCTGTAATCAAATGTATTCAGGAATGCTAGGTACTATACCCACTCTTAGAAATTCATAAGTAAGCACTTAATATGTCTGCTAGAGTATTTTTCCCAACTTGAAAACTCAAATATTAATGAAAACTTAAGTATTCTCTATGAGAGATGTAGAGAGTCTATAAATGAAATCTCTTGCAAGGTCTAAGATATCCTACATCAATGACATCTGACAATGTTCATCTCATTCTTTGGCTCTTTCCCCTCTGCTCACGCTTCAAATGTTATTGTTCCTTAGGCTCATTCCTGTTCCTCTTCTCTTCTCAATCTCTTTTCCTTCTCTGCAATCTATAATCTGATCATTTCAAGATCTCTCTATTCAGACCTGACTTTTCCAGACTCATATTCTAAATTTATGTTGGAATTTCTCAAGCTATGATCCCACAGACATCTCAGATTTAACACATCCAAACCAGACTCTGTTACTTCACATCCTAAAATAACTTGGTCTCTGGATTCTCCATTTTAATCATGGTGTCACCATCCCATCTAGTTTTCAAATTAGAAATCACTTCAATTGGACTCTTGCATCTTCTTGCATTTATTTTGTCATTTTTCAGGAGTGTTCCTTGGCTTAAAGATTAGAGGTCTTTATTTTCTCCAATCCTTTGTCACATCTTAGTCTCCAGTTTTATTATGTCTTAATTGGGCCATTCTGTCACCAATATTTCCCATATGCAGTTCATAATTCACATAGTATTATCATAAGCATCTAATCATATTATTTCCTGTTAACATGAAATAATATGTTCTGTTATTTTTCCTGTATGGAAAACCTCCAGAGACTCCATACAGGTGATAGACAGCGTGTTAAGGTGATAGACAGTACAATGTGTTAGGTGATACATGGAGGGCCAACAGATTTTTGGTAGTTTAGAAAAGGAAGTGACCATCAGGTGTTGATAGAAGATGATATTTCTGGGTATTAAAGTATGACTAAGAGTTTGCTTGTTGGATGAAGAGGGACAGAGACAGCTGCAGAGTCTTGACAATTTCTCTTTGTCTCTGCCTCTGAACTAGTGATGAATTGACTATAGAAAGTCTTGATTATCATAAGGGCCAGTGCTATCATAACCCTAAACTTTGTGCACAATAGAAAAAGATGATTCTGCAAAAGAAACGATCATCAGAGCAAACAGACAACCTATAAAATGGGAGAAAATGTTTGCAATCTTTCCATCTGGCAAAGGGCTGATATCCAGTCTACAAGGAACTTAAACAAATTTACAAGAAAAAAAAAACCCATTAAAAAGTGAACAAAGGGCTGGATGCGGTGGCTCACACCTGTAATCTCAGCACTTTCAGAGGCCAAGGCGGATGGATCACCTGAGGTCACGAGTTCGAGACCAGCCTGGCCAAAGTGACGAAACCCCTTTGCTACTAAAAATACAAAAGTTAGCTGGGCATGGTGATGGATGCCTGTAATCCCAGCTACTCAGGAGGCTGAGGCAGGAGAATCGCTTGAACCCAAGTGGTGGAGGTTGCAGTGAGTCGAGATTGTGCCACTGCACTCCAGCCTGGATGACAGAGTGAGACTCCATCTCAAAAAAAAAAAAAAAAAAAAAAAAGTGGGCAAAGGACATGAACAGACATTTCTCAAAGGAAGACTTTTATGTGACCAAAAAGCATGTAAAAAACAGCTCAACATCACTGATCATTAGAGAAATGCAAATTAAAAACACAATGAGATACCACTATCTCATGCCAGTCAGAGGGGCAATTATTAAAACATCAAGAAACAACAGATGCTAGCGAGGCTGTGAAGAAATAGGAATGCTTTCATACTGTTGTTGGGAATGTAACTTAGTTCAACCATTGTGGAAGACAGTGGGTGATTCCTCGAAGACCTAGAACCAGAAATGCCATCTGACCCAGCAATCCCATTACTGGGTATATACCCAAATAAATATAAACCATTCTTTATAAAGATAGAGATATGCATATGTTCATTGCAGCACTATTCACAATAGCAAAGACATGGAATCAGCTCAAATGCTCATCAATGACAGACTGGATAAGCAAAATGTGGTGGATATATACCATGGAATACTACACAGCCATAAAAAGGAACAATATCATGTCCCTTGCAAGGACATGAAGGGGGCTGGAAGCCATTATCCTCAGCAGACTAATGCAGGAACAGAAAACCAAATACCACATGTTCTCACTTATAAGTGGGAGCTGAACAATGAGGACATGGACAAAGGGAGGGAAACAACCCATATTGGGGCCTCCTGTTGGAGGGTGGAGGAGGAGGAGGGAGAGCATCAGGAAAAATAGCTAACACATGCTGGGCTTAATACCTAGGTGATGGGTTGGTAGGTACAGTAAACCACCATGACACATGTTTACCTATGTAACAAACCTGCATGTCCTGCACATGTACCCTAGAACTTAAAGTAAAATAAAATGAGTAAAGAAAAAAAGAAAAAAAGAAAAGGAGATCCTTCTAGGTGGGGTATTACTAAAAGGCAACGAAAAGAAAAAATGTGTTTCTCTATACTTAACAATTCTGGACACCAAATGTATGGGTTTCCCCCCCCCCCCCATGCCAACCAATTCTCTGACACCAGCTGGGTCTACTACAACTCAATTCAGTTCTGACACTAACTAACCAGAGTTAGCATAGACCACACAGGTAAAGGCCTCAGTCCCACAAGACTGCCCTACATTTCAAACGCCAGTTGCAAACCTGGGCATCTCATAATTTCTGACCAACCAGCAGTAAATCAGGGGTGCTTACCATTTCCTCCTTGGGTTGGATAATTTGCTAGAATGGCTCACAGCATTTAGGAAAGCAGTGTATTTACCATTGCTGGTTTATTATAAAGGATACAACTCAGGAACAGCCAAATGTAAGAGATCCAAAGGGCAAAGGATGTGAGAAGGAGAGCTGCATGCCCTCTCCAGGTCCACTACCATTCCAGAACTTTCACATGTTCACCAACCCAGCCCAGAAGTTCTTGGAACACCATTGTTTAGGGGTTTTATGGTGGTTCCATTCTGTAGGTAGAATTGATTAAATAAATGGCCATTGATGGTTGAGCTCAATCTTGAGCTCCTCTCCTATCCCCTTATGTTGGGGGATGAGACTGAAAATTCCAATCCTCTAATCATATGATTGGTTTCCCTGGCAACTAGCCCTATCCTGAAGCTGTCTAGGGAGCCCACCCACCAGTCATTCATATTACTCTGGAGATTCCAAGGGTCTTAGAAGCGCTGTGTCAGAAACTAGGGACTAAGGCCAAAAACTATAACAAAAGATGTTCCTATCATCCCTATGACTCAGGAAATTACAAGAATTTTAGGACCTCTGTGCCAGTGATTTGGAATAAAGATCAAATGTTTATTTCTTAGTACATCACAATATCATAGTATTTCTTCCTCTGGGTTGATGCAGACAGAACCAAGGTGCAAGTCTTATACAAGGAGGATTTCAGGCCCCACACACTTCCAGCCTCTACCCACCCCTAGCCCAGTACCTGTGTGTAGGAGACACGCTACACAGCCATAACCTGCAGCTCTGATTCTGACTTAACAGTCCTGTATGTTATATGGCCCATGATTGCCCCAACCAAATGTAGCATTTGCAGCTCTTATCTTTTGCAGCTATACTATCCTTGGCAGCCAGCCTGCTGCTAGGTGACAGTTTCTCTTAAACTACTGAGATGAGCCAATCAGTCCACACAAATGGGAGTTTTCATAGGTCTGTGACAGACTCCAACTAAAATGTGGTTTTCTACCCAAAGCTTTAGTGTCCTGCTTCATATGAAGTACAACTTAATTACAAAATAGCAAGTGCTTCCCAAGCCAATGAGATATCTCTAAATACACGACCTAAGGCATGAACATGCTGATGTGAATGTAAACAACAGTCACACATAAAATAAATTAGTCAGTGTGCAATGAATTTAGAAAATACTTCAAATAAATAGAGGAGACTAAATGGTATTTATTCATTTAATCAATAAATATTTATTGAGCCTCTATTATATGACAAGTATTACCCTAGATCCTGGGAAAACAGAGATTAACCAAATAAACAATACTCACAAAATTTGCAGTCTAACGGGAGGAGAAAGACAACAAATTTAAAAATCTCTGCGATGTTGAGTGGTGATAAATGTTTTGGAGAAAAGTAAAGTTGGATGAGAAGACTAGGGAATGCCCTGGTGAGGCATGAGGGCATTTGATATTTGATGTAGGGTAGTCAAGAGAGAACCCTCTCAGAAGGAGCTGTTGTCAGGGGAAGATCAAAAGCCCTGAGCTAGAAATGTGTGTGTGCGTGTGTGTGTGTGTGTGTACCTGGCCTGCTTCTTTTTCCTTCAGTGTTTGTCTTTTTACAATCAGTTCAAAAGAGCAATTTTTATATTAAAAACATCAACCCTTTGAATTCCATTTATGTTACCAACATTTTCCCCTCACTTTGTCAGTGTAGTTTTCTTTTGTGATTTTTTTGCACCAGTGGAATTTTGATCAGAATTGCACTCAAATATATTAATTATCTGGGAGGAATTTACACGTCTGCAGCCTTCAGTCCTCCCATTTAGTAAAACTAGTCTTGAAAGTCCCACAAATTTTTATTAAGGTGATTCTTTGGTTTTTAAAACTATTTTTGCTGTTATTATGAATGTAGGATTATTTGGGTCCATTGTACTTTCTAACTGTTGTTTCTGGTTATAAGAGAAAACTATTAGTTTTTGGAGCACAGTGGCTCATGCCTGTTATCCTGGCACTTGAGAAAACTATTTGTTTTTAAGTGTATATGTTTCTGTATACAGCCATTTTCTCAAACTCCCTTATTTGAACAGTTTTTAGTTTTTTTCCACTATTTATAAACAATTATTTCATCTAGGTATAATCTTTCTGTTTCTTCTCATCAACATTTCATGTCTTAATTCCACCCACTAAAATTTCCAGGACCTTAATGAAAAAAGATAACAGTAAAGTCATTTTTCTAGTTCCTGATTCTAATATATCGCTAGTATTTTTATAATTGCTTGTGATGCCAGCCTTTAGTTTAACAGAGGTGTTCTTTATTAGGTGTTAAAGAAATATCCCTTTAGTCATAGATTAAAACATTCTTATTTGGACTGGATATTACATTTTATCAAATCCTTTTTGGTATCTGTCAAAGAAATGATGAGTTGCTTCTTGTTTAAATGGCTAATACCATAAATTAATTTAATATGGGGTCTATTAGAATGTTTTTTAGAGAACACCTTTTTCACAAGCTGGTCCATGAAAAAAAATTGGGGGTGGGGAGATTGTTGTCTGATCAAATAATTTTGGGGAAATACTACATAGTATATTTTCTTCTTAGAAATTAATTTGCTCATTAGCATATTAAAGATACTGAGAAGTCCAGTAGTCAAGAATTCCATTAACTTTGTTAAACCCTTCATTTCCAAACATTACCTGTTCCCCCTCCCTCATATAGCATTAATTAGCATCCCCTTGACTTGGGTTCAATCTAACACACTTGAGATGTGTTATATTAATAGCTTTCCTTATATTAAATCATCTTTGCACTCCTGAAATAGAAATGCCTTGGCCATAGAGTGTGGTTTTTAAATCTGGTGCTAAGATCAGTTGGTTAGGTTTTAATTGAGGATTTTTGAGTCTGTAATTATAAATGGGATGGTACTGTCACTTTTTTTTGTCTCTGCCCCCTTTTGGCTGTTTCTCTGATTTTAGTATCAGTGTGATTCTGGATTGGTGATATGAATTGGGAAATGATCCACATTTTTCTGGGCTCTGGAACAATTTATGCTGCATGGGGAATTATCATAGGATTTTATTTTCTTAATTTGAAATATTTTCTACAAAATAGCCAAAAGAGAAATGAACCCAAACACAGTGCTAACTGGTTGTCAGTGAACTTGTAATTAAATCTCCTGTTAGCTTTATTTTCTTTACTGATGAGGCTTCAAGTGTCTTCATTTTTCCTCTTTGTGGGTAAACACGATTGCTCTTTGCCCCAGAGGGTTGACGGTTCAGACAGCCAACTCTGCTTAGAAGCAATCACTCCTTGCTCTTGTCACTCCAGATCACGGTAGAACAGGGAAGCATCAAAGTCAGGTCAGGGAAGCAGGAAATGATAGAATCCCAGGCAGGAGAACCAGACTTCTCCATGAGCATGTTGTCCCTGAGGCTGAGAACAAAGTAGGGTGACAAGTATGAAGGCCTGGAGGGAGGGAGGCAACAGAGATAGGTGAATTGTGAGGTCTAGAATCCCAAGAAGAAGTCAAAGAGTATTGATCCTGTTTTAAAAACACTTTCGTTGAGGCCGTGTTGAGAGAATGTTGGACATTTACGGTCTGTAAATGGGGAGAGGGAGTGCTAAGTCCACTTCTGAGGCCAGTTCCTCCCCAAGTCACAGAACTCTTTATTCAGAGAAATGTCATATTATCATAGACCAAATACTTCACACAGCTAAGGTCTTAGGCATAAAAACACACAAAAATGGATATATACCTTCTTTTCTGGTATGGGGATTGCTCCACATTTAAAAGAAGAATACCTTAGCCATGCATTCCAGTCTCATAGCAGGTGCCTAGCTATGTGTTTGGTGTTTGTGAATAAGTATCTGGTGTTTGTTCAGTAAAGATGCGTGTTGTCTTTCCTTGCTTTTATGCAATAGATGTGTTTCTAAAAGGTGGGGCATACATTAAAATTAGAGAATTAATCTTTTTTTTCCAGGTGAGAGAGATATATATACACACATATATATCCTTAGGCACTAAATGTGTCTGTTTTTTAATCCATCTTTAGTCGGTGTTTCTGAGCATGGAAACTTCTTCACCTTTCCTTGTCCTGGTACACTTAAGGTATGATAATGGTCTCAGATACTTCAATATATTAAATTTAAAAATTTTTTATATTAATATTCAAAATTTTTTTTCTAAATAAGTTGATAAGTTGCCAGTGTTCTCTATTTATTTCTTCATATGCTGGGTAGCTTGTACCTCTGTCTAAAATACAAATTGCACATAATACAATTCTTCAACCAAATATAAGTTGTGTTTCTTTTGAGACAAAAAAAGAAACTGCTAAGATTACATGTCTCTGAGTTATTCTCTGTAATGTGATGAATGCCAGAAACAAGAAACATGCATAGTAGAGGAGAAGAGTGATGATCAACAGCAAAGTGGTTCCCTCCACCCCTCTCTATACCCCTCTCCTCCCTTCAGAGAAGCACATTCATCTAAGTGAATTGTTGGGAGAAACTTATAGTCCATTCATCCATCCAAGGATCCCTGCACAATGCAGGCATATGTTTAACACACTTATTAAATGCTATTTTTTTATCTAGTAGTGTACAGCAAAAATAATATTAATCAAAGGAAAATTTTGGGGGTCTATTGCAATATGAAATCAGGATTTGAATGCCTGTAATATTATAACCAACACTGAGTTCTTTAAAGTTCCTTGATTCTCACAAAGCTAAAAATCATTCCTTACCCTGGATTAGAGAAAAATCTGATTTTCCTGTTTCATTGCCTTCTTGAAAGAGATGATGTGGGAAAGTGTCACGATGAATTGTTGAGGCTGAATCAGATGATAATGATTTTGTGTCTAACCCAGCTGTACTTTCTCAGTTCCAGCACCTCACAGGGAAATACATAGAGGCCATTTCCACAATAGACACCTGTGACTTGATAAAATTATTGAGTAGGGACATGGGAAAACATATTTTTCTCCATAGCCATGCTTACATGTTTTTTTTTATTTTACCCCTTTCCCTGCCTCCCTTTTTTGTGATTGTATAGAATATGCCAACATTGTGAAGGGACATCTTGGGGGGTGGGGCTGGTTCCCTGGGACTAGATTCTCCATTGTCGTGAGCCAGGTCACCACTTCATTCCCCTCTGTTACCAGTGACTGTAGAGTCCGCAGATGTTCCACAGTGGGTGGAGGTACTAATCTGAGCCCCGTACCCAAGCCACCTTGTGGCCCGGGTTTTAAAGTCGTGTAGGAAGCAAAGAAACAGATGCAAAAGACAACATGTGGAAAGAATGAACACAACTCAGTGACTAACAGGGCATGCAGGATCAGGAAGAGCTAAAAGTTAAGAGTTACATTCATATCCTGGAGAATGAGGTGCCCCCATCAAATTAATCCATTAATTAATCAAACATTCAGGAGCTGGAGCCATTCACTCTCTGACATACTCTTTGGCTGTATTAATATGGGCATTCATTCCTGAACCACAAGCAGAAGGAAACAGTACTTAAAACCATGGTCGTGAGCACTTAGTTTTTCTTCTCTGACGATGTACAAATCGGTAGTCGCACTTTTAAAAAGCCTTTCATGTAAATCTGGGCACCATCCTGAATGCATCCGTTCTATTAACAGCAATTTGGAGAATTGCTACCAACCCAGCCTGAGGTGAATGGCAGCTGCTTTTCTCTGGGCAGGGCTACTTAAAGAAGTGGCAAGTCCAAAGCCATTTAAAAACTGAAAAGTGGCCTTGTGATAAATAAAATGACACTTCTGAGGCTGAACATCATTGAAAGAACTTTGTGCTGACAGAGAACTACAGAAGCTTTCCTATGGGAAGCTGGCATGCCGATGTCACCGTGGGGCTTTGTTGATTGTGAAACTGGAAGCCATAGCAGTAAGTGGGTGCGTGGGGGCAACCAAAAGCAGGAGGATGGCCTTGCCTGTGTCTGTAGGACGACTTGAGACAGTAACTGCCGCCAGAGTCCCTTAGGTGTGTGCTTTACAACTGCAGGATGGTACAAATGACACTCTTAATTTTCTGAGAGTTTGCTTTGCAGTGAAGATTTAAGACACTGAGATTAATTTAGTTAAATTGATATTTCCCCTCGTGATTTCAGGGATTTAACAGTGAATAAGCCTCTTGATGTTGATCTATCTCCTGGGGGGTCCAATAAATTACAGAAACATGTATTACCATTTTTTGGAGCTCCCTCTTCATTTATTCTCCTTTCTATGGCATACCGTATATGGCCAGGCCTTTGCTACAATTTGTTATTTATAAAAAGTACAGAGCACGTTTCAATCCTACCAGATGAAGTCAGAATTCTAACTGAGCTATGGGTCAACTGACTAGAAAAAAGAATTTAAGATCCCGATGACATGGCTGTCTGTGAGGGATACGGTTTGGATTTATATCCCTGCCCAAATCTCATGTTGAGTTGTAATCCCCAGTGTTGGAGGAGGGGCCTCGTGGGAGGTGACTGGATCATGGGAAAAGACATCCCCCTTGCTGTTCTTGGGGCAGTGAGTGAGTTCTCACAAGACCTGGTTGTTTAAAAGTGTGTAGCACCTCTTCCTTTTCTCTCTTCCTCCTGCTCTGGCCATGTAAGACGTGCCTCCTTCCTCTTTTACTTCTGCCTTGATTGTGGGTTTCCTGAGGCCTCCCCACCCATACTTCCTAGCTAGCCCATGGAACCATGAGCCAACTAAACCTCTTTTCTTTGTGGATTGGCCAGTCTCAGGTAGTTCTTTGTAGCAATGTGAGAATGGACTAATACAGTAAGGCTTGTGGAACCTCGAGTGGTGATTTGGGTTGGATTCCTGACATCTCCTTGGTATATCCTTAGACACATCATTGAGTCTCTGTGCTACGTCATCATTGAGAAAACATCAGCAAAATGGGAAAAAAATATGTTAGCAGAGTCTTACTTAGGAACAGGCTGCATTCCAAAATTATTCAACTAATTTGGACAAATTGAGTGTCTACTATGTGCCAGACATAGTTGACTTAGATAGATAGGGCACCTTTGCCAACAAATAGCCCTTTACTGGCAAGTTTCCAGTTAGTTTGCAAGTCAGCTATGTATAAATTGGTATACATTTTCCTAAAGAGACAAATTTTGAAACAATGGTTAGATTCTCAGGACAATTCTCAGAAGCTAAGTTAATTCATAATGAAGTGGAACTCAACTTCTAATGGAATTCTCAAACCTAACTACCATTTACACAGTGATTTTTAACCCTGGTTGCTGCATACCACATTATAACCACCTAGGAAGGCTTTAAAAATTTAGTAAATACCAGCTGGGCATGGTGGCTCATGCCTGTAATCCCAGCACTTCGGGAGGCCAAGGTGAGCAGATCATGAGGTCAGGAGATCGAGACCATCCTAGCTAACATGGTGAAACCCTATCTCTACTAAAAATGCAAAATTTAGCCAGGCATGGTGGCGGGCACCTGTGGTCCCAGCTACTCGGGAGGCTGAGGCAGGAGAATGGCATGAACCTGGGAGGTAGAGCTTGCAGTGAGCGCAGATCACGCCACTGCACTCCAACCTGGGCGACAGAGTGAGACCCTATCTCAAAAAAAAAAAAAAAAATTTAATAAATACCAATACCCAAACTATGCCCACAGGACAATAAAATCAGAATCCATTACCAGTAACGTTGGTGGAAAATAGAGCTTGAGAAAGAGTAGAAAGGAATGGGAAGCAATGCATCTAGGGAGATCAAGGCTGTGACTGGGGGATAGGGGCTAGGATTCCAGGGGGTGCAAGGTGTAGTCTGGGGTATTGTGGCGTTGGTGGCTAGAATAACAAGAGAAGATGCCTCTCTGGAAAAAGTAGTAGGACTGTGGGCTTGGACCCTATAGGAGATTTTTGTCTTTTGACAGTAAACCATTTTTCAGGAGTAAGAAGATGATGCAGGGGCCTAGAATATTCAGCTCCAGAAGCACAAGGATTGGTGCTTCAATGATAAGGAGGGAGCTGATAACCTAAGTGGTCAGCATCACTCATCACTTTCCTTTTGTCCGGTTCCTGAGGAATGAAAGAAGCTACCTTCAATCCACTGTCTTATTTTGGGGTGAGGCTTTCACAAAATGCAATGCCTTATGTTTTCCCTCTGAATATGTAGTTCTTTTTATCATCTTGGCCTGATTATGGGCCCTTAAGACTCAGCAGAGCTAAGGGGAAGGGAAGGGAATCAAGAGAACCACCAAGAGAGCTCCAAAAGCAAGAGCTGGCAGGTAATTCTGTTCATCTATGCCTGCTCTGTAACAGCTTTCAGAGCTCAGGAGCTCTTACTTTCAGTCACTTCCTTGCAACCCTTGCAGTCAGAATTTCAGGGTTCGGAAACATAGGCCTAAAATGTTATCACCAAGTGGTGAAAGCAGATTTGCTGAGTGGATGATCCCCTTGGCTGTTTTGCCAAGTTCTTCTCATTTTTATAGCTGGGCATGGAGATTTCCTTTTTTGACATTCTGTGACTCTTACAATGTAGGAAAATCTGTGGAGATACAACATTCTCACATTTCAAGTAGCTGCTCTCAAATAAGGGACATTTTCTACTGTTTATTTTTCCCTGGAATTTTCTAGGATATATTGCTTTGGCTCTGTTTTCTAGTTTTCTCTTTATGACATTTTGGCTACTCCCAGTCAACAAAAATAGTGCACTGGAAGAATTCCAGAGACACGTGAAAGTTATCTGTCCTGCTTCAAGGACAGAAATTACTACTGTTTTCTTCTCTCTCAGAGAGATGGCCCTTAAAAGTGTTGGAATGTATCTCTTTTCTTGACATTTTCTGATGTTCCTGATTCTGTTTTCCTGGTGAGGGCAAAATAAATTATTGTGAAAAAAGGAGGCGAGGCCCTGGTTCTACAGGTTTCTGGAGGTTCTGGTATGGGAAGGGCATGCACAGAAGAACTTCTTCTAGATACTGTTTTACTGCAAGCAACAAACAAACAGATCTTTTTTCTCATAGACTGCCAGCCAAACTGTGTAGCAACACTATGGAAAAGACCCCAACGACCTCCACAAAATAAATTCTTCCCTTCACTAAGCAAGGAGTTTAGCTCAGTTGGAAAATCTGGATGGACCTCAAAGGAAGAATTTTCTCCTTTCAAACCCAACCCGTTTCAATAATAGAGAGAAAACAGGTTTTTTTAGAACTGAAATTCCTTAGCAAAATTTAATTGGAATAGCATTCTACCATAATGGGCATTCAGCTTGTTTAGTAGGTGAGACTCCATTAGCTTTGACTGTTTCAAGGAGATTGCATAACCAAGTCACTTGACTTCGGGTATTCTGACAGAGCAGATAGCTCCCCATTTAGGAATTTGCTTGTGCTGGAGTGGGAGAATGAGAGGAGCACCTGCCTTGATATGCTGATGATACCCTCTTATTTGGCAAAGGTATTATTCATAAGGTAGTCAATTAATGTCAGCCTATTGGAAAAATGACAGGCTTCAAAGCTTCCTCTTTAGATTAGAGACTCTAAAACTCTAAATGCCTGCAGATCCATATATCAGTTGTTGCTTCTGACCTTTCCTAATTTAATTAGCCTCCTTCTAGTGAGCCTGATTAAAAAAAAAAAAAAAATTTAATAGATGGGGTTGCTGGGGGTATTGCTTAGATTTTTCCTATTGAAAATAAGTATTCCCCTCCAAGTAATTTATTTGGCTTAATTATTAAGCCAAAGTCAGAAAAGTATCAATAGCTTCAAATAGACAGGAAGTGGCTGTAAAATTAGCCTTTCTTAACGAGAAGAAGGTCAGAGCTTCTTTATATTTTTTAAATTTCACTTTTATGTGTGGCTCATTGCTTAGGCTCTGGCTGAGGCTCATTTAACAAGGATCCCAGTGGTACTGGAGCCCTAAGCAATAAGACTTGGAGACCTAGCCTCCTTCCCTGGGGTGAAATCACCTCAAATCACTCTTAAATACTTGTTAAAATTTTCAGTTGCTTAAGTTATTTTAAATGTAAATTTTCATTTTGAAAGCAAACAGGGACTCAGAAATGATTTTTGTCAGAATAAGTTTGGGTCTGATTCTCTCCTATAACCATTTCTAAAGGAAAAGCTCAGTTTAATTCAATCTCCAGTTAAGTAAAAAACCTAAAGAAAAGTGAGTCACTTCATTTCTACTCTAAATACTAAAGTGGCAGGAAAAGTTCTTTTATCTGTTTCAATATATTCCAACCTGATTACAATCTTTTTTTTTTTTTTTTAAGTCATAGGAAAGTATACACAGAAGGAATGGCTGATAGGTGAAGTAAAAGAGAAAGCCAAAATCTTTAATTATCTTTTTCAGGTTAACAGAGAAACAGGCACCTATGCCTTAGGTAGAGAAAGGTGATTAGCATTCAGAATACTGAAGCCCACATCAATTCAGAAAGGGCATGATTTTAAGATAAGTTGAAGGGTAAGTTAGAAAGAAGCAACTTTTTAAAGCTTAAGTATAAAACTAGGATGAGATCAAAGATGGATTGTTAATAAGAGTCAAGGATTAGTTGGAAGTAAAGTCCCTAATTATACCCAGAGTATTTAATAGACTCAATTGTGTTAAAGAAGATCTTAGAGGTCAGCCAATCCAACTTCGATCTTTGGTTGCAAGGAACAGATGCCTCCTCCAGCTGACACTAGTCAAAGACGGGAATTTATTTAAAAGTTGTAGAAGCTAAGCACTGAAAGAAAGCCAGGCCGAGAGAATGAAGGAGATTCCAGAATTTGATCTTTATTTCATGACTTATATTTTTATTTCTTTGAAAATTAATGTATATATCCTCATCAGCAGCATAAAGCTATTGCTTGTACATGACTATGGCTGAAGTTCTAAAATGTGTTTGGAATCATGAAATTACAAGCACAGATCTATAAAATGGTAATAGAATAGTGTCTTTATATTAAAAATACAACTGCACATTTACAATTTCTCTAAAATGAACTATGTTACTATGTAATTGCAATTACAGAATTGCTGTTAATGATGAAAGACCCTAAGCCTACCTAGACCAATACTCTTATTCTACCATTAGAGAAACTGTAGCCTGGGAAGAAGTGATATGTTGATAATTCCCCAGAGGATTAATAGTAGAGCAAGTAGAAGAATGGAGATCCTTTGATGGCTGCTGTATCAGACGTAATGCTTTGTGCCATACTGGGAGCAGTGGCCAAGAAAGAACTTAGTTAAGAACCTGAGTTCTCTAGTGTCAGACTGTCCTTAGGCAAGTACTTTATACCTTCCTGAGCCTTCATTTGTGTAATATGGATATTAGTACTCCTCATAGGATGTGGTTGTTGTGAGGATTAAATGAGAGAACAAATGCACAGTTATTGACACAATGTCTAGTACATAGAAATGCTCTAAAAGCAATAGCAGTTATCAATTCAAAAATATTAGCTTTTTGCTGCATAACAAGCAACGCTGAAACTCAATGATTAACAAAAATATTTTTATTTCCTACTTATAAATCTGTGATCAGCTATAGCTCTGCTAAGCTTAGCTAGAGTTGGCTCCAGTTTTGGGCTCATGTTGGTCCCGTAAGTTTCCTCATCCCAGATCCAGGCAGAAGAAACAACCCCTACCTTGGATGTGTTGTTCTCACGATAAAGGGGAATAAAAGAAATGGGAACCATGTGATGCTTCTTAAAACCTCTACTGGACACTATCACAATGTTGCCTCTTCTCATATTCTACCAATCACAGCAAGTCATTTGGCCAAGCCCAAATTCAATGAGGCAGAAAAGTTAACTGCACCCACAGGCAAGCTATGTTCAAGGATGGAATGAGAAATATAATCTAGCACAGGAAGGTTGCAAGAAAATCTGTGGTCACTGAGACAAGCAGCTTGAATAATCTGAAACTATAAATTGCATAGACCATCTGTAGTAGCTCAAGTCTTCAAAATTATGGACTGTTTAGAAAAAAACAGAGATCTAGGGAAGGCAGCAAAGTTATTTTGGGTACAGACTGGATAAGAGGGTATATCATACCATTCCTTCTCCCAGAAGTTTCAATAGGTAGAGGATATACTGATTTAGAGGTCATTTATTTCAGTTTCCAGACCTGAAAGGTCTTTCAAAGGGTTCATATTCTTAAAGCAGCAGTGGTATGTGTTTGCATTTCCACTAATTTTTTAAAAACTCAATGCATTTAATGCTTATGTAAAAACTGTTTCCATTATAAATGGAACACATCGAGAGCCCCCAGGTGTATATGGAAGAAGCCTGCTTGGTGGTAAGTGGAAATTAGATGACTTTGCTCGTGATTTGTAACTTAGTTTATAACACAGATGAGCACTACTAGGTGCATTCTTTATCATCATACATTTTTAATTGTTTTATTCTTAGTCATAGGTTGTTTATGTTTCATTCTCAACTCTGAATTAATGAGGAATTTAATGAAGAAGTAAAACATAATTCTGTCAATTTTCTTCTGGATACTTTTCTCCAGATCCATAAATTTCTTTCATCTGAGAAAATAACTATATGGAACATCAAGATATCTCTAATATTTCAAAACGTAATGTAAAAAAGAAAAATAAATTGGTGCTGTTTATGCATCCTGTCTGTAACCAACAATCTACTGCAGAAATAAATACTGATGATGCTTTGAGGTCTGTACCAGGTTAGGGGATAGATGAGAATGACTCTGTGGTCCTATTATTTTTACACCTCAGTACAACATCACAGGCCATTCCTTCTGCCTGAAAAGCCCTCCTCCTTTTCCTCCTCTGCCTAATGTTCCTACTCAGCCTTAATCCACAGCTCAGCCCTGACCTCCCAATGGAGAAGGAATTATCCTCTTCAATTCCCTCAGCTATATTTGTTGCTCTTTCCCCAGTAGTCCCATGTCACTTGCAGGGGAATTACCTCCTGAATAGCCTTGGCTTTGAAAATAGTCACTGAGTCTGTCTTTCTGACTTAACCCTGATTTGAGATCTGGGCAATTTGGTTTTCCAGTGCCAGCAACATACCTCACACCTAGAAAGTACTCAACACATCTTTCTTGAGTAGATGAGAGTAAACAGAATTGCAGCTTGATAGATAAGATTGAAAACTGGAGAGGACATTGGAGAGAGCATTTCAGGAAGAAGAAAAGCACACAGAAGTAAGGAGTAAGAAGACGGAGGCTGAGATGCGCAAGTTCTGTTTAAGGAGCAATAAATGAGCCCACGTGACTAGACCAAAGAGTTTAAGAAAGGAAGTCCTGGAAAAAGCAGTGGGGAGTTTAGGTGTGTTGGGGAGGGTCTCAAGGGACACACATTGTCTTGGTCTGCCTTGGCCATCATATGTCAAAATATCACATAGCTTAAACAGCAGAAGTTTATTTTCTCACAGTTTTGGGAGCTTGAAGTCTAAGATCAGAGTAACAGCATTACAAGTTTCTGGTGAGGGCTCTCTTCCTGGCTTGTATGGCTGCCCTCTGGCTGTGTTTTCACATGGTGGGAAGAGGGAGTGCTCTGGTGTCTCTTGCTTTTCTTATAAGGAAACTAATCTCATCCTCGTAATATCATCATATGACAACTCACCCTGCTAATCTCATGTAAAGCTAATTATCTCCCAAAGGCCCCATGACAAAATATAAAATACCACCAGACTGGGGATTAGGGCCTCAACATATGAATTTGCGGGGAACAAAATTCAGCCCATAGCACCGACCCATATTGAGTGGTTAAGGAACCGACCACTGGTAAATGAAGTGAACCCAAAAGATTGCCATCATCCTTTCCTGCCATTATTAGGGTTCCATTGTTCAGTTAAGAAAGTGAATGAAATCTAGAAAATCAGCAGTTCCAATTAAAAAGGCATTAAAGCCTAAGGACAAGAAGAAAATAACCTTTTAATTTCTGCGATGAATGAATAAAGTAATTTTTGTGAGTGGTATTTTCTATTTCTACAGCAGCCATAAATCAGACCATTGGGAGCTGTACCATTTTACTTTTAAATGTACATTTTTGAAAAGAACACACTTGTTTCTTATTATTCTCCTTTTGTACAATTTCATTGCATTCATCACCAGTCAGAGGGTCCTGTTGATTCTCCAGCAGAAAAAACTATTTGTTATATTCACAGTCCAAGTGCCTACTGATTAGCACAGGTATTTTAAATTAGATGATTGGGCTGGAAGTACAGTCTTCCTCTAAGCTTTACTGCTTTCTCCATTTTCTGTTTTTTTGTTACTTTTCAGGCCTGAATTCCTTTCACTTGGTTCATTCTCTTAAGAATTACTAGCCACAGAATGATGTTTTTATTCATTTGAAAAGTGTATGTCCATTTGCAAATGATTCAAGACAAGACTGAGAATTCCACTGCCTGATTTGCAGAAAGTTGTTGCTGCCTGAAAATGTGCTGGGCATGTCCTGTTGATAGATAGTACAAATATACAGTGTTAATACAATGGGCAAACTCCAGAGCATTTCCATAGCTCCCGACTATTGAATGATATACAAAAATATATGACTTGGGGACAGCTGAAATTGTTTCCACACTTTGAGCTCTGCTTCCATTAGACTGGTTCACAATATTAGATTGAATCCCAAGGTGCTACTGATAATCATCAGCTGTTTTTCTTGCCAGGACTCTTTGTTTAAATGTATTCTTTCATTATCCGTGTGCTTTTGAAAAAAATGAGGGAAAGAATGTTTTTAATTGAATAATCTGTATTCTGTCAGGTATTTCTTCTCCCTAGGAAGGTATCTGAAAACTTACTTTGCTGTTTTTATTTATCCTGCCAGTGTAGTATATTGATGAGAGAACTGAGGTCCAATAGTGTTAAAACAAGACATGAAATATTGATTAATTCTTCTTTTAAATTCTCTTTTTACCCCTGAGTATAGCAGGTTTCAGAAACTGCTGCCAATACTGTGCTCTCCAATAAACCTCCATTATTGGGAGGGGGGTCTTGATACCCTTCAGGCTTTGATAAATGATTATTATGCTTTTGAAATGTTAGCTTTGAGTGCCCGAGGCTTGACTTTCATCAGTTCATGAAAGAAACAGTAGAATTGAAGCTGCAAAGTTTGAGCCAAAGGCCCCCAAAGGAACCATTTCATGAAAGGAGTTAACCACAGATACTGAGGCTTCTGAACTCCTTGTCCTTGTTCCACCTGACACTTTTTCTCCATTCCTAATTGTACATTCCACCGTTGCAAGCTAAGACTTGCCCTTTGGGTCTAGGCCAACTGACTTTGCTGATTTCTGCGGTTAAAAAGTAAGAAGATGGGTTTAGATGGACTTGTAAAGAAGGGAGAAGGAAGTACAGTGCTTGGTTGGATGAAGAAAATCAGGGGACAGTGAATGAGCAGAGTGGGATCTGGAGATTATAGGAATCTGGCTGTTTAGGGTCAAGGACACCCTCAGAGCAGTCACCCTAAGGCAAGAATAGGCCATGGGGAGTCAAATCTACTGCCTCCTTAGGACCCAGATGAGTTTGGAACAGAGGGGAATCTGATAAAATGTATAAGAGAACTGCACAGGACAGCCACCCCACAACAAAGAATTATCTTGTCCAAAATGTTAATAGTGCTGAGATTGAGAAACTCTAATCTAGAGAAAGTGCTACAATTTTTTGTCATCAAAGTATGAGTTTCTTGTGTTCAGAACCCAACTCATTGAGCTATTGGTATTCAATAATTAGCAGAGCACCCTGTGAATAGATAATAAATCCAACATAATCCAGTTCTCTTTTGAAAAGTAGCCATTTCCATTTCCACAGTTCTTCCCCTGAAATTATCTGAAAGGGAAATGTCACTCAGTTAGAAGGCTCCAGCTTGCCAGATAACAGGAGGAAAGTGCTTCACAATATCTTTCCAGAAATGAGAAGAGGACAGAGTGTACTCAGAAACAGAGGTGCAGGCAAATGAAGGTTACTGACAGCCAAAAACACTGAGACTGGTAAACATCATGATAGCTGGACAGACAAGGAATCCCTGTATCCATATGATGGCCTTTTGACATGAAGGAATAGGAGTAAACATCAAGGGTAAAGTAGCTTATATTTTATTGAAATAAACTAGATGAAAGATCATATCTTAAATGATATGTCTTCAAGCATGTGCTACATCAAGGTCTTGACAGCATCATTTTCCCAAGAGATGTGCCAGTAAATTTAAGTAGTTTCCAAGTTATAAGTATCTTGATTACCAAAGAGCAGCAGGATGCAGAGCCTGACCAGTAAAATCAAAGGATTGATGGCTTCCTCTTCACACTCCTGCCTTTATTTTCCCCTGCATGGCTCATTATTCTGCTGCATTAATTTAAGCTTCCTATTGCACTGAATTAAGGGCTTAAATTCTCTTATCATCCCTGTGGGAATCTTGATTGTTTATTTGTGGATGAGAATAATTGTTTTTATTGATCCCCAAATGTGGAAGGTAAAAAAAAAAATGCTATGGTTGATGGCCAGCTCATACATAGTGCTGCGTGCATGAGTGACAAATTATGAAACAGTACTTGGCCCCAGAGGATACCCTTTAAGAATTTTTAAGGCATTTGATAGTTATCATTTTGAGGCATTTGATAGTTATCACTAAGTCTTTCCAAGCTGGAAATCATAAACAATTTCACATACATCAGGCAAAGTCTTTTTGTTGTAGTTTTCATTGAAAGTTAAAGGTCTAGTTGGGTGTAATTTATAACTTCTCATTTCTAGTATGTTCACACAGCAACCCAGTTGAGTTTGGAAATGGTGCAGCTACAAGACGTTCCAGAGCCAGTGTCATCAGGCCAGTGAGTTCCTCTAGGGACCTAGATTACTAGGCATTTATTTGAAAGAATTCCTGGATTCATCCAGAAGTTGTCATTATTCCACTGCAAACATCACTATATGGACATTGACTTCAAATAGTTAGAGAAAAAAACTACTTTGCTAGCCCTAGCTTGTACTGTGGGTAGGAAACCCCACGCCATTTAACATCCCAAATATATCAGAGGCATCAGGGAAAGGAACTGCAACTGTCTAATTAAGTGCTATTTGTAGGACAGGGCACTTGGGCAGTATGAGCCTCCCCCATCTGAATCAAATGCAACACATCTTGTTTAAAGAGCTATTGAGCTAATTAGCATGGCCTGTCTACACAGAAATAAAACAAACCAGGTTAGGTCCTAAAGGAATCAAGGATCAGAAATGTGGTAAAGTTTCCTTATTAGGTGGTAAGAAGGAAAGATCTTTGACCAGATGCCAAACCCTGAAATTCTTGATCCTCTTTTCCTGTGGTAAAGAGAACACAGATATATAGAGAAGCCACTACGACCATTGCATCTTCTTTATTCTTTGAGGGCTCTGTTCTGAAAGCTTACTGTTGAACCTTCAGAAATGACTGTGTGGGCTGGACTGGAATGAGTCAGGAGAGCTTGTTTTGCAGAATAAGTGTCCATATGTCACAAAGAGGATCTTCCTCTTTTTCCTGGAGATATATTATCTTTGACTTTGATAATTAACACATCTGTGAAGGGACCACATCAAAGGGAGGATGATTTTTCCTAATTATGATTTTTTTTGTCGCACTGAAATTCACCTTTACCCTTAGCGCTATGGTTCAGTTATGGCCTTGGCCTTGGTCAGCCATTGCAACACCTTCCATGAGTGGCAGTGTAAAGGAGTTCTCCCCATGAAAGTTTTGTGACCATTGTCGCTACCATTGCAAGGTAAAAACTTTATACCCAGCTTATCTTTTTATATATGCTGCATACATTTAGTATCATGCCTGTCACACAAGGGAGCACGAAATGTGATCTGACCAATTCACGTGTTTGCTCATTACAATATCCGATATGCATGGAGCATGGTACTGCACAATGGTTAAAACTTAATTACAGACTGTTGAGGGTGATGATCACAGAATCATTTGATTTTTAAATTAGAAGAAACCTTGGTTATGACTTAGTTCAACCATCTCATTTTAGACACAAGGAAAATAAGACCCAAAGAGGCTAAATAAGTGTCCAAAGCCTCATGTTCGAGTAGTGGCAGAGCTGCAATATCAAACCAGATATCCTCACTCCAATTCTGACTGCACTCTGTGTTGACTCTGAAACACATGGCTGTGCTTTGTTGCACGGTATTGTGATCAATTGTTTCAACATGTGTGCCTCCCTCACTAGACCATGTACTCGTAAGAAAATATTCATCACCAGGCTCCTAGCACTGTCAGTGGCACATAATAGGATCCCAATAAATGTTGGTTGAAAAAGCGAATAAATGAGTAAATACATGAGACTTGTTTTTTTCCTCATCATGTAGAAACAAACAAATGCCGTAACTTTTAGTGATCTCTACGAGTGCTTGGTCAGCGTAATAATGAAGAATAGACAATATAGGCAGTGGAAGGTAGAAAAAATAGTATGAGAAAGAAGAGAAAAAAAAAAAATACACAATTCCATAGGAATAATAACTAGACAAATTCAGTACATAGACAAAATGTTTAGATTCAATTTGGGAGCATTTTGTCAAGACTCGTGCCTCCTCTGATCTCTTCTCATTTTCAAATAAGGGCTTTTTAAGCAGATGGTGCTTTAAACAATTCCCATCATTGCTGCTTCTCCTCAGACCCCAGAATGCAGGATGGACTTCAGGTTAAGTTGTCTAAAAGGCAAAGTTGTTCGTTAGTGTATCTCACTTCCCTGAGATATGTCTTCCCACTCATTTTGCATCCATTGCTGCCCCATGTTGCTGCTACTATCACAGAGGAAAGTGCACATAACTCGCTGTGATCTGGTTTCTGGGATATTTTCCATACGTCAGAAGATACGAAGGAATGGCTACTTAAGCAGTGACATTTGAGACTCAGTGATAAGTATGCAGAGAGGAGGTATATGGGCTGAGTTTGTGTCTCCTTGTGAATCACCCAAAGTCAATGCAAGTAAAGGCTAAAAAATCCAATCATCTACCCCCACTGTGAGTTTGTGTTTTTCCTGAAATGCTGGCACGTTGTAAGTAATTTGACACTAAGTAGTGCCTGTTAAAAAGAAGCAGCAGCAGCAGCAGCAAAGGATTCAAGGCTCCTAATTATAGCACACTGATGGCCTGGTGCTGGGGTGTGCATCAACAATATTGAGCAAGTACTGGCTGGAGGGCTGAATCCAGACAGCGGTTATCAGTATCTAAGTGTCAGTTTCAACTGGCTGTGCTCCTGTAGGCCAAGAAGTCTACATGGAAGGTAGACCATTTAATCTTTTTCAGAGGTGTTGCTACACAGCCGTCAAACAAATTGGGCTAGTCCAAATGCCCCTGTGGAGAGAGTTTTAAGGAGATGGGCAGTCATCTGTTTTGAATGGATTGAGTCACTTTGGCTAAAGACAAATATGGAGATCCAGTTTTCACTGAAAATTCCTTTGAACCATTTGGAACTTGGCAGATGCCCAATCAGCACTGCATCTAAGTACATCCCCACCCTCCCACTCAGTTCCTGCATTTCCCAGATCTTCTTTGAACATACCAACCATACTTCCATATTCGTGATTTTGTCCTTGCCCTTCCCTCTTCCTGAAATACCTTTTCCTCATGTGGTCCACATAGCTTCTTCCTCCTTGACCCTCCCCTCTGTCTTTTTCAGATCTTTGTTCCCATGATCAAAGAAGCCTTTCCTGGCCAACTTTTATAACATAGCTACCTCCAAATCCAATCCACTGGCCTTCGCAAAGACAGAAGCTTTCGTTGTTTTGATCGTTATTGTATCCCCAGCCTCCAGAACAATGATTACCATGTCGCTTGTTCAATGGAAATACAATGAAGTTGATAATGTAGGTCTTAAAAAGGAAAAGTCTTGTCTTATAATGCCTGGAAAATAGTTAAGGAAATCTTTTCAGATGCTTTCATTTCAAGTTAATCACATACACTGCATGTAAGTTACACTTAGAAACCCAAGCAGCCTTTAAGAAAGTAGTAATATGTCCAGGTAAGCAAGATAGCACTATTATCATTCAGTACCCATCCAGGCTCCAAGCAGCTTTAAGAGAACCTTTCCTCTGATAGACAGCACTAATTTGTGTCTTATGGAAAATTAAATAAATTATTTTTCACCTGAAGGGAGCAGGATTATTTGACTTCAGATATTTGCCATATGGCTTCTCTTGCACACAACATAGCTTTGAGGCTTAAGGTAGTAAGAGCAAGAGCATTCCTATAAATTATTCAGAGATAATTCAAAATAAGTGTGCATCTTTGACATATTGTCAAGTTTCTCAATGCTTTTTCCTGATAACAAGTGCTATGTTTTTGATGAAATGTTGCTTGTTTCTCACACACCTTATTGTTCTGTGTGTGTGTTCTGTGTTTTGTCCTGTTTGTTATTGTTTGTTTTAATTTCCCTCAGAGTCCAGTCTGGCTCGTATCTCAGCACAGGGTGGTTTACCTTCATTCTGGCCATGGACGCTTGTTATGGCATTCACGTCTACGGGATGATAAATGACACCTACTGCAAGTAAGATCACAGGAAATTATTTTTATGCAGCTCCAATTCTGAGATCTTGTCAAAATATCACAATTCATTTTAATACCATAAATCTAAGAAACAGATAAAGCAACAATTATTTCCCAGTGTTCTTTGCTGACATGACATTTTATTGTCAGTGCATCAAGTTGTGCCTTCTAGGGGTGATAAAAAGAAAAATATTTACCAGTCTAATGTCAAGTGTCAGGAGGAACACTTTTCCCTTAATCAGTGGCATAGCAGGAACTTGTGGCTTGAAAATATAGAAGTTTAGTGGTTGTTTAATTTGCAAAAGCAAGTTTGTCATTTCTGCTGCTCTGATGGCTTGATGGATAGCTATCTACTCAATGGTTAGTTAGATTTGATCATGAACGAAAAAATGTCCTGAAGCCTCAGAGAAACTGACAGCTTAACAAGAATTCCTGGGAATTATACTTCACTAATAAGTGAGTAATCTGCCAGATCCTTATTTAAAATGAGTGTGTTTACCCACAGTATATCCTCGCTGGTGGGATAGTTTCTAATTAGATAATAAAACAAACCCTCCATGCTTCATCAGGATAATGAAATCTATTTCCCTACCAACAATTGGCACAATATAATTCACAGACTGTTTTAATCATAATGTCAAAATGGTAACTCTCAGCCACAATCATCATGGACAAATATTTCTTCCCTAACTATAAGCATAATGGAGCTCAGATGAACCCAATATCTTACTGTGAAAAATCACAGTTTCTTCAGGTTCTGCAAGAGGCTATCTGAAGTTTCTTCCATTATACACCATTTCTTTTTTCAAAGAATAGCCATATGTTTGAATGTAATTGGCATGATATATAAATTTTATTTGATCTATTAAGCCACTAAGAACCTGGTACATCTTCCTAAAAGCTTTCATACATATAATAGCTTTTAACTGAGTTCATGGACAAGAATCATGTATGGGTTTGTGAGTAAATGCATTTACTGGGCACATAATGGATTCTTGTAAATGAGTGCTTCATTCTTCATCTCAATCTTTCTCTCCTTTTCTTTTTTTTTTCTTTTCTAGGACAGAAGGGTATAGAAAAGTCCCCTACCATTACTATGAACAAGGAAGAGATGAGTGTGATGAATATTTTCTTCATGAACATGCCCCATATGGGGGTCATAGGTTTATCACTGAAAAGAAAGTGTTTGCTAAATGGGCCAAGAAGCACAGGATAATATTTACACATCCAAACTGGACATTGTCTTGATAATGGTTTTTCTGATCTTGCCACATCACTTAACGTGATCCCCATACTGCGACTGTGATGCTGATGATGCTAATGGAGATGATGGTAACGATAAAGACAACAACAATGATTATCAAGTTCCTGTACACTCTCAGATGTGGATGGTGACTCTGCTAGTAATTCAAACTCAGCATTTCATGGAGGATGGTTGTGCTCATGATGTTCTTTCTGGAGGTTCAACACTACATACCGCACTTTATAATTTAACTGGAATTGAGATGAAGGCCAGTGACATGACAACTGTGACCTAAGAAATGGGAAGATTATCCTTCAAGATAGCTGCCTAGAATTGTTCAACAGTGAGTAACTTCCAAAAGCCAAAAGAGTTTGGCCTCATGAGGCAAGGTGACTGACTCAATGGCTTCTTGAATCTCAGCAGCTCCGCCATCTTGAAGAATGATTGATTTTTCAAACACTGACCCAAGAACTGCTATCAGGGTGCAAGTATCTTACTAGTTAGCCTAAGGACGGGAAAATATCACTTCCTAATATGCCATCTTTCAACAGTATTTCCTACAGCTAAAGCCTCAGGCCATTGCCTAATTAACAATGAAGATTTCATGGACGTCCTACACTTCAGGATTACTTGACTATCCCAAACACATAAATCAAAATGGGCTAAGTAGCAAATCTTGATGAATTTCCACTCTTACCATCCATTCTTACTACAGACAATATAACTGAACATGTGATTAGAGTGACCTATATTAATGTTTAGTTATTTTTGGTTGAGTCCTAAATATTTCAGAAGGCTACTTAACATGTAAGATACCAACTTCAACACTGTAATAACATATACTGTGAAAACATTCCTAAAACATAACCAAAGGGTTTACTAACTCTGCTTCAACATCCAACAACACAAAACCGTATGATTTTTAAAATCATGAAACAGAGAAAGCAAAGCATATTTTTACATCAATTTGTATCCTATCATACTTCATAATATATATTTGTATATTCAAATTGCTATTTTATAGGCCCAAGATGTGTTTCTCTAAACATTACATTCTCATTGCCAAGTGCCAACTGTTAGACATGGAGAGGAAATGATTCCTTATATTAAACCTGACCAGAGGTTTTGCCTTGTAGGAATTTATTTTTCCCATAGTGTGTCAGTTGTTATGCCACAATAACAACAATAATAATGACCTTAATGTCCAAGGTACTTTGTCATTTACAGTCCTTTAACATCTGTTATACCATGTGATGCCCCTGAACGCCCCATTGGGCTATTGTCTGTGTATTCTGCTATCTCTTTAGCAGATGATCTGTAATTTGGTCATTGTTCTGTTATATTCCAGATTGCTCTACTTGCAAATATTTGTATAGAATAGAATTTATGTAAACTAGTAACCAGTTGATCTCTGTGCCAAATACATTATATCAGGATTACACAAAAATATCACAAAGGATGGTCTTGGCCATATGCTACGACCCCTGTGAAAATAAGTAGTTTCGAGTAGTTTTTCTATATACATATATATACGTGTGATTCTATTTAGGCGGGGAAAGATGAAAAAGCAGGGACAACAGGAGGAAATGAAGGCAGAGAAATATAGTTTCCTGTCCTAGGGTTGAGACAATTCTATTTTTCATATACTCATTGCTCATTAAATATTAAAGGGTTGATTTGCTGAGAGAGTAGCTGAGAGTTCAAAAACATCCTTGCAGAATGATTCAAAAGACAAAAGCCAGGCTCAACTTACAGAGTGTTTTGGAGACTGGAAGTAATGATACATTTCACTTCAGAAGCACTTGTAGGTATTTACTAGTGCTAAGTATTATGGTGAGCTATCATTAAAATGTGCCGTCTTGGATAAAGGCCTTTTGCCTGCTGTCTTCTGCCATTTTGATACCTCAATATTCACACCCATAAAAATTACTAAGCCCCAGTTCTATCCTCGGAAGGAGTTGTTATTCTGTTGTTGTTCCCTTATGCAATTTTTAATTCTATGAATGTTAAGTTTTTTTGAACTAATGATAGATAGAAATGCCTACTGAAAGAAAAATAAACAGAGACAAATGTTAAAATTGCCATACAGACTGTTTTTCCCCCTGTTGTTTCACCTTAAAATAAAAAGAAAACCTTGATTAATCAGAATGCCTTGGGACATGAACTTAATTTATTTAGTTTTCTAATAAACGAAGGGCCAACTCTTATTTGTTTTAACCCCTGCTGATGAGAAACATTTGAAAATTTGCTTGCTCTCCTGCCTCGTTGTAGCTTTCTCTGATGAAGACTTTTGCAGTATATTGTATCCTTCACTCTGGCGGAAGTTGTGTGTGGAATATGTAGACTCCAGTGTTTTCTTAGGAGGGGTGGAAAGGGGCTTTTTTTTCTCTCCTCTCCTCTCCTCTTTCTTTCCTTTCTTTTTGCATCTAAACTGCTACTCTACATTTTTTATTGTTGTTTTCTTTGTCTTTTTCTTTCTACAAACAGGAAACAATCAAACAAAAAAGCACAGGTTTTTCTCAATTTGAAAACTCAATTGAATGATTTCCAGTATAATCAGCATTTTGGTAGAATCTGACAACTTATTTTTCTCTGCTTTTATTTCCTGTTTTTCTTTGTTCCATCTTTCTAATTCTAGTGAAAATGCAAAGTCTAATTTCTTCCATGTTGAGAATAAATTTTTCATCTATGATTTACTGATAGAGAAGAGCTTGGTAAGGGAGCAATTCAAGGAGACTGTTTTGCCATGCAAATTTCTGATCAATTCCCATAGATTCTGGTGAAATGAAAGATATTCTATCCAACATTTAAACATTGAAAAATTTAACTGAACTTACTTATCACTGATGTGTATTTATCCTAGAAACTAATATGTGAAAAATAAAAATATTTCAATACTACCCGTGGCTCTAGGAAAATGAAAATGAAAAATGGGTCACAATTTTTCTGAAATTGGCATAAAAACATTCAAGATAAAAATAATAGACTAGATATTATTTTTGATTCTGCATAATTCTATGAAAAAGCAAGGTAATTTTTTAAAAGTTTTAAAATAAGAATGTTTGAATCTTTTCCAATTTAACCAAGTGAGAAGTAGTAATGATTTACATTGTTATGATGATAATGTGAATAAGAAACCTTTTAGAATATATGATTTTACATTGCTATCAAAGCTATCGAAGAAAAAGGAATTGGGATTTGGAGGAATGTTTGTATATATGCACATAGAGTCCATTTGTGTGTGTGTGAACACACATATTTATACATTATATACTTATAACTATATATAAAGGCATTTGTATAATCCTATATTCTTCACTGGTGCATGTGAATCATAGAAAACCCTATTTTAGACCTCATCTGAAATTTGTTGGGTTACATTTTGAATCCTGATGAAAAAAGCAAAAATCCAAATTAAATGGACTGATTGCTAAGAGTACATAAAATCATATTCAAAAGCTGGCCAGAAGAATAAAGCTAGAGAAGCTGCTAAATCTAGAAAACACAATTAGATGCCACAGTTGTCACAAATCAGACTTGTAAGTATAGCAATCTGTATTGTGGGTTCTGCCGATTGCAGGCTTAGCTAAAGTCACATTGAAAAACATTGCATCAAGCTTCATTCACACTGAAGTAAATGAACATTGGTCCTCCTATTCAAATAAGCCAGTCTTTAGCATAAGCAAAATCCAGATTTGCATGATTTTTATTATATAGCTAGAGAACTGTGACCACTGTGAAAAAGGAAATTTATATAAGGAGATTGCTCTTGGAGGATTTGGTATGAATCAGCTGAGGTAGGAACAAGAGTCTGAATTGGGGACCTGCTAACCTTCCAAGAAGTAGAAGGCCATCAGAAGAGAAAGACTGTTACTTAGAAAAGAGACAGCACTAAAGTACTTCACCTGGTAGTGTTAATTGGATGTTAATTATGAGGTTGGTTTAATTTCAATAAGCAAGAAAATATAATCAGATGACTGATTTTAAAAAAGAACAAAAACAATGGGCCCATCTAGCCTTTAATGTGACATGTTAAATGCAAACAATAAATTATGTTATTCAGTGTCCGTTGTTTGCATGGCTTAGCACAACAAAGGATTTACGGTCTGGGGGCCAGGAGGGAAAAAATGCTTTTTTCTTAAAACAGCATATTTAAAAGACAAGACCTCATCATTTTGACAGTGTACATAGATTAGTGACTGAAGGAGCCAGTGCTAGCCTTTGTAAGTAGTGTAGGCTTTTAGAGCTGAAAGAGATTTTAAAGACCAGCCAATTCAACTCCTACGCCTTGGAGCTGAGGAAACAGACAGAGGTGAAGTGATTTGCCTGTAGTAATAAACTGGACTAATGGCAGTACTGAGACTCAAATTCTTGTCTCATGTTTTCTTCTCTAGTAATTTTTCCACTACACTTTTTAGACAGAAGAGTAGCTGGAAAAAAAAAAAAATGCCTAACTGATTTTACTAAAGAGTCTATTCATGGAATCCAAGGGCTCCAAATTGTATTAATTCTGCTCAGGATGAGCACACTGACGTGGAGCAATATTTTCATAATTGAAGGAACATATCCCATTGATTCTCTACACTCTCTGTTCTCTCTGTTTGTTGCTATTGGTAAGGCTAGGCTATGTTCTGTTATCACAAAATTCTAGGACTTGTTTAAAGAACATAAAGTTGAGTTTCTTACTTTCTCTTTGTAACTGAGGATGAGCAAGCCATTGATACACCAAGAGCTGTTGAGTGTTGGAGGTTGCCTGGTGAAACTGGCAGGTCCTGTTGCTGACATTTCCCCAGAGCTAAAGTGTCCTCATATTCAAACCAACTCTGCTGCTCAAGTTAGTGAAATTATCCATCAGCACTAACACTACCCTTTGGGTTCATGCTCATCCCTGCACTATATGTGACCTTTGAGCCTAGATACCCTTCTGGAAGGTGAATGAAAGCCCCAAATGTCCCGCAAGACTTAGTCTGCATAAAGCATTGAAAAGGATTTTTTTTTTCTCTACAGTATCATTTATATGATACTGTTAGAAGTGAAGAATTTTGAAACTACATACAATGGCCTCTGAAAATGGTTCCTGTGTCTCAGAAATAGTATATTGTTCTGTTGCTTGTTTTTGCTGAACTGTAGAGAAAACACCAGAGTAAAATTCCATGTAAATTGCTAAGGCATCAAATCAGAACTGTCCTTGGGCATTGTAAAAGTGCAGAAAATCTCATTCAGTTTTTTTCTTTTTTTTTAGTTAACTACTTTTTTGTTTCCTTTCAGAATAGGCACTTTTTTTTTTTTTGAGTAGAAAAGCTCTTCTTTCTCCACAGATATGTCTCTTTTTGTTCACACCTTGGATTCTTCAGAAAATAGAAGCTCACTTCCTTCCATAAAGGTGAAGAACATCTTGATGAATAAACAGTCAAGTACCAAGTTCACATATTTACCTATGTAGTGAAAGCTGTTTCTAAGAAACTTCAAAGGGATCAAAATGAGGCAATTTTATAGCTTTTTGTTACCTAATCTACAAAGTACTAATTTCCTTGTGTTTAGCTTTGTTGTCACTGTTACTGAGTAAATACCCATTTCTGTTACATACGGAACATTTTTTGCTTCACTCATTTTCCTGAGTTCCCATGATTTTTTCTGTAGTTTCTCATTCATTTTAAAACCTGTAATCTTCATCTATTTTTAGAAGAAGCTGTAAATTCACAGTTGTACATTTGTTGAGAGTTTTTATGACATTATAGTGCTTTATTTATAAGCATTGTGTCTTAGAATAAAGCTTACAAAATGGCAAAGGGCCATTGGCATATTTCAGTTTGTTTTACAACAGGACAAGTAAGGATACGTTAACAAAGCCAGAGGAAAAAGTGGGTATGGGATTTTTAATATACTTGATATCCAAGTCAGAAACATATCCAGGATACTACTACAAACAACAACGAGATAAAATGTTAGTCTGCCTCTGGAATTTGTTTTGTCCATATTAACTACCTGATGCTGACATGTATTTCTTTTTTTGCTATGCCAGACATATTAACAGAGTTGAGTTAGCACATAAGCTGCATAAAACAAAGAAATCTTCCTTCGTTCCTCCCTTCCTTCCCTCTTCCTTACTTTCCTCCCCACTCTTCTCTTATTTTCTTTCCACAAAACTCAACACTCTTGCAGTTGAATGTCAAATTTGGATAATTTTTCTTTTAACAAATCAGCTTATCGTTATCTATCCAACTCTGTAAGAGATCCATATTTGGAAATGATCTCAAAATAAGAGTCATCTTTGGAAATAATGACTTCCAATAACTTATATGCCAGGCTTATTAAAGGGCTGTATATCTCATTCAGTTTCCCCAATACTTTATGAGGTACATAATGTTACCATCACCATCTCACATATAAGAAAATTGTAGCACTAGCGAGATTAAATAGCTTGCCCATGGTCACACAGCTTTTGATGAAATGAGATTGGAACCGAAGCAGTTTGGCCCAGAGTCCATACCCATTTGGGGAAGGCTAATAAATGTAATCAATAACACCCCAAATTTCAGTAGCTTAAGAGAATAAGATTTGTTTCTCAAACATAAATTCTACATAGATGCTCCTCTCCAACCAGCTTGTTTCCAAGGGTGACTCAGATACAAAGACACTTTCCATCATGTGGCTTTGCCCTCCTCCAGGTCCTTTGAGTCCTCTCTGTTTGGCCTACTAAAAAGGAAAGAGCAAAAGGGAGCTTGTGCTGGAAGGTTTTATGGGCAAGTCTGGAAGGGATGTATATCACTCCACCCACATTCTATTGGCCAGCCTTGCTCACATGGCTTGGTATGCACAATGCTGTCTAAATGTGTAGGAAAAGAATTTGATGAACATGTAGCTGTTTCTGCCAGATATTCTTAGTCACGGTGACACAATAGCTGAAAAAGAAAACACTGAGTTTTGTGCAGCTCTATGGGTGAGTTGTTTGTTTTGATCATCCTTGTTCAAGCACTAGAAACACTTCAGAAAAAAATTTTTGTATATGGATATTAGTACCCACACCAGAACAAGAATAAAATAAGGAACAATATATTGCTCTAGGTTGTATTATACCAGGAAGAGAGAATATGGTTTCTTTTGCTCAAGGAAGCAAGAGAGAAACTGGTACACAACAAACACTTTTAAGTGACTGAACTCTACCCACAATAGAAGTAATGTGACTTTTAAAGTCTTAGTGATCCGTGGTTAAAGTAGGATAGATGCACCCTCACCTCTGATCAACCCCTTGTTTTTGTGCCTCTTTCCCTTGCAAGATGTCACAGAGATTCGCCTTTTTTTCAGCTGTCCTTTGGTCTTCAGGTCTATGCAGCACTGTGATATTTTTTACTGCAGAAAATATAATTGCTATTTCTTGAATCGTAAATTTAGGAATTTCTCTCATTCATCTTTTTTATTTGTTAACATTGACATACGAACTTAATAAAGGTACTTACATGCCTTAAAAAGACTAGACACACCACAACACTACAGGGCATATTTCTATAAAGAGAGGACCTTACATGCATTCTCTCCCTCACTCTTCTTCACTTCCCGAGACTTTCTACTCTTTGACATCATTTTCTTTAAGCTATCTAGGAATCCTTTTCCCTTAACACTAACAGAATTTTGCATCCTAGAGGGTTTTTTTTTCGCCTAATAGGAAACTATTTGCTATCTTGGGGAAAGTACTTTGCATACTAGCATATAAATTTTCGTAGTTTGTCCATTGAGGGAGATTAGCTGGGACTCTAAAAGCAATATAATTAGAGAAGAGAATCTGCCAATGTTTACCTTCTTTCAGATTAATGAGAAATTTCTTTTAAGGACAAGAAACTTTACTGTCTAGTTGGTAAATGACATAGGTTTGAATCTCTTTCTAAGAGTTGTAATTGATGATAATAATATGCTGTGGTGCTTTACAGGGATAAATTGTTTAGTTTAATCAGAGTGGTGGCTCTCACTGTCCATAAGCCCATGGGCAAATGTCTTGACTAATACAATCATGGAGTATACACCAGCAGAACCTTACACCATGCATTGTTGAGAGTTCTTGCTCTATATTTGATAACACTTTTCAAATATGCCATTTTCCATGATTACAAAATTGCTTAATCTTTCGAAATAATTTTCCTACAAATGTCTAAATTTCTCCAGAAGTAGAACATATACAATCAGATTTACTTGGAATGATCTTCCTTAGTCAGTGGTGTTTTCCTTCAAATTAAAATGGTTTGGACAACACATCTTTTGGTGATGCTGGTTATGATGACTTTCCTTCCTAGTAAAAATAAAAATAAAAAAAGGGGTGAGGGGAAATACTCCACAATCTTTGATGGATAAAAGGGCATTAATGTTGGATGAGGACACTAATGTCACGCAAATGTATCAGTGAAATATGCACAACTGTGCCTGGCTGTTCAATAAGGAACAGAAAAAAATTAAAACTTTCAACAGCACGACATATGGACTCAATAAAACCAAATGAAATTTGATAGGAACAAATGTAAAGCCAAACAAAAAGGCTTTTAGGTTCAGAAAATACAGGAGCATGACTTTATAACAGTAGTCATGGAAAATATTTGGAGATATAGAACACTGTAATAGAAGATATAGCATTGAAAAGGTCACTAGGACCCTGATACATACACAAAGAGTCTAAGAACAAAACAGCAAGGTTCAGGACTGGAAGTGTTTTTAAAACTTGTTTTTTGTTTTCGTTTTTGAGATGGAGTCTCATTCTGTGGCCCAGGCTGGAGTGCAATGGTGCAATCTCAGCTCACTGCAACCTCTGCCTCCCGGATTTAAGCAATTCTCCTGCCTCAGCCTCCCATCTACCTGGAATTACAGGTGTGCCCCACCATGCCCAGCTAAGTTTTGTATTTTTGTAGAGATGGGGTTTCACCACGTTGGCCAGACTGCTCTTGAACTCCTGTCCTCAAGTGATACACCCACCTCACCCTCCCAAAGTGTTGGGATTACAGACCTGAGCCACCACGCCCAGCAAAACTTATTTTTATTCAATGTCTGATTGGACAGGTAATATATTTCCATTGTCAGAAACATTGAAGACAGAAAGGTATGATACCTATTATTGCACTTCCCAGGGTTCATTCAGTATTTTTCTATAGATATTATTGATAAAAAAATGTATATAATGGTGTTTTATAGCCTGCTGTGTCTTATTAATAAGGAATTACAAGTATTTTCTCAAAGTCATTAAAGTATCCTAATATTCAGTAGCTACATTGTGCCCTAAACTATTTAACGATTTCCCCCAGTCACTTTTCTTTTTATGCTAAACAGTCTTGTTAATGAATTTTTGAACATTTCTCTGATTATTTTTTTTATTGCATCAGCATACAGTGGTGCCTGCTTCCCTGAACCCTTGCCAAAAATGATGGGATTCTTCAACCTTGCCGACTTTATGTATGCAAAACAAGGTTATCTTCTTTTAATTAGCATTTAATTGATTACTATGGAAATTTAAAATTTTGCATATTTATAGGAAACTAACGTGTCTTCTTACACGAATAAGCTCTTCCTATACTTTATCCATTCTTCTACTGCAGTAGAAGTCACCACAATATAAAGAAACCGACAATTGAGAATTCTTTCAAAAAAGAGGAAACAGGTTGAGATCAACCAGGATCATGTGGAAACTAGAAATTATATCACACCAGGAGCTGGAAACCCTTAGCCAGATTAATAGACTGTTTTAGAGAGAACAAAATTCAAATACTTAAAAGGCATCAATGCAGGTGCAAAATTAAAGTCTATGATTCTATTGGACATAATAGAGCCAATGAGTAAGATTTCAGACTTTATCTCAGGAGAGCATTTAGAAGAGTCTAAAATTAGAGTGTGGATTTTTAGGATGAATGAAATTGTGTTAAGTATTTGCAGATAGATCACCCCACTTTTCAATAATTCGTGTGTTTATGTAGCTAGTTGAACTCAGTGACCACCTAGGTCCCTTCCAAAGTACACGTTCTATGAAATAGGATGCAACTTTTATGCACCAAGGCCCGGTTTCACACTGAAACTCTGAAAAAAATAACACACTAAAATGTTTACCCTTGTCTTAGCAGCAGCATATTCAGAAGCCATCTCTTAAAAAAGGTTATTTCTGATGATGACAAATTTCACCTAGTTCATATTCAGAACTGGTTCCCAAGTTCTGGAAGTGCATTCAATTAACGGTGGGTATAAGGACATACACACGTACACTCCTCTCCTTGACAACCTCCCCCCACCGGCCCCCAGCTCTACTACTGCCAATCACTGATTTCATTGTCATAATGCCTCACAAAAAGGTGTAAGTTCCTTTGCTTCACAGTGCGAAAAATTCATTCACATTTTATACATCCATATTTTTATATACTTGCTATGTGATATGTATTTGAAATGTAATGACTCAAGAAAATTACATTTAGTATTACAGCATTTCTCATGTTGGTAATTTATGATAATGGATGTCACTGTAGATTTAAGAGTCATTTATATTGTCCACCTTTTCCTATTTCTGCTAGATTAAATAAATTCTTCATATCGAATTTTGTTGCATTTTTCAGTTTTCTTGTCTGTACCATTCACTTTCAGTATATTTATAACCCTTTTATCTGGTCTTTGTAGTTTCAAAACGATGCCTTGGATATTTTAAGTTTAGAGCAATCAATGTCCTTTTCAAATTGCCCTCTTAAGATTTTTGTAAAATAATATTCTCCATAATACAACTTTAAATTACCTACCTTTTCCTTTACTAGACTTAATCCAAGAAGGCTAATTGAACATTAAGCGTTTTAATCATCCCACACTGTCAAACCTGTCTTCTCATTACTGAGAATTGGATAGTTCATGAGCTTAATTGTGTTCCTGGCAACGTAACTAGAATGAAAGGTTGATAATATGATTTGTATATATCTAAGGAATTACTCCTGGTCTTTATTGATATCTATGCAAAAATATAATCTCAACAAATATACATTAAATATAATCAAATTCATGGTACTTCATTAAAGCTTCGGAGGATACAGAGATGAGTAGAATGCAGTATTTATATTTATGGAGTTTACTAAAGAATTTTTTAGAAAAACAAAACTTCCAAATAACCACAAGATGATTCAGAACAAGTTAATGGCCACAAAAGTGATGCAAACAAAAAATGTTAAATGTAATACAGAAGCATAAGAAGTACAAGGACACAATGATTCAGATATTAAAATTGTCACTGCATTATATGTGGAAGTAGTGTTCAAATGTACCTATACAGTGATTTAGACTCCCAGGATGACACAATGCACGCTGGATTTCAGGAAGTGCATTTTGAACTGCTATTAGTAATGGCTTATAGAAATGGTTAATACAGAAAACAGTGCCAAGACATAAAGACGCTTTTATCTAACACAACATGAGGATCCCTGACAGCAGTGTCTTGTAGAAGAGCAAGATTTGTTTGAAAATATAGGGCTTATTTTTGACAAATGAAATAAGAACTTTCATAGTATGGTAAAATGCTGAGAATTCTCCTATCTTCTCTGGAATCTGCTAGGGGGCTACAGGGTTCAGACAAAGCTCTAGCACTATTTTTAAATGTATTCATTGAACAAATAGCACCTTTCAAAGACATTTTAAAGTGAGCTGTGAATTCAAATAGCATATGATGTGAAACCAATGTAGGTGTAAATATGGATCCATTTTATCCCTTTTATCCATGTAGATCAATTAGTCTTGTATTATTATTCTTGATATGCATTCCCTCTCAGCTTTAGGAGTTACCATGAATGTGAATTACCCTGATTATGGTTTTTCTTATGACAATTTCATGTATACTTACCTAGAGTGCTTGAATGAAAATTTTCTAATGTAATGACAGCTATATGCATCTAATTGGAGACTTCAGCAGGGCCAAGAAACAGACTGTGAAAGCAAAAATCATAATATGCATCTGTCCCAACTTTTACCTGTCATCCAGAGAAAATGTAACAGAGGAACCACACTCTTTTATTTTATTACATAGATTGCATGTTCTAAATAATCTAGTTATGTCTTCCTGGAAGTTATCTATTAGGTCCCAGGAAAAAAAATTATGGTCTTACATAGTAGAGATTTACTCTAGGTAGGCAATAAGAGTAAAGGAAGAAAAGATGGCTAGTTGCAAGGTCATAAAGCAATACTCTTCCGTGTCTCTTTTCAATTTCTGCTGAAGTCTACTATTCGTTCCTAATGAGTCTCCTTCTCTATATATTAGCTGAATTGCTCATGTAGGTGATCTCATGAGCTCTGGTCATTTTTGTAACCTGAAGTCCAGAAATAGATCCATATTTGATAGATTTTTATGTTAACTGATTTTTTATAGAAATAACAAAATAATTCATTGGGAAAAACAGTCTTTTGACATGTGTTGCTGAAAAAAACTGGAATCTGTTTGAAAAGAAAAATGAAAAATTAATGTGAAATGGATAATTTACCTAAACAGAAAAGATGAACCTATAAGAAAACAAAGGATAAAATCTTCATAATTTGGGTTAGGCAAAGATTTCCTAGGACACAAAAAGGAAAAATCATGAAAGAAAACTATTAATAAATGAGATTTTATCAAATTTTTAAAATCCTTTTTGAAAGAGACTATTAGGAAAATGATAAGGCCAGCCACAGACTGGGAAAAATTTGCGATATGCATAGGAGATGAAGGACTCATATGGGATAGATAGATAGATAGATAGATAGATAGATAGATAGATAGATGGATAGATAGATAGATAAACAGACAGATATTAAAACTCAATAATTAGAAGACAAACACCTGAATTAAAAGTGCACAAAAAATTTGAACAGACACTTCACAAGACAAGATGCACAAATAGCTAATAAGCACATGAAAAGATACTCAACACCATAGTGAATAGGAAGTACAAATTAGAACTGAACATTCTTCTAGGTATAAGGGATTCACTGCCAAAACATTCCAACATAGTTCCTGCTTTTGTGGAGTTCGCAGTGTAATGAGAGATACAATTAAATAGGCATTTCTAAACAATGGAATAAGTGCTAGGATGGGAGAAATACAAGTGTTTGGGGGATATTGTCTGATGGAGGAAGTCTTAACATAGACAAGAGGTTGAGTAGTCAGGCAACCCAAGTTCACTGGGTAGGCACACAACTCGAGATTGCTAAAATAGGCTTCCTTGGCAAAGTTAATTTAAACTGAGATCAGCATAATGAGTGGAAATGAATACAGCAAAGGGGATGTGAAAAAGGCCAAGCATGGACAAAGAATAGAATAATAGAGGGAGTTACAATAAAGAAAGAAAACATGACAACTTCCAGAATTTGAAAGAAGTTTAGTATGACTGGTTGGAGGATGATATAGTTTGGATGGCCCCTCTAGATCTCATGATGAAATACAATCTCAGTGTTGGAGGTGGGGACTGGTGGGAGATGTTTTGGACCTGGGGGCAGATCCCTCATGGCCTGGTGCTGCCCTCACAATAGCAACTGAGTTCTCATGAGACCTGGCTGTTTAAGTGTGTGGCACCTTCCCCTCTCCCGCCAACTCTCTCTCTTGCTCTTACTCTGGACATGTGACATGAGTGCTCCTGCTTCACCTTCCACCAGGAGTAAAAGCTCCCTGAGGCCTCCACAGAAGCTGAACAGATGCTGTCACCATGCTTCCTGTACAACCTGCAGAACTGAGCCAATTAAACCTCTTTTCTTCATAAATTACCCAGTCTCAGGTAATTTTTATGGCAATGCAAAAATGGGCTAACAGAGGAAAACCACTGAGGTGAGAGGTGGAAGGTGGTGGTTAGAGATAAATAAGCAATTTAAATCTGAGGTCAGATCACCCAAGTCTTACAGGCTGTAATATGGAGTTTCAACTTTCTTATAAGACCAGTAGAGCAAAAGTATGGAAAGGTTTTAAACAAAAGAGTATTATATTTGATTGCTGCTTAGAAGGAACATAGAAAAAGGAAAGGAACTAAGGACAATTCATATGTTTTTGGCTTGAATTGCTGGGCAGACATTGCTACTACTATCTGATAGAGAAAATATAGTAGAAGAAACAGTTGGAGATGAGTTAATTTTTAGACATAGTCAGTTTGAAGCACTCATAGGACATTGATTTACTTATAAAGCACAAAAAATAGGTTTATCTTAAACATTTAAACTTGGAGTCATCTACATAATGGAGAATAGGATATGATAAGTGGTATGATAGAAATATGTAAAGAAATGCCATAAAACCACAAAAGAAAAAGTAGCCATCTTTATTAGTTGTCTATTGCTGTGTAATAAACTATCATAGATTTAGCAGCTTAAAATTATGTATTCATTATACCACAGTTTCTACAAGTCAGGAATACAGATATGGTTTATATGGGTTCTCTTCTTTGGGGTCTCTCACAAAGTTGCAAAGTGTCAACCAGGGCTGACATTTCATCTGAAAGCTCAACCATGGAAGGATTCACTTTTGAGCACATGTGCTTTCAGCCACATTCAGTTCCTTGATGGCTATTAGCTGGAGGCTGTGATTAGTTCTTTGCTATGTGGGCCTCTCTGTTGGGGCAGCTCAAAATATAGCACCTGGCTTTATCAAAGTCACCAAAGAAGAGGATACTCCAGCAAGATAAAAATTACAACCTCTCGTAATCTAATCATGGACATGACATCCCTTCAATGTTTATTTATTTTATGAGTCAGAGCCAAGTTCTTCAAGGGGAGAGAATTACACAAGGCCAGAAGTCAGGATAGTTGGAGAGGGGGGATATCCCATAAGCTACCTACCTCTCTTAGTCTGTTTTCTCTGGCTATAACAGAATACACAAAACTGGGTCGATTTATAAAGAATAGAAGTTTATTTCACTTATAGTTTTGGAGGTTGGGAAATCCAAGAGCATGACCTAGGCCTCTGGTGAGAGTCATCCCATGGCAGAAAGCAGAAGCAGGAAGTGGGCATGCTAAAGAGAAAGCACGAGGAGCTGGCTCCCTTTTAAAACAACCCTCTCTCTCTGTAATTAACCTACTCCCTTAGAGATGATATTAATCTTCATGAAGGCTCTGCTTTCATGACCCAGTTACCTCCTATTAGGCCTCACCTCTGAGCATTGTTGCATTGGGGATTAAGTTTCCAACACATGGATTTGTGAGACACATAAAAATAGAATACTTCCCAGCACCCAAAATTTATGTCCTTCCCATAATGCAAAATACATTCATTCCATCCCAATAGCCCTCAAATCTGAACTCATTCAGTTTCAACTCAAAAGTCTAATGACTCATTCAAATCAGATATAGGTGAAACTGAAAGCATGATTCACCTTGAAGCAAGGACTCTCCAGCTGTGAGCGTATAGAATCAAAACAAGTTATCTACTTCCAAAATACAATACTGAGACAGGCACAGGACACACATTTCCATTCCAAAAGGGAGAAATGGGCCAGAAAAGAGGGATAATTCATTACCAAGTAAGTCTGAAATGCAGCAGGGAAAACAACATTAAATCTTAAAGCTGAAGAATAATCTCTTTTGATTCCATGTCCCACATCCTGGACACACTGAGGAGTTGGGGATTGGGTACCCAAAACCTCAGACAGTCTCGCCCTAAGGCTTCACTGGGCTCAGTCCACTCAGTAGCTCTCATCAGTTAGAGTTGTATGGTGGTGGCCCTACAGTTCTGTGGTTTTGGCAGTGGTGCTGACCCTACAGAACCTCTGGGCATTGCCCTAGTCGGGGACTCCTTGTGTCTGCTTTGCCCCTGTGGCATGTCTCTGCCTAGGCCCCCAGGCTATCTGCAACATGATTTGCAATCCAGATGGAGGAAGCTATGCCTACAGAATTAGTATCACATGAACACTGCCAAGGTTTACAGCTTGTATCTTCTTGAGCAGCAGGTTGAGCCACATCTAAGCCTGCTTGAGATGCAGCTAGAACAGCCAAAGAGTGCTTTATCAGAATGTGGGGAGCAAAGTCTTGAGATATCCCTGGCCAGCAAGCTCTTGAAGGTCTTCCTAGATGCATTTCCCAAAAGCATTCTACCCTCTTAGAGGTCTGAGCCTATAATGGAAGGGCAGCCTGGAAGATCTTAGAAATGCCTTCAAGATCTTTCTCTCCTTGTCTTTACAAATAGCACCTGACTTCCTTCCACCCATATTAATCTCTTTAACAGAAGGTCACTTGGTCATACAAAAGTTTTCCAAACTTTTCTGTTCTGCTTCTTTTTTAATTAAAATTTTGCCTTTATGTTATTTTTTTCTCTTGCATGTCACTGTATGTGGTCAAAAGTAACGATGCAGCAGTCAGAGTGCTTGGCTGATCTGGTATCTTTTCCACTAGATAGTCTAGCTCATCGTATTCCAGCTCTTAAGTTCTGTATTTCATGAAGTCTTAGGACACAGACACAATTCAGCCAAGTTCTTTGCTACTTTATAACAAGATGGCCTTTAATCTAGTTTCCAACACCTTGTTCCTCATTTCTGTCTGATACTTCATCAGAAAGACCTTTACTGTCCATAATAGTTCTACCAGCATTCTGGTCATAACCACTTAAATTATCTATAAGTAGATTCAGGCTCTCTCTAGTTCTAGTGTATTCTGAGCCCTCACCAGAATTGCCTTTAACACTTTATTCACTGCAGTATGGGTGTTTTCTAGCTTGTTCCTCCAAATTCTTTCATCCTCTACCCGTTATCCAGTTCCAAAGCCACTTAACATTCTCAGGTATTTGTTAGAGTAACAACCCACTTGTAGATACCAAATGTTTTATTTTAGTCTGTTTTCTGTTCTATAACAGAATACCCAAGACAGGATAGTTTATAGAGAACAGACATTTCTTTGGCTCATGGTTTTGGAGGCTGGGAAGTCCAAGAGCATCTAGCAAGGGTCATCCATGGTGGAAGGGCTGAAGGTGGAAGTGAGCATGCAAAAGAAAAAGCATAGGCGGACCTCTTTTTATAACAACCCACTCTTTTTATAACTAGCCCACTACTTCAGTGACAATATTAATCCACTCATAAGGACTCCACCCTCCTGACACAATCACCTCTTGTTAGTCCCCGCTTCCCAATACTGTTACATTGAAAATCAAGCTTCCAAACCATGAATTTAGGGGACACATTCAAGCTGTAGCACCATCTCTACCTAGAAGATGTAAAAAAGTCTTCTCAATAAGACACTTAAATCTGAGAAAAGATATGTGAATTCTATACACTCAGTAAAAAGGATGGGATAGAATTCTGATGCCTTCACTTTCTACCTTGATGTTTATTAGCAAATCCATATTTACCTTATGTCAAGATTGATCATGTACCAAAATAACCAAAATACACAAAGTTGTAATAAATCAAGTATATAGTCTGAACAGAATGAATCCAGTTAGAAATAACCTTATGTAGTTGACTTTGCGAGGAAAATTGAAATCATTAAGGGGAAAGGGGGACTTTGAAAAGTGTGCAAATAACCTGTAAAAATAATACAAGTTAAGTATCCCTAATACAAAAATCTGAAATCTGAAATGCTCCAAAATCGGAAACTTTTTGAAAGTTGACATGATGATCAAAGAATATGCTCATTGGAGCATTTTGATTTCAGATATTCACATTTGGAGTGCTGCACCAGTAAGTAAAATGCAAATATTTAAAAATGTAAACTTTTAAACATTTTTGATCCCAAGCATTTTGGATAGGGGATATTCAAATTGATTACACTTTTACAGTAGAGGTCACGGTGGTGAAAGGAAGTAAAGAAGAATGAGGAGGAATGAATAAAAGTGTATTAATTTAATCTTTATTGACAGTTAAAGAGTTAAAATCTGTTGCTAAATGTGAATTGTTTGTAATTTAGCTTCCCAAACAGGAACAAACACATTGTGAATTGAGAATCCCAGACACACTGGCACTGGATAGGTGCTGAGATGATGGAAAGACAGAAGGAATGAGAAATGCGTTCAAGTTTTAAAAATTGATATGATGTCAGTAATACTGTTTCCAGAAATGCATAACTCACAGGTTAGAAAAAAGAAGAAGAAAAAACTAAAATGGCATTTTAAACTTAGGTTGAAACGTGTACATCAATGTGTATAGAGAGGAAATTATAAGAACTCAAAAAAGACAAAATATCTTTTTGATATTTGATATTCTGAATTAATAATATTTATTAGACACCAACCATTCATTTACTTATTCAACAAATATTTACTAAATGACAGTTGAAAGTTTAAGTAAAAATAATTTGGGACTTTTTTTAAAGTAGGAAACCATATTTCAAATTAGTACTCAAGCCTAGTGCCAGGTTATCCGTATCACAGCTGGAATGTGGCAAAGGAATAGAGGAAAAAATAAAATAGCTTCAAATCTCCACCACCTACAGCTAAAATAAAGTTGAGATTTCCTTTCTGGCTTTAATGATAGAAAGTATTCCTGACTTATGGATACAAAGTGACAATTCAGAACTCTTGACAGAAAGAAGAAAGTTAAGTTTAGAATATATTATAAGTAACGATTTCAGAAACTTCTCTCATGACCTCTATCAAATGAAAAACTTGATGGAAAGCATAGGTATGAAACTGAATAAAAAATAAGAGACCCAACCAAAACAAAAGATAGGAAAATAACCTTAAGTGAATTATTTCTTATTGCACTTATTAATGTTGGGTAGCTGTTAGTTTACTTTCTCCATCCAACATACATTCTTTTCTTTTCTTTCTTTCTTTTTTTTTTTTTTTTTTTTTATGAAGTCTCACTCTTGTCGCCCAGGTTGGAGTGCAATGGCGTGATCTCGGCTCACTGCAACCTCTGTCTCCTGGGATCAAGCTATTTTCCTGCCTCAGCCTCCTGAGTAGCTGGGATTACAGGCACCTGCCACCACGCCCAGCTAAATTTGTATGTTTAGTAGAGACGAGGTTTCACCATGTTGGCCAGGCTGGTCTCAAACTCCTGGTCTCAGGTGATTTCCCCCACCCCCAGCCTCCCAAAGTGACGTTCTTTTCTTTCTCTGTTCATCTAGTAACAAAATATAGTCATAAAAGTGGTTCTATAATCCAGAAAGGGTTAAACTTACTATAGCATATTGACCATGGGGATCGGTTGGAATAGGCTTCTATCCCAAGCATGGACAGTCAGATCTCTTCCCTGTGATGGATGTATAGATTCTTGAAGGAAGAACTGGCTCTTCCCAGGGATATTACTATGATGATATGTTAACAGTCTATCTGGCCAACAGCTATCTTACTCTAAATGGGAAAAACGCCTACGCTGCAAAGAAGTGAAGAGATGAAAGCTAGCTGGTGATCTTTTGAAACTCCCCCAACAAAAAATTGTGACTAATGTTTATTTAAAAATATTTTTCCCAATTATATGAGCCAATAAATGTCCCTTTTCTTTTTTGTTTCAAACAGTCTAAGAACTAAATTGGATTTTTATTATTTGGCTCTTTACTGCCAAAAGAATCTAGACTAAGAAAGTCTACCAATGATATGAGACTCCATGTTTTGAAAGTTATTGTCTACTATGTTGCATTTATTAAGAAACAAGTAATTTGTTTTTCACTTCTTATAACTGAGCAGTTTTACATCTATTCTAAACTTCTAATCAGAATGAGAAAATTAGAATTACTAATGGAATTAACAGAATTCTAGCCAAAAGGAAAGAAGTACAATGCTTTATTCACTTTTAGAATCCAATCAAAGGTAAAGCGTATGACATTTGTTATGTTTCTCAAAATATTACAATAGTTTTAGGACCTGCATGACTTCCCTTAAAGCATCCTAGATTCCAGACACTCCAGTGTAGAAACTATGCTCATAAGGACAAATGTCTCATATAGCACTTACAATATAGCAATGTAACAGATTATTTATATGTCTATCTTCTATATTAGACCTTGCAATTTTTGAAAGTAAGGATAGTGGTGCTAGCCATTCCCTAATATCTATTTTTCCCATTCTTCCATATGGCCAGAGCCTGCCTCTACTTTTTGGCTGAACATATGGTTATGCACCTGGCAAGTGGGTATGGTCCTATCATTAAGTTCTGTTCAATGAAGTGTAAGCATGAGTCTTGTGTAAGCATGAAGCTGGAATCTTGTTAAGGTTTAGCTGGCAGCCCAGGTGTTGTGGCTCACACCTGTAATCCCAGCGCTTGGGGAGGCTGAGGCAGGTGGATTGCCTGAGGTCAGGAGTTTGAGACCAGTCTGGCCAACATGGTGAAACCCTGTCTCTACTAAAAAAAAAAAAAAAAAAAAAAAAAAAAAAAAAAAAAGCTGGGTATGGTGGTGTGCACCTGTAATCCCAGCTACTTGGGAGGCTGAGGCAGGAGAATTGCTTGAACCAGGGAGGTGCAGGTTGCAGTGAGCTGAGATTGTGCCACTGCACTCCAGCCTGGGCAACAGAGCAAGATCTGTCTCAAAAAAAAAGAAAAAAAGAAAAAGAAAAAGAGATAGCAGTCCCATTTAAGAAGTTGGCACAATCCATCCTATCTCCTATTGATTACAGAAAAATTCCTAGAAAAAAAATTAAAGGAACTATCTGATAACTGAAAAATAAATAATGACAGACAGTTAGAGCCTGTCCTGAATAAGTCAGGCATTATATCTGCGGACCAACCATATCAAATAATCCACTCAACTGTTGTAAAACCATTCAATCTAAGGCAGTAAGACTCTCTCCTGGATCAGATTTCTAGGACTGACTGGTTAACTGTGGGCTGAAGTATGGAGCTTTCCTTTCTGAACCTGGTTGCAGTCTCATAATCACCAGAAAGAGTTCCCTGCCCATATTTTCCTGGACTGTCCAACTTAGATTAAAACTGCTGTTTTAGAAACTGTGAGTTCCCAAATCTTCCTATCTGTTGGAATCTTAAAATCTCCTTCTGCATCGAAAAGAATAGGTCGAAATTTAGAGTTGCTTTTGTTTGGAAATAATCTTTGCCAAATCCTATAAGACTAATTTATCATCTTCTTGTGACTTCAACTGAAAGCACCTCAGACCTAAGCACTTTATGCAGCAATCAGAAATTACACTCCACCAATTTTCTTGAAATCCATTTCTTCATTCAATAAACATATATATTCCACAGCAAGACTTCAATCTGGAATTTGGAAGTTGGCTCTGGTTTCCTTATGTCTAGGCTGTTTATTACTGTCTTCATCATATATATCATCTCTCTCTCTCTTTTTCTCTCTCTCTTTCACACACACACACACACACACACACACACACACACACACACACACTCCTGAGAGAGACAGAGAGAGAGAGATGGAAGCAAGGGTTTTAACTTTTTTATATCCCTCTTTGCATCCACTCAGCGTTAGTATTTGCCTCGTAGTTAGTCCGTAATAAACACTACAAATATTTCTTAAATAAATAAGAATTTAAAACCTGTTATTAAGGCCGGGCACTGTGGCTCACGCCTGCAATCCCAGCACTTTGGGAGGCCAAGGCGGGTGGATCATGAGGTCAGGAGATCGAGAATATCCTGGCTAACACGGTGAAACACTGTCTCTAATAAAAATACAAAAAATTTAGCCAGGTGTGGTGGCAGGTGCCTGTAGTCCCAGCAACTCGGGAGGCTGAGGCAGGAGAATGGCGTGAACCTGAGAGGTGGAGCTTGCAGTGAGCCGAGATTGCGCCACTGCACTCCAGTCCTGGGGGACAGAGCAAGGCTCCATTTCAAAAAAAAAAAAAAAAAAGTTATTAAAAAGACTAGAAAAAAAGAAAAAAATATCATTATGCCAAGTAATCAAAGAAAAGGAAGAAGGAAGTAGCCAAACATTTGCAGCCATGCGTTTATCAGTTGTTTACCCCTCACTGGGCCTTTGGTCTATACACGATGATTCCTCCGGCACCATGGCTACCACTGTACTCCAGAGATCAGGCCTCTTTTCTAAAATGGATCAAAACCTGATTATGGTTTTGGATAAAAATCAGAGGAGCACTTTGAGGCCTTAAGGCTTCTGAACTCTGACAACACGAGGATGTTGGATCAAAGTGTCACCAGGAGAACACCTATTTCATGTAGAATGAATTAATCCTGGGGAGTTAAAGGTTTTCAGAATTTCTGTATCTGACTCTTCTGACATTATTTTAAAGCTTTGATGTAGTTTAGCTGGTTCACTTTTCTGAGTCTGCATTCATTTATCACAATGATTCTTCAATAGCATTTTATGTTAGAAATTTTAACTTCTGAAAAAATTGAGTTTAGCATTATTTCTTTTAATTGAAGACATCCAATAAAAATGTATTAATTCAGCCAGTAAATATATGTATATATTGTATGTAAGGCAAGGGGTTGCAAATAAAAAGTATATATACCTACCTTCTAGGAATTTACCACCTACTAGTAAAGATAGGATATATACATCAAAAGCTACAATTTGAAATGCACAGTAAGAGTTTCTGATCCCAGTGATGGCTATTAACTTGTATAAGACTAACCTTTACTGCCAAGAACACCTGAGAAGGCTGGATAAAATATGAACCAAAAAAAATCTGTTGGAAAACACCAGGGAGCCATCAAGAAACAAGGATATTAGGCGCCAAGGTTCTCAGAGAAGGGAAGTGCAAGGAGGTGGGCCTGACATTTAGTTCTGTGTTTCCCTTTGAAGCACTTGCTGATTTGTAGGCAGCCTCCAGAGCCTGGAAAGCTAACCAACGTTTTTAGCAGTCTCATAAAGATTGGGAGCAAAACGTTCAAGTTCAAGTCCAACAAAGAAAAGAGGCTCTGGGAAACATTCACAGCTTTCGCTTAAGACCCTTGAAGGACTACTCAATAGAAGAAAGGCTAACAAGATGTAAACTAGCCCACATGAATCAACATTCTAATCATCTCAATCTGAAATTGACCTGCCCCCAGCCTAACTGCCTGCCAAGAAAAATTAAACTCTCTCTGAAAGAAAATAATATCAGCCAGAACCAAATTATTTCTGCATTTTTTCATATATGAAAAAACCCACAAAATCTAAAAAATAAATACATAAAAATCGACTACACAAACTAGGAGAAGAAACAAAGTAAATAGCAGACAATAAGACAATGAGCATGAAGCTATGGGAAATATAAATATTGGAGTTATCATATATAAAACAAAAATTACTGTGTCTAGTACACTCAAGAAAAAAATACAGTAAGATAAACATTCAGCAGATAACTAAAAAATTAAATAGGAATTCTATAATTGAAAACTTCAAAAATTGAAAAAAAGAACCCAGTATATGAGTTGCATAGCCAACTAGACACAGCTAAAGAGAGGACTAAAGGGTGAACTAAAAGGAAGGTCAGTAGTGAATATCTAGGCTGAAGTATGAAAAAAAGACTAACATACTTGTTATTGAAGCCTTAGAAGAAGTAGACAGTAAGAATGCTTATATATAGCCAAGAAATTTTCTAAAACAAGAAAGACACCAAGCCATAGATTCAAGAAGTACCTTAAATTCTAAGAAGGAAAAATATAAAGAAAACAACACTTAGACACTTCATACTACAACTGGAAAAAAACAAGTGCACAGAGAAAATCTCAAAAGCAACTAGAGGAAAAAAGATACATTAATTTCAAAGGAACAACTATTATACAGACAGCTGCCTTCTCAGCAGAAATGATTAAATCAGAAGATAATGTAACACTATCTCCAAAGTTGCCAACTTTGAATTTTATAACTAGCGATGATATTCTATAAATATGAAGTCAACACAAAGAAATTTTCACAGAAATTAATTTTTCTGGGTTGAAATAAATGTCACATAATATCATAAGGCATAAGGTAACATGCCACAACTGGAAACAACGAAATATAGGAAGCAGTAAAGAGTAATTGAAAGAATACATATGTAAGTAAATATTAATGGCATAAAACAATAGAAATGATAAATTGGTAGAGTTTTAAATATATGTTCAACAGAAATATGACATAGTAACTAGAAGGCATGAGTAGGGTAAACAAAGTTAAAGTTTTCCAAATTCCTTATATCATCCAGGAAATGGTAAAAGTACAAATTTATGCTAGATTTTAAAGTCAAACATTAATTGTAAACTTGAGGTAACCACTAAAAAAAAAATAAAAGATTAAACACCTAACAAGCTATCCAAAATGGTAAAATGTAATAATAGGTAGTAATACTTAATCCAAAAGTAATTGTTAATCCAATGAAGTATAGATGAAGAAATGGACAATAAATGGGACAAATACTATCAAAACGGTAAGATGGCAGGTTCAAATATATATCACTAAATCGAGGAAATAAATAGGCTACATGACAAATAATGACATACACAAAATATTCTTTTTATAGGAGATACACCTTAAAGATAAATATACAGAGTAGTTGAACATAGGAAAAAAAACAAAACAAAACAGATAAACCATGCAAACACCAGTCAAGAGGCAGCTGATATATCTGGACAAATATCAAAGTAGACTTGAAGGCAAAAAAAAGAATTACTTTTTCATGATAAAATGGCCAGTCTATGAAACAGATATAACAGTTTTAAATTTGTATTCACCTAATAACAGAGCCTCAAAATAAATATGCAGAGTGAAAACTGACAGTAATAAAATGAGAAGTGAACAGGTTCACAATCCTACTGAGAGGTTTTAACAAACTATGCTCAGTAACATAGAAAATGCAATTGAAAAATCAACGTAGCCAAAAGTTGGTTATTTTAAAAAACAAATGTCAATAGGCTGTTTTGATTTGTGAGTCTTATCAAGGAATAGAAGACACAAATTGCCAGCATCAAAGATTAAAAGTGGATGACACTGCAGATCTTACAGATAGTAAAAAGTTAATTAAAGAATTTTATGAGCAAATTAATTCCTATATATTAAACATTTAAGATTACATGGACAAATTTCCACCAAATGATAATTTACCAGGGATCTTGAGCCCCCTTACCCCCTCACCACAGAAAGAAAATATAAAAGAGCATTCAGAGGGTGAAGAGAGAATTTGGAGGAAAGATTGTGAAGAAATTTCTTTGGTGAAAACTATTGCCCTGTTTGAGTTCTACCTTCTAATCCTAACCCCAGTAAGAAACATCTTAGGAGAACTTTGACACTGATTTTCTGAAGTGGAGAAAAATGGAGAACTGGTGCCTGACTCCTATAGTGTGGATATTTGTCCCCACCAAATCTCAGGTTGAAATATAGTCCCCATTGTTGGAGGTTGGGGCTAGCGGGAGGTGTTTGGATCATGGGGGCAGATCCCTCATGAATGGCTTGGGCCATCTCCTTGGTGCTAAGTGAGCTCTCTGAATTCCCAGGAGATTTGGTTGTTTAAAAGTGTGTGGTACATCCCTTCCCCCTAAACCCCTCTCTCTCTTGCTCCTGCTCTGGCCATGTGATGATCCTGCTCTGCTTCACCTTCTTTCATAAGTAAAAATTCCCTGGGACCTCCCCAGAAGCAGATGCCAGTGTTCTGCTTCCTGTACAGCCTGCAAAACTGTAAGCCAATTAAATCTCTTTTCTTATAAGTTATCCAGTCTCAGGTATTACTTTATAGCAATACAAGAACAGCCTTTACACTGACCCACCCAAGAAAAAAAGGTGTGGACTACAGTCCAATTCCTAGTGGAAAGATCTGGAGGATGAAAGAAAGATTCCCTGCCTTCTTTGGTGGCAGGACCATGAAAGCAAATTTCTACAGTGATATGGCTCCACTCCCACAGCTTCTCAGAGCAAGGGGCCCACATCAGCCAGGTCTGGAGAACTGCAGGAGAAAGGGATTGTCTTAGTCTGCTCTCATGCTGCTTATAAAAACCTACCTGAGACTGGATAATTTACAAAGAGATTTAATTGACTCACAGTTCATCATGTCTGGGGAGGCCTCAGGAAACTTAAAATCATGGTGGAAGGGACAGCAAAAAGGTCCTTCTTCACATAGCAGCAGCAAGGAGAAGTGCCAAGCAAAAGGGGGAAAAGAACCTTATAAAACCATCAGATCACATGAGAACTCACTCATTCTCATGAGAACAGCATGAGGATAACCACCCCATAATGAAATTACCTCCCACTGGGCCCCTCCCATAACATGTGGGGATTATGGGAACTTCAATTCAAGATTTGGGTGAAAATCCGTAACAGGGATTCTGTAGAGAACCTTTGAAGAGTTCCATAAGAAAGAGGGCCAGTTGGTTCACATCTCCGAAGCCAACAGACCCGGAAGTCATACAGCCAAATAAGAACAGGTTTATTCCCTTACACTTCCTCCGTTCACACAGCCAACCCCAAGACCCCACTTGGAGTCAAATGGCAAGGAAAATGGGAAAGGAGGTTAGCTGAAGAACAGTAGTGAGTAGAAGGATCTAACCTGAAGCCAGAAAATGGGAGAGGAGGTTAGCTGAAGAACAGTAGTGAGTAGAAGGATCTAACCTGAAGCCAGAAAATGGGAGAGGAGGTTAGCTGAAGAACAGTAGTGAGTAGAAGGATCTAACCTGAAGCCAGGAAGAAGATCTGGGGAATCGGAGGAGATGTGATTGCTAAATAATATTTAGATCATTGACTGTTACATAAGACAAAATATTTTAATTTCTTAATTGAAGCTTATTTTTGACATAGGTGACCAGATTATATTACCTCAAAAAGAACAGAAAAGTTGGTGCCTGTCAAAGTCTTTATCTTGAGACAGAGGGAAAAATCACCTCCATTTAATAAAGTTTAAAGAGATTTTAGGAGACACAAGTGTGTGCTGATCATAATTTTAAATTGCTTGTTAAATATAATAGTCACAGAGGATGATGATGACAGATAGGATGGAAGAAAATGTAGAAACTTCAATGCTCTGTGCATGGTGAGTTACCTATAACAAATACGTAACAAAAATTAGAAGTAGTCAGGATAGTCAAATGATATGAACTTCACAGAAAGAATAAATTTTGCCAAAGTGTTGAAGAATAGTAGGGTGGTACCATATGAAGGCCAGCTCCACCTCCCAATCAAAAGTTCAGTGGAGAATAGTGGCAGGGGCACATAGAAAGGAGAGGGAAAATGAGCAGCATCTGGCAGCCCATGGCTATACTTATCCATCCAACCCTTTCTGTGGTTTTCAAAAGACCTTGCCCTTTAATCTAAAATTGGTATCTTCACTGGAAGCCTGTGTGGGATGAAATTAGTAAGCTGAGAACCTACATGGGTTCCAGGTCTGAACTTTTCAGTCAGCCCCAACCTCTGTGGCCAATCTGTTGACCTGGCTTCAGGCCAAGTCCTGATTCCCACTCACTCATCCTGGGATTAGGTCCCTGTCCTAAAATGCTGCATGATTGCAAATTCCTCTCAAGACATTACCGTGGCACTACTGTCAGCCATCTTTATTTTCTTTGGAAGAACCCTCTGAAGTACAACTTAGATATCACCAGACACTACGAGCTGGCACAGCCAGAAATCTTTACTACCAGGTTCTGAGTTCTTCACAGATGGAACTCCTTAGAAAATAATATGGCCCCAAATTGGATTAGACGTGGCTTGGGACCAGGTGATTTGTGACCTTCCCTAAGGAAGGCTCTCTCTTGGATTGCTCAGTTTCCTTATCCTTCCCCTATGTCACCCTTAGCTCATAGTCCCCACTCCTTCCCCATGGGAATTGTTGCCATGCAAATAAATACCATGACTTCCCCCCAGAAAAACACAAGAAAATCTTTGTGGACAGGAGGAAGTGACCCTGCAGTTAATGTAAAAAATTGACAGGAGCTCTCTAAGGAAAGATGATGGATGAGTACAGGAGATTCTCAAGCACAAGTACCTAGGAGGTGTTAAACAGGTGTTTAATTTATAATTTATTAAACTTTACATTTATGTGCCCTGCACTTTTTGTATGGGTATTGTATTTAACAATAAAATATAGTTCATGGCGGAAAGGCAGATCAGGAGAAGAATAGTTGATGAAAGTAAGGGATGGGAAAGATAAGTGATGAGTTTAAGGGAGGAGAAGGTACTATTAATAAGTAAAGCAAATAAGAGGAGCAAGAACTTTAAAAGTGTCTATTATTTCAAGTATAAAGATTTCTGGGTCCTCTCTTTTAATCCTCATGTTAATTTTGTGCTGTAAGTGCTATTATTACCCATTTACAAATGAAGAAAATGAGGTTCAGAGAGGTTAAGTATGTTGCTCAAGGACACAATGCTAATAAGCAACTAAATAAAATTGTATTCCAGGCCTGGCTGACCCCAAAGGCTGAGCTCTTTTCAAGTTATCAGAAAGCTTAAAGTCTTCAGGGAGAAGTAAGAAGGCAGTTGGAGGGGCATAGGAAAATCAAGCTAGAACTCTGGCGCAAAGTTGTTTCAACAGCCCGGTCTACCACAGCCAGAGTCCAGAGTATCCTGTAGGCTTCTTATTTTCTCAGGTGCTGGTTCTCCTGCTTCAAATGCTCAGGCTTGCCAGAATCTGAGAGCTATTACCACTGTATGATCACAAGAAGACTTGCAGTATGTAAAAGATAGGTGAAGCAGCAAAGGGAATGGGAATTGCAGACAACCTGAGAATAATGTTCAATAGGTAAGCAAAGCAGAGGGTCAAGAGGCAGGGACTAGTACTTAGGTATAAATCTAAAAAAACATGTTCAAGATCTATATGATGAAAACTGCACAACTCTGATTAAAGAAATCAAAGAAAGACTAAATTAACGAGAAATTATTCCATGTTCACAGATACGATGACCCAAAAGTGTCAAGATGTCTGTTCTTTCAACTTGATATATAGATTCAATGAAATCTCCCCAATTGATAGTTTGTGGATATCAACAGAATAATTCCAAAGTTTATATGAAGAAGCAAAAGACTTAGAATAGTCACCATGATATTGAGTTAAAGGAACAAAGTTGAAGCACTGACATTACCCAACTTCAATACTTACTATAAGGCTACAGTAATCAACATTGTCTAGTGTTGGTAAAAATAGACAAAGAGAAGAATAGAACAGAATAGAGAGTCCAGAAATAGGCCCACATAAATATATTCAACTGATTTTTGACAAAGGAACAAAGGCAACACAAAGAAGGAAAGAAAGTCCTTTCAACAAATGGTGCTGGAACAACTGGACATTTACATGCAAAAAAATCAGTCTAGACACAAGCCTTACATGCTTCACATAAAATAACTCAAAATGAATCACAAGCCTAAATGTGGAATGAAAAACTATAAAACTCCTAGAACATAATATAGGAGAGAATCTAGATGACCTTGGATTTGGCAACGATCTTTTTGACATAACACCAAAGGTACACTTCATGAAAGGAAGAATGAATAAGATGGACTTTATTAAAGTTAAAATTTCTGCTCTGTGAAAGACACTTTCAAGAGAATAAAAAGACAAGGCACAGATTAGGAGAAAATATTTGTAAAAGACACATCTTCTAAAGGATTGTTATCTAAGATACAGAAAGAACTTTTAGAAGTCTACAATAAGGAAACAAAAAACAAATGAAAAAAATGAACCAAAGCCCTTAACAGACACCTTGACAAAGAAGATATGCAGATGGTAAATAAGCATATGAAAATATGTTCCACATCTTATGTCATCTTGGAAAGGCAAATCAAAACAACAAGACACGACTCATAGTGGTACACTTATTAGAATGATCAAAATTCAGAAGACAGACACTAAATTCTGGGAAGGATTTTGAGCAACAGGAACTCTCATTCATTGCTGTTTGGAATGCAAAATAGTATAGCCACTTTGGAAGACAGTTTAGTGGTTTCTTACAAAGTAATATGCTTCTATCACACAATCCAGCAATCATGCTTCTTGGTATTTACCCAGGTTGAAAACTACGTCCACATAAAAACTTACACATGGATTTTTATAGCAGCTTTATGTATAATTGTCAAAACTTGGAAGAAGCCTAGACATCCTAGGTGAGTGGGATAAACTGTGGTACATCCATACAATGGAATTTTATTCAGCACTAAAAAGGCATGAATTATCAAGCCATGAAAAGGCACGGAAGGACCTTAAATGCAAATTATTAAGTGAAAGAAACCAATCTGAAAAGTCTACATGACGTGTGATTCCAAATGTATGACGTTCTGGAAATGGCAAAACTATGAAGACAGTAAAAAGATGAGTGGTTTCCAAGGGTTAAGGAGAAAGAGGGACAAGTAAGTGGAGCACAAAGGATTTTTAGGGCAGTGAAGCTACTGTACATGATATTATAATAGTGAAGGCACGTCATGGTACATTAGTCCAAATCCACAAAATGTACACCACCAAGAGTGAATCCTAATGTAACCTATGGACTCTGGGTAATAATGATGTTAACAAATGTACCATTCTAGTAGGGAATGTTGATAATGGTAGAGGTTGTGCATTAGTGGGAGCAACGGGTATACGGGAAATCTCTGTACCTTCCACTCAATTTGCTGTGAACCTAAAACAGCACTAGAAAATAAAGTATATTTTAGAAGCAAAAGTAGCAGGGCATATCAAGCCAACTAGGTAAGTGGGAGGGAAGGCTCAGGTAATTCCTCAAGTAGCCCCCATGATGAGTGAGCTGGTTGTGATGAAAGGAGCAGTGTTAGAGCACAATAGCCACACTCACTGCTGTTCTGTTATTGCTACAGCATTTCTTTTTTCTCTCTTACTTCTTGGCTTGATGCTTTTTTTTTTTTTCAGAGTTGTGTATCTTTTATTTCCCTTTATTTTTCCTCTGATCCTTGAAGTCATCAGGACACTTTAAGGAACCCCATTCATGAATGGCGAAGTCCGTGACCTTTCTGGTCACATCTCTCTTCTTGGTCTCACTGACCATCAGTTACTCACTAAACTGATTAGTTAGTAGTCATGAAAGACTACATGCAATATTCTGGTCATTACCTGCTTCCCATTTGACAGATATCCACAGGAATTTCTGATGGCACCCCTTACATTCCTCTTTGGTTGGCAAGTCTGCTGGTCTGCTCTTAGCACGCCATCTTGTCTCAGGTTCGGTGTTGCCAGAAAAACCTAGTGAGCTATTCATGAAGAAGCCTGTTCCTCTGGAAACAATGGATTCTCTTCTTCTACATTCTATTTTGCTTTTTTCTTTTAAACGTTGCTATTTGTCAGATATTTCTGCCAGGGATTAAAGCCATGCCTCTAATCACACCAAAGCCCACATAAAGTATATTATAACACCTTTAAAATTACAAGCAGGAGAGTAGTAGTTTAAAATCGAGGCTCCATAATCAGAAGACATGGATTTCAAATCCTGGCTCCCATTTACTGTGTGACCTTGTACAAAACACTGATGATAGTAAAGGTTGTGCTTGTCTATTATGTGATGGGTGCTTACTCTGTGCTAGGCATTGTAGCTAAAAAAAAAATCATTTTATTTCATTGAGCACCAATAAAAATCAGAGGGAACTCAGTAAAAACCCACATTTCTGGATGAGAAATCTGAGGCTTTTTAGATTCACTATTTTTAAAATGTATGACTTTGGGCAAGTTACTTAATCTTTCTAAGCCTCATCTACAAATAAAAATATCTCATTTCTGTAGCTACATGATTAAAGGACTTGATTCATGGAAAGAACTTAGTCCAAACTGAGCCAGTGTGTTTTATCTGCTAAAACTACTGTTACTACTTTTCACTCTCTCATATGTGAATTACTTATATCTGATCTACAAAAAAAAGAAAAAGAAAAAAAGTTACCTGGCCAATTAGATCCAAAAGGAACAACCAAATTGAACTGTTCAGACCAAAGTATCATTTTGGAGATAGTCAACAATATCCATCTCAACTTGCAGTATGAAAGCAGAATCCAACCAAGGCATAAAAATAGGTGTCAGGTTGGAAATAAGCAAACAACCTGGAATCACTTTAAAAATACTAGAAATTGCTGGGCGCGGTGGTTCACACCTGTAATCCCAGCATTTTGGGAGGCTGAGATGGGTGGATCACGAGGTCAAGAGATAGAGACCATCCTGGCCGATATGGTGAAACCCCATCTCTACTAAGAAGCTACTTGGGAGGCTGACGCAGGAGAATTGCTTGAACCCAAGAGGCGGAAGTTGCAGTGAGCCGAGATTGTGCCACTGCATTCCAGCCTGGTACAGAGCAAGATTCCATCTCAAAAAAAAAAAAAAAAAAAAAAAAAAAAAAATTACTAGAAATATCCCTGGGTCACTTAGTGATAGATAATTAGTCAGGCAGACAGATGTTCTTTCCCACTTGCTTCCTCATTCTTACTTCTACGTTCAACTATTTGAGGAAATTCCAGGTGCCATAGCCCTTAACCCAGTTCACAGTCTATACTATGGTACATCAAGCAACCCACGTTTAGCTTCCCCATTGAGAACCACATATATGTAGTTGCTCTTGCTTAGTCAAGTGTTTTGTTTATCAACCTGGTTTCACAGTTCCAGAGGAAAGAATCAATGTAGTCACTATTCATTTCCATTTAACATGACACCTCAAAGAGCTGCCTTCACAATGACACTATCTTCTTCTAATATTTTACACAATGTATTCTTTTGTCTCATTAACAATCTTACCGATAAAGGATGTCCTGAAATTCAACTAGCCCATCTGTGGTCCTGCTTTCCAATGATTCCAATTACATGCAGATGTTTCCCTGCCCTCTTCAACTTCAGACACTTGCAAAGAAAAACAAGAGGATTCTTTATTTTACTTCTTCTTGCTCATGGTGTGCTATTTACAAAAAAATATTATTAGCTCTGTGTTTTTGTGTGGTTTCTGATTCTAATTTTTTTAATTTAGCATTCAAATAATAAAATACTATTGGTCAGCATACAAGCCAAAAGTAGATTTCCCCAACAGAAATAAGTCCAGGCCCTCTGGCCTTTATTGTGATACATACATACAGACTTTTAATAATTAAAAAAAAAAAAGAATAAAGACTTCATCTTCTGACCAAGACAAGAAAAGACTGGATTTACTTTTTTGCCTGAAACAACCAAAAAAGTAAACTAACTATATACAAAACATCAGTTTTTAAGACACTATATGCAGGGGAACAAAAGACAGCAATCTCTCAGAAATAGGAAGCACACAAGATGAGCCTTAAGATTGCCCCAGTTTATCATCTTGAAAGAGTTTCCAGGCCAAGTCTCTTGTAGGGAGAAGCTAGGCCAAGGCTGGTGGACACCCTGAGTAAAGAAGAGGAAACTGGATTCCAGAGAGACTAGGGCAACTAGTCTCTAGATAGCAGATGGAGTGCCAGACAGGAGAAAGAGCCACAGAGAGAAAACTTCAGAGATTTCAGAGGGTCCCTCTGGAGTCTTCAGTTGTATACTCATCAGCCCATGCATTTGAGACCAGTGGATTAACCACCCAAAGGATTAGAGAGAATAATTGCCAAGGCTCACACCAGGTTAGGAATAGTGCCCATTTTCACCAGCAGAACTAGAAAAATCTCATGATTCATAGGACATTCAACACATTATTCAGAAAGTTCTTAACTGAGTAATGGGGAATAATTAGACCTAGGCTTAATACTGTCCTGGTCCTACCTAAAAATTTTAAAAGCAAAACCCAAAAGGATTAAACTACTTCCAAGTAATTTAACTACCTCCCAAATTAAATATCAATAATATTTAATAGACCTACAAACATGTATAATACCCCAATAAATGAAGTCCACAATGTCTGGCATTCAATAAATAATTACTAGGATGCAAAGCATCAAGAAAGTGTGAAGAAAAATCAATTAAAACTGATCGGGAATTGGCACAGATGTTAAAATTAGTGGATACAGAGATTATAACTATTGTTAGAAATATTTACCATATGTTCAAAAGCTAAGTAAAGACATCAAAGATAGTTTAAAAGACCCATATCACATTTCTAGAGATGAAACCTGCAATGTATGAGATTTAAAATACACTGGATAGAATTAACACTAGATTAGACTAATTGCAGAAGAAAAAAACTAGTGAAGTTGAAGATTTGAAGGAGGCAGAGACATAGGCCTATGGATATCTGAAGGAAGCATGCCCTAGGCATTACTAGAAATTGTAAGTCCACAGATAATGATTTTAATATACTTAACATAGTATTTAGCGAGTAACCAGCACTCCAAAGACAAAAGTTTATACACACACACACACACACACACACATATATATATATATATATATATATATATATATATATATATATATATATATAAAACCTCCTTTAATCTTCACAAGAACCCTGTAAGTTAGATAACCTCATTTTATTATTAAGAGAGCAGAGGTTCTAAGGAGTTGAAATATATATTTATGCAAGGTCATTCAGAGACCAAAATAGACACACATTTTGACCTCAGATTAATCCCAGCCCTCAAGTCTGAAGTTCAGCTGATCTACACTGGGCATGGCTCCAACCTGAGGGCTGGGATCAGGTCAGCTCCATGAATATTCCTTGGATTAGCAGCTTCCTGGAACATGCTCTTCTCATGGTGAATGGTAGAAACATAAGAGAATGAGCACAAACACATGATGCCTTGAAAGCCTTGGCATTGAACTGGCCCACTTTCACTTCAGCTAACATTTTGTTTGCAGAAACAAGTTGTATGGCTAAGTCCCACATTAATGGAGCAGAGAAACAGACTCTGGAACTCTTGGGAGATGTATTTACAAAAATCACATGCCAAAAGGTATGGTTGTAAAACTATAACATATGGAGAGGTAAAGAATTAAGAATAAGAATCTAATCTACCATACAGAAATAGAGATATACAGTTTCACAGAATTGGAAGAGCCAGCATCCTAACTTTAAATCTTCCAAACACTATAAATTATTTAAAAATGTAGAAAGATATGAGGAGGAATAACATTTCCAATTTCTTTTACTTTTGGTAAAAGTTTTAAAGTTTTTTCATTTGCTATTTTGCCGTTGTAGGTTTCCCCAGGTGAATTAGTCTATTCTCACACTGCTATAAAGAACTACCTAAGACTGGGTAATTTATGAAGAAAAGAGGTTTAATTGATTCACAGTTCTGCAGGCTATACAGGAGACATGGCTGGGGAAGCCTCAGGAAACTTACAATAATGGCAGAAGGTGAAGGGGAAGCAAGCATTGTTCTCACATGGTGGAGCAGGAGAGAGGAAGAGAGAGCGAGAGGGAGGAGGTGCTGCACACTTTCAAGCAATGAGATCTTATGAGAACTCTATCATGAGACAGCACGAGGGGAACAGTGCTAAACCATTAAATACCATGCTGGTGATCCAATCACCCCCCACCCCCCCGGCACTCCTCCAATACTGGGAATCACAATTCAACATGAGATTTGGGTGGGGACACAGAGCCAAACCATATCACCAGGGATCAACAAAAATAATTGCGAACCTAAATTAACTGTACTACAAGAAACCTAGGCAGCAAACAAGGAACACTATGAATGGATGACTTTAACTTTCCAGAATACACAAAGATATATTAATCATTTTGAGAGAAATAATTTCCAAACTCTATATATCCTGTTAACAAAAGATAATGAAATCTTCAGAGGAAAAGGGAGAGCTTTATTTTTACACACACACACACACACACACACACACACACACACACACACACAGGCACACAGAAAACACATCTGCAGACTGGGGGGGCATAGCCTTCAGTGCAAGTGAAAGTGTGCTCTCTGAAGAACAAATGGAGGATCTGGCTTAAAGTTCTCACCCCACTTTGCAGTTTGGTCCTTTCATGCAAATGAAGGATTCAAACTTGTTCTGTTTTGATTGGTCAAAATAGTCAAGCTTTGATTGAGTGTCTTCCAAACCCCAAACCAGAAGCCTTTGTCAGATTTTTCTTTCAAATGCCTGTTGGGGGTAGTGTGGAGGGTTTCTAACTATAGTTTATCTTGGCACTGACAACAGAAACTAGTTTAGCTTGATTGCAGAAAGGGAGGTCCTGTGACACTTTTACAACATCCTTCTGAGAATACAGAGCACATGACTGCTCCCTCATCCATCCATGACCAACTGGTTCTGTTTTAACTTCGAGCATCTCACTTAGCCACAGGGAGTCCATTTTGTCTGTCAGTCAGGGGCACACTTTAAGAGGCCCCAGATGAGATGGACCATGGAGAGAAAATGGGCTATATTTTCAGGAGATTCTAAAGCAACCCCAAATGAAAGGACTGAGCCTAACAACAACAACAAAAAAGAATCAAGAAGGAGGTAAAAACATGATGTTTTCTGCTTAAGAGGGAGACTTTTATAAAATGCTTTTGTTTGCCCAAGGTCAAAAACAAAACAAAAGAGAATTTTAGATCTATTATATTCAGGCTAACTAAGAGCTTCTTCAAGCCTGAAATATTTATTTTCAACCTAGATTATCAGACAGCAAGAGTTAGAAATATAAATCTTGTGTCATCAGATAGCCATGTTGCTATTAAAATGCAATATAAAGTATTGATAAAATGAAATTCCAGTTTGGGAACTGCCAGGTGCCTAACCTTTGCCCTGAAGAGTATTTTGGGGAATAGTATCAGTTTATAATAGTGATGGTATAAACCCTTTATCTTCTAAATGTTTTGGACTCAAAGACCATGGGATTAATTATATACTGGGAGCAACAATTCATGAATATTTAACATCCTCATCTATACTTCATGAATAAATTTGCATTTTGACACTATTATTTAATGTGCTTTAAGGAAATACTGCTCATACCTTTCAATTTTGTAGATTAGTTGAATGTAATCAGAATGATAAGGCAGGAGAGATATAGTATTATTTAAATAACCTTGTTTTTTATGACTGCTTCTGCTTCCATGAGTTTGTTTCCCCCGTTTTCTTTTATGCAACTCGGTTTTTTTCATTTTATTCTGGTTGTTCTGTCTTAATCATTTTGTCTCTGTGGTTCTTGCAGAAGGGAGTTTCTTTAGATTCATGGAAAAACAATGCAAATTAAATAATCAGTGTTTTGCTTCCCTATGTGTGTTCTATAACAGGGCATTCTCTCACACAAAATATCCCAATGCAATTGGCAGTAATTGCGTCCTGAGCTGGCAGTCTCAGCAAGGCTGCCACAACTCGCACAGCAAGCTGGGAGAGCAGCAGAATCAATGGCAGTGAGCAAAGGTCTCTCAATTTCCCTACGAAAAATAGAACCGCAAGGAATCAGGGCTGAGAAAAACTGACAAGGATGTTGTGGAAGATAAGCTTTTGGGTTTGCTTGTTTGTTTTTTAACCTTTGGCTTATTGTGAGTGCTTTTTTTTTTTTTTTTTATACTTTGAGTTCTAGGGTACATGTGCATAACGTGCAGGTTTGTTACATATGTATACTTGTGCCATGTTGCTGTGCTGCACCCGTCAACTCGTCAGCACCCATCAACTCGTCATTTACATCAGGTATAACTCTCAATGCAATCCCTCCCCCCTCCCCCCTCCCCATGATAGGCCCCAGTGTGTGATGTCCCCCTTCCCAAGTCCAAGTGATCTCATTGTTCAGTTCCCACCTATGAGTGAGAACATGCGGTGTTTGGTTTTCTGTTCTTGTGATAGTTTGCTAAGAATGATGGTTTCCAGCTGCATCCATGTCCCTACAAAGGACACAAACTCATCCTTTTTTATGGCTGCATAGTATTCCATGGTGTATATGTGCCACATTTTCTTAATCCAGTCTGTCACTGATGGACATTTGGGTTGATTCCAAGTCTTTGCTATTGTGAATAGTGCCGCAATAAACATACGTGTGCATTTATATATAAATATATTATATATTTATATAATCCTATAAATCATGCTGCTATAAAGACATATGAGTGCTTTTTTTTTTTTCACGAGCAATGAATTTTTTGTTTATGAGTTGGGCACCTAATATACATATCCACTTTAGGGAGTTTAGACACAAGAGCTTGCCTTTAGAAATCTGATTTCATGAAGAGCCTATAATCTTTCCAAAAGGAAGGGGGCTTTGAGACCTGTGACCAAGCACTTGAAAGTCAGAATTAAGACTTGCCAACAAAGATGAAGGACAAAATTGGACAAGAACAAGAGGAAAGGGAAAGAAATGAAAATCCAGATGCCTGACACTGTGCCAAATGATTGCATATATAATCCTATTTAATCCTTTCCTGTGAGATCTCTATTATCGTTATCATCACCACTTTATAGAAGAGGAAACTGATGCTCAAACAAGTTAACCTCAATTGTAAAAATTCGGGCTAGAATTTGAATCCAGTTCTGTTGGAACCAAAAATTCATGTGCTCTCCACCGTTCTCAATTAATGGGTGCTTTAAAGGAGTTTGCCGTCAAATATACCAGATGCCTTAGTTCATTCAGTCTGCTATAACAGTACACCATAGACTGAGTGGCATATGAACAACTGAAATTTATTTCTCACATTTCTGGGGTCTGGCAAGTAGAAATGCACTCGCAGATTCAGTGTCTGGTGAGAGCTTGCTTCCTCATTCACAAATGGCTGGGTTTTCACTGTGTCCTCACAGGGTAGAAAGGATGAAGAAGGAGCTCTCTGGGGCCTATTTTATAGGGCTACTAATCCTATTTTATAAGGTTCTACCCTACTGACCTAAACACTTCCTAAAGGCTTCATCTTCGTCACGTTGAGGGTTAGGATTTCAGTACATAAATTTTGGGGGAACACAAACATTCTGACTACAGCACCAGGGTTTAGTGTGAAAATGCCACTTGCTCAGGAAAACACTTCCAGCACCCCTGTCCAGGGTCAGGTCCTATGTTGATCACCATGTGGGGATTATGTATGCCTCTGTGAGATATCTACTCCTTTCCTCCACACGCTTGACTATAACTTCCAAAAGGGGAGTGTATTAGCCTGTCCCTACATTGCTATAAAGAAATACCTGGGCCATTGCAGTGGTGCAAGCCTGTAATCCCAGCACTTTTGGAGGCTGAGGCAGGTAGATTACCTGAGGTCAGGAGTTCGAGATCACCCTGACTAACAGATGAAACCCTGTCTCTACTAAATACAAAAAATTAGCTGGGCATGGTTGTGGGTGCCTGTAATCCCAGCTACTTGGGAGGCTGAGATAGGAGAATCAATTGATCTGGGGAGGTGCAGGTTGCAGTGAGCTGAGATCGTGCCATTGCACTCCAGCCTGGGCAACAAGAGTGAAACTCCATCAAAAAAAAGAAAGAAGAGAAAGGAAAGAAAGGAAGAAAGGAAGAAAGAAAGGAAAGAAAGAAGAAAGGAAGAAAGGAAGGAAGAAAAGGAAGGAAGGAAAGAAGGAAAGAAGGAAGGAAGGAAGAAAGGAAGGAAGGAAGGAAAGAAGGAAAGAAGGAAGGAAGGAAGGAGGAAGGAAGGAAGGAAAGAAGGAAGGAAGCAAGGAAGGAAGGAAGGAAGGAAGGAAGGAGAGGGAGGGAGGGAGAGAGAGAGAAAGAGAAAGAAAGAAAGAAAGAAAGAAAGAAAGAAAGAAAGAAAGAAAGAAAGAAAGAAAGAAAGAAAGAAAGGAAGGAAGGGAGAAAGAGAGAGAGAGAGAAAGAAAGAAAGAAAGAGAGAGAAAGAAAGAAAAAGAAAGAAAGAAAGAAAGAAAGAAAGAAAGAAAGAGAAAGAAAGAAAAAGAAAGAAAGAAAGAAAAGACCTGAGGCTGCATAATTTATAAAGAAAAGAGGTTTAATTGTCTCATGGTTCTACAGGCTGCACAGGAAGCATGATGCTGGTATCTGCTTCTGGCAAGGTCTCAGGAAACTTACAATCATGGCAGAAGGTGACAGGGAACCAGTATGTCACATGGGGAGAGTGGGAGCAAGAGAGAGCAAGGCGGGTGAGGTCCCAGACTTTTAAACAATCAGATCTGATCTCCAGTGACCTGAGTGATAATTCACTTATCACCAAGGGGATAGTGCTAAACCATTCATAAGGGATTTGCCCCATGATCCAGTCACCTCCCTCCAAGCCCCACCTCCAACCTTGGGAATCACATTTCAAGATGAGATTTGGAGGGGACAAATATCCAAACCATATTAGGCAGGAACCACTTTTGCTCACCATTCTATCCCCAGCACCCAGCAGAGTGCCTGACAGGAGGTATGTTTTCTGTGTGTATGTGTGTCTCAGTTTCTTCATCTTTAAAAATTTGGTGAAAAATATCTATTTCACGGTGTTTATGTGATAATTAAACAAGACAATTTATATAATGTGACTTTCACAGAGCCTGGAAAACAGAGTGCTCAATAGACGGTAGTTTCAAAAAGTAAAGATGTGTACACCCCTCTGGGCCCATGGAAAAGGGCCAAGGCCAGGTTTTGAGTTGGGTATCATACTTGAGGGGCTCTGAACCAAATACAGATACTCTTAATTATTCCCAAGACTGGTGTGACCTAGGAAACCAAGTAGAGAACTATAAAGAACATAGAAATAGCAGGTATAAGAATCAGCCTTACCCTTAGGGTAAGATGTGAACAGATTAGATAGCATAAAAGTCAATAATGACTAAATTTCAACCCTCTGTCTTCATGCAGCCTATCTAGTTACTCACCATGTTACCCAAGCACAAATGTAATAGAAGTGGGGAAAAAATAACACCTTTGGCCGGGCGCGGTGGCTCAAGCCTGTAATCCCAGCACTTTGGGAGGCCGAGATGGGCGGATCACGAGGTCAGGAGATCGAGACCAGCCTGGCGAACACGGTGAAACCCCGTCTCTACTAAAAAGTACAAAAAACCTAGCTGGTCGAGGTGGCAGGCGCCTGTAGTCCCAGCTACTCGGGAGGCTGAGGCAGGAGAATGGCGTGAACCCGGGAGGCGGAGCTTGCAGTGAGCTGAGATCCGGCCACTGCACTCCAGCCTATGCGACAGAGGGAGACTCCGTCTCAAAAAAAAAAAAAAGAAAAAAAAAAAAAAACACTTTTACAAGTTTCACCCCAGCCCACAATTCCACCACCCTTCTTTCCGATGGAAGGATTCTAGCCTTCTGGGTTAACTTCAAGGTGTCATTTACAGTATTTCAGCGTTGAGGCTGACAAATTTGTGAGTAGAGATGCACAATCTAATCAAATGGCATTGAAATGACTTTAAAACATTGTGACTCATTCCCATAGAAATTCAGCATTCACTCGAGAATTGAAAGCTTTTGAGCAAATGGCTCCTGTTGCTTGCTACTCAAAGCAGATATCTAAGCACTTCTGTCCACTGCATCTTGGCATCAGAGTCATCATGAAAAACACAACACAATCAGGCACTGGACAGAACAAAACTTTGCTCACATAGAGAAGAGACAGAGCAAGATCAGCTTCAGCAGAGGGTGTCAGTCCTCTATGCCCAAGGGGGCCCTCCTGGCAGCAGATACCAGGCAATTGGCCTGCACTCACCCTTCTTGCTGCAGCAGAGGGACCGTCTTCTCACGCAGCCTAGTTGTGGTCAAAAGACTGCATGCATGGAATTGTCTTTCCCAGCAGAAGTTAACTGACATCTGAATAAAACTTTAAGATTCCTAGTACCCAAATCACATGAAATAATTAGGAAGAGTGTGACCTTTCAATAGACATCAGGACTATTTTTTTAAAAGGACTAACCGTATCCATATATGTTTCAGAAAGAATGACTTGAATGCATGTAGTCTGCATATCCCCTTTAGCCTACCCAAGGTGGTGATTGTAACATGAGTATGAGCTGCAGATACAGTAACATTAGCTAAACAAACATAAGATTGTCCCATAGGTGGGTGTCTTTTCTACCCTGGAAAAGTTTGAAAATAAATACAGAAATGAATAAACAACTCAAAGCTACAGTATAAATATTGCTGTGTTATGTTCAAGCTAATCTATATTTCTTTATCTAAACTGCTTAAGATAACCCTGGCATATTGAAAAATCCAAAAATTAACCTTCTGATGCCAAATCCAAATCAGTAATTGATTTTAGAGTTATGATTTAGGTTGAATGCTCTGAAAGAATTTGACTAAGTTTGTAAACACATTGAAATGCTTATGTGAACTTGAAATTTCCTATATTTATTTACTTACCTTGTTAGATATACAAACGTTGCTTAACTATTTGGGAAGATTTTGCTTTCTAAGACATTTAAGTTTGTCCTTGCAGGTATTTTGAGTGCTTAACGTGAAAATTAAATGTATTGGTTACCAATGTAAAATTTTAAAGTCTAAGCATATTGAATGAATTAGGTGCATAAATAAGGTTACTTGTTTAACCCATGTTGTATGATATGGTGTGCAAATGGGTGTCCAGATGCCACATCCTGTATGGCAATCAGGGTCCAATCAAGAGATAGAAATCGCACAGCCATTCCCCAGGGAAAGTTAGATACAGAGTTATTACCTATAATGGGGATTAGAATAATAAGGGACTCTCTAGTAAGAAGTAAAGAGAACCATAAAGACTATAGGAACAGCAGACATAAGAAGCTGTCTTGGCCGGGCACGGTGGCTCATGCCTGCAATCCCAGCACCTTGGGAGGCAGAGGTGGGTGGATCACGAAGTTAGGAGATTGAGACCATCCTGGCTAACACGGTGAAACCCTGTCTCTACTAAAAATACAAAAAAGAAAAAAAAAAGGTAGCCAAGCGTGGTGGTGGGCGCCTGTAGTCCCACCTACTTGGGAGGCTGAGGCAGGAGAATGGTGTGAACCCGGGAGGTAGAGGTTGCAGTGAGCCGAGATTGCGCCACTGCACTCCAGCCTGGGCAACAGAGTGAGACTCCGTCCCCCCAAAAAAAAAAAAAAAAAAGAAAAAGAAAAAAAAAAAGAAGCTGTTTTGCCTTTAAGTGAAATGTAGCACACAGGAAGAGGTCTACCCAGGGCTGTGATCCAGAGCTTGCTGGAGAGGGCATGATCATGGCTCACTGGATGGTAGAGAAGTCACTGTGGTGCTCTGTGGTGGGACTTTCTGGAAATCTATCCTCTGGAACTTCCATAAATCCACTGTCTAAGACACCAGTTGTTTATGGGAGTATGTTGCCAGAAGCATGCTGCTACAAAACCTCCTGAGAGGATGCAGGGGAGGGAAGCTTCTGACTGTCAGGTGCTGCTGACTATGGGAGCCACCCAAGAGGAACACACTGGAATCAAGAAGAAAATCCCTGTCCCACTGAGCCCAGTGTCCACTACTGACAAAGCATAACATCAGGCCAGCTGGCAAAGAAAAAGATATTCAGAGGGCTCATTGAGGATGGACTTTCAAAGAGCAAATAATGAAGGATGGGGCATGTAACAGTCCAACTGATAACAGTCACAGGGAATTTAGTCTGTTCACGACAGACTAAATAGTTAATAGTTTTTATTTTATGCTACAATTACTAAATTCATAAATAGAATAACAAGACGAAGTTCAACTTAAAGGCTTAAAGAAAACTGAATTTTAAAATTATGACTGATTTACATAAACTAATATTAATTTAAAACCTAGGTAACTATAAGCAAAACCAAGTTCTTTCTACACTCCAAATCTATCCTTGGTTATTAATAGTTCATATTGACACTGGGGTCTTACTTATTCTGAAAAATTCTGTAAATGTGTAGAGTAAGAAAAAAGTGAAGTAAATATATAAAGCAATAAGAATGTAGCAAGGAAGAGAAAACAGAAAAGCAATTATGACAGTGGTAAGGAGACTCCGGCAGAGTTTTGAGCAAAAAGGCTTAGGAAGCAGCCAAGGGTGTGAAAAAACTGGAGAAGAACAAGGAGGATTTATAAATAAGTGCTTCTGTATTTTGAATTGGATTTCTTTTACTGTTTCTTAGGAGATGCAAGTAAAAATTGGAAGTGCAGTACTTTTTAGTCATTTTTTGTTGCTGAATTGTGTTTTGGTACATGACACATTATGGTGAAACCAAGTGATGTGAAATCCTGGAGCTTATTTGGATCTCACCTAAACAATGAAGGCTGACAAATAATGTATTTGAAAAGCAAAAACGCTGCCAAAGCCCTTCCAAGATGATGACATCACCAGTCTGGCTGAGAAGATGGCTGCGCCAGAGGGCCACATCACCTCCAGTCTGCTGTCCATGGTGTGGCCTCTGGCCCCTCACAGGTACACTGTATGGTACGGCTTGAGCTAAAGGAGTGAGAAAAAGCTTCACACCTTCACCTTTAAGTGTTTGAGAGCACTAATCCTTAACATCCCTCTACCTTTCCCACCCAATTTGTGAATCAGTAAAGAGAAAGACCCAAGAGTCTAATTACTGATGAAAGCTAATATTGAAGAGCGGGTGACTCAGGTCTACTGACCAAACAGGCCTGATAATACATTCCCCCTATTTAAACAGACTGACCCATTCACAGCTTTGGAAGTACTGAACAACCGTAGGCTACCCTGGAAGGGAAGTGCAAAGCAGAGCATAATTTACATTTTCTGTCGCTAACTGCCTCCAGAGACCCCCCAAGGAGAGGAAGGGGCTAAATCATGTGAATGAAATGCCCCTGAATCCATTAATTATTAGCGCTTCCTTCATAAGGTGACATGAAGCTGTAGAAATGAGGTTCTCCCTAGATATTCCCTAACCTAAGACTCAGTCAGGAATGTGGCTACTCTCTTGAGGGAGGAAATTGTCCTAACCACTAATGGGACTTTAGATCCTGCCCCCAACCCAAGAGTCTGAAGTGGGTCAGAAGAGTGCAGGACAGGATAAGACAATGCAAGGTCATTCTACAATCAGGGTTGAAAACTCGCTCTGCTATTTGGCTCCCCACCCTAAATTATGTCCAGTCACAATGTCTGATTTTGCTCATCAGTGTTTTTGCAGTTAGATTGTATGCCAATTGCATGAGATTACAGACGAAAAGCAAATTACATGGAAATTTGCAACTCTTCTCCTTCTGCTTCTTGTTCAAATTCAGAAACTTTACAGCCCCCTTGCATCCATCCCCTACTCAATAATGGCTCCCATCCCCTGCTTTCCTTGTACCTAGGAATCCTGTATCTATATTGTCTTTGCCATCTCCATTCTGTGGATGAATTTAGATGTTAATTCATCAACTTCCTATAGTCTCTCAATCTCATCACCCCACTACCAGATCTCAACTTCTAAAAAATGTGTGCAAAGATGCTACTTACAACTAGATGCTGTGAATTATGTTAAATATATAGTTTCTAAAATTTTATCAAAAAACAAAAATCCTTCAGTGATGAAGGAAAATACCAAAACCTATTTTAGCACAAAGTGCTACATTTTAATTTTTTTAAAAGTTTTTATCGTAAACAATAAACATTTTTATTTCTCTTTCAATAGACCTCCTTAGCAAGAGAAAAATTAAAAGGATTGGTCAACCAACTTCAGCGACTCTGGGTTCCATAACCCTGGATCACAGGGGCAGGACTATATTCTTAAATTCTTAGTTCCGGTGATGGTTTCAGAGGTAGTAGCTACCTGAAGGATCAGGGAAGAATGGTTTTGAGACTCTTTCTAGTGCCCTCCTAGCACCGAGTCCAGCAGTCCTTCTGACAACTTTGAAAGCAATCGAGTCCCCCATCTTAAATTCTTTATTGCTTTAAGTACTGAGAGTGGTTCTGTTTCCTGAATGAATTTCTGACTTATCATTATCATTTTCCTTAGCTCTAAAAGGCAGAAGATTTCCACGAGGTGAAGAGAGCCCAGAGTCTATCACTTCAGCTCTAAAACCACATAGATCAGCCAGCTGCTAACTCTCTCTGTGTGAATTCAACTACTCATTTTTTTCCTTAGAATTTCACTTTTCTTCTACTTTTGCACTTAATGGTGTGCATTACTTACCATCCAGGTTCATCTGGGGCCCTAGGACAGTAATTTTGCTGGGACAACCCTTATTTCATCTCGATGGAACTAGGGGGAAAAAATCTAGTGATTTTGCTGATTTAATATTCAAAGCAGGAGTGTCGTTTGAACCTTCGAAAGAGCCAGCATGGATCTGGAAACTGTTTTCCCCAGCAAAGATATTCAAAAACTGACCCTTAAAGAATGAATTTTCCAGGGAATAAATACACTTCAGCAAATGTTGATTACAAATTTTAAAAGACAAAGTAGTTGAATCCTTTTTAACAGAGCCAAAGGTGAAAACGAGTGTCTATCACAAATGAATGGATAAACAAAATGTGGTCTATGCATACAATGCAAAATTATTATTCAGCCATAAGAAGAACAAAGTTTCTATGCATGCTACAATATGGGTGAACCTTCCAAACATTATAGCAAGTGAAATAGGCTGGACACAAATGGACAGATATTATATAATTCCACTTATATGAAATATCTTGAATAGGCAAATTTGTAGAGACAGAAAGTAGGTTAGAGGTTACCAAGGACTGGAGAAGAGGAAACATGCTGAGCTAATGCTTAATGGTTACAATGATTCTATTTAGGGAAGTAAAAATTTTTGGAAATAGTAGTGATGGTTGTGTAACATCGTGAATATAATTAATGCCACTGAACTGAATGGCACAATTAAAAATGGCTAAAATAACAAATTTATACATATATTTATATAAAACTACAAGCACCACAAAAGATTAAGTAAATGGAAATCATATATAAAAACAGTGTTTAATTCTCTAAAGGTTTCTGGTAACAGTTCTGGGAAGCAATGATGATATGATGCAGTTTTCACAAACACGTGGTCTGTGCATCTGGAGACCATCTCTATAAAAGATGATTGCAGAAGTCAGTCTTATCATGTAAAAAGCACGCCACTAAAAAGTTTTTCCAAACTTATAATCAGCACCCAAAATAGCCTTCAAAAGTGTGGGAGAAGGACAATTCATTTAAACAAAAGGAACTTAGAAAAATTCTTTACCTTAGAAAATGTCTTTCAATCTCTCTCAGATCAAAATACAAAGCTTGATTTGCTCACCCGCCTATGTATTTTTTTCTTTTTGAAATCTTAATGTCAGGATAGGATAATAGCCCACAGACAAATAAATCTATCTCTGACAAAGCAGCTTTATCATTATATATGCCAGTGCTGGACCACACCGTGTCTCCTGTAAGATCAGAATCTCAAGGTTAAGTAGGATATTAGTCACTGCATTCTAAAAATAAAAATGGTATTTCTTGAAATTCATCATGCAGTTGAAGGTAATTTTCTCCAGATTTATAAGCTTCTCTAGATTGGTATTCTATTCACTGATCTTAAGCCCCCCAGGTGATTTTTTCGGCTGGAGGATTTGTTGTTTAATCTATGCAACTGGCTTTCACCAAGATAATATTTTTTCCACATGACCTATTAATGTGAGACATGGTTGAAAGTGTGTCACCCACAAGCTGTGGGGTTAATAGGGGTACTTCTGCCTGGTGCCTGGGGATTCTCATTTTCACCATCCCCAAGTTCATTTACCAAAGAAGACTACCTGCATGGGGCTAGTAAATCATCATTTTGGAGACTACATTTTATAAAATTGACTAAACCCCCCAAGTAGGAAAAATCATATGAAATGAGTCCCTTCCCAGAAGCATGTTTTTCTACTCTGTAACACTTATCATCCTTTATCTACCTTCACCCTCTTCAGAACCCCCTCCCTGCCCCTACAACCACAACCACAATCTACACTAATCAAGGAATTATTTTACACTATACTCCTTTGAAGTAACTGAGGGTTTTCCTATGACAAAGACACTATTAAATGTGAAATGTAGCAATGCTTATTCCATTTTAAGTTACTAAAAGTTAGAGGAACCTTTAAGATAACAAATATATCCAAGGGAAAATCAGAGATAATGTGCTAGTGATGGGTACTAGGTGAAAAGAGTTATTAAGATCATAATACTTCAGACTCAATACCTTATTGCAGAGCTGGAGAGACCTTGGAGACTGTTTTTCATTTTAGATCAATTTCTCCCTTTTGAAAAGGAGGGATGCTGAGGCACAAGAGTTGGAAAATCTCTTAATTTGAGTCTAGCCAGACCACTGACTCTCTATGACGAGTCCCTTTATGGACTGGGGCTTGCTGTGGATGATACAGCACTTGCTCCTGGCCCCCATCCATGTGCTGCCTAACGTTGCTTATGTGATAACATAATGAAAGGATGCCAGAGTGAGACAGAAGTAGAACAGAGGTGAGCCTGTCCCTCATACTTCGAGGATAAAGAGGCCACTTTAGAGGTGTGATGGCCTCTTGCAACCTACACAGTTTAATAAGGTTATTCTGGCTCAGGATGCAGAAAATGCAGATGCCAACCTTGACTCTGGCACTCATTGCACCTGCCTCTCCATATTTCCTCTGCAAGAGTTTTCCCAACCTCAATTCCCAACATCTATAGCAGGCAAGAAGGAGTCTAGATACCTAACTTGCCTTCACCAGGTAGATAGAAAAGCATTTGCTTGTCATTTAATAAGGTGTTATTTAATAGGATGATGAGAAGAAAGATTTCTGTTGGAGCAATGCAGAAAGGATAAGTTATTTTATACTAGGCACAATGGCTCCATTTTCTGCATCAAGAGTTGCATTAGAGAGAATTCCACTACCACAGTTACCATGAGTGAGAAATTTGCTGGAGTTTACAAATTTTATAGATCCACTGAGCTCGAGAAGAGGAAGAAGGAGTGGGAAGAAGGAAAGTGAAACACAGAGAATGAGGAGAAATTGTGTGAGAGACAGAGACACAGAGAGAGAATTTCTGAGATTTTTAAATTCAAGAGAGACCTTATTAAGTCATTTTTCCCCTGTTAATTACTAAATGGAGTGCTCAACAAGTGCTGTCCCCACCCGTGCTATGGCCTGCCTTGCTAGTGAAATCTCTCAGGATAAGTTCTTTTTGACCACTTGATTAAGATCACTCCCTCAGATAGGTTATATAACTTTACACTGAATTCCAAGCTGAGGCAGGTTGCATTGCAACAATATTCTGCAATGAGCATATTTAACTGGCCTTTAAAACCTGAAGCAGTCCTGAATTAGCTTACCTGATGAATCTCAGGACTGGGCCCACTCAGGTCTTAGTAACTGTGCATCCACATTTGATCTGATTGCTCGGCTGCTGTCAGCAGAAGAGACTGACACCTGGGCCTGTACATCTTATTCATGGCAACACAGTCATCTCAAGAGGAATGCTTTTCTTCCACTATTCATTGAAACTGATTTGAGAGTCACTTGGTATTCTATTGCCAAACACAAAGGAAATGCCAGGAGACTGTGGCCTGCTGTTTACTTGTCACAAGGAGTATGGTCAGAATGACTAAATTCCTACCATCTTTATACTAGCATTGTTTGAATGTGATTATTCAATATCAAAATGAGGCAGATAGAGGGTGAGCTAAGATGGTGAGAGAGGTGGAACCCCTAAACATCTTGAGTCCAGGCCAAAGTTTCCACTTTTAAAAGTTAGTCATAAAGTCAACTGGGCTGGAGAAATTGGGAGTGAACTGATCCATGCATTTGTAAAACTCTCAAATGTCTGCACAGTTAGCCTTAATAATCATGGAAACGTATCTCTCCAGTACTGAGGCCACTTACTATATACGTGACCCTGCCTAAGTCACTGAATGTCTGCAGGTACCTGTGGGGCTTATTGATGTCATCATCATCATCTGTATTATCCTCATGGGACTTCCTGGGACAGAAAGAACGTCATTGGGAGATTCTACCTTCAGACTCTCCAGGACATCCTATCTGGGTAATCAAACTGCCAACAAGGGAGGTGTGAAACTTCATCTTTCTCTGATGGACCTCTCAAACATGGGAAGACTGCCTGCATGCCAGTTTATTTGTGTGAATGCCTCCTTGAACAAGTCCAGAAATTTAGGAATGAATGGGGGTCATAGCAACCTTACACAATCAGCCTTATTAATCAAACAGAACCAGAACTCCTCATTTTTCTTTTAAACAAAAGACAACTGGGCTGGTCCCTGGGCTTGACAAAGAAAGCCACAGGAACCCCCACTTCAAGACTGTTCCAAAGGACTCAGTACTCTGGCTCTGATGGTGGGCGGTGGCATGAGGAATTCACTATACTTCACATCCTGGAATGAAACAGAGTAGCGTTCCAAGTCCCACTCTTGCTCTAACAAGACCTCTTGAGAGGCCACATAATTGTCCAATCCATGGGCCAGGTGGGCTCTCAGGCAGTGCAGTGCTGATAGCTTAGTGCCGACAGCAAGAGCATTTTCAATTCCCACGTCTATGCTGATGACTCACAAAAATTCATTTCTCCAAAAAGATGGTACCCTGATGCCATATTTTGCCCCTGAGCATTGCTGGTAACGGAGCAAGAAACCCTGACCTCCTCTGCCTGAGCAATAAAGCCTCCAGTTTGAATCCAACATGGAGGGTTATAGCATTTCTTCAGTTTCATTAAATGTTTGCTTGGGTTTGTACAACCAAAAGTATATTCAGGAAATATGAGGACATGACCTGATGTCCAGTTCTTACTGCTAGGAACCTCTTGGAGAATTGAGTCTGTGTTGGGTAGACGGGCATCAAAGGAGGGTGTAGTGTAGTAGGATCCAAGATTGTACTCCACGGGGAGGGAGCATCAAAGGAGGGTGTAGTGTAGTAGGATCCCAGGTTGTACTCCACTGGGAGAGTTCATATATTGGGCAGCCTAAGACTACTATAATAAAACTGTGTGTGGTAAAACAGCTCTTACAACTTAATGGGACTTGGTATCTACGCCCCCTTTTGGTATGTCAAAAACCTGTTTGTTAGCCTTGAAAATTAAGAAGGATGACAAAATATGTTAGATTAATAGACAAGATGAAAATAAAATAAAGGCCTCAAGTTGAAGATGTGGTGACCTAATGAACTTGTCTCTTTGGGTAATAGCCTGTACTTTCTAAGCATACAACATTTCTGGAAGAGACTAAAAGGGCAACCCACACACATAACATGCCCTCACCTTCTCAATGTATCATTTAAAATGTCTGCAACACCCAAACCCCTTCTTAGGAAATCTGTCCAAGTCTGCAGTCTCTGCCCACAGGCCCAGCCATGCTCTGCACCATCCGACCTCAATCTGGCCACAGCTGATTGCTTGTCCCAAGATGGGCATCTCTCTCAAGGGCAATCCAAAGTAAAGAGACCAATGATCCAAGATTTACACGGCCAGGCTCAAAATGCTTAAGCAAGCGGGGCCAGTGAGATTCCTCAATACATATTGGAACTGGGAAACTGAAAGGCTGTGGATAGTAGTCTGAGGCCACTGCAAATAGAGTAACAAGTTCAGGGTGATCCTGGTGGGCCATGGATTGATGGAGCTAACAAAAACATGAGTAACAGAAACACGAGTAAACAGAGGAGAGCGATAGTGGAAAAAGGGGAATGGAGCCAGTAAAGGTACAAATAAAATGCTGCCAGATGGGAAAGATAAAAGAAAAGAGAGCCCTGAGCTATCCCTACTCCCCTGCTGTTCCTAGCTTTCACATCCTTCCAGGCAACTCGTCTCTTCTTGCATCTAACACACACAAAGTCTGTATCTAAAACACTACCTCTGGTCACTCTAGGGACAGGCTGGCATTTGGAGGTGCTTTGCGGGCATGTCTCTCAGTTCTCAGCTAGACAGGGATGTCTAGTTTCTTACACTACACGATTTATTTTATTTTCTATTCTTCACAAGCAAAAACTGCTTATGCTTGCACACTCTTGACATTAAGTATATAGTACATACGTCCAGGTCTGTTGGTGCAAAGTAGTGGCCTTTACCCCAAAAACTGATTGTTTGATCACAGACTTATTAGAGTTGGAAAATATCACTTTTGAAGTGATTCTTTACTAACTCTCAAAAACAATCTCATTTTTCTTCCTGAGGTACACATTTTAAAGAGCCAGATGGCGCATGGCTGTGGCACAGCTCTCTGTTCTCCCTGCAGCCCCATGGATTAGCCGCAAACACTTTCTTTTCATCCAGAGAAAATATTTATGTGCATTTGTTTAGCACTATTTCAAATATCTCACTTGGCCCTCAAGCAATGAGGCGATGGAAGTAGATGAAATAATATTTCTTACAAATTTAAGACTAGGACTCTAAGGTACAGAGAAATATAGTGACTTCTTGAAGGTCACACAGCGCTAACAAGTAGTAGAATAGAGACTTGAACATTTTGATGCATAACCAGTGTCCTTTCCAGTACAACGAAGAACATGTCAGATTTTATTTTGTACAAAAGTTTTTCCATTAAATTTACAATCCTAAACAATGTGATTGGGTTGAACCAAAGGTCCTTGGCCTTTGAGTAGAATATATTTAGAGCACACACGTACATTGAATAGGAAGGTACACACTGGAGCACCTCACTACTCATCTCTAGAGGCCAAATAGAACTCAAACCCACAATCCCTAATTTCCAATATCTTTAAAAGCCTTAAAGTGTTCAGAGTGTTAATTGTAGTATTTTTTCAATTATTACTTTATTTAAAATGTACTTATTGTGTGTATTCTATGAGCCATAATTATTGTACGGGCTAGATGCAAACACGTGAATTAAATGAGGCAAAGTCCCTGTCTTCATGAAACTATCTTTCCTGGGGGAGACAGAGAGTTAAAAGAAAATACATCAAGTCAGGTAGTGATTACTACAATTAAAAGAAAAAAGAGTAAAGAAATAGAGGGTGACCGGGAGATCATAAGGTAGTCAAGCAAGGGCCAGGGAGGTGATTTTTAGGTAGAAACCTGAATGAAATGAGGAAGCAATGCATTCAAAAATTTGAAGAGAGTTCCAGATGGAAGGAACAGCAAGTGCAGAAGCCCAGGTTGGGAGAAGGCTTGGTGTGTTGGAGGAGGAGCAGGGGATCAGCGAGGCTGGAGCTGCATATTTGAGGAGACAGTAGTAGGAAATGAGAAAGGAGAGCTAGCCAGGCAGGATCTTACCGGTCACCATATGGGCTTTGGACAGGAAGAGATCATGACAGTATTTGACTTAAGAGATGCATACTCAGGGGATATTTGGAGAAAAGATTACAGGATGCAAGAATGGATGTAACGAAACAGTGAGAAAGCCACTGCAGTGGTCCCTGCAAGAGAGGATGATGCTGTACATCTATCATTGCACTCAAACATGCTGTTACTTTTCCATTTATCTTGACCCCATGTTTCCCACCAGTTCCTGCCTTATTTTTCTGCTCCTCTTTGCAGCAAATCTCCTCCAAAAAGCAGTCTATATTCACTGCCTCCAATTTTTCTGCTCTCATTTCCTCTTAAACCCTTAACATTCATGGATTTGTGATACCTCTCTTCCAAAATGACTCCTGTCAAGATCAGTAATGACATCCACATTGCTAAATTTGGTGATCGAGTCTTGGTCCTTATCCTACTCATCAACAATGAGAGTCATCAGTTACTTTTAGGTGCCACTGTACAGGTTGTAACTGCCCAAGGGAACCTAAAAGAAGGGATCAGTGGCAAGGTGTGGGGGAATCTGATCCACATTTCAGTTGCTGACTTGCTGGTTAGAGGCAACACATTCCCAAGAAAGGGTGACTTTTCTACTTTATACAAGGCACTATTTTGACTAATAGCAGTGATCCTGTCAACAGCAGTTGACATAGTTAACCAGATTTTCCTCTTTAATATATCTTCTTTATCTGGCTTCCAGTACCCCATTCATTTGCTTTTCCTCCCGACTCAGTCATGGCTCCTCTCAGTCTTTTTTGCTGATTCCTCATCGTCTGTTGGTGGGCATGTAGGTGTAGGAATGCCTTGGTGTTTTCTATGCTCCTTTGTTACCTACTCACTTATAATTACGTGATATCATCCAGTCCCTTGACTTTAATGCTACCTATTTATTCATAACTCCAAACCTTATGTCTCTAGTCAAGACTCATATTTCTAGGACTCTCCTAAAACTCCAAGATCTCTTAAATCCAATTGCATCCTCAATATCTCTACTTGGATGTTTAATAGACGTCTCAAAATTAATGTGACCCAGACTGAATCCCAATCTCTTCCTCCTGAAATCTGCTCCTCCCACAGTCTTCTGGAGTTGACCTTTCACTCTTGTCTTTCTCTCACACACCACATCCATCCAACAGTATATATCAATGGATATATTAAAATCTACAATATATGCACCTACTATGTACCCACAAAAAATAAAAATTTAAATTAAAAAAATCTATGGATACCATCAAAATCATTGGGTACCTTCAAAATCTATCTAGAACTGAGTTTCTTACTACCTCCATTATCCTTTCCTGTGGGAGCCATTCTGACTGTTGTTTGCTTCACTGCAGTGGCCTCCCAACTGACCTCTTCTCTATGCTCCCACCTTTGCCCCTTACCTTCTATTTTTGACATAGAATTCAGGCAGATCTTGTAAAAATAGAAGTCAGATCATATCACTCCTCTGCTCAGAACACTCCAGGGACTCCCAATTTCCCTTAGAGGAAAAGGCAAAGCTCTTTACAAGGTCTTCTAAGTTCTCGTTTGACCTTCCCTCCTACCTTATGTGACCTTGTCCTACTTTTCTCATTCTACTTCACATGCTCTGGCCAGCTTGCTATTCCTTGAACATGCCAATTACAGTTTGATTTGAGGGTCTTTGCCATAGCTGTTTCCTCTGCCAGAGACACTTTCTTCAAAATATCTGTATGGCTAAATCCTTCTTCTCCTTCAAGATTTTATTCAAATATCACCTTTTAAAATTACTGCCCTGTCCTCCTACTTTCCCGTTACTCTCTCTTCTCTTTGTCCAGCTTTATTTTCTTCCATGGTGCTTATCATCTTCAAACATTTATATATTATGCTTAAAATGTTGTGATCTGCCTCCCACTGCTACAAATGAAATCCTATGAAAGCAAAAATGTTTTCTGGTCCCCAATGGAGCCCAAGTGCCTAGAATAGATTCTGGCACATGGTAAGTGTTCAAAAAGTATGTACTGAATGAATGAAATAATAAGAATATGCTATTGGATGCTGTCTAATTTTTACTCTCAGTGTGTCTACAAATGAGTAGCTATGTCAAACTCTCATATAAAAATAGTTAATGACTTGGAAAACAATTTACAATCTAGTGCTAAAAGTTTTACAATCAGGTTTCAGACAACTAGGTACAATATGGTTCACTTTTATTTTAAAAATGTATATATTGGCATTTAAAAAAGAATGGAAGGAAATATTTATTCAACAAATATTTCTCATGCACCAGGCACCCTGCGCAAGTTAACTCTCTCTAGTGTGAGATTATACATTACTTTTATTTCTTCTCTTCGATTATTTGTCTTTTCATATTTCTACACTAATTTTCTATTAATTTTATAATAAAAAATTAGAGTGCTTTTATTTGCTTATGTGCTTTTGAGTGGTCTATCTTTGGGAAGCACATTTTCAGGATATATGAATGGCCCTACCTACATGCTAGTTTACCACAGTATTAGAAGCAGCAGCTACAAATGGAGTTATTCATCCCAAATCTCATTGCCCACTCAAGTAAATGCAGGGAGAGCTATGACATCAGAAATCAACACTCCTCCAGCAGCTAACAAGATATTCTAGGCAATTTATAAACTATGAGGATAAGAGGAGACATTTTTTTCATTGCCCACCCACCCCTGGTCTCTCAGCAGTTTAATTGCTTGTTAGAAAGACACTTAGCAAATCCTTGAGCATGAGAAAGACAACACACAGTAAATTTCAGTATAATTTTCTTGTGTTCATTAAATCACTGCCAACTTGAACATGATTTCCTCTGTACTGAGGTTCACTTATCATTTCTAAGAACAGTAAATTTTATGTACAGGTTTGAAGAGTGAACTTAACCTAAAGTTTATTCCCTGGAGGTATTTCTATAACATGCTATTTGAAGATTCCTCTGTTTCAATTTTTTAAAACCTCCATCTGCAGATGCAGTCCTAGGCTGTGAAATTCTCAGGATTAGAGTGGGACAGATGTTTCCCGGTGCTGATTTTTAAATTTTTTTCTCATTGCCACTTTGTGCTTTGTTATATCAGTCAGATAATGAAATGCTTAATTAGCTCTTTCCTTTTGCCACAGGATCATTTTATAAAATGGTAAATTAAGAGTCTTCAAAATGAGAAATCTCCACTTAGCACTCAGGTATCTAAGTTCAGGTGTGTCTCCTAACCATCTTTGTCTAATTGAAATACCCAAGCAGGGTTGCTCATGGTTAGATATCAGACATCAGGCTTCTATATAGACATTGGTTGCTGGGTAGGGTATCCACACTAGCTCACACTAGGCTACTTAGAAGCTTTGCCTCTCAGATTATGTCGACCAAGAAAGTCTTCACCCATGTGGCTATCTGTGTGGAGCAATCCAGTGGAAGAATCAATAGCGCTTTCCCTAAGGGTTCTTCTGCCCCGACTACAATTCACATTGTCTGGTGTCCCTCAATTTCTCTAATCTTAAAAACAGAGAAGTTATTTTCCTTCTCTCTACTCCATCCGCCTTGTCACTCCATATGCCAGCCTTTTCAGTTTGCTCATTATACAGGTGATGTGCTCAGCCAGATGCCTGTCCATGTTTCCTTTCCTGTTTAGCCTCTTTTCCCTGGGAATGAACAAAGGTATTTTCTGAATAGGAAATTATTTTCTCTGCAGTCAAACTGGAATTTCCAGTGTGAGCTTCCCCCGCCACCCTCCTTGAATGGCAGATATTTGCTCAGGGAAAAGCTACCAGGCAAATCAGCTGACATATCGCCTGAGGTGACCAGTCAAAAAATAAACATTCTCAGGATGTTGCTATAACTACTATTCTTGGCAAGTAGAGACATTCTCTCTGCTAGTAAGTATGGCAGTTTGGTTGGGTTAGGTAGCTCCACAGGAAACAAGAGCTCAACGCTGATCACTGTTAAGCAGACAGGGATGACGGTACATGCAGTGATCAGCTGATTACATTAATGCATCAGCACATTCGTTTAATGTAGTCAAGGTCAAGGAGGTCTTTGTCTCAGTGGTGCTAGACAGGAAACTCAAAATATTATGTATGCCGGCAACAAGTGCCATGATTGATTTTTGTTATGGAATTAATCTATCAAGAGTTGCAGTTTCAGGCTTGCTGCCATGAATTATATCTCCAGTTCAGGTAGAAGACATAGTGCCAGAGCAGAGGGCTAAGCCGTCTGTGGCTATTTGCCTTAGTCAGAACTTTGTGAAGTGCTGCTGCTGCTGTTTATAGGGAGGTAGGTGTGAGGGCTGGAGCTAAGCATTATTCCATTAAATTGTAATTTACAAAGACACCCACCCCTGTAATGACAGCCAGGCCAATGTGGATGAAATTGTGGGGTTGAGTTTCTTAATTTGTGGGTCCTAGCTTCAGAGATTCTGATTTAATACACCTGGGGGTGGAGATCAGGGACAAACATCACGAGTAGTCGGTGGCCTCACTTGGAAACGGGTGTAAGATGTTAGGACTTCACCGCAGTTGATGACGAATTATTAGAGAAAGAATTTATGTGTCATACTGTAGACTTGTGGGGAGTACTTGAGGGGTGTTAGGCAGGGGCGAATTGGCATTATAGAAGAAACACTCAGGCAGGAGTACACAAATGGATTGGAGACTAAGGAGACTAAGACGGGAGAATAGTGAGGAAGCTGTTTGCATTACGTCCCTGATGGAGACACTCATCAGACTGCCAACCTGATCCCTTAGGAAACTCAGTATTCACAATCAAGGGACATGTTTACCATGGCCACAACAATCGTCCTTCATTATGTCCCCATCATACCACAGAGTCTTTTAATAGACTTCTCTTCTAAAATAGACTTAACTTTGACTCGCATCCTTCTCTCTTTTCTATCTCTACCTCTGCTGCTCATATATGCCCAAGTGCTGGTTTTGTGGGGAGCTGTTTTCTTTCGGAAGTCATAGAATAATTGTATGAATAATTGTTCAAACATTCTATTCATTACTATTCAGGAAAGGATGGTCAAAGATTTTTTCTTTTTAGAAAAATAATGATTTGTTGTTGTCACTTTGTTTTGTTTTTCAAAAATGCTTAAGCTGGTGCTCAACTGGCAATTTTAATCTTTTAGTGGCAGAGCCTATAGAAACATAGGATTATAGGATCTCAGAGGAGGAAGATCCTATATGGGTCATCCAACCAATTCATGCAAAGTACAAATTCTTTCCACAACAACACCTCCAATAAATACTACCACTAATAAAGTCTAAAACTTACACAGCACTAATGCATTTTACATTTGTTAATTATAGGCATTGCTTTTATCTCCGTTTTTACAAGTAGGGAAACTGAGGCACAAAAAGACACAGCTTGAAAGGGGTAGAGCTGGGATTTCAACCCAGGCAGTCTGTTTCTAGAATGTGTGTGTGCTCTTAACCATTATGCTATACTACCTTCAGTGCAAGTTTCACTTGATTACTTCCAGGCATGGGTGTTAATTAGCTCCAGAAATGGCCCACATAATTCTTGCCAGTTCTAGCAATTTAGACATGTCTCCCAGTGACCTAAAATCTTCTCTATTTCTCCCCTATGAGTCCTCTGTAGTAAAAGTTTAATCTGTCTGTTGCCAAAATTCTTTTTCTGGGAACACAAATTTGTCCTCCAATCCTTAATTCTCACGTCTTTTCCTCCACAAAGTTTGTGTGTGACAGTTTAAAGCCAATGTATTTTTTTCTTTCACATGAAGTTCCGTAAAGTTCACCCTCACTGAAGTTCACCCTCTCTAGGTGTGTGTGTAATTACTATGGCACTTGCATGCTTAGTGATGTAAGTTTCTTCAAACCATGAGTAGAATTTTATATATTTTCTTATTAAATTCCTTTTAAGACAGAGCCTATTTGCTGCAATCTATTGAGATCTCTTGGGATATATATATACCGGTATCTCAAACATTGTCCACTAGTTCTGGTTTCATGCTATTCAAAAACTTAGTGAAAATGAAGAAATTGAGGCTCAGAGAGGGTGAGTTGCCCGAGGTCTTAGTAAGAAGAATTCACACCCAATTCTCTCTGATTTTAAAATGCACGCTAATCCCACTGCTTGCTCTTGCTGCCACATTTGCTCTTCACAGCCTCTGTTCGGGGCTTGCCTCAAGCTCCAGCCCTGGCCCCCAACAAGTGTGAAAGGGGCATGGTTCAGGCAGATCACCTTGTCTCAGCAGCCACCTCACTCTCCATTCCTCATTTTTATTTGACTTGAATTGGGAGAAAACGTGTTGTCCTGATATATGGCCTAATCTTAGTGTAGCTTTTGGCTTGATACTGACTCTTTTTAGCCATCTCGTCTGTATTATCTGTGATTATGTTTTCTGTTTTAAAAAAACTTTATTAGTCATAATGAAATTAATTAATGGATGTGCTAACGTTCAGAAAAATGTATTCCAAAGACCAATGTGAATTAGTAAGAGGGTTTTTAAATCTGTGTTCTTGGGCTAGGGGATAATACAGAGTCAACTGCCAGCATTATTTTCTCAAAGCAGAGGAGAGTGATGCTTAGGAAGTTACCTGCAAGTTGTATAAACTAGAGAGAAATATGTAACTGTCAAGCAGCTTGACAGCTTGGACTAAGTGGAAAGGGTGTAGTGACAGTGGAGACCACCTCAAAGATCACTTTGAATCCTAAAAATAAGGGAAGTAAAAAATAGAAATAGAATTCTCTCTTCAGAATCTTGAGATAATTTCCAGTCTTCTCCTACTTTACTCTCCTTTTTCCTTCACTGCAACACATCTGTGGACATATGGCATTCTTGACAATCATTTAGAAGAACTTGTCCCCATTTTCATTTTAAATCATTTTCTTCACATCCTTTCTCTCTAATCAAATTAAGATATGATTAGGAGCTAACTATTATCTCAAAACTATGCTAGTTACTCTGAAAGATTCATATAATGATAACTACAAGGTCCTTTATAGAATTTGAAATCTGTTGGTAAGACAGAATATACAGACAGCAAATAGCCCAACTGCTCATATTCAATATATCACTCAGGGCTAAACCCATCATGCTAGATACATGTTCTATGAGAATTGGGGAATTTATTCATTTTACCTGAAGGCATTTAGTGAATGCCTGCATGTGTGGGGTTCTGGGGCAGGCCTAAGGAAACAAAGATGACTCAGGTATTCCTTCTGACCTCAGGGGCTCATATGCTTCTGGGAGAGACAGAAACACAGACAGATGATCAGAAATCTCCATGAGCTGGTCTTTGTGTTAGGTCTGGGAAGAGAAGTAGGATTTTACTGTATGTGGAACAGAAGGGAGCTGGTAATATGACACATTTTAGTTCAGCAGAAGGACAAGAGAAACTCAGGAGGGTAGTAAGGCACACCACCCGGGTAAGGAAGGACTTTTTATTTGGAGAAGGATTATAGAGGAATGAGGAAGCCAACCTGGTTGGTAGGACCACCCATGGGTAAGGCAGTTAGGGTGGTTACTAGGGCCATTTGTTTTGGAAGGAGTGCAGCAAAATGCTGTGTCTTGCAAAAGCAACACCTAAAGTTCATTTTAAGAAATGAATTGTCTTTTGCATACATATGCATTGTTTTATGATAGTCTTTAATACACATACCTGTCTTAATAGAGTCCCCCCATATTCTGTATTCCATCCCTGACATTCTGTAGGGCCCAGAGTAAGACATACAAAATAGTTTAAGTGTTTATAGTTTATAAATCAATCTAACGAAATGTCAGATGAAAACTATTTTATATTTCTACCTTAATAAATATACCTTCATAACAACCATGTATTAGCCTGTTCTCACACTGCTATAAAAAAATACCCAAGACTGGGTAATTTATTTTAAAAAGAGGTTTAATTGGCTCATGGTCCTGCAGGCTGTACAGGAAGCATAATGGATTCAGCTTCTGGGGAGGCCCTAGGAATCTCCCAATCATGGTGAAGGCCAAAGGGGGAGTGAGACATCTCACATAGTGGGAGCAGGAGCAAGAGACAGCAAGTGGGGAAGGTGCTACACAATTTTAAACAACCAGATCTCATGAGAACTCACTCACTATCAGAAGAACAACACCAAAGGGATGGTGCTAAACCATTCATGAGAAACCCACCCTCATGATCCAACCGCCTCCCACGAGGCTCCACCTCTAACATTGCAGACTACAATTTGACATGAGATTTAGTGGGAATACAGATCCAAACTGTATCACTCCATTCCTGAACTCCAAAATCTCATATGGCTTTCACATTGCAAAATACAATAATCCATTCTCAACAGTCCCCCAAAGTCTTAACTCATTCCAATATTGACTCAAAAGTCCAAAATCCAAGGTCTCATCTGAGACATGGCTAGTTCCTTCTGCCTATAAGCCCATAAAATAAAAAACAAGTAAGTTACTTCCAAGATACAATGGGAGTATAAGCATTGGGTAAATACTTCCATCCCCAAAGGAAAAAATCAGCCAAAAAAAAAGGGCTACAGGCCCCACACAAGCTCAAAACCCAGCAGTGCAGTTTTTAAATCTTAAAGCTCCAGAATAATTATCCTTTGACTCCATGTCCCACATCTAGGGGATATTGATGCAAGGGGTGTGTTCCCAAGGTCTTGGGCAGCTCTGCCACTGCGGCTCTGCAAGGTTCACCCCTTGCAGCTGCTTTCGAGGGCTATCATTGAGTTCCTATGGCTTTTCCAGGTACAGGCTGCATGCTGTCATTGCATCTACCACTCTGGGAGCTGAAGGATGGTGGCCCTCTTCTCATAGCTCCACAAGGCAGTGCCCCAGTGGATACTCTGTGTGGGAGCTCCAACACCACATTTACCCTCTGCACTGCCCTAGCAGAGGTTCTTCATGATGGCTCTGTCCCTGCTGCAGGCTTCTGCCTGGATATCTAGGCTTTTCCATACATCTTCTGAAATCTAGGCAGAGGATCCCAAGCCTCAACTCTTTCACTCTGTGCAATCACAGGCTTAGCACCACATAGAAGCTGCCAATGTTTATGGCTTGCAACTTCTGAGGCAGCAGCCCAAGCTGTACCTAGGCCCCTTTGAGCCATGGCTGGAACAGGAGTGACTGGGATGCAGGGAGCAATGTTCTGAGGCTGCACCAGGAAGCAGGGCCCTGGGCCTGGCACAGATGGCCATTCTGTCCTCTTGGCCGCTGGGCCTCTTATGGGAGGGGGGCTACTATGAAATCCCTTTGAGGTATTTTCCCCATTGCCTTGGTGATTAGCACTTGGTACCTTTTTACTTATGCAAATTTCTGCAGTCTGCTTGAATTATTCTCCTGAAAATGGGCTTTTCTTTTCTACCACATGACCAGGCTGCAAATTTTCCAAACTTTCACACTCTGCTTCCCCTTGTCATGTAAGTTCCAATTTTAGGTTACTTCTTTGCTCACCCATATGAGCAAAGGCTGTTAGAAGCATCCAGGCTAAATCTTGAATACTTTGCTGCTTAGAAATTTCTTCTGCCAGATACCCTAAATTATCACTCTCAAGTTCAAAGTTCCATAGGTCCCTAGGGTAGGGGTACAATGCAGTCAAGTTCTTTGCTAAGGCATAACAAAAGTGACCTTTACTCCAGTTCCAATAAGTTCATCATTTCCATCTGAGATCTTGTCAGTCTGGCCTTAGTTGTCCATGTCACTACCAGCATTTTGGTCATGAACATTCAACCAGTCTCTTAAAGTTCCAAACTTTCCCTCATCTTCCTGTTTTCTTCTGAGCCCTCCACACTCTTCCAACTTCTGCCCATTACCCAGTTCCAAAGTTGATTCCACATTTTCAGGTACCTTTCTAGCAATACACCACTCTTTGGTACCAATTTTCTGTATTAGTTTGTTATCATATTGTTATGAAGAAATACCTGAGACTGGGTAATTTATAAAGAAAAGAGGTTTAATTGGCTCATGGTTCCACATGCTGTACAGGAAGCATGATGCTGACATCTACTCAGCTTCTGGGGAGGCCTCAGGAAACTTCCAATCATGGCAGAAGGCAAAGGGGAAGAGAAGCATCTCACGTGGTGGGAGCAGGAGCAAGGGGTGGAAAGAGGTGCTATCTACTTTTAAACAACCAGATCTCACAAGAACTCACTATCAAGAGAAAAGCACCAAGAGGATTGTGTTAAACCATTCAGGAGAAGACCACCCCACATGATCTAATCACCCCTCACCAGCCCTTACTCCCAACACTGGGCATTACAATTCAACATGAGATTTGATTGGGACACAGATTCAAACCACATCAATGTGGAGTATCAGTTTTGAATTTAAAAGCTCTTAGAATCATCCAAATTCCATGCTATCATATGGTGGTTTAGGGAAATATTATTGATAACCCACTGCCCACTCTTCCCACCCTGATTTCATCACACATTATAGGATGTTCAAATATATCTGTATACTCCTGTTCACTTACCACGTTCCATCACATCCCTCACTCCCACAAAGAGTCACTCCTTGGCCATACCTGGGGCCTATAGGGATGGATTTGAGGTATGGTATACTCTTGGGAAGATAGATTCAAAAGAAAGATGTGCACAAGCCCTTGTAACAGGCTTTCAGCCATGGGTCCTAGGTACCCAGATATGACCTAGAAGTTGGAGGTTGGGGGGTGTTGAAGGTTCCTGGTGGGCCTGTTCCTTTGTTCCCAGCATGCCTACCCCAGTAAGGAGGGGTGTAGACAGAGAAGTGTTATATGAGGTGCCCTAAAGTATAGAATGCAGGGCAGGTGCATCTCTTATCCATGTCTAAGGGCAATACTTCCTCCAGCATCCTTGTACCGGTCACATTATCTTCAGACCTTTACCCTTCTAAGGGAAGCCCTGACTGTTAGAACTAAGGACTGTTTATGCTGATGTTCCCAAAGCTTCCAATAAGATGGCTCCCTCACTCAACTGTTACATTTTTAATCTCCCCCTAAAGGCCTGTCTCTTGTAGCCATCTTCCTCCAAGACATAGCCAAGAGCCAGTTTACGCATGTGTGACAAGCAAGAGTGAGTTGGGTAATTTACCTTTCTTACAGGTTAAACATTATGAATTGTTAAACATCAAACATTAAACTATTTTCAAATTTCTTTAGGTTATATTTTACCATTGCTTCTCCACCAGTGTGAAAAATAATAACTTCTTTTGTCACTGAGGCTAGAAAAGGAATAAAATAATAGAATGTGGGCAAAGAAAAATAAAAACCCTGCTTCTTCTGGCTGCAAGGGAATGTTGGGCAGGAGTCCATCAGAGCATGCAAGAGGTAGTGGTGAGATCATTATGCTGTGAGCTCCATCCTGGGGAGAAGGAAAGTATTTGAATTATCAACCAGAACACTTTGACGGTACAAGGACTCTTACCCCACTCTCTTTATTGACTTCTGGAGAAGGCTACCTCACTGCCTTTTGCAAACCACAATGGGCACAGCTACCTCAAAGCAGAGGTGAATGTGTAGCAAGGTTAGCAGAGACAGACAGCCTGAGTACACTTATTAGACTTACCCTCCCCTTAGCTCTTTGATGGCAAAGCTAGGGCTCCAGCACCTTGAATTCTGGTAGATTCAGACTACTGGTAAGTAGTCTGGTACCACTGATATATAGACTTCTGCTGCCATCAATTAATATGCATGGCTACAAGGACCATTGGGTTTGTTCTATTTGTCATCTTGGTCATTCAGCAACATTTGACGCAGTCAACCACTTCCTGTTTCTTGAAACCCTTTCTTCACTTGACTTCCAGGATATCACTCTCTCTGGGTTTATCTCCTACTTTGCTAGCTTCTTTGAGTCTTTTTTTTGTCTGTTCCTTCCTATCTTCCCAACCTACAAACACTGTTGTGCCCATGGCTCACTCCTCAGGCTTCTTTCTTATTCTCGCTCTGTGTTATCTAATCTCTTGGCCTGAAAGATCATCTAAATGCAATGATTCCCAGGTTTGCTTTTCAACATCGGACCTCTTCTCTGAATGTCAGAATCATATATCTATCTGCTCACTCAAGAGTTTATCTGAAAGTCTGTTATTAATGTAAGATTGAATATTGGCAATCCACTAACATAATTGGGTACTCAAACATAAGGTTTTCAATGATCGATAGAATGAGCAGTCAAAATTGAGTAAGGATAGATGAAACAGCCCAATGAACAATTTATGAATACCAGGAATATTGTACCCCCAAACTTCAAAGCACACATTCTTTTATGAAACACATGGAATATTTAGGAAAATTAATGTTGTGCTAGGCCATTATGATAATTTCAATAAATTTCAAAGAATTAATACCAAGTGCAACTTATTTTTTGACCACGATGCATATAGTTAGCAATGAATTTAAAAAATATCTAGAAAACTCTAAATGTTTGCAAATTAAAATCATACTTTAGAACAACTCTGGCCAAAAAGTCACAATAGAAATAGGACATATTTACAACTGAACAATCATTGAAGCAGTATTTATCAAAACTTATGGTATATAGTCAATGCATTACAGCTGAAAATTAATGAATTAAGTATTCAACCTCTTTAGTTAGAAATAGAACCTAAATAAATCTTTAAAAGCAGAAGAAAGGAAATAATAGGAATAAGAGTAGAAATGATGAGCTACTATAAAGTGTATGAACAAATCAAATATAGTCTCTTTAAAAATGATATGTTTCTTCCAAATAGGCAAAATTCTGTAACAAAAAAAATCAGGGAAGAAAAGTCATAAATGAACAATTTTTAAGAAGGCAAAGTGTGGAATACCTACACATGGAGGACAGATTAAGAATATTATGATCAGTTTCATATCAAATAAACCCTAAAAACTGAGATGAGATGGGCAAATTCCTACACAATTATAACTTTCCAAAATTTACTCACAAATAAGTAAGAAAATTGAATAGCCCGTAGCCATTAATAAAATCAAACCAGAAAAAAAATGCTGGTTTTACTGGCTTTACTATGAAATATTCAAAAGCCATGTTATTCTAATCTTAAACTATTCCTAAAATAGCAAAAAAAGAGTAGACTCTCTTTTTTATTTATTGAGGCTGGCATAGCTTGTATACCAAAATCTGACAGTGGTAGTACAAAAAGGAAAAGTTAGAGTCAAATATGTCTTATGAACATAAGCATAGAAATGCTAAATTATTAACCAGCCAATTCCAGACATGGTTAGATAATGTTTTCATGACCAATTTGCATTTATCTCAAATATTCAAAATTAAATTAACACTAGCAAATTAACAAATGTAATTCACTGCATTAACAGATGAAAGAGAAAAATGATTTGGTCACCTTAATGACTTTTGAGAAAGCATTGATTTTCAACAAAGCAAGAAACAAAATTGTCATTATTTGCCAATTATATAATTATATACATAGACAACCCAAAAGATTCTACTGTTATTAAATGTGCATACTATTTCTACACATATGCAAAAATTACCTAGAAAATATCATTTTAAATATCTATTTGTAATGTCAAGAAATATATGAACTATCTAGTAATAAACTTAAGAAAACATATAAAAGACTTTTAAGGACAAAATTTTAAACTTTTATTGAAAAGTCTTAAAATATACAAATAAGTGAACTGTACCATTTTCATTGATAGAATAACTCAATATCATAAAATTGCCTGTTTTTGATAAAGGGAAATTTGAGAAATTTGCCCTATAAGATATAAAAAAGTTATATAAAGCTATAGCAATTAACAACTTTGTATTGGCTCAGGAACAGATAAATAAACCAATAGAACAGCAAGACAGTCTAGAAATAAATCCATTTTATACAGAAACCTGACATATGAGAAAACTGACATTGCAGATTAGTGAGGCAATGACAGATTAGTTAATAAAAGGCACTGGGACAATTGGTTCTTCATGGAACGAAAAATGAAATTGGACCCTTACTTCATGCCCCACACAAAAATCGATTCCAGATAGTTTTAAAGCATGTGAAAAGAAAATTTAAAAACTTTAAAAACAGAAGATAGGAAAATTCCTTTATGACCTTGGGATAGTAAGAATTTCTTAAATAAGATATAGAAATTCAGTATGTGAACTAAAAATAATCAATTTGACTACATGGGATTTTTTTAAACTTATGTTTACCAAAATACACAATCAAGAGAGTAAAATTAGACTCTAGAAGCTGGCAAAAAAACCCATACTTGCTACATATAAATAAAACAATAAATTTAGTTCATTTGGAACAGTAGAAAAACATGTTGGTAATTATGGAAACAATGAGAACTCTTATAAACAGTTAAAACTGGCATTACATAGTGAATTTGAACATGCCCATTATTTATTACCCAGTATTTCCTCTCCTCTTAGATATATCCAAAGGAAATTTTGTACATGTGTATGAGGAGGCATATACAAGAATATTTATAGTAACAAAACCTAGAAATAGTCCACTCTTCATTTACAGTAGAAAGGATAAATTGTGATGTATTCAAAATATGGAATAATACACAGCTATAAAAATGAATGAACAATAGAAATATACATTAACAGGAATGGTTGTCAAAGAAAAATTTTGAATTAAAAAGGAAGTCATTGAGATGGTATATAATTACATATATAAAAATGCAAATAAATAAGAAAATAAAACATATTTTCAGGGATGTATATACATATAGTAAAATTATAAAGTAAGCAAAGAAAATGATTATCATAAAATTCAAGATGGTGGCTACCTCAGGAAGGTGAGAAGAGTAGGTAGCACAATGGACAGGGCAACGCAGCCAGGCTTCTGTTATACAAGTCATGTTCTATTTCTAAACCTGAGTGAAAGGTACATTTTTAAACTGTAGATATACATTTGGATTTATGTTTCATCATAAAAGAAAAAAAATATATGAATGTCTTAGAAAATCTTGATCAAGATAAGTCATTTTATATCTGCACTCTTATATTCATCGCAACATTATCCACACTAGCCAAGATGTGGAATCAGAGTGTCCATTGGCAGATAAATGCATAAAGAAAATGTGTGTGTATATGTGTGTGTGTGTGTGTGTGTGTGTGTATTAATGTAATACTACTTAGCCTTAAAAAAGAAGAAAATACTGTCATTTGTAACAACATGGATGAACTTAGAGGACATTATATTAACTGAAATAAGCCAGGCACACAAAGACAAAAACTGCATGAGCTCACATATACTGTATATAGAACCTAACAAAGTTGAACTCAGAAACGGAGAGGAGAATGGTGGTTACCGAGGGCTGAGAGGAGGTGGAAGGTTGGGGAGATGCTGGCTAAAGAATACAAAATTTCTGGCTGGTAGGGTGGCTCACACCTGTAATCCTAGCACTTTGGGAGGCCGAGGAGGGGGGATCACCTGAGGTCAGGAGTTCGAGACCAGTCTGACCAACATGGAGAAATCCCCGTCTCTACTAAAAACACAAAAATTAGCCGGGTGTGGTGGCCCATGCCTGTAATCCCAGCTACTCGGGACGCTGAGGCAGGAGAATAGCTTGAACTTGGGAGGCGGAGGTAGCGGTGAGACAAAATCGCGTCATTGAACTCCAGCCTGGGCAACAAGAGCAAAATTCCGTCTCAAAAAAAAAAAAAAAAAAAAAAAAGAATAAAAAATTTCTTTAGCTAGAGAGAATAAGTTTAAGAGAGCTATTGCACAACATGGTGAAAATAATAACATTAATAACGATGTATTATATTCTTGAAAGTCACAAGGAAAATAGATTTTAACTATTCTTATAACAAAAATGATTAAATGTAAGGTAATGTGTATGTGAATCAGCTGCACTTAACCATTTCACGATGTATACATATTTCAAAACATCATGTTGTATATGATAAATTATATATATGTTTTTATTTGTCAATTAAGAAAATAAATTTAAAAGAGGAAAATATCAAAACAAGAAAAACAGGATATAACCAGACAAATTGTTAAAAGCTTATGTGTCATATGTTTACTAGGGCCTTGTAGATAATTGTAAAAAATTGTAGAAACAACATAAACATTCAACATTAGAGATTTGATTAAAAGATAAGCAAATCCATAGAAACAGAAAGCAGAGCATAGATGAGTAGGAGCTGGGGGAAGGGAGAAATGGGAAATGACTGCTAATCAGTGCAGCATTTCTTTGGGGAATGATGAAAATATTTTAAAATTAGATTGTTGTGATAGTTGCACAATTGTGTGAATATATTAAAACCACTGAGTTGTACAAAATGACTATCAAATTGGGTGTGGAAGAGACAATTTTAAAAGATAGAGGGAGTTGGAAATTTGCTTCTTTAAGAAAAGTAAATCGTAAAATTGTAGAAAGCACATAGTTCATGTAGTTTATGCAGGAATGAAAGGTTGTAATTTAACCCAGCAGTCCCCAACCTTTTTGGTATTAAGGAGCTGGTTTCATGGAAGACAATTTTTTCATGGATGGGGGCGGGGGATGGGGAGTTTCGGGATGAAACTCTTCCACCTCACATCATCAGGCATTAGATTCTCATAAAAAGTGCACAACAAAAATCATTCACATGCACAGTTCACAATAGTGTTCTCTCTTTTCTGAGAATCTAATTCCCCGGGCTTATCTGACCGCAGGTTCTCAGGAACTCCCGCCCACCGCTCCCTTACTGTTCTGCCGCCAGGTTCCTAACAGGCCACTGACCATATGGTCAGCAGCCCAGGGGTGAGGGGCCCCTGCTTTAATCAATGCATCCATATACAAATGAAAGTCTTTGAATTTATATTAAAAAGCTAGGCAAAATGATGTGCATGTATATGTTTTAAGTTAAAATCCCTAATATACTTAAAAGTCTGTTTCTATGATTTCCTGCCTCACTAAACTTTTTCAAGTAACCAACCAAATATTAATAATAATGAGCACATTAGATAAGAAGGCTTCTATGGTGTTGCCTCAGTCAGTTAAACAAAAATTTAGTTTCTTTTCTTTTTCTGTTACCCAATGAATGGCAGCTTGTGAAAAAAAAATGTGAATAGCTCGTAGAGAAAATGTCTGTGTATAGTGCGAGTAAAAATTTTAAGTCTGTTAACAAATTTCTTATGATTTTTGTGAATGAATACCTAGCTTTTGAATATCATGTCTATTTAATCGATGTTTACTATTGTGACAGAGACTGTTTCACTTTCCTCAGAATGATAGCTAGAAAACATTTTCCAGTTGCCCTGCAACTGGATATGGCCATATGACTAAATTTCGACCAGTGAAATATGATGCCACAACGTTTAGGCCTATTTAAAAAATACAAAAACAAAAAACACACATACACAAAAACTACCCTAAAATCCTCCTAGGTAAGACCTTCCATGATACACTCTCCATCCAGCTGACTCAAATAGAAATGACCCAAGTGGAACCTGAGAGGCAAGTTGAAGGCAGTGGAGCTCTGAAATGGAAGGAGCCTTAGTCACTGTAACACAAGTTGCAAAAGAACCTACGTGACCAGCTCACCAGTACTGGAGGATGCCATGAGTAATAAATAAACTTCGCTGGCATAAGATATTTTAGAGATGTTGGGGTTTACCTGTAACAGCCACTAAAATTTACCCTAACCAATATCAGTAAAGCAATTTAAGAAAAGGGGAAAATGAGAGAGAGAGAAAGAGATTGAAAGAGAGAATAAGGCTACAATTGGGTGTATTTTCTTCTCCCTAGAGAACAGCTAATCCCACATACACCAAATGGCTGTACAGTGCCAAAGAAGGAAGAGGGCAACTCTGCCTATTTGTTCCCCCAAAATCTTTATAAGCTGTGGTACAGTCTGTGACAAAAGTTGTATTGTAACCAGTGGCCCCATCAACCAACAAGTAATAGGATAATAGGATATAAGGCTATTAGAGGCTTGAATTGAATCGGCATGCATTCATTGATTTAACAAATATTTAACGAGCAACTATTACATGTCAAAATTGTAAGATTCTGAGGATATGGTATTGTAAAAGTGCTTTCCAAAGTGGAAATACCCAGAATACAAATATTTCATTAGCATTAGTAATGCCAGAATTATTGATCGTATCGAGTCTAGAATTCATTAATCTAAAAAGCCCGCCATGCTCTTGGGAGAAAAGATGATTTCTTTGTTTTGTTTAGCTACAGGTTGAATTTTGCTTTTCCCCCTTCTCATTAGAAACAGTTCTAATTTTTCTGAAATATGACTGAGAGTGTTCCTACTCGTAAAATACTCATGATCCTTACTGTATTTCTTACCCTCAGGCATCAAGGTGGGGTCATGTGGCTAATTCCTGCTAGTGGATATTTAAAGAAAGTCTACGTCTTTTCAAATCTGAGGCAAATAAGAGTGGATGTGCCTTCTCTATACACTCTCTTTCTTCTAGCCAAGAGGCTGGAAGCACTGGGAGTTATACCTGATGTAAATGACGAGCTGATGGGTGCTGACGAGTTGATGGGTGCTGACGAGTTGATGGGTGCAGCACACCAACATGGCACAAGTATACATATGTAACAAACCTGCACGTTATGCACATGTACCCTAGAACTTAAAGTATAATAATAATAAATAAATAAATAAAAAGATTTCTAAGTTGCAAGATGGAAATAGCCTTGTCCCCAAGTCACGGCTTAGATACGAGCCAGGTAGGATTGCTTCAAGACCCACATCAAACTGAGCCATGTGCAAGGAATTGATTCTATTAACCCAAGGAGAATGGATTTTATTTAATGTAGCAGTGTCCTGATAAATATATAAGACTGGGTGATATACTAAGACAAAGGAACAGTAAAAGGTGAACAAGATTTATTAAAATACTAGAAAAAAACTAAGAAAAAAATTACAATCTCAACCCTACTTGTATACTGCTGAAGAAGCCTTTAATTGAAATTGGCAAATCAAAGTGCAAACTCCAGACCCTTTAAACAACTCAGGAGCCTGCTCTTCCTTTCGTTATGGCTGATTACAAAATTGCTGCACATGGAAGCTGAAATAGAGAGGTTTAAATTGTCACATGTAAAGGCCTTATTTATTTACTAGGTCGCTGTGGAAGTTTGAAAATTCAGCCCTGAAATAATTGTAAAATTTTTGTGAGTTAATGTGGAATTACTAATGATTTCTTTTTATCACAAGGGAATTGACATAACTGCAAAGAGAATTAACATACTTTATTAATATTGCTAATATAACGATCATTAAATATTATCAACACACCAGCAGTGATATATGTAGTGATCCGTTACAAAGAGAGCCAATGAGAAAAAATAAAGGCCTTGTTCAATTTCTTAGATTTAAAAGGCTATAGCTATTCCCCAGTGTAGGAATTTTTGTATTATATTTGTAAGAGAAATCTGTTCTTTTCTCCAAGTCTGCTAAAGATGAAGGAAGCCACGAGAAGGTACATTGAATGCAAACAGCTACTTTCCTCACCAAGAACATTGAATGCTAGCAGAGAAAATGTTGAAAATATGATGCTGCGTGTTAATAAAACAAGTTTCTCTGCTTTGCTTTTTTGTAAAACACCGTTTACCTAGAGCAGCATAGGCTTGAAGAGTTTCTTCTGAACTGTTTCTTCTTACTATTTCTTCAAATTTCTCTGTCAGTAATCAACAAAGCCTCACTACTTATTTGTAAAGAGCCATGTTTATTTTTTTAATTACATGCATTCTCTAAGAATTATGCTGATATCACTCTATTGATAGCTGCATTTATAAGCCAATTCAAAATCCAAAATATTTGCCTCAGATGTTAGCTACAAGGAGTACATATTTATAAAGATATGTTGCTGTGGCATAATTTTCTCTTTCTTATTAATCACATTTTTGAGCACCTTGTTTGCTAGACTTTAGTTTTATTTCTGTATTTTGTAATCAACAAAATATACTTCCTAAAGAAAATAGCTTGTGCCATTACTGCGTGGCTGAAAGTTCTAATGCAAGAAAGCGCAGCTGGTTGGTTCTTTCAACCAACTCCCACTGTGATATGATAAAATATATCTAAACATGTAATCATAATCTCCAGAGGTAGGCTAGGGTTGGCCTCAGACTTTTAAAAATCTCATCATGGCAACCTAGGAAAGGACTGATTTCAGTTGAGAAATTTGCATACATTTCTTAATAAACACAAGCAGTGCTTTTTTAATAGTCCCTAAGACCAAGTTCCTATTACTCTGCACTGACATGCCAAGTGAAAATAAGCTGTTGATGTATTCAGAGAAACAAGAAATCCACAGTTGTATCCTTAAATATTAATTCACCTTAGAAATGTAGATACAGTGTACCTAAACAACAAAATATATACCACTGAGGTTTGCATCATATGGTGTAAACAGCATCATAATGGACAATAATTTAAAAATCACAGAATTATAAACATTTAGATCTAAAAAAACATCTTTCATACCACCATAATTCAATGCCTTTATTTTCAGAGCAAGAAACAGAGCTCAGGAGGATTAAGTGACTTATTTAAGATTGATCACACAGCTAGTTCAAGACAGAGTTGGGAATAAAAACTCAGGTTTTTTGACTAGTCAAACATTTCTATTGTCTAGTGCACAAGGTTGAACAGATGAGTCATGGGTGAAAAGAAGCCAGTACACTACCCAAATGAACCATGAGAACACCTATAGCCAGAGCTATTTGCACGATTTGCTCCGGGTATTTGGAGAGGAACTTGAAAACGCACTACTTTGTCAAAACTGGCTGACTTACATTCAAAATGATGAACATTTATCAAGACTTTACTATGTAAAGTGACAGAATCAGGGAATTTAGGCACTTTATATCTCAGTATCCAATAAAACCCTTTGGGATATTCCCATGGGAACCACGCCATGTCCTGGGCATATTTTAATTTGCATATATTCTTTATAATCAGCTGATAGAGACTAAAAACAAAAGGAGCATTTCAATTTCTGAGGGGGTGATGGAGGAGATGGCAAAGGGATCGCAGGGAAAGAGACCAAATCTCTTCATCGGCACCTAAACCGAATGGCCTGTCCTTTTATGTTTTTTCATCCTTTCTTTTCCCCTTTTCCTTTCCCCTACCTTCCTCCCTCCTTTCTTCCTGCAAGGCTGGTCAGAAAGAGATAGAGGTCTAGGGTACTTCAAAAAGAGACAGAGGTCTGGGATATTTCCTTTTTAATTTTTTTTCCTTTTTTCTTGAGGCTTCAGGTATATGAAAATAAAAAGATGACAAATCAGGATACATATATTAAATGTTTTCATTTAACAAACTGACAATTTTAATACACATACAAAGCAGTATAATTGCACTCTTCATAAGATAATTATCATATTTTAAAAGAATTATTTCACTGCACAATAGACACCATGATGAAACAGTGCACACATCTGAAAGTGTAGAATGGATGCCTTCTTTCTAACCTCTTTCTAAACTCTTTCTAAACTATCTGTGTAATTGGATGGGAGAATCCAGAAATTTAAATTCGACTACTTCTGTGCACATGCTGACCAAGTACCTTTCTCTCCCTTGCTTTTATCTTTGCCTTTCTTCCATTGCAAAACCTCGGGGATGGCAGAATTGTAGGAGTCTCCAGAAGCACAAAATCAGGACCACCCTCAGACCCTCTATTTGGGTTTCAGTGTCAGCACAGCGTAGGGCTGGGCAGGATAGGGAACATTAGTTGGGCAACTGCAAACTAAAAAGGAGGGTTTGCTCAAGGAAGCATTAACGGCTGTTTCAAGGGAACAAAATCTAAGAGCAAACCAGGTCAGAAAGTAGAAGAGGTCCACAATACTTTATTTTCAAGGCCACACTCAAAGTTCAAGACAAAGCTTGAATGAAGGGTCAAGGAGTGTGAGTAGCAGGAAGGCAAGTCAGATGAGATACGAGGGGCACTGTGAAAACTCCACAAAGGGCCTGGCCTTTCCACTCATTGTTACTGGCCCCTTTATTAGGCCATTCTTACATTGCTATAAAGAAATACCTGAGACTAGGTAATTTATAAAGAAAAGAGGTTTAACTGGCTCATGGTTCTGCAGGCTGTACAGGAAGCATAGCACTGGGCATCTACTTGACTTCTGATGAGGACTCAGGAAACTTAGAAACATGGCAGAAGGCAAAGGGGCAGCTGGCACATCACATGGCAAAAGCGTGAGAGTTCAGAGGAGGTGCCACACACTTTTAAACGACCAGATCTCACAGCACCTCACTATCATGAAGACAGCCTTAAGCCATGAGGAATCTACCTCCATGACCCAAACACTTCCTACCAGTCCCCAGCTTCAGCATTGGAAATCTCACAAATAAATGTGAGATTTCTGTGGGGACATGTATCCAAACTATATCAGCCCCACTGGAATAAGGAGTTCTCATTACTTCCTATCATCCTGAACTTGGATAGAGAAAAGGTTGGTTCAGAGGGAAGGCCAGAGTTGGTAGAAAGTAAACGAACAAAATTATTATCTAATTTTTCATCTCTTCCCTCCCTCAAGACTAATAATAACATTTATTACTCAGGAGCTGATCACATAAAATCCTCTCTCTTTGGCCACTCACTGGACATTTGTTCTCCATTGTCCCTCTTCCAGAGTAAAATGGGAAGAAAGAGGGTGAAATCTAAACCAGTTAGAATCTGACTTGTTAGGAAGGCTAGGAAACTATTAGCTATAATCATTTTTTAAAATCATATGGATTTAATTTCACCACTATAATTGATCTTATTAATTCAAGTGTTTGAGAACTGACAGTTGCATACGTTTTTCTGAACAAAGAACTACAGTAGTCAATACTGGCCTCTTCTTACATAAGCCTCAGTCTTGGACTGCAGACTTCCTACTAGATTTCTAGCCCTGAAATGTCATGCAAAACCAGTAAGTATGTGCATTTCTCTCATTTTTTCTAGGATGGATGCCTGCAGGTTACACTACATCCTTAGAACAGGTTTGTGACCCCAAAACTATAAAAAACATCTTGCTTTATAACCTCATCTATACTCTCTGCCCTAAACAACTTCCTTCCAGGTAAAAAAAGATAACTTACATTGCTTTTCATACATGTGTCATACATCAAAATGGTCCTAGACCAGACAGAAAGTACCATTAAAAATAGTGCCAGGCCGGGGGTGGTGACTCACACCTGTAATCCCAGCATTCTGGGAGGCCAAGGTCGGTGGATCACGAGGTCAGGAGTTCAAGACCAACCTGGCCAAGATGGTGAAACCCCGTCTCTACTAAAAATACAAAAAATTAGCCAGGCATGGTGGTGGGTGCCTGTAATCCCAGCTACTCGGAGGCTGAGGCAGAGAATTGCTTGAACCCGGGAGGTGGAGGCTGCAATGAGTCAACATTGCACCGCTGCACTCCAGCCTGGGTGACAGAGCGAGACTCTGTCTCAAAAAATAAAAATAAAAAACAAAAACAAATGAACAAGAAAAGTGCCATCCCACATAAGCTTGATATCCAGTGGGTACTGAGAACAGCTAGCTGAAAGCTCTGGGCAGGTGAGTGGATTGCTGCAAAATGCAGACAGGAGTGGGTAGGGCATCTGTACCCATCTTACCAGGCCTTTCCAGGCAAGCTGAGGTTCAAGTCCTGGTTACCATGCTTTAATCATGTCTTCTAAAACTGTAGGACAGTGATAGAAAAAGGGATCTGAGCTTGAGTTTTGGGTAGACTTTTCCCACAGAGAAGGAGGTACATAATTATTCTCTCATAAACACTGAGTCATCTTTGCTGAGAGACTCAAAATGGAGGAATTTTTCCCTCTATTCTGGATGGCTTGAATATGGTCCTGCCAGAGGCAGAGGGATTGACAGAGGACTTCTCCAAAGATCTCTGAATTTCCAGCATTCTATGTATTTTATAGCCCTATTTTATAGTCCTCCAACCTACCTTAAAAATGGCCAGAAATGACACCTTGTTGCAAGAATGCATCTTCCCCTCCAAAACCAATCTCCAGGCAGGTGCCAAGGCCTTGAGGAGCTAAGCCATCTCTCCATTCTGTCAAATCCACTTTGGTGGGACAATTTTTCTTACACTTCAACTGTTCTCCAATGCCTGACGCTTTGTCTAGATTATTGTTTTCAGCCAGTCTGGTGTTTGGCCGACTCCCAGGGTTCTGATAACTACATTTGAAAGGATAGATCTGAAAATGGAGAGGGCCATACAAATTGTACTTAGAAAGGTATACATTTGAAAATTTAATGGGACATATCCATCACTCCCAGACACCAAAATGATGATTTCATAGATCACGTAATTGTTCTGAACACCTTTTCTTGACAACCTTCATCTTTGAACCGTAGCTATTTCATTTATCGCAGCTATTTGGATCATTTAAAATTTAGCCCACTTTTCTCCAGGTGATTTATTTAGTGTTTATAAGTCCATCTTGACATCTTCTTTTATTTCTTCCACCAAAAAAATCCTCACCCTTATGGTCTTAGTGGAGACATCATTTACAGCTAGAGAAGCATATCTGAAAATGTATTACCTTTAAATAGTAGGATTCATCATATCTGAGTTCATATGTCTGATAGCCAAAAAGCACCATTTCATTTCAGAAGAAAAATTGCTTCTGTCAGTGTAAACAGAATGCATTACCCCTTTTTAATAACCATTCTTAAGTATGCTGCTGTATTACTTTTTCACAGCTGTATTCCAATAAGCCGCAGAGTAATTGCCAGTTCTCCTATCTAATAGGTTCATTATTCTTTTGCCATAATTGCAGCCATTAAATGTTCAATTGTTAAATTTCCACTCCTACGTTTACTTAGTGTTACATTTTATAATGGGGCATGTCATTACAGCACCCCAGTGGCCATGGCTGTTGTTCAAAGTATTTCTAAAAGTCAATGAGATCCCTGTGAAATTTGTCTTCATTTTTCATTTGTTTATCCACCTGCCCTCCCCAAAGTCCCTTCTTCCTATTTTTAGACTTTCTAGAAGTAGGCTTTTAGAAATTGTTACCTTTTACTAGAAGTTTAAGAACCTGACCTAGACTGGAAGACATAAAGCTGAGCCCTCAATGTCTCTGAGCAGTGCTTTCTCACTTTAATGTCATGATTCATATATAATAAGGTGATAGAGTGACAATTTCACTAAGGAAATTAACACTTAAGACTTAATGGTTTTTTCAAGAGCTCTGATTTATCTTTTATCTGTTAAATTTGTGGGGCTTTTTCCTCAAATGAAAGATCCATCGGTCAGGGGTTATGGAATCGCTAACCTTTGGTCTGCAATGCTTATGATAATAAAGTGAATGCCTTCCTTTTATTGCTTGACATTTCTGGATATGCCATTTCCTCGGGTCTGCGCTCACCTATTCTGACTGATGGAGTGGATTGTGTTATTTTGGGAGGATATATTAATAAAGATGAATAGGGAAATAAGAGATTTTAACTCACTCTACATAGTTGAGTATCTCTTGATTCGCTTGAGTTATTTTTTGTCTATTCGCTTGCTTTGGGGTTTCAATATAAAGCTAGAAGTTCTTTTTTAAGACAGCGAGTATTTCTTAAGTACTCAAATATTAGCCAAAAATTTTGATTTAGGTCATATTTCATTTTAAACAGTTTTCTAATCATCTATTCATCAGTTAATCATCACTTTCAAGGTTATTTTATTTCACTTCCATTCATTGCCTTAACTTTTATTTCCTTCTGCAACTGAAAATAACTTTTATATTCAATGGGTTAGTATTATAATTTTGTCCAACTCATTTCAGCTCTATTTGGGAATCTATTTCAGTTCTTTTTGGAACCTTCTATACTTTAGAGTAGCATTTTTTTTGTAAGCACAGTAGAAGTTTTTTATTTCATAACATGGTTCATGGTATCAGATGTGGCATAGATCAACTTGCATGCCTTATACTATAAACACTAGACACGGAGCCACGTCCCCTGTTCATTTTCCCTGATGTTAGTGACAATAATAGCTAACATTAGTTGAGTGTTTGCTCTCATCCTGTCTCTGTACCATGTGATTATATGTATTTTCTCATTTAATCTCTATGAGGTAGGTACACTTATTATTCCCACTTTACGGATGAGGAAACTGAGACTCACAAAGGTTAAGTAACTTGCACAAAGTCATAGCTAATAACTGTTGAGTCCAGAGCCCACACCCTTAATTTCTATTTGACACTGTTATGAAGGGGGTACTTCTATAAACAGTTAAAGAAGCTAAAATATTTATAAGGCAGCAAATATTAAATAACCTAAGAACTCTGCCTCTTGCCTGGGCAGACAGAGAGAAAAACAACTTGCCAAAGTTCACAGGGAAAAACTGACACTCAGCAGAGAATTCTTCCACTGTCATTTCCCCTTCACAATATTAGCCTGCCCACAAACTAGACCAACAGAAATCATTATAAAATTGACCTTAGACTTGTTTACAGTTTATTAGTGACATTCCTATAAAGAAAAAACTTGACTTTAAAATATTTAACATGTATATTTTAAATATTCATACACACACACGCATGCACACACACACACACATACACACACATCATCCCAAAAACTCCATCAAAGTTTCCCACCCCCAAAATTCTACCATCCCCAAAACTATCCAAGTGTCAGAGTATTTTTGTCTTTCACATTTTGGCAAAATAAATTTTGTGTTAAGACCTTAGATATAATTTGCTGATAGTGAAAACTGAATGACACTTCCTTTTCTCTTCCTTGGCTATATTGGCTTTGCAACATTACTAGGAGTGAATATTTGTTGTCACTAAAGCAGTCAGCTGTGTCACTTGGGACAGGAAGATATATGGAATAGGATAGTGTTATTTTGACAACTACTTTCTTTCAAAGCAATGCAGTAAGTGTATCTTGTTTTGCTCATTTACTTACAACACAATGGCCAACATGGAAAAAGAAAGAGCACAGCATAGGTAGGGTCGATAAGAAAGCCATATTGTGTGATTAACTAAAAGAGGCACATTACCTGATGAAGTCAAAGGAATCACCCAGGGAGAATGTGACTACAATGGCTGCAGAAATAACTGCAAAAAGAATGAAAAGATAGGCATCCACATGCCTGAAAACAGATTTCCTACCTGTCCAATTAGGCAGGTGGTCTTTTGGTGGTAACATATTTTAGAAAATGGTCAGTGACCACAAAGACAATTAGTAAAAGATTTGTAAATCAAAAAGTGATTATCATTAGAGTTTATTTAGTGCAAGATAAAATTAGCCAATCAAGTCTTGGAAATTTTCTGAAAGAATTGAATATAAAGGAGTTCAAGAGAAAGGCATCTTTTCTGTTCAAATTCTCTTTAGATTTGAGGCATCAGAGATAACCGACACAATTGAAGAAAATATACACAAGATCCATTGTTCTAATGTGCTTAGTACATCCAAAAGCTTTTATTAGACCTTTAAGAGTTAGCTCTAATAACAAGTATTGTGATAATTTTTTTAAACTACTATTCTAAATTGCAGGGTGTGGACAAAATACTTATTTCAGATACATATCTATGAAGATTGCAAGTGGTAGAACAGAAAAAGAAATGGAATGTTGATTTTCCCCTATTCTATGGAAACATTGAATGACTTCAACCCTCATGTATCCTTGTTTCCTAAAAGAAGAAAATAAATACACACATATTAAATACAGAGGACTCAAAAAGGTTGAGAAAAGTCTAAACTGAATCTTTCTATTAGGTGGAAAATTTAACATGGATATGATTCCATTCTCCAAGTCCAATTCTGGAGAGATCCAAAGCCATGAGTTATGGTCCCCAGATGTGCTAAAAGCGAAGTAAGAAACCTCTGAAAAGACAGAGATAGGTGGTTCCGAGTGTGTGTGGTGGAGTGAGATGGAAGTGCTTTTCACCCAGGGTGAAAGAGGAGCCAGGAGGTGAGACAAAGTTTTCTCATAATGCGCTTAACTTCACCTTATATTGCCCCAAGTAAGGGAGAAAATCAGCAGCTCCAACCCAACGAACCGGATGTTCTGTCTATTGCTGGTAAAGAATTGCAATCTTTTTCTATATTGATCTTGTATCCTGCAAACTTGCTGGACTGCCACATATTTAAGCAGCTCTACTGTGTACCTTTTAATACATTTTAACATCTCTGAAATTAAAATGAATCTTCTAATCTAATTTATAATCATCATTTTCTAGGTAGCAATCATCATTGCTAGTGCATGAGTGAACTTGGTCATAGCTATCATTTCAATTGAATGGTGAATATAGTTAGTACTGCATGTGCTGAGTGTAACTGTCAATTAAAATGTCTTTACAATAATTACAATATTATTAAGTTTTGGAAAGAAAAGTTATTTAGCACATCAAAAGGCACAGAAACAGAGTAACAAAGCATAAATTAGATACCAACGGAGTAAATATTAATTATGGGAGGAATAATCGAAAAACATTATTTCCTTACAAAATAATAACTAAATGCTATATAGAAAGAAAATGTCCTCAAGTAGATGAAAGCTGTGTGATATGTTATTACTGCAGTAAGTGGAAAATAATTATCCATTCTATGTCAAGTAATAAAACCAAGGGCCAGAGAACTTCTCTGATCACTGCAAAGACTGGGGAAAATGACAAATCTCTCTGTATAGTGAAAGACACTAATTCACATAGTAGGCAGGACTATTGTCAAGGCAGTTTCAGAATGTAATTGACACTGCTCTTTTTCTTAGTGGTAGAAAATAACGATGAGTCATAACAACTGATAAAAATTATAGACTCAGTGAAAATCTATGAATTCTAATAATGCTGATTATCATAGTTGAAAATGACAGCTGTGTTTCTTTATAATCCTTTTATTTTCTTTTCCTGCCTTACTGTGCTATCTGGGATCTCCAACAAATACTGAAAGAAGAGAAAATAGAAGCCTATTCCCTTTTGCAAATTTTAAAAGCAAAGCTTTTAATATTTCACTTTAAACAGGAGGTTTGGTTTTTTAAAAATTGTTTAAATACCTTGAGGGGTTAAGAGACCTCCCTGGTTTGCTCAGAGTAATATCATAAAGAGATGTTAAATTTTGTCAAATAATTTTAATGCATCTTTGGATATAATTATGTGAGTTTTTTTCTTTAATCCATTGATGTGAGTCATTACGTTAATTAATTTTTATAATGTTAAATCAATCTTCAATTGTTCAGTTAAACCCAAAGTGACCATGATGTATTTCCTTATATTTTGCTGCATTCGTTATGTTACTATTTTGCTTAGAGTTTTTGCATCTGTTTTTATAAGCATCCTGTCTTTTTCTTTTCTTGATTAATTCTCTTCAATCCTTAGTATCAACAGTAAGCTAGTCTCTTAAGGTAAATTTGAGAGCAGTCATTTTTCTTCATATATCTTGAATATTTTGTGATTGAAAGTAACACTTCCTTGAATACTGGATGAGGATTGCCTAAAATCATCTCGTCATTGAATTTGCATTGTGGAAGTAATTTTGGCTGCTAATACAACTTTTTAAATGTGTTTATACTTCAGGTTTCCTATTTATTCCTAAGTCATATTTGGTGAGTTATATTTTTCTAGAACATTACCTACCTATTATATTTTTATATTATACTGTAACTTGTACTTTTAATAGAACATAACCTATCTCATCTATATTTTGTAATTTATTTTATGACACTACCACTAAATTAATAATTTTTATTATTTATTTCATGTCTGCAGCTTCTATGTTTATGTCCATTTTTTCCATTCTTAATACAGTTTGTGTCATTTCTTTTTTTTGCTTTTTCACTCTCACTCACAGGTTTGTCAATATACTAGACTTTTCAAAGAACATTTTGTCTTTTGTTATGCTGTATATTACAAATTTTAATTGTATTCATTATTTTCCACTCATATTTAATTTTTATTTTTTTGTTCTTCGACTTTATTTTGCAATTATTTTCTAATTCTGATTTAGATGACTAGCTAATTAACATTTTTAGTTTTCCTACTTCTTAAATGTCAGCATTTTAACTTTAACGCAGTGTATTTCACTCAAAATCGTTTTTGTTGAATGTTACAATATTTGACATGTAGCATTTTCATAATCGTCAATTCAAAATATTTTCTAATTTCCAACGAGATTTATTTTTTGATCCATGGGTTTACTTTAGAAGCGTATTTTTTAAAATTTCCAAATATATAATCTGTTTTGACTATTACATTTCTTATTAAAGTATAATTGACAAATAAAAATGTCTACATTTATGTATACAATATGGTGTTTTGATATATGTACACATTGTGAAATAGTTAAGCAAGCAAATTAATATAGCATCACCTCACCAAATATAACATTCTAAATTTATTGAGTCCTAGGTTTACTTTATTGTGGTCAGAGGATGTGTCTGATTCCAATCTTTAAATATTTGTAGAGATTTGTTTTATGAACCAGAAAATATTCAAATTTTGCTTTGTGTTTGAGAGAATGTAGTCTCCGTAGTTGTTGGATGCAGTGTTCTATATATGTCCATTGGATGAATTTTGTTAATCATATTGCTTAACTCCGGGAAAAACATCAATGAATGTGAGTGTGAAGCAATCGTCATTAATGATGAAACCATACAGCAAGGACTAAGTGGTTTAGAAATTACACACGTGTGACATTTTGTTCACACCTCCATTGGTGTGTCCAGTTTTCATCAGTAATGTTACAGAATTACTGATCATAAGCAGAATGATATTAAACTACTTCTAGGCCAGGCGCGGTGGCTCAAGCCTGTAATCCCAGCACTTTGGGAGGCCGAGGCGGGCGGATCACAAGGTCAGGAGATCGAGACCATCCTGGCTAACACGGTGAAACCCCGTCTCTCCTAAAAAATACAAAAAAACTAGCGGGGCGAGGTGGCGGGCGCCTGTAGTTGCAGCTGCTCGGGAGGCTGAGGCAGGAGAATGGCGTGAACCCGGGAGGCGGAGCTTGCAGTGAGCTGAGATCCGGCCACTGCACTCCAGCCTGGGTGACAGAGCAAGACTCCGTCTCAAAAAATAAAAAAATAATAAATAAATAAATAAATAAATAAATTACTTCTGGAATTCTCTCACCAAAGTCAGTCTCCATAGCACACAAGAGGTTTTGGAACTGCCTTACATTGTACTAACACAAGATGTGTTCTTAAATATCAGAAAAGCAGCTAATACATGGTAGTGGAAGAAATAACAACAGAAACTTTAATACCATACAGTGTGGTAAACAATATCAATAAAGCAGGATGTGCCAGCACACAATGAAATAATGTATTTGTTGGAAACTGCTGCAGAAGCACCCAAACTTGTATGCCTTGGGAATGCAAGTATTTCTTACCTGACACCTGCTGAAAATTTTTTTGCATTATTCTATTCCAATCAAGAATCTGAAATTATTGGATATGCAGTGAACGCTGAGATGCAGGTAAAAATTTCCATATAACTTATTTTCTTCTGTAAATCTTGAAAACCAATCATATTGTTGTAGTCTCATTTCTAAATCCAAGGTTTAAGGAAAATTTTTATCAGCTTGAAGGCATAGGAATATTAAAACCAAAAAATTAAAAATTTAAAAATATAAGTGAGTACATTAGCCTTTAGTTTACTTTTGAAAACAGTGAGACATAATCTTCAAGCAATATCCAAATCTTCCATTTGTTTCAATGGAATTACATCGTCACCATAAACCAAATTTTCAAGTCCATGAATTGAAGTAAAGTTGTATCTTTATAATAGCCCACTACTGCTAGAAAGAAGAAAAACACACCAATGATTTGTGCCAACATTCTTATCAGAGAATTCCATACTGAAAGAGTGATACTTTACTTCTCCTCTGACCCTGATTCAAGGTATCTATTGCAAAACTGCAATATGGTACTCATAGCATCACTGACAGAACTGAGAGTAGTCAATAGCACTGGAAAATTAGTATGCCATTTTAAATGTTTAAAATTTAATCACCACATGTTTTAATCATTAAATTGTGATTTACAAAAGTTCAGATGTTCTTCTTGTATAACAGAATTGATTCTATTATGACGGCATTTATGTTTGGTCTCAATTTGATTGAAATTTGATTTCAAAACCTTGCCAGAGTGTACATTTGGTATACCTTCAGAATATAACCTAGAGAAACTCCTGCACAGTGTACATCCAGAGGCATGTTTCAAATTGCTCATAACAACATTGTTCATAATTCTAAAAACTGGTAACACAAAGGCCAATCAACATGAAATAAAATAAATACATTATTGCATATTTCATATATAATCATATACTACTTATAGGTGAAAATAAACTATAGATATACCTATCAACAAGGATACATCTTATGAACATATTTAATAATTTTAGGGAATTTAAGGAATCATGCTGCCAAGTAATCTATATGGTATAATTTTATCCATGTAAATTCAAAACCAGACCAAATTAAACACATGTTGTCTGAAGACATATATGCAGTTGGTAACTATTTCTAAAAAGAGGAAGGAAAGAACAATATACAATCAGGATCCTGGGTACCTCTGCAGGGGAGGCAGTGGAATGGTATAGTTGAGGAGCAAATAAGAAGTTACAATTTATTGGTAATGACCTAGTTCTTTGGTTAGGTGATAAATTCATTAGTTCATCATGTTATTATGAAATGAAATGAAAATAAAGGGCTATGCATAGGCCAATTATGACTGAGTGCCATGAACCAAGAATTATGATTAATACAGTTCTGTACGTCTAAAACCAATGAGGAAAAAGCAAACAAAGCAAGGGAATAATTATACCCCCCAAAATCAGGGTAGTGCTTCCTGATTGTGGCAACCACTAACAGGTGAGAGAAGGAGGGGTGATTGAAAGCTTCTAAGGTACTGGCAATACACTAGCTTCCAGTCTAGATGGCCTTTACACAAGGGTGCATGTTATAATTATTGGTTAAACTATGCTTATATATTTCAGACATTTTTCTGTATGTATATGGGTCCATACTTTTTGAATGGTAAAAGCATACACACACCAACATGCATACAGATACAAGGATACATATGTATTACATATTCAGTTGTATAAATTAAACACATGGTAATAAGTTTTGGTGGCAGTGGACGTGGTGGTAGTCAACGGGATGGGGGTCAGGAATCAGCAAATCTGTTCTATTCAATAAGCTTGTGACGTTGTCAGTTCTGCTTACACTCCATCTCTATAACTGAGGGTGACATGAAGAAAACACTACACTTAATGCTAAGGCTTAGAACAGATCCACTGGACTCACATAACCCCGGTAACCATTTTTGTTATAAGACATAGTTTATATTACACAAACTTACAGTGATTTGCCCTCACTAAACTAAAACAACAAAATCTCCACAGCATCAGATAGATTTCCACATATCCCCTTTGCGCTATTATTTACCTTTGTTACTAGGTTTGTGCAAAAGTAATTGTGGCTTTTGCCATTTTAATGGCCAAAATCTAACCTAATATTTCCCTTAACCAGTTCTGTTTCCATTGAATTTCATTAAAAATATATTTATAATTTATTAGCCACAATTTTGAAGAAGAAAAGAAAATCACTCACAAGTCCTCCAAATTAACGTAGCTATATTCATCTCTGCCAATTTTCTTTCCACATAGGTTATTTTCAACAGATGCAGTCATAAGGTCATAGCATTTTAATTCCACTGCTTTCTTTTGACATCTTAGTGTAAACATTTTTTTCTTATTTTTTATGGTCTTTATAATTACAATTTTAGTGGCTGAATAATATTTCCTAGACTTAATTTCTGTAATTTACTAAACTATTTCACAACTGTTTCATGCACGTGTTGTTTCTCAGAGAACTTTTTGCAGTTGTTATGAAAAGCTGAGAAAATGAATATTGTCTTGCATAGAGATTTTTTGCTTTTGTGAAATTATTTGCTTAGGATATATTCTCAGGGTGAGATTCCTGGGTGAAGGACTTCACCCACCCTCCAGTTCTTGCTTTGTGTTGCCATATCGCTTTCGAGAAGATCATACTACTTCATTGTTGTCACCAGCAACGTACAACATGTTTCAATAGAACCAGCTGGCATTTGTAAGATTAATCATTTCTGCTGTCCTAAATTATTTTTCCCAAGATAGAAATTCTTGACTCTGTTTTCCTCTCATTTTGAAAAATTAAAAACATCTTGAATCTGGCTTTTCCAAAGTTCCCAAGTTTCTTGAGCAATTAGATTGGTTGATAGCACAACAGTTTGGATTTGGCACAACTGAGACCCTGCAAGCCCCCGTCTCCACCAGGCACTGGTTCTTCTGTGGCAGGAGCTCATACTGGCTGTAAAGAGCATTTGCTATGAGGAATCAATGTTGCACGGGATTCCTACCTTGCCTAAGTGCATCTCAATCATTTCTTTAAAATGTTTTCTAAGATCTTCATTCCCAAGTGGACTTTCTTCAGCAGACATAACATGCTGATTTTTTTCTATAAAAATCTTGGACCTTTGCCTTCTCTCTACACCACCTTTAGCATGTCCTGTTGAAAAACATTTCTTTTCAAAGGAATCCTACTTGCCTACCAGTCTTTCAACATGAGCAGGGCTGTTTGAAGCTAGCACCCTAGCAATCGTCATTTTCTGCCTTTCTCATTTTGAAGCAAAAGAGCCCTGGACATCAGGGCAATGGTGCATTGACTAAGCCTAGGCTTTGGCTTCATTCCACAGGCAGTCTTCTGCACCAGTATTCCGGGGACATTGCCCACAGTTCCCTGGGTCTACTCAAAACACCCCAACACACACAGCTAGTGAAAACTCAGAGAAGGCAAAACTAATACCAGAAATTTGGAGGCAATTTTACCCTGTTTTCTAAGTTTAATTCCTAAATATGTATCTTCTTCTGTTTTCTACTTTATTCTTCCAATTACCTTTTGCATTTTCTCCGCTTCTAGGGTGTGCAGTTAAACTCTGCAGCTCACTCAGAGCCCTTAAAGAAACAGAGCCCTTCATAGGCTCTTTCTAGGGCTCAAGACACACGGCATTGAAAATACTTTGTGCTGCAGCCATAGAAAGGGACACCAAGAAATATCGTTGTTTAACATGTTTAAATGAATGCTTCATTTTAAACAATACTAAAATCTCAAGAGAAGACGGCTTATTTCTTCTCACCTCATATGTTGGATCAAACATTTGTGAGAATGTGCTGCAATAAAATGATGTTGACACTTGCATTTCAGGAAACCATATTCTTACAAAAATCATCTGTCCTGAGTTATTTTCTGTCTTTTTTCTCTTTTCTGCTAAATATTTGGGAAAGGAATAGTCATTCCTTATGCTATATAACAGAAGACATACTAGATTTAAAAATGTACACACAAAGGCATTGCTGTTTTAACGGCTTTTAAGCAACAGCTGTGGCCTTCCATAGAATGGTTTCAATTTTGATGGCATTACATAATTTGAGAACATTCGCAAAATGAAAATGGGCATTGTAATGTTCCGTTTGATACATTATGACCCTCTAATATGCTTTTGTGCCTATTTAAAGCTCAAATTAATTTTTATAGGCCATAGCATTTACCAGTTAGTATATGTCATCGTCATATTGGATCTTGGGTTTCTAGCCAATAGATTTTTCTTTCAGACCTAGCTGTAAAGTTGGTATCCAAATTTAGAACATTAGTGTACCTAATTGTGAAACCCTGTAAGTGATAGTAGACAACTCTCTGATTCTCTATTAAGGAAAATAAAACTTTCAGCTTATGTTTCTCTGCAGAGCACAAATGATCGCTAACTAAACAAGGAATATAGGCCTGGTTCATAGGGCTCAAGAGTCTACAAAAGTAGGGAAAAACCATTGTCAGACCGGATGAGGAAGTTCAAAGTAATGAGGAGGACATGAGCAGGAATACTGGGGACAAAGGCAGGCCTGAGGCATCAGAGGGAGCCTATGTGTGACAAGGAGTTCATAAATATCTGTGGGGGGAAAACTGTTTTTCACAGTTTTTTTCCATAATGCTTGATTTTAAAAATATCTTCCTGCATCCTCTTCCCATCAAAGCAAATGAGTTTTGGTTCATGAAACATATGCATTTCTGAATTCCAAGAAAAACAAAAAATTCTAAATGCTTCTGAAGAGGTAAAAACAGACTCTCAAGAAATTGCTATTAGAAATATTATATGAAACATTAAATTCTGGAAAACAATAGAGCAACGTCTTCAAAGTGTATCTGTTTTAAACATAGATTTGTTTGCCAAGCCAGCAAAAGAAGGAAAGATGGGATAGTTTTAGACATGCAAAGATTTGGAAAGCATATCACTGAAGAGCTACTTCTGCCAGAATATATTTCCACTAAATAAAAATAAATCCAAGCAGAAGGAACGCATGGGACAACAGAAAAAATGTTGACCAAAGGACCAATAAAACTAAGAGCTATCTATATCTATGTCACCTAAAGTGCGAAGGCTTCTGTTTCTGGCCATGACAGAGTATGAGGGACTGGAATAACAACTGGAAAAACACGCAAAATAGATGAAACATTAGTTTTCAGCCATGGAAAACTGACAGTACAGGATAGTTCTGCCTGAAAGTTCAAAAAAAAAAAAAGATGAGTTCTATAATTTTCCCAGTTTACTTCTTGGGGTGACTTTCCAGGCCTCAGTGCAGGGAGACAGAAGCCAAATATCTCAGCAGTTTTTCTAAGTTGAGGAGATATATTTCATAATCTACAGATGCTAAATGGCAAGAATTTGTGGGGCAAAATACTAGAGATGAGAGAGTTGCACAAAAACACAGCTCTAGAGGTCTGCAGAGAGGTTCCTCAAATCTCATTCTGAGTACTAATGTGCACATGCATGATAAGAAATTTTTCAAATCTGGAAAAGCAGCACTGGAAAGGAGTAGATGGAATAATCACAAGAAATCACATAGGATTGGGAATGTTCCAGCCAGCCAAAGTGGAAACGTCTCTAATCCACAGGGCAGTGGCTGGAGTCCTCAGCAGGGTGTTACGCTCATAGTAGAGCCAAATCGGCTCCTGTTAAAGACTGCTCTAGAGCTCCCTTCACAAAGCATAAAAGTAAGACTTGAAAAAATCAAACTTATTCCAAGTAATTTAACTACGTCCCAAACAAAACCCCACAATATTTAAAGAAATACAGCAAAATCCAGTGCCTATTACACATTTCAAAATGGCTAGCTCTATTAAAAAATTAGGGTGCACACAAAGAATCCAGAAAATATAATCCTTGAGCAACAGAAACACCAGTTAGAGAAATGACATCACTAAAAGTAATAAAGTAAGGAAATCCAAATTCTACCCCTCCATCAAAAAAAAAAAAAAATTGTAAAAACTTTTCGAATCAACTTCTGGAAATTAACCAAAGGCTTGCAGCAATCTGGTGCTGAGGTCAAGACTTCTCCTCCAGGCTCCACTTCTGGGCAATCCTGAAACTGACTGAGTCAGCCACAGCTTTCTGCTTCCCTGATGATTCAGTGTTTAGTTGTAATTAAAAGTGCACCTACCTTCTCTTAGCACCATCAGGAAGAAGGGTGAGATTTTTAAATACCCCTGTTCTTTAGCAAGACATCTCAGCATAGTACTTGGTGCTAACATAGCTCTTGGTATGTAATTACCTGTCACCTGGAGGAGCTATTAGTTTCCTTCTCCTTCCTCGAAGGACAAATATGAAACACAAAAGCGTCCATCAAGATGAAGGATTAAAAATATTTTAAATGGTGTCATTATTTACATAGTACATGGCCCTTAACCAGATTGACAGATCCAAAGTGGGGCCCAATGAGTTGACGGCTTGAAATCTCAAAGCTTTATCCACCAAAGAGTGGCAGCAGGATTTAGTGGTCAGTAGGACAAGCAACAACTGAGAGTGACTTTTCAAAGTGTTTTAGTCTGTACATAATGTAAATGTGTCCACACAGAAATAGGCTTCAGGGAAGGAGTGTTATACTGGTTGTATAGACCAATGAATACAAAGCAATGAAGAGAAGGAAAAGAATGTTGGGTGTGAGGTGCTTTTGGCAATGCCCATGTCTGTCTTTCACAACACCCTGCAAGATTGGTAATCTCACCTCCCTCAGATGACACAACTGAGGCCCTGAGAAAGAGTGCAGACATTCACAAGGACACACAACAGATGTCAGACCCAGGATTCAAACCATATTTCTCTTTCCATAACTTTTGCTCTCTCTTATATCAAGCAATAATTCCATGAATACAAGACTTTCCCGACTACTATCTAAATATTTCAGCAAAACAAGATTTCCACACATGCCCCACTTAGAAGACATTTGTCTCAGTAAAAAGGCAGTCACTTACATTCTAAATCTCTCTCTCTCTCTCTCCCCCCCTCTCTCTCTCTCCCCGCCCCCCACCCCCCGTGCCTCACTGTGGAGAGGAATACTAGCCAACAACATATGAGGACAGATAAAGAGAGTGATTAGAAGAAAGGGTGTGAAAATGAACTGTAAGAAGGCATGAAAGTCAGGTTCTCTACTTATAATTGGCTTCAATTGAGAGTTAACTGCATGAAAGAGAGTCTAGACCAAGCCCTTTATGTGTAATTATCAGGAAAGTGATTTTGAAATGACATCTTGTTACTCTGTATAACTGTTCCAGCCTGAGACCCTGTGCTGCTTATTTTCATATTTTAATAAGATTCCACCACAGTTCAGACAGTATAGCCTTTACAGCTATGAATACTCACTGGATTTCATCCTTTTTTTTTTTTCTTTTACAGATTCTTAACAATTAGCTAATTTCTACTAATGACAGAATACTGGAGGAAGTAGCTGATTTTGTCAGAGGTGCCAGTCAGTAAAAATTTTTAATGGTCTTACCACTCACCACAACCACTTGACTTCTATTTTTCTTATTTATTCTCATGACTTTTTTTCCCCCTTTTCCTTGTTTTCTGCTCACGTTGTCTTTTTTAATCTTTCCTTGTAGCTAATAGAGTTTTTTTCTTTCCTGATTAAACTATCCAAAGTTTCATATGGGTTTTCTTCTTCCCCAGAGTCTATTGCTAGATTCTGCCTATACATTCGTTACCTTTGGAATAAGTTAATATTTCTAGATGATATGAATAAACTATTCCTAGAGAAATGGCCTCAACTCCCTGGTTCAAGCCATTATCATCTTTCTCAAGAACTTTAATGAACTCTTCAGTGGCATTCCTAGTTACACTCTGCAATTCCATTCTCACATTTTCATGCAGCAGCTAGAGTTTTTCCTTTTTTCTTTTTTTATACAAATCCATTCTTGTTATTCCCCTCTTTAAAACCCTCCAATGGCTTTGATCACACACAGAAAAAGGCTGTATAGGAACAGCTAGTCCTTTGCCTCCCTCTCCATCCTCATCTTATACTTCTCTTCCCTGTTTACTTTAGCTAGAAGGCCTCTCCCTGCTCCTACAGTCCAGCAGCCTGGTTTCCTCCATAAGCCTTTGCATAAGCTGGTTTCATTCTCTCTGTCAGGAATGCTCTTCCTGAGATCTTTCCACGGCCAGTTCATTTTGTTATTCAGCCACTGTTTAATGTCATGTTCTGAAGGGGCCCCCCTGCCCATGCAAACAAGAGTGTCTCTGAAGCTCTATCACATCAACTTGTTGTTTTCATCATATTTTCTTGTTCATTTATTTATTTTCTGTTCTCTCTACACACCCAAGAGAATCACTGCCTCCATGAAATCTGGAATTTGTCTTTTGTTCACAAATTGCCATGCTCAGAATGGCACCTGACACATAAAGGGTGCTTAATGAATACACGTGGATTAGCTTAATACATATTTACAGTATATTTTTGACTAGAAAAATATAGGCTATAAAATAGTACATCTCAATTTTTACTAGTGTATTTGTGTTACATGCCCGTGTGTGTGTGTGGGGGGGGCATACGTATATGTACAAAGTAAATATTAAAGTAGCAAAAAAAGTAACTGGTTATTTCTTGATGATTATGAATAATTTTTTGTCTTTTTATTCTGCTGTATAATGTCTATCATTTCTATGTGTTCTTCAGTTACTATGAATTTGCATGGGATCACCAGGTCAGACTTACTCCTCAGTATTTCTGATAAGTCTGCCCAACAGTGTAGAGTGAGGGCCAGCCCACCTTCCTATTGCCTCTGTAACACCTCCCGTACTGGAAGGTTATGGCACCTAGAATTTCAACTGTGAAATTGCTCCCCTCAGTCTATGGTTTGTGTGAGAGCGTAGATGACACAGTCATGCACAATGACAGTCATGGAGTCGAGCAGAAATCTAGCTGACAGTGAAATGCCTACCCCAGGAAACATCCCCATGGCACTGTCAAACACAAATGGAAGCAAGGCATATACAAATCACACAAACCTGCAGCTCCTAGCAGAGGGCTTGAGACATGCAGGCACTCAATAAATCATTACTGAATAGAATGGAATATTGCGGGGTTTATTGTTCACAGTAAAATAAGAGGCTGAATACACAGCTTGATGTCCCTATCCCAGAGCCGCCCTGAGGTCTGTGACCTTGGCCAAATGACCTCATCAACCCATATACTTTGAGGTTTGGAGAGGATGAGCATTGTGAAATGGAAGTAAAAGTAGTCATGGTCCTGGTGTCATTTTGATGTCATTTCCAAGATATCTTCTTCTCACTTCACAATGAAGAGCTGGCAAAACTGCTCACCTGGAAAGGGGAATTAGATGTTTTTGAGTTTCGCCTTCCTTAACAGTTCTTTAGCGGTACGTAACATTCAGTTGCAACCACTGCCATTTTTCTTTGCACAGGAATGACAGCCAGATCAGCTTTGGCTATGTGGTTATATGGTTATGCAAGATCAATTGTTCAATACCGTAATTATCAGCTATACTGAAGAAATTGAATTTAGCCATGAGAGTCAGCAAGCCTGATGCATAGGATACATTGGGGAGAAAAGGATGAGTTGTTAACTGTTCAGTGAACATACTCGGGGCTCTGCAATTTTCATGATGATGAATTGTTGACCCAGGAGAGATTTTCTGGCCTGTCCTCTACCATATCGTTCTGCTAGAGCAATTCCATTGCAGGCAATGGTGGCTGTTACTGAAAGTTGAAGGGGGAAAATGAAGCTAAGCATTACCAGGCTGAGGCATAGCCTGTTTTCAGATCAATAATCAGCACTTGTGCAAGTGACGTTGGAATATATAGAATGAGTCTCTCTGGTTCATTTTTATTAAGGTGAAGTGAGTTTTATTGCAGCTGTTATGATCAATTGAAGGCAAATAAGGAGAGAGAAACCTACTCAGAGAAGAGGAGGGGCTCCTCTCAAGGGCAGCTAGAAATCCATCACAGCAGCCTCATCGCTCCCAACACACTGTGATTCTGGTGGTTCTTTCACAAAAAGGGTTTCCATCTGGACACAAGCAAAGGAAATGGTGCATGTTTCCTGCAAGCTAACCAACTTCAGAAAGTTCCCTGTAAACGTATCCATCCACAATCTTACTTAAAAGTGTTGTGTGAGATAACAAAAGGAACGTTCTTACGGCTGAAGTTGGAATCATAATCACATGTTTTCTACTCAAGTTCTGCATAATTATGCACAACTCCACCCTATGGGGGAAAGAGGGTGGATCTGTAAACAAAACAAGCCAGATTCACAAAGTGAAATCGGAAAGCAGATGGGAAATGTATGATTGCTCCACAAACATGACAATGAGCTACCCATAAGGCATGTGACTCAAATTCTCTCTCCTTCAACATTTGTGCCAGCTCAGCTTTAACTTGTTTGTGGAGGGAGTAAGTGATCGTGACAGCAACAGCTTAGCACAGTAAAGCCTCATTAAGTCCATCGTCACTTATTTGAAATTTCCTAGGTCTGAGAGTGCTTTGTTTTTGACACTCTCTTCCCATCCTGGAGGGCCTCCCTTTCTGGCACTGCCTCCCTCTCTCCTGCCTCACCTGTTGGCCCCACTCTTTTCTTAGACCTCAAGATGGCTCTTGTCAGCCCCTGAATCAGAGCTTCTTTCCACTCCCCTGTCCCCAGGTAGCACTTTGCTCTTGCTCCACACTCGGGTTTCCCTCCAGGTCCTATTCTGCCACTCAAAAGCCATGCAGCCATGGAGTGACTTAAACTCTCAGTGCTTGAGTAAAGCAGGAATAATAATAGTATGGTCTTCATCAGGCTTTGTGAAAATTAAATAAAATAATGCATATTATTTAGCACTTAACACCATGACTTATGAATATTGTTTTTTAGTAAACATTATTGTTGCTACCTTTTTTTATTATAACATAAAAATTTCTTTTAGGAAACCAAACTCCTCTGCTTAGGAAGTCATTTCCTCTGTGGCTCAGGTACAGCTGATAAACAACATTTAGGTTTCCCCTCCTCTTCCAGGGCACGTGACTGACATAAGCCAGGTCAAATCAGAGCACCCGTCTCTCTGGCTACAGTGATTTTTTCAAGGTTTGGTGCATCATCCCAAATTACGTGGGACTATTGGGAAAGAGAAGGCTTTTTTCCACCGGGTTTTCTGAGTGGTAAGATGTAAGTTTGGGACTGTTGTTGCCACCAGAAAAAGACATCCTTTCTGGAAATGAAGCCAACACAGTCGAAATCATTGAAAAAGAGAGAGACTTCATGGGAAGGAGACCAGATGACAGAGTTTGAGCATCTCAATGCAGTTGTGCCTGAAAATAATAACTTCAAGTGGTTGGCAATAGAGTCCCAATTAAACAAGCTCCTCTTATCCTTGTTCCTCTGGAATTTTGAGATACTAATGAACAAAAACCTATCCTGCCACACAATAGTGCCCACTACTATTAATTATGCAAAAGAGGAGCTCGGTATCTTTTGACCTAACTTGTTTTAAAATCACCCAAGCTCCAAGTGACCCAGTACCTGAAGCCACATGTCCTCACAGGCCCAGTCCTCATCCTCCAGGCTTGCCCTACTGCTGAGTCAGCCTCTTTTTGCAGGAGAGAGAGCAGTGGCTTGAAGGTCACATCTCCCATTCCTAGTAAGCTGCCCCTCCACAGCCTCCACACTCATGGAACTGCCCTGGATGGAGAGCTGCCCTGCAGAGCCCCTTGGCCTTCCTCCAGGCCTACACCATTCCAAGTGATAGAAGTAAAGAGCTGCCTAGTGACTGAACCAGAAAGTTTCCACTGATTACTTTCTTTCCAGAAACAATGAGGACTGATCCCAGGAGACCTCACATCTCTGGTTTCTTCAGGCACCATTCGACAGCCAAGCCCATCATTTTATTTCATTGTCGCACCCCTCCCTGTTCTTCCAAAGCTTCCGGACTGCCCTCTAGCATTCATTCTGTTACAGCAATCTCCCCATGCCCTCAATCTTTTCTCTGAAACTTCTGGCTCTAAGGTACTGATTTCTAAGAGTATATAGTCTGTGGACCAGCAGAATCAGCATCACCTGGGAACTTGTTAGAAATGCAGATTCTTAGGCCTACCCCAGGTCTACCAAATCGTAAACTCTGGGGATGGGGCCCAGCAATATGTGTTTTAATGAGTTCCCTGTAGGATTCTGATGCTCTCATGGGAACCAGGATTTCCCCTGAAAACACTGCTTTCCTAGCAACTCTCCTAAGATTGCGGCATTTCCTCCTCTATCTTCCCTTGGCCTGTATCTTGGGAGTAGAGGTGGGTTACGTCCTGCTTAGTCCACTTTGCTGCTCTCAAGCCAATTATCCTTCTTTCTTCTAGACCCTTTAAAGTGTAAGTCATCAAATTTGGTACCTCCCATCCTTCCTGGTTGCTGCTATCAATCAACACTCAGGTCCCTGCTCCTCAATCATGGCGGCTATAGAATCCTAGCATCTATCTTCATATCCACCTCTTTTCCTGCCATTATTCTGAGTGACTGTAACATCCCCCGGAAGGATCAATAGCAATTCCCTAACATATCCTCCACCCTCCGCCTCAGCACCTCCCTCCCATGCTCCTAACTTAGGCATCATTTTCACCAATGACAATCACAAATTCTCAATCGCCCTACTGTCTGAATATTCCTTCCACCATCCGCCTCTCCTACTCTGGTCCTCTCAACCTAACTCTCCTTTGATCCTATAGGAATAGTCAATCTACTGACCTGTTGCCTCCATTATTGATGACTTCCAAATCAGCATCTCCAATCCTAACACTGTCATGAGCTACAGACATATAATTATGACTACCTGTGAGATGCCTCTATTTGGATACCTAAAAATCTACCTCAAATTTAACATGTCTTCAAATAAGTTCTTGTGTTTTACCCCCTAAACTTGTTATTTTCCCAGGGTTTCCCCATCTCAGTAAATGGCACCACCACCCAGGAAGTTCAAACCAAAAATCCAACACTGTCATCTTTAATTTTTTTCTTTTTTACATATATTTCATTCAGTCATTCAGCAAGTACTGCAGACCCAGCTATCAATGCATAGTCCAACCCAACCACCTCCAACTGCTAAAGCTTCAGTCAGCTCTTGCTTACGCTATCACACAAGCTCCTAATTATTTTCCTGTTTCTTTTTTTTTTTTTTTTTTTTTTTGGTCTCCCAAATTCCGTGCTCCACACTGTGGCTAGAGCAATGTTTAATGCATATGTTAAATCACATCAGCCACCACTACCTCCCCATTGCAAGGGTCTTAGTAGAGGCTTAATCTCTTGCTAACCTCATCTCCTCCTCTTTCTCTCTCACTTAATATATTCTAGCCATACAGGCTTCTTTTCTGTCTCTTGGACACATCATTTTCTATCATGTCTCAGGTTTTTGCACATGTTCTACCCACTGCCTAGAGTCCTCTGCTTCCCCAATGTTAGTCTGACTGTGTTGCTGTATTCATTTCGATCTTCGATCCTTACATCAACTCAGAGATCTTTCCTGATGCTCTAACTGAAGCAACCTCCATTTCCCCAGGCATTCCCTATTCTAAATTTCATATTTAGTATTTTTTACAATACTTAGTGATATAAAAATGTGTTGTTATAGTAACTCTTCTATCTCACCATCCGCATACACCAAAATAAATGAAAGCCCTATGAGGTCAGAAATTTAGGCTTATAGTTTATGCTTTATCTCTTAGTTGCCTAAAATAGTGCTGAACACAAAGCAGACCCTTGATAAGCGTGTGTTGAAAATGAAGTCACTAACATCAAATTGAGAAACAGCCTGCAATTTAACTTTGTACTAACAGAGATAAAGTAGTGTGCTTCCAGAACAATGAAATGTATAAACAAAATTTTGAGGAAGATATTGGCTGCATCATAGAGCAAAGCTTCTGAAAGCTTTGGAAGCACCCATTTTCATACAAACTGTGATTATCTAAATTCTTATGCTGATGCTTCCATTTAATAGCTATAGGTAATTTTTTATTTCTATATATTAGGTCAGAATAGCTATCCAGAATCATGTTAGCCAGCATAATTTCTGTCACAACACAGAGTGAACATAGTGATATTTATAATTGTTTTAAGAGCCCAGAGTTCAGACATTTTACCATGCATTCCAAACTGGAATTGTTTTTCCAGACCTGATCTTTGCACTGTATGCTAATGTGACAGGTGTATTGTGAGTACCCAACACAGGATGGTAAAAAGACTATTTCAAGGAGGCCCATCCCACCAAGGTGGTCAAGGAGAGCATGCTAAATACTGGTAGGCAGCCACCACACTTTTAATCTCTGTCGCTTTTTCAGCACGTGTCTATAGCAACACAGAAAAATGACTGATAAATTGTTGGAAATCATTAGCTAACAATTGACAGAGCTTGCCTGGAGCTGTGCATAGACTGGAATTGCACTGCCTTTCTAATCAGTGTTTAAATTTACTCTGTACCAGGCGTGTTTAAGTAGTACTAAAACATGTTTGACAGTATCCATTTTGTTTGGAAACTGAAAAAAATTGTGAAAACATTGGGCAAAAGGCAAACTGCTACTTACAGTCGGTAAAAAAAGGTAGTTCTTATTTTAAAATATATCCTATTAAAATAGGATAATATTCTATTAGAACCTTCTCCTCTTTCTTCTCTTATGATTCCCTAGCTGTTAAGACTATTCGCCATCATCAAGTGACCCAAGATGAAACCTTGCTGTCATCAGAACTCATCTCTCTCCCTTCCTTTGATTGCCTCTTAAGCTGAAATTTCTTTGACTCCATTGGTTCCTACAAGTGTGTGTGTGTTTTTTTCCCTAGCATTGCAGAGATCACCTAATTAAATTACCTCTCTGCCTGCTGTAACCAATTCTCTGTATTCCAGGCATTGAAGATTGGGGAGCCGGGGGAGATAGGGGTTGGTGATGTGTTGCAGAGAAACAAGGCTGAGTCCCTAAAGGCATGCCTAACACCCTCACAGCCTCATTAAATTGTCAGGTCAGAGGACTCAATGAAAAGGGCCCTTGCTCTTGCCCTGTGAAATTCACTGTTGAATGATCAGATTATCCATGTCAGGTGATCTCCATTAAAGAAAAACTTCATGAAACAGAACAGAAGCTTTTCCTGACATGCTCTCCCCACTCCCAGGGAGATTAGGTACCACTCTTCTCTTCTATCTTAGCACCTAGGCACAAATTTGTTAAGGGCCTGCCTGCCACAGTTACGGAGCTTATACAATTAAAGCTTTGTCTGACCCACTTAAGTCAGAAAGCCAGGTACTTATCATCATTTTGTCCCTAGAACACAACACCTAACACATGACCAGAGCATAGAAAAGAACCTGGTATGTAATATGCATTCAATGGCTTTCTGGTTAATTAATGAATTAATTATTGCAGAATTAGTTAATCAGATTGCTCATGGGATGGGAGGAGATGACATTAGGCATTTAAAACTTACATTTTTGGATACACAAAAGATGTGACATTGACAGTTCCAAATAGAATTTGAGCAGCCAATGATCTGTGCTATATTGTAAAATAAAAATACTAATGTTTTTAAGAGCTCCATTTTCATATGTCAGGTAATATACACTGTCTCAAGCATAGTCTTAATTCTCTGCATTTGCTCTATGCTTCTTCAGAGCTCAGTGAATGGTACTTTATGGTTGATTCAAGAAAATCGGTTTAAAACTCCAAGATTCTCTAATGAGTCAGAAAAAGAAAGATGTTACATTATCTACAGTCTGACCACTTTCACCCATTGCTCATTTCTGAACACATATTTATTTATTTTTTTATAACTGCATGTAATTTTAATTTGTGCATCCTTTTCATTGGGTAGTGGAAACAGCATTAATTAATTCAGAGTGTCCTCTACCAATTTATTTTATTTTTTTTATTTTATTGTGGTAAAAACACAACATGAGATCTATATTTTGAACAAATGTTCAAGTGTATAATACATTACTTTTGTCTGTAGCTACAATGTTGTACAGAAGATCTCTACAGTTTATTCATCTTTCTTGACTGAGACTTCACGCCTGTCCCTGGTAACCACCATTTGACTCTTTTAGATACTTCACATAAGTGGAATCATGCAATATTTGTCATTCTGTGCCCAGTTTATTTACTCACCATAATGTCCCCAAAGTTCATCTATGTTGTCCCATGTTGCAGAATGTCCTTCTTTTTAAATGGCTGGAGAGTGTTCCATTGGTTATATTACTACATTTTCTTTCTCCATTCATCTATCTATAGAAATTTAGATTGTTTCCACGTCTTGGCAATTTTAAATAGTGCTGCAATGAACATAGTTCATTGCTAATATCTCTTTGAGATCCTGATTTCAATTAAAAAAAAAAAAAATACCCAGAGGTGGTATTGCTGGATCATATGGTAATTCTACTTTTAACTTTTTAAGAAACATCCATACTGTTTTCCATAGTAGCTGCACCATTTCATATGTACATCCATAGTGTGAAAGGGTTACAACTTTCTGAACATCCTTGCCAACTTATTTTCTGCTATTTATTTTGTGCAATAACCATTCTAACAAGTGTGAAGTGATAGCTCATTATGGTTTGAATTGAATTTCCCTGATGATTAATGATACTGGGCATTTTTTCATATGTCTGTTGACCACTTGTATGTCTCCTTTGGAGAAATGTGTATTCAAGTTCTCAGTCCATTTTTAAGAGGGTCTTTTTACTACTATGAGTTTTTATTTTTTTTGGCGGGGGACAGTACTACTGAGTTACAGAAGTTCCTCAGATATCTTAGAAATTAATCCCTCGTCCGATAGATAGTTTGCAAATATTTTCTCTTCGTTCTATAGGTTATCTTTCACTTTGTTGATTGTCTCCTTTGCTATGCAAAAGCTTTTTAGTTTGGTGTAGTCCCACTTGTTTTATTTTTGTTTTTGCTACCTGTGCTTTCAGTGTTATATCCGTTAAATTATTGACAAGAGTAACATTACAAAGCTTTTCCCCTATGTTTTCTCCTAGGAGTTTTGTGGTTTCAGGTCTTAGGGTTAGCTCTTTAATCCAGTTTGAGGTGATTTTTGTGAATGGTTTAAGAGTCCAATTTCATTATTTCGCATGTGGATATCCAGTTGCTCCAACACTATTTGTTGATAAGCCTATCGTTTCCCCACTGTGTGTTCTTGGTACCTCTGTCAAACGTCAGTTAACTATATATGCATAGATTTATTTCTTGGCTCTCTATTCTGTTCCATTGGTCTATGTACTTGTCTTTATGTCAGTATCACACTCTTTTGATCACTGTAGATCTGTAACTTATTTTGAAATCAGGAAATGTGATGCCTCTAGCTTTGTTCTTCTTTCTCGAGACTGATTTGGCTACTTGTGAGTTTCTTTGGTGGTTCTATGTAAATTTAAGAATCGGTTTTTTATTTCTATTCCTAAAAAATAATTAGGATTTAATAAGAATCGTGTTGAATCTGTAAATTGCTTTGGGCAGTGTCTCAGTCCATTTGGACTGCTATAAAAAATAACATGGACTAGGCAGCTTATAAAAAACAAAAACTGGCTGGGCGTGGTGGCTCACGCCTGTAATCCCAGCACTTTGGGAGACTGAGGCAGGTAGATCAGGATGTCATGTTGTTCCCCTCCCTGTGTCCATGTGTTCTCATCATTCAGCTCCCACTTAGGAGTGAGAATATGTGGTATTTGGTTTTCTTTTCTTGTGTTAGTTTGCTGAGAATGGTGGTTTCCAGCTTCATCCATGTCCCTGCAAAGGACATGAACTCATCCTTTTTAATGGCTGCATAGTATTCCATGGTGCAAATGTGCCACCTTTTCTTTTCTTTTCTTTCCTTTTTTTTTTTTTTTTTTTTTGAGACAGAGTCTTGTTCTGTCACCCAGGCTGGAGTGCAGTGGCACGATCTCCACTCACTGCAAGCTCCGCCTCCCTGGTTCACGTCATTCTCCTGCCTCAGCCTCCCGAGTGGCTGGGACTACAGGCATCTGCCACCACGCCTGGCTAATTTTTTTTGTTTTTAGTAGAGACAGGATTTCACTGTGTTAGCCAGGATGATCTCAATCTCCTGACCTCGTGATCTGCCTGTATGTTGGTCTGTATGTCTGTGTTGGTACCAGTACCATGCTGTTTCGGTTACTGTAGCCTCGTAGTAGAGTTTGAAGTCAGGTAGCGTGATGCCTCCAGCTTTGTTTTTTCCTTAGGATTGTCTTGGCTATACGGGCTCTTTTCTGTTTCCATATGAAATTTAAAGTAGTTTATTTCTAATTCTGTGAAGAAAGTCAATGGTAGCTTGATGGGGATAGCATTGAATCTATAAATTACTTTGGGGAGTATGGCCATTTTTACTATATTGATCTTCCTATCCATGAGCATGGAATGTTTTTCCATTTCTTTGTATCCTCTCTTATTTCCTTGGGCAGTGGTTTGTAGTTCTCCTTAAAGAAGTCCTTCACATCCTTTGCAAGTTGTATTCAAAGGTATTTTACTCTCTTTGTAGTAATTGTGAATGGAGTTCACTCATGATTTGGCTCTCTGTCTATTATTGGAGTATCGGAATGCTTGTGATTTTTGCACATTGATTTTGTATCCTGAGAATTTGCTGAAGTTGCTTATCAGCTTAAGGAAATTTGGGGCTGAGAAGATGGGTTTTTCTAAATATACAACCATGTCATCTGCAAACAGGGACAATTAGACTTCCTCTCTTCCTGTTTGAATACCCTTTATTTCGTTCTCTTGCTTGATTGCCCTGGCCAGAACTTCCAATACTATGTTGAATAGGAGTGGTGAGAGAGGGCATCCTTGTCTTGTGCCAGTTTTTGGGAATGCTTCCAGCTGTTGCTCATTCAGTATGATATTGGGTGTGGGTTTGTCATACATAGCTCTTGTTATTTTGAGATATATTCCATTGATACCTAGTTTATTGAGAGTTTTTAGCATGAAGGGGTGTTATATGTTATTGAAAGCCTTTTCTGCATCTATTGAGATAATCATGTAGTTTTTGTTATTGGTTCTGTTTATTTGATGGATTATGTCTATTGATTTGCATATGTTGAACCAGACTTGTATCCCAGGAATGAAGCCGACTTGATTGCGGTGGATAAGCTTTTTGATGTGCTGCTGGATTCGATTTGCCAGTATTTTATTGAGGATTTTCACATCGATGTTCATCAGGGATATTGGCCTGAAATTTTCTCTTTTTTGTTGTGTCTTTGCCAGGTTTTGGTGTCGGGATGATGTTGGCCTCATAAAATGAGTTAGGAAGGAGTTCCTCTTTTTCTGTTGCTTAGAATAGTTTCAGAAGGAATGGTACTAGCTCCTCTTTGTACCTCTGGTAGAACTTGGCTGGGAATCCTTCTGGTCCTTAGCCTTTTTTGGTTGGTAGGCTATTAATTACTGCCTCAATTTCAGAACTTGTTATTGGTCTATTCAGGGATTCGACTTCTTCCTGGTTTAGTCTTAGGAGAGTGTATGTGTCCAGTAATTTATCCATTTCTTCTAGATTTCCTAATTTATTTGCATAGAGATGTTTATAGTATTCTCTGATGGTAGCTTGTATTTCTGTAGGATCAGTGGTGATATCCCCTTTATCATATTTTATTGTGTCTATTTTTTTCTTCTCTCTTTTTTCTCTATTAGTCTGGCTAGCAGTCTATCTATTTTGTTAATCTTTTCAAACAACCAGCTCCTGATTCATTGATTTTTTTTTTGAAGAGTTTCTCGTGTCTCTATCTCCTTCAGTTCTGCTCTGATCTTAGTTATTTCTTGTCTTCTGCTAGCTTTTGAATTTGTTTGCTCTTGTTTCTCTAGTCCTTTTCATTGTGATGTTAGGGTGTCGATTTTAGATCTTTCCTGCTTTCGCTGTGGGCATTTAGTACTATAAATTTCCCTCTAAACACTGCTTTAGCTGTGTTCCAGAAATTCTGGTATTTTGTGTCTTTGTTCTCTTTGGTTTCAAAGAACGTATTTATTTCTGCCTTAATTTCATTGTTTACCCAGTAGCCATTCAGGAGCAGGTTGTTCAGGTTCCATGTAGTTGTGCGGTTCTGAGTGAGTTTCTTAATCCTAAATTCTAATTTGATTGCACTGTGGTCTGACAGACAGTTTGTTATGATTTCCATTCTTTTGCATTTTCTGAGGAGTGTTTTACTTCCAGTTATGTGGTCAATTTTAGAAGAAGTGTGACATGGTGCTGAAAAGAATGTATATTCTCTTGATTGGGATGGAGAGTTCTGTAGATGCCTATTAGGTCCGCTTGGTCCAGAGTTGAGTTCAAGTCCTGAATATCCTTGTTAATTTTGTATCATTGATCTGTCTAATATTGACAGTGGGGTGTTAAAGTCTCCCACTATTATTGTGTGGGAGTCGAAGTCTCTTTTTAGGTCTCTAAGAACTTGCCTTATGAATCTGGATGCTCCTGTATTGGGTGCATACATATTTAGGATAATTAGCTCTTCTTGTTGCATTGATCCCTTCACCAATATGTAATGCACTTCTTTGCCTTTACCATTATGTAATGCCCTTCTTGCCTCTTTTGATCTTTGTTGGTTTAAAGTCTGTTTTATCAGAGACTAGGATTGCAACCCCTGCTTTTTTTTGGCTTCCTATTTGCTTGGTAAGTGTGCCTCCATCCTTTTATTTTGAGCCTATGTGTGTCTTTGCACGTGAGATGGGCCTCCCGAATACAGAACAATGATGGGTCTTGACTGTTTATCCAATTTGCTAGTCTGTTTCTTTTAATTGGGGAATTTAGTGCATTTACATTTAAGGTTAATATTGTTATGTGTGAATTTGATCTGTCATTGTGATGCTAACTGGTTATTTTGCCCATTAGTTGATGCAGTTTCTTAATAGTGTCAATGGTGTTTACAATTTGGTATGTTTTTGCAGTGGCTTGTACCATGTTTTTCTTTGCATATTTAGTGCTTCCTTCAGGAGCTCTTGTATGAGAGGCCAGTGGTGACAAAATTTCTCTGCATTTGCTTGTCTGTAAATGATTTTATTTCTCCTTCTCTTGTGAAGCTTAGTTTGGCTGAATATGAAATTCTGGGTTGAAAATTTTCTTTAAGAATGTTGAATATTGGCCCCCACTCTCTTCTGGTTTGTAGGGTTTCTGCAGAGATATCTGCTGTTAGTCTGCTGGGCTTCCCTTTGTGGGTAACCCGACCTTTCTCTCTGGCTGCCCTTAACCTTTTTTCCTTCATTTCAACGTTGGTGAATCTGACAATTACATGTCTTGGGGTTGCTCTTCTCGAGGAGCATGTTTATGGTGTTCTCTGTATTTCCTGAATTTGAATGTTGGACTGTCTTGCTAGGTTGGGGAAGTTCTCCTGGATAGTATCCTGAAGAGTGTTTTCCAACTTGGTTCCATTCTTCCTGTCACTTTCAGGTACACCAATCAAACATAGGTTTGGCCTTTTCATGTAGTCCCATATTTCTTAGATACTTTGTTTGTTCCTTTTCATTCTTTTTTCTCTAATCTTGTCTTCATGCTTTGTTTCATTACATTGATCTTTAATCTCTGATATCCTTTCTTCCACTTGATCAATTTGGCTTTTGATACTTGTGTATGCTTCACGAAGTTCTCATGCTGTGTTTTTCAGCTCCATCAGGTCATTTATTTTCTTCTCTAAACTGTTTATTCTAGTTAGCAATTCCTCTAACCTTTTTTTTAAGTTCTTAGCTTCCTTCCATTGGATTAAAACATGCTCCTTTAGCTCAGAGGAGTTTGTTATTACCCACTTTCTGAAGCCTATTTCTGTCAATTCGTCAAACTCATTCTCTGTCCAGTTTTGTTCCCACACTGGCGAAGAGTTGTGATCCTTCGTCAGAGAAGAGGTGTTCTGGTTTTTGGAATTTTCAGGATTTTTGTGCTGGTTTTTCCTCATCTTCGTGGATTTATCTACCTTCGGTCTTTGATGTTCGTGACCTTCAGATGGGGTTTTTGTGTGGATGTCCTTTTTGTTGATGTTGATGCTATTCCTGTTTGTTAGTTTTTCTTCTAATAGTCAGGCCCCTCTGCTGCACGTCTGCTGGAGTTTGCTGGAGGTCCACTCCAGATCCTGTTTGCCTGGGTATCACCAGTGGAGGCTGCAGAACAGCAAAGATTGCTACCTGTTGCTTCCTCTAGAAACTTCATCCCAGAGGGGCACCTGCCAGATGCCAGCCAGAGCTCTCCTGTATGAGGTGTCTGTTGTCCCCTTCTGGGAGATGTCTCCCAGTAGGAGGTACAGGTGTCAGGGACCCACTTGAGCAGGCAGTCTGTCCCTTAGCAGAGATTGAGCGCTGTGCTGGGAGATCCACTGCTCTCTTCAGAGCCAGCAGGCAGGAACATTTAAGTCTGCTGAAGCTGTGCTCACAGCCTCCCCTTCCCCAAGGGAGATGGGAGTTTTATCTATAAGCCCCTTACTGGGGCTACTACCATTCTTTCGGAGATGTCTTGCCCAGAGAGGAGGAAGCTGGAGAGGCAGTCTGGCTACAGCGGCTTTAAGAGCTAAGGTGGTCTTCGCCCAGTTCGAAATTCCCAGCAGCTTTGTTTACACTGTGAGGGGAAAACTGCCTACTCAAGCCTCAGTAATAGTGGACGCCCATCTGCCACTAAGCTCAAGTGTCCCAGGTCAACTTCAGACTGCTCTGCTGGCAACAAGAATTTCAAGCTCGTGGATCTTAGCTTGCTGGGTTTTGTAGGGGTGTAATCCATTGTGCCAGACCACTTGTCTCCCTGGCTTCATCCCCCTTTCCAGGGGAGTGAACGGTTTTGTCTCACTGGCATTCCAGGCACCACTGGGGTATGAATGAAAAACTCCTGCAGCTGGTTTGGCATCTTCCCAAACGGGCACCCAGTTTTGTGCTTGAAACCCAGAGCCCTGGTTGTGTAAGCACCCAAGGGAATCTCCTGGTCTGTGGGTTGCAAATACCATGGGAAAAGTGTAGTAGCTGGGCAGGAATGCACTGTTCCTCAAAACACAGTCCCTCACGGTTTCCCTTGGCTAGGAGAGGGAGTTCCCCGACTCTTTGCACCTCCTGGGTGAGGCAACATTCCACCCTGCTTCTACTCTCCCTTCATGGACTGCATCCACTGTCTAACCAGTCCCAGTAGATGAGCGAGTACCTCAGTTGGAAATGCAAAAATCATCTACCTTCTGCATTGATCTCGCTGGGAGCTGCAGGCCAGAGCTGTTCCTATTCCGTCATCTTGCCAGTCACCAGCCGTGGGCTTGTTATATGTGACATTTATTATGTTGGGATAATTTTTTTATTCTTAGTTTGTTAAGAGCTTTTATCATAAAAGGATGTTGAATTTTGTCAAAAGCTTTTTCTGCACCTATTGACATAATCATGTGATTTTTATCCTTTGTTCTGTCATTGTAGCAAATCACATTCTTTGATATTCACATGTTAAACATTCTTGCATCCCAGAGATAAATCCCATTTGGTCATGGTATATAAATCTTTTAATGTGCTGTTAGATTCAGTTTGCAACTATTTTATTGAGGATTTTGCATCTATGTTCATTAGAGATACTGGCCTATAGTTTTATTTTCTTGTGTTGCCTGCTTTTTTGGCTTTGGTATCAGGGTTACCCTGGCCTCATAATATGAGTTTGGAAGAATTCCCTCCTTTTCCATTTGTTGGAAGAGTTTGAGAAGAATCAGTGCTAGTTCTTCTTTAAATTATTGTTAGAATTTGCTAGGGAAGCCATCTTCTTGTGTTTTTCTTTGTTTAGAGGTGTTATTATTATTATTATTATTATTATCACTAATTCAATCTCTATACTAGATACAGGTCTTTGCAACTTTCTATTTCTTCCTGATTTAGTCTTAACAGGTTGTTTGTTTCTAGAAAAGTATTCATGTCTTCTAGTTGGTGTAGTTTGCTGGCATATAATTATTTAGAATAGTCTCTTATGATCCTTTATATTTCTGTGAAATCTGTTGTAATGCCTCCCCTTTCATTTCTGATTTTACTTATTTGAGTCTTCTCTCCTTTTTCTAAGTTTGTCTAGCTAAGGGTCAGTCAATTTTGTTTATATTTTCACAAAACCTATTCTCAGTTTTATGATTTTTTTCTGTTACTTTTAAATTTTGTATTTCATTCATCTGCCTCTAGACTTTGCTTTTTTCCTTCTGCTAATTTTTGGCTGTTTTTTCTTCTTTCTCTGATTCCTTGAGGTGTAAAATTAGTTCGTTTATTTGAGATCTTTCTTCTTTTTTAATGTAAGCATTTATCACTATAAAATTCCCACTTGGTTCTGTTTATTTTGTGTCCCTTAAGTTTTGATGTGGTGTGTTTTCAGTTTCATTTGTCTTGAGGTATTTTCTAATTTTCTTCTTTATTTCTTCTTTGGCCCAATCATTGTTCAAAAGTGGATGGTTTAATTTCCACATATTTGTGAATTGTATAAGTTTTCTTCTGCTATAGATTTCTAGTTTTATTCCATTGGGGTCAGAAGAGACACTTGGTATGATTTCAATCTTAAATTTGTTATGTCTTGTTTTGTGACTTAACATGTGATGTATCCTGGAGAAAAAGTCATGTTTGCTTCATAAGAATGTGTATTGTGTATTCTGTTGCTGTTATGTGAAATTTTCTGTATATGTCTGTTAGGTCCATTTGCTCTACAGTATTATTGAAATCTTTTGTTTCCTTTTTGGTCTTATGCCTGGGTATTCTATCCATTATTGAAAGTGGGGCACTGAAGTCTTCTACTATTATTGTGTTGCTATTTATCCCTTCAGTTCTGTCAATGTTTGCTTTATGCTTTGTATGTTTAGTAACTCTGATGTTGGGGGCATATATATTTATAATTATTCTATCTCCCTGGTTAATTGACTCTTTTATCACTATAAATTATCTTTCTTTGTCTCTTGTAACATTTTCTTATATTGGAAAAAGATAAATCAGTAATTTGTATAAATAGAGCCACTTCTGCTCTGTTTTGGTCACAATTTATTTGCATGGAACATCTTTTTTCATTTATTCACTGTAAGACTATATATGTTCTTAATTCTACAGTAAGTTTCTTGTAGACAGTCTGTAGCTAAGTCCTGGATCTTGTTTTGTTATCCACTCAGTCACTCTATGTCTTTTGATTGGGGATGTTAATCCATTTACATTTTTAAAAGTTATTGATATAAAAAAATTTAATATTGCCATTTTGTTCATTGTTTCCTGTTATTTTTGTAGCCCTTTTACATGCCTTTTCCTCTTTTGTTGTCTTCCTTTGTGTTTTGATTTTTCATATAGACTTTAATTCCTTTCTTTTTTTTCTTTTGTGTAAATTCTACAAGTTTCTGTGTGTCTGCCTGTGTGTGAGTGTGCATGGTTACCTTGGTGCTTTCATAAAATATCTTATAGAAATAACACTTTATGTTAAATTGATAACTAAAAGTCGATATCATACAAGAACTCTACACTTTAACTTATCCCCCCACTGTATTTTATTGTTATAAAAATTTCCATCTATTCATATTGTATAACTTTAAACATATTTTTAATTAGAGTTATTTTCAATACTTTGTCTTTTAGCCTTTATACTAGAATTAAAAGTGATTTAGCCACTGCTATTACAATAGTACAGTATTCTGTATTTGTTTACATATTTACCAGCAGCAACAAATTTCATATTTTCTTATGCCATTGTCTTGCTGTTTAGCATCCTTTCAATTCAACTTGAATAACTCACTTTAGCATTTCTTGTAAGGCAGATCTAGTGGTGATGAACTTTCTCAGCTTTTGTTTGTCTAAGAAAGTCTTTATCTGTCCTTCATTTTTGAAGGATAGTTTTGGGAACAGTATTCCCAGTTAGCAGTTGTTGTTTTTTTTTTTTTTTTTCCAGCACTTCGAACATATCATTCCACTCCTTCTGTCTGCAAGGTTTCTGCTGAAAAATATGGGGCTTGTCCTAAGAAAGTTCTTTTGTATTTGACAAGTTGCTTCTTGCTTGCAGCTTTCAATATTCTCTTTGCCTTTAGATTTTGACAATTTGATTATATGGCTCAGTATGGACATTTTTCGGTTCAAATTATTTGGTGCCTTTTGGACTTCTTAAATCTAGATGTCCTTTTTCTTCCCCAAATTTGGGAAGATTTTAGCCATTATTTATTTGGATAAGCCTTCTATTCCTTCCATTTGTTTTCTTCTTCTGAGACTCTCATAATGTTTATATGTCTGCTTGATGGTGTCTCACAGTTCTTTTACATTTTCTTCACTTTTTACATTCTTTTTTTCTTTCTGCTATTTTGACTGAATTATTTCCAGTGACCTGTTTTTGCATTTGCTGATCCTTTCTTCTGCTGTTGTATCTCTCTAGCAAACTTTTCAGTTCAACTATTGTATTCTTCAGCTCCATGATTGCCATTTGGTATTTTTTAATATTTCCTATCTCTTTATTAAAATTTTCACTTTGTTCATGCATTATTGTCTTGATCTCAGTGAACATCTTTATGAGAATTATTTTTAATTCCCTGTCAGGTAAATCATATAATTTCATTCCATTAAGATCATTTTCTGGAGATTTTTCTTATTTCTTTGTTTGGAACACTTTTTCCTGGTTTTTCATTTTTCTTAAGTTTCTGTGTTGATGTCTGCACATTACACAAAGTCGGCACCTCTTCCAGTCTTCACAGACAGGCGTTATAGAGAAGAAAATTCCACCAAACAACATGGTCAGATTCTGGGGGCCTCCACCAACTCTTTTTCTCTCCAGGAAGAAGTAGGAAGTTGTGGCTTTGTCCATGTCCTCTGTTATGACCCAGAAGGGAAAGCTATGCCATCTACCAACCCAAGCTGCTGTCTCCATCCTACCCCATGTGGCTGGAATGTGCCAGATCTATTGGTGCTGCAGGGTTGGTGAGAAAGATGCTATTTCTTTGGGCAGCCCCAAAGAAGTTGGAGTGTGGGATCTATGAATCAGCTCTTCTGTCCGTGGGGAAAGGGAGAAGCTGAGAGCTGGGATTTTTTCATTCATTCATTCTGTATTGAGCAGTGGGGAGAATCAATGGCATTTACCAGGCCAAGCCACTGCCACTGTTCTCTTTCACTTGGCTATACTGTGCCAGACCCATCAGAGCTCCAAGACTGACAAGGCAGAGCCACTCCTCTAGGTAGTGGCTCATAAAAGTCAGAGTTCTGGATGTGTAAAACAACCCCTGCCTCCAATGAGTAAAGTTAACAGTGAGGATTCTCTTCTTGATCCTATGATGCTGCACTGGGGTCAGGGTCTCTGGTAAGAACATATCCCATATCTCCCTATTGGCTTCAGTGAGTTGCTATTGGTCCCTCCCAAGATGCAAGAACCTTTCAATAAGTTTCTGGTTTCTCACAAAGGGAATTTGCCTATGAATTATTGCTTAATTTATGTGTTTGTTGGAGGGAAGGAGGATCCAGGTCTTCCTACTCTACCTTGTTGATAACATCACTCTCTGAGACATTTATCATGAGGACATACTGCACACTAGGCTCTGTAGTCATCCCTTTAGATTTATCATAGCACTTAGTCATCACAACATTACCACAAGATAGGTTTTATGATCATCCAGATCTTACAGACAAAGAAACTGAGGTTTAAGAAAGTTGAATAAATTGTTCAAGATTACAAAGCTAGTAAGTGCAGGGCCAGAATTATAAACCAGGTATGTCTAACTCCTAAAGCATGTCTTAAGCACCATGATATTCTGCCTTTGCACAGAAGATGAGAGGACATACGGAAGAGACAGGGGAGACAAGCCAACATTTTCTCAGAGGGAAGCAATGCTTTTAGGTAGTGCCAACATCGTCAGTCAGTCTAGGACTAATGCCAGTGTTGTCTACAGGAGAACAGCATGAACCCCTACACTGGGTAGGTCAATAGTGAATCATATATATGACACCTATGTATGCCTTGAATTGTGCTATGTGCTGGAAGGAACAAAATCAGTAAGACATGGTACCTGCCCTGGAGAATGCCTTAATGTGAAAATAAGATAAAGATATGTTTCAAATTCTCAGGAAACAGTAGACACAGTCATTTGGTCATTTCGTCCAGTCTGGAGTCTAAGAAGGCTTCCCAAAGAAGCTAATGCCTAGAAGTTAGGTATCAGAAGCTAAGTAAGAAAGGGTTTCCAGGTTGAAGAAACAGGATGTGCAAAATCTCAAAGACTTGAAATTATATGGTGGGTACAAAAACCTAAAAATACTTAAGTACTACTCAAGTGCTTAAAGTAGAAATTAGAGAGTGGGCAGATGAATACAGTGACCATATGCCCAGGTTTCCCTGGGATGGTACAGTTTTATACACATTGTACCAGCTAAGTTGTCAATTACAACCACACTTCACACTAAAAAATATTCTGCTTTGGGTGAAAAATTATATGGCCACCTTACAATCACCCTAAGAGATGAGGCTACCCAGTGAAATAGAGGCCAAATCACAGAGTCCTTTACATCATGCTAAGAAGTTGACTTAGGGTAGTTGTGCGGGTTGGTTACATGAGTATATAGTGTGACATTTACAGACATGTTTACAATATTTTCAACTCATAATGAACTTATCTGGACATAACCTCATCATAAGTCGAGGACTATACTGAATATGTGTAGCTTTCACACTATTATAAAGTCAAAAGTCAAAACATCAAAAGTTGGGGACCATTTGCGCTAGGTTTACCACTGGTAAAGGGGAGGTGACTTTAGGTAATAAACTTCTAAAAATTCATGGTTTTATATGTATTTTAATGTATGTTGAGGGAGAAATATATCTAGCACATTCAACGCATGGCTTCATGAATATTATTGCCCTGGATAAACTAAATATGTATTGCTCTGGTGATGCATCCTATTTAAATCCATGAATTTTAAACCCAGTGCTCTTGCATGAATGTTTCAAACATTGAACAACTGAAACTTCTCTCACAACTTTGGAAGGTTGAGAAAGCACATGATATGTGTTGGTCATATGGATTCTCTTATATTGAGTATCTATGGGTATCAATGTATTCTTTCCAGCAATACACTGAATATCACTTCCAGTGGTATAATACTATGGCAACAATATCAAAGAACTATGAAAATGGCTGAAATCTAAGATGCACTATTATGGGAGACTGGGGAGGGGGTGCTGTCAAAGGGCTCTAGGCCAGGGATTTCCATGGGAATCTCACCATTTTACTCTCCTGCTTAAAGCTCTACATTCTGGTTCCTGGTTGGACTTAAGGAAGTAATTGTGAAAGAAGGAAATTATTTTAGTAATCAGTTAAAAGGTGGTAAAGACTAAACTGAAAAAGTGATGGTGAGCTGGTGGGAAGAGAAATTTTTGAGATGTATTTAAAAGCTAAAATCAATGTGTCTTAATGATTGAGCAGAGGTAGGAAAGAAAAAGTAAATAGTCAAGCTTGAGTCCTAGGTCCCTGACTCAAGCAACTTGATAGAGAATGGTTCCACCAATCAAACTTGTACTGTAGTCCAGGACTATAGAAAAAGCATGTTTAAAGTGAAAGACAACAAATTCATCAGCTCTCCAGCCACAGTGTAACCACACAGAAATGGGAGGGAGATAGGTTTTCCAGAAAAGAGCATCATATTTAGATTTAGAATAACTTGGCTCAAATTTTAGTTTTGTTAGTTGCTTCTTCTGGGAAATGTGTATAATATATTAGAAGGTTGTTGTGAGAATTAAATGAGAGGCTATGTGTGAAAGCACTTTGTAAATTGTAAAGTGTCAGTTGTTATTTTGAAGTAAATAAGCAGAAGTGATAATGAATTCTAAGACTTTAGAGATTATAAGGCTCAAAGGCACACTTTAGGAGGCAGACCACATGGTCTATTCTTAGCATGCTGTACTTAAACTACCTCCCACAGATAAGAATTTGTTTTTTAAAACTCCTAAAGTAACCTTATTAGCCCATTTTAGAGTTTTTGAACGCTCAGTATTTAACAGTACTTAACCTAATTTTATTATGCTCCAACTCCTTTTGTGCTATATCCATGGTTCCCTTACATTCTTGAAAACCCTTCATGAGGGTTTTCAATCTTTTCTTCAGTAGGCTAAATGATACTTTATCTTTTAAACTATCTATAAGCTATTGCATGCATGCGTTTCTCAGGGTAGCTAGATTAAAGTAATAACAACTTCTCATCTCCTTAAATCCTTTTTTGAAAAAAGCAGGCTATAAATAATGAAGGCTTATTGCATGCTGCTTTTTTTCAAACCTGAACATCAAGCTTTGCCACTTGTAATTTGTATGAGCTTAGATCAGTGACAAGACATCCAAGCTTTAGTCTCTTTATCAGAAGTCAATTCAGTGATGGCTGTTCTCTACTAGAGATGAGGGGTGGGACTAGAGTAATAATGGAGTAGTAAAGAGAAACTATGAGGACTAGAAAGTCAAGAGGGGCACTAGAACTGAGAGCACTTTGCAAACTGTAAATGCCTACACCTCGCAAAAACTATTTGTCATGCATTATCTTATTTGACCTTCTTTTCAGCCCCGTGAGGCATTGGCATGTAATGTCACCATTTCAGAGTTGGGGAAAAGCAGATATGAAAAAGTCAAGCCATGTGCTCAAGATCCTGTAGCCAATCAGTGATGAGGCCAAATCCCAGATCTACTGTCTTTGACTGCATTCATTCATCATTAAATGTGTTCTTCTCATGCCAGTAATCCCAGCACTTTGGGAGGCCAAGGCAGGTGGATCACAAGGTCAGGAGATCAAGACCATCCTGGCCAACATGGTGAAACTCCATCTTTACAAAAACACAAAAATTAGCTGGGTATGGTGGTGCACGTTTGTAATCCCAGCTACCTGGGAGGCTGAGGCAGAAGAACTGCTTGAACCTGGGAGGCGGAGGTTGCAGTGATCCGAGATCATGCCACTGCATACCAGCCTGGTGACAGAGCAAGATTCTGTCTAAAAAAAACAACAACAAAACAAAAAACAAAAACAAAACAAGAATATGTTCTTTTGATCTCTTACTATATATATGTGACACATTAGGTGCTTGGGAAAAAAGAAAACTACAGACCCTACCCTTCCTCACTGACTTCTCTACCATTCACCAGAGCTCACAGTCTAGTAGGGAAGAAAATAGATAAGGTCCTTGAGATCTAGGTCTAATATCCATGCCATCTCTGCACCAGCAAAAGTTTGATAGAATCTGGTTAGCTGTTTCCTTTATGTTACAGAAGCTTGAAATAACCTCTATGATGAATCATTTGGAGTATGAATTTGGGAAAATATTTATTCCATATGTTATAGCATGAGAAAAATATAAGCTGCCTAACCAATAACTTTACCAATAAGATATTAACTATATTTTTCACCAATACGGTCCTGGAACTTTTACAACCTACTTTGCTAAGTGTGGCCATTTGCTCCTGTTCTGATCAAAGAAATGGAAGTAGAAATCGACACAGTTAAGATTTTAGGAAAAGCATTTTCCTGATAAAAAGGGACAGACTCAACCAGCTTATCTCGTTTGCTTTTTATCTTCCCTCTTCCCACACTCTCTGCTCTTTTTTCTTGGAATCGGATGTGATGCTCAAAAGAAAAAAAAAAAAAAAAAAGCCATCTTGGAAGAAAGCCATAAGGAAGAAAGTCAAGCAGTAAGGGAGTCAAAGCAGAAAGGTAGGGAGAGCCTGGGTTCTAGACAACATCATGGAGCTGCCCTAAAGAACTAGAATTTGTACGTTCATACTTGAGTACATAAGAAAAACAAAACCCTACTCTATTAAACCACTGAGGTCAAATTTCCATTACATGTAGTCTAACACAATTACCAATATAAATGCAGCCCGTATTTTATTAGCAATGAGGAATACTAGCTAGCACTCTCTGACATAAAAGGACATTGACAAATGTCACAGAGCCACCTGGACTTTGGTTTTGTTTCTGCACTCCACCAGCAATTTGGAAGTAATAAATGAGAATAATCTATAACAATGAGTGTTCTTAATTGAGATGTCTAAAATTTCTTTTAATATGGTTGCTAGATCACAATTTTTGGAGTAGTACAGATATCCCTCGGGTGATTGGATGGTGTCTGGTCAGAACTGTTTGCTGTGTGCCTTTACCCTATTTGTTTGATCGTCCACTGCCATGACACAAGGAGGTAGGTGTATATGAGATATCTGAGGCACAGTATCTTAGAACAGATGCTTGTATAGTCTGATGATGGAGATGCAGAATAGATTCTCTCCAAGATTAGTCTATTTACATGGAGTTATAGATTCACACCATCTGGATACAAACACAAGCAAGCATTAATGTCTTGGTCCTGCTGAAGTCTAGTGGAAAAGAGAATGAAGGATCCCTGGCAAAGAAGAGATGAACTCTTCAAATCTCAAACCACCCCAGGCAGAGTGTGGTGCAATTGTTCTGATAGCCACAGATCCTGTGAGATCTGGATCACTTTATCAGTGGGTCCCAACTGATACGAGAGCAGCAGCGTGGGCTAGCTGAGTGCCTCGCTGCCTCAGGCTGTGCTGGATAGCTAGTCATAGTACCATCCTCTAATAAGACTGGAGGAGATAGTCCTGATCCTTGTCAGAAGCAGCAGGGCAAGCAGAGATTGGGCTTCTAGCTTCACCAATGGTAACTAACTGTGCACATGTTGTACCGACAAGTATCAAAAGTGGCTAGGCATTCAAGAGCAAGAGACCTCAGACAAAAGTAACTCATTCTCCAGTCTTTTAAAAATGTATACCTAAGAGACAACACACATTGCTTTTGAAAAAAATTGATATATTAAGTTTTGGTTGCATGGTTGCAACAGCTGGTTTTATACCCAAGACCTAAAAGCTTTTTTTTTTTTTTTTTTTTTAACTATTTCAGGGTCAGTCTGAAGAGTAATGAGAGGAAGATAAAAAGCACAGGAAGAGGATCTTTGTGCCTTCTTCCCAAGACAGCATCCAGTAAAAATGCTGAATAAACCATATGCAGATGTCCAGTAAGATAAGAAATCCTTCCTTCAAATGCAAAGAAAAAATCTTTTTATTAATTCAACAAATATTTATTGAATGCTGATTCTACAGGCCTAGTGCCCTTATTTATATAATTTTTCATTGTGCATGCATGGGTTTACACCATACAGCTTACATGTGGCAAGCTTTTACCCTGGCCTGACTTTCCAGCCAGCCAACATGTTTCTCCGTTCCTTCTCTCTCCCCATATACCTTGTCTTTCCTTTTCTCCTACTCTCCTTTCATTCAACTGCTGCCAAATATCTTCCAAATGCAGAATGACTACAAACTAATTTTACTATTAGCTTAAGCGAAGCAAATAAGATGTAAATCCTCTGCCAGAGAAGTCAAAGAGTGCATTCCAAAGTCCCATTTTTATAAGCAATTTTTAAATAATCTACTATGTGGTATGATTCATGACACTGTTCTTCTTCCATTAACTGAGAGTTAATTATGTGACCTCTTCTTTTTACCACCTGAGATTCTAGAATTAAATTCAGCATGCTAAGAGTTCCTGTTACTTTCTGCTGTGGTGAACAGCCACTATTCTTATACTGAAATACACAGAGAGTCATCTCAGTTCATTGGCACCCCCACCCAATCCCACCAGCAGTTTGCTTGATGCTTGTATATGACCTTTGAGAGTTCCCATGGCACAGGCAACTTTCTCAATCACTAAGTCCATATTTCAGTACAAAATTTCATAGAAACCACAGGTGAGAAGATGGTGAAGTAGCTCTGAAAATAATATTGTAAGGATCCAAATTGATATCCAGAGATAGAGCATCTCATAACCCAAAACTTGTGCCAGGAAATTATTTTAGTCCATTTAACCTTTGCTGCCTCTCCAAGTCTCTCCCTCTCATTGAGATGTATCTGCTTGGTTGTCTAGAGTTAACTTTCCTAGGCGTTTGTTTTCACAAACCTTTAATTTGTATCTTTTTTTCCTCTTCTCTTTCTCCTCTTCCTCTTCTTCCTTCTTTCTGTTTTCTTCTTTTATTCTTCTGATTTCCAATTATTTTAAAAATCCCATGCCTTTATTTGCTCCAAATGACATTTGCTAATGCTCTCAAATGAAGTCCAAAACTAAATTTAATTTTCTGATTGCCACTGGAGATGTTATGCACACAATGCTGCCAGAGTGTCCTTCCAACATGTAAATATGATCTTATTACTCTGCTGCACAAAATTCTTCAACTGTCCTTATTAGGATCTCAAAGTTAAATCAAGCTTCTTTAGCAGGGTCTTCATGTATTCATCTGATCAAATGAATGTATTTTTACTGAGAGACTATTATGCATGATTCTAACACATAGAAATATAATATTAAACAAAATGTCATGCTTGTTTTGGCAGCACATAAACTAAACTGGAATGATACAGAGAAGATTAGCATGGCCCCTGCACGTGGATGACACGCAAATTCATGAAGCGTTCCATTAAAACAAAATGCCTTATATCCTATGGAGTTTACATTCTAGTACTGGGAGGGGTGGGGGGAGAGAGAGAGAAAGAGAGAGAGTGAAATACAATTTTTGATATAAAATGTGAAGAAAATAAAAAAGTTATAAGGGGGAAGAGTGACTAAAGGAGGGACCTCTTTAGCTAGGATGGTTAGGGAAGGCCTCTCTGAGGCAGTGACATTTGACCTGAGACCTGAATAACAAGAATAATAAACTCTTAAGATTAAATTGTTACTTACCTGTGAAATTCAGTTATATAAATGAATTTTTCCCTTATAATATGAATCTTACTTTGTAAGAAGTATTTTGAATAGCAATCTAATTTTGTCTATTTTTATATACTGCTTCCTTGCAGACTAAATCTTTGTATTTGTGTGTGTCCTGTAAGTTAATAGAATTTTACAGTCCAAGAGAGCAAACTCCCTTCCAGTTAGTCCTACTGCTACTCAAAATATGGGTCTTATTGGGCTTGTAACTCCTAAGTATTGTGAGACCTTGGACAAATGGGTTTCCTTTTCAGGCAGAAAATGAAAACAGCTACTATCTAAGATCCCTTCCAAGTCTGAAATATCTAAAATGGCATGATTCCACTTTGAGTCATATGTTTATGATCTACAAAAAACTAGCACCTAAATTGACAAAAATCTACTCACCTATGAGACAATGTTTTAATGGAATAGAAGGTAATTAATAATGATTGGTGAATTTACTAAGTTTTAAAAATTAATTTGTCACTTAACATCTTCTAGATCTATTATGTATGCTAAGAGGTTTAATTCTTCAATGTTAGTGTCTTGGCTCCTTTTAAATTCCGATGGCTGTAGTTTTAGAAAACCTAATGAATGGCCTTATTTTTTCAGTTGCAAATAAGATAAACAAAAGGAAAATTGGACAATAATAGGTAACACTGATTGAGGTCTTATTACGAACCATGCTCGGTTCTAAGTCTCCATATGTGAAAATTAACTTACTCCTCACAACACTGAGATAGGTCATTATACTTTTTTCACAGATCAAGACATCAGGGGTGAGTACTTTAATAATTCAAAACTAGTCAATGGTAAAGCTGGAATTTGATCACTAGCAGTCTGATATTAGGGGCTATATTTTAATTACTACATTATACTCTACTCTTAGGCACTATACTGAAGACCCTATTTACATGAAGCAAATTTGCACTTAACGATAGGGCTATGAGAAACAGAGAAATTACAAAAGTTCTTACAGTTTTTTAAAGATAAATTTATCTCTCCGCCAAAAGAAATAGCAATCACTACTGGACAAAAATATTATATAATGCCCTTTGCTAAGTCATAATATACAGGTAAGAGGAAAAGTGGAAGTGAAATTCACATACTCCTTTAGACCTTTGTGCAGGCAAGGCATCAAGACCACAAGTAAAACTGAGAAGCAAGTACATGCTAATACCAGTAATTAACTTCTTGAACTAGCATGAGTTATATCTATCATCAACATGAATTGCATTTCTTCCCCATTTACCACCTAGCTTAGGTTATATCTAGCCATAGATATAACTCAAGCTAATTCATAAGGTGTATCTCATAAGTTATACCTATGGTCAGTTTCAGGTTTCTTGATTGTAACTTAATAGAGATATGATCACTAGGCTCCTGCCAAATAGCAGTGAAATATGACTGCAGGTACCATATTACATACATGTTCAATAAGCATTATGTAAAATTAGGCTGGTGGGCATGTATGTATAAGAAATAGATGAGCCGGGTGCAGTGGCTCACGCCTGTAATCCCAGCACTTTGGGAGGCCGAGGTGGGTGGATCACCTGAGGTCAGGAGTTCAAGACCAGCCTGACCAACATGGAGAAGCCCTGTCTCTACTAAAAATACAAAATTAGCCAGGCATGGTGGCGCATGCCTGTAATCCCAGCTACTCGGGAGGCTGAGGCAGGAGAATCGCTTGAATCCAGGAGGGGGAGGTTGCGGTGAGCCGAGATCGCGCCATTGCACTCCAGCCTGGGCAACAAGAGCGAAACTCCGTCTCAAAAAAAAAAAAAAGAAAAGAAAAGAAATAGATGCAAACTAAACACATGGTTTGTTTGTTTGTTTTGCATGTACATAAAATAAAAGAGATTCACAGAAATAAGTCAACATGTTGCTGGTTCTAGGGACTACTTTTTTCTTTCTTTTTTTTTTTTTTTTTAAACGAGGAAAGAAGTTTCTGTCCATTTGGCTGAAAAGAGGAATCACGTTGGGTCCACTATCGTAACTCACCAGAAGACCCAGTAGGCACTGTAACGCAAACTATTATTGTTCAGTGAATGGACTCTGATAGGAGATTCTTAGAGGAGGGATTGCCACCATCACTGGCTATTACTGACCAGTGTCCTAGACCTAACAGACAAAGCCTCAGAAGGAACATGATAATGCCTAAGTCTTGATTGTGAGGATACCTGATCTTTCTAGGGTTTTTCACAGTTGTGCAGTCCACTGCCAGGGATGGGTTTAGCCCATGCAGCTATAAAGGTATATTTACATCCTGCTCAAGTCAATTTCATATATAACATTTACCATGTGCAAGGCATTTGGAATGAGGCACTAGCAGAGGGTACAAATGAATAAAATACAGTCTCTGTACTCAAAAATTTGCTTTTTAACAAAATATGTAGCTATAATGCAAGACAAAGTGAAATACATTCTAATGACATTCTTGGAGAGGAGCTATAGGCGGACAGAACTTTGAGTTACTTAAAATTTAGTTTATCACATGGAATTGGGATGGATCACTCAGTTGCAAGCAAAGACAACATCTCTAGCTAAAGTGAGCAGAGAATAGTTTTAATAGAAGGGTATTGGGTATCTTACAAAACCTCTAGAAGGGCCAGATATGGAAGCTTTGCAGACAAAAGCAGTGTCCAAAGCCACATGCAGCAGAGCTGGTCTGATGAAGACACAGCTGCAGCAAGAGCTGGACACAAAGTCCACAATGTGTATTTCCAACTCATGGGCAATAGGCACACATTCGGTCCCCAGAGCCACTTTCTACTGCCTCAGAAAACTCGATGCTGCTGCTGCCATTCTCACCAGAACAGAGTCCATGCTGTCCTTCCTTTTCCATGTTATCAGCATCCAGCTTTGAACATGGAGTGGCTATCCCTCATTGTCGAGGTCTGGGTCACGTGCCCACTCCTTAGCTTCCAGGGTCTAGGTGAACAATTATGATGTTCTCAGCTTCTCTAGTAGGAGCCAGCTCTTTACAATGTAATGGAGGGTGGGGGACTCACAAACATATGAAGAGTGCTCAAATGCTGGGAGACCAAAATTCATTGCAACCATCCATTCCATGAAGGAAGCCACACCGGACACTCAGCTTAAAGACAGGAGATCTGTAGTCAGCCCATTTTGGCTTTCATGTCTTCTTTCCTTTGTTCAGTGAGATAATGCTTTTTATCTCTCATTACCATCCTGTATTTCTTTTCGTCTTAGAGCATTTTACAGTTTCCTTGTTGAGATAATCTGAGTTGGGACTCCTAAGATTTATTTAATCATGGTATTTTCATTTGTGCCTAGGATTATAAACAAGGCAATATTGAAGGGCCAACTGGTTAATTAAGGGAAAAAATGATAATTCTTTGAAATTAGAAGATGATGTAGAAGAAAAACAGATATTACGGCATATATTTTCAAAGGGACAGTGGTGATAATTCATAGAGGTGGATCGTTCATCTCACAATCAAGATAAGTTTGATACTACAGAAGTAGAGGTGACACCATCAGCTATTTGTTTCCGGACAATAAGCAACATGCAATACAATAAATTTAATGATGCAGAATGATTTTAGCAATGGAAAAATGCAATAAAGAGGAAAACCTCACCCAAGCATTTAACAGGATAATATGGAACAGGTTTCTCTAAGAGGCTCTGATTCACTAAAAGACACTCCCTTGATATCCTCTGATTATTAAGTGAAAAACTTTTACTAACTAAAAAGAACTTTAAATCAAATAATCACACAGCACAAATGGCCCTATAGAAGATTTAAGTCATTCCCTCGGAATTTCAGGCTCATTTATACAAATGTCCACTAGAAGTTCTACTTAGACACCCTTAAGTACATCCCCCTAACTGAACTCATTATCTTCTTGCCAATTCCTCTTCCCTTTCTAGAATTTCCTATTTAGTGAATGATGCCCCAGCACACCCAGGCAACCAACCAGGTACTAGAAAGTTGCCAGCAAGTCTTCCCTTGCCTAACGTCCTCCATCTAATCTATCTCAAAATTCCTCAAATTTTATGTTCTAAATATGTTCACAGTCTCTGCTTCTCTTTGTCCTTATCACCACATCAACATATCCCAGCTGAAATGACAGCATCTTGCACAGGAATTATGGCCATGTGCTCACACCTGCCTTTCCAGTGGGCCTGGTGTCCAGAGAACCACCCCTGCACTGCAGTCAGGAAGCTGCTGAAACACAGTGCTCTTCATAGTTCCTCCTTGGGGGGAATTTTTTTTTTTTTTTTTTTTGATTCATATGAGTCTGGTTTCAAATTCTGACTTTTCCACTTATTAGTGAGATGGTCTTGGGCAAGTTACTCAACCTCTAAGCCTCAGTATCTACATTTTAAAAAATGAAAAGTAATGTTTTTTAAAATGGAGATTAGTCTGAGGATTAAATGAGAAAATGTGTTGAAAATTCCTAGCACAGTAGCCAGCATAAAATAAATCCTTCAGTGAAATTTTTCATAATCACTATAAGGAATTAAAATCTTTTTGATGTGGATTCTCAATCAGAGGAGAATTCTAATACAAAGCAGATTTCTTTTCTAAACTAAAGAAGCAGAAAGGACCATGGATAAAGAGTTATTTGCATGCCATAAGGAGCACCATGTAACATATGACACCCCTGGAATCTCATAAGGGAAAAGGCGAAAAGGAGGTTGTTTACTTCTCAGTGGGAATAGTGTTCGAATGCAAAATAGAATTCCACTGAGACGCATGAGAAGTGACAGAAGCAACAGCTGCTGTGCCATTAAATGTTTTACAGGTATTTATTCATTTATGTATTCATCAAACATTTATTAAGCACCTACCATGTGCTCTATGCTTTTTGCTGGAAATACCAACAATAGAATTCAAAATATGCTCTTAGAAAAATTCACAGAGAAAACCATAATTTCACATGCTTTATATGATAATACAAATACACCCCACATCCTTCGAGATCTATAAGACAAACATAGAGAGGGGAAGGAATTGAGAGGAGTGACCAGAGTAGGAGGAAAAGGAAGGGGGAAGGAAGGTCACCGGACTCAAAGAGCAGCACCTTGACAAACTCAGATATCGGAGTTCTGGTTGACAAGTCGGTGATGAGTCTAAGGTGAGTCTTTTGCTGTCACTGAAACATGCATCTGGTTGTGGCAGGCCCTTGCTTTGTAGTGGAACACCAATCTGAGGCAGTAACAAGTTTAGTACTATTGCCTCTGGAGCCCAGGTTCATCTGAGTGCCTCTAGATCATGCATCTCTCCAATATCCAAGCTTAGTTCATTCAAAAGACCAATATCTCTGTAGCTCCTTTACCACTAAGACACACAAGAGGGATTAAATCAGCCTTTCTTCAGGGCTACTCGGTGTGTCTACTTCTACCTGACCAAACTCTCATTTCTGATCTCTCTCTCTCTCTGTCCCTCTCTCCCTCTCCCTCTCCCTCTCTCTACCTCTATCTCTATGTGTCTCTGCCTTTCTCTCTCTCCCCTTCCCCTACCCTCTCTTCTCCACACCACCCCTTCATATCTCCATTTAGTCACCCAACTCCCCCTCATAAAATTTCCTCCAGTATCTTCTTGCCTCAATTACTCATGGCATTCTCTTCAGCCTGGTTATTGAGAGCTCCAGAGAAAGAATAAGGAAATATGTCCCCCCAATTCCAATCTCACCCCCTTCTCAGTGCAAACTGCAGTTCCCCTAAATTATTTACTAATATTGAAGTCACATTACCTGAATTTTAATTCCAGACCTACCTTTACCTGTAAAACCTTCAGAAAGCTATTTAACCTCTGTGCCTCAGTTTCTTCATCTGTAAAATGGGGATAATCACAGTATCTTCTAATGCTGTTTAATGATTAAATGAATTAATACATATAAAGTCTTAGAATACCTGTTATATATTGAGTGATAAGTATTATTATCTCCTATGAAGTAAGAACACTTAAAAAATACTCATTATATTCATTAACATTTCTCAGGAAAAAAATCCATATCTTTGGAGGAAATAACATTTTGCCAGTAGACGCAGTGTTAGATTAACTCTTTAGGTTAACTATCTCGCCCCACCCCCCTGCTATTACTGAGAAACACTTCACTGCTCCTGCCCGATGTGAGTCTCGCTGAGGTATAAGGCATGCCCACACCTTGGGATTCTCCCTGCTATCAAGGCGGAAGGCACCGGCTTTGATGCTGCAGCTCACATTAAATCCTTTGTTCTCTCAGAGCTGATTCAAAAGGCCTTAAGATCACCATGAGGGTTTGTCGATCATACTAGTGTGTTTGGATTTTAATTTCAAGGCAGTGGGGATGCACCAAGATTCTTGAAGGAGGAAAATGCTGATCAAATTTCCATTTTAGAAAAAGAAATCTGGCAGCAGTTTATGTAGCTGTATTGAATTGGAGGTAAGAGAAGCTGGAGGCAGGAAAACAATGCAGTGCGCTGGTAGGAGGGGGTATAGCTCAGGGGTAAGCGTCTGACTGCGTAGAGGGCACAATTGAAATAGTACAGGTGTGAGATGCTGAGGCCTGGCCTCAAGCATGGCAAAAAGAAAGATGGATTTCTTCTGAAGAAGACATGCTAAAATTTAGATATGTAAGGGAAAGGTAGCAAGTTTTTAGCTTAGACAACTGGGTAGATGACAGTCCATTAATTGAGATGAAGTATAGAAAAATCTAGAGGGTGAATAATGAGCCCCCTTGGGCGATGCTGAGTATGGGGTATCTCTGCACAGAGCACAACACACTGTTGGAAATATGGATCTGCCCCTTGGGAGATAAAGACCTAAGAGACATCACCATGCAGGGAGAGCCTAGGCCACCAAAATGGATGAGGTTGCCCAAGAGCAAAATATAAAGCAGAAAAGAAAAAGGACCAAGAACAAAATCCTAAAATCCAAGGAGAATGAAGATCAAGTGCAAGCAAGAGAGGGCATGATCAAGGAGGCAATAGGAGGACCAGAAAGAGTGGCGTCACAGATGCTAAGAGATGAGGGGCATTGAAACTCATTCAACCCTTAGAGTAGTGACCAAGAGCAGCTACACTTACAGAACATCTACTATATGCTAGACACTACTATGGCTGCCAGAAATATACTTGCAAAACAAAGAGGAAGAGTCCCTGACCTCATGGAATTATATTCTGGGGGATACAGAAAAAGAACAGGTAGGTAATGATACATGCTCTGAGAAAAACCTAAAGCAGGTAAGAGGATAGAAAGTGATGGCAAAGAGATGGGCAAAGGGGGTGCACTTTAGATAACAGTGTTCAGGGATGGCTTTGCTAAGAAGTGACACACACAGGTATCAGAATGAAGATGGAGGGAGCCATGCAAATGTCTGGAGAATCATGTTCTAGGGGCAAAGGCACCAACGCATGCCAAGGCTGTGAGATGGACTGCCGTTTGCAGAACAGTAGTATGCCACTGTAGCTGTGGTGTGGAAGCAAGGGGGATGTAACAGGAAATGAGGCAAGAGGCTTGGCCCCAGGCCAACCCATGCATGGTCTCGCTGAGAGGTCAAGTGTGATGACTGAGAAGATGCTATTGGATTTAACAATTAACAAGGCATTGATGACCACCGCGAGAGTAATTCAGTCAAGTGTTGTGGAAGGAAGCCAAATAGACTGCAGGAGTTGAGAAGTGGATTGCACAAGAGAAAGAAGAGATGGCTAGTACAATTTCTCCTTCCAGATATGTGTCAATGATGGAAAGTAGAAAAGGCAGGTGCTTGATTAGATTGCAGGGTTGAGAGAGGATAGGTAAACTACCGTGCTAAGAGTGTGAGAATTGGATACATGTGGGGGCCTAGGTAAGGTGGAGAAAAGAGACGAGGAGAAGAAGTGGCCTGGAACCAGGAAAGGGGTTGGGAGAGTGGTGGCCCACACCTACGACAGGTACAAAGACAGAAAGCCTGCAAGACAGCTTGAGAGGCTCTGCATCCAGTGAGGGTCAGCGCAGGACCCTGGGGAGCGGAGGGAGGTGGGTCAGGCCAGAGAGGACACCAGAAGGTAAATGGGAAAAGACAAGAGAGAAATAAGAGTCACTGAGGAAGCTGATGCCCACACACAAGTGTCAACCCCTAGTGAAAGGAAATTGGTGGTTAAGAGGAAAATCCACGCTGTACAATCTCTATTCACAGCTAATTCAATTCATATACAAGTTGTCTATATCCAACTATTTCCTTTGTGTCTGAAGTTCTGGTAAAGCATCTTCCATGTATGCTTGACTGACGAATATTTAAAATGGAACATATTTCAATTTCAGTTATTGGGGTGCTATAGAGTAGTGACCAAGAACCTTGTCTCTGGCACCAGACTGCTTGGGTTTGAACCCCTTCTCTGACAGTTACCAGCTCTGTGATCTTAAACAAGTTATTTAACCTCTATGCCTCATTTTTCTCAACCATAAAATGGAAATAATACTCATATGTACCCTCACAGAGTTATTATGAACATTTATAAATCACTTAGAACAGGGTCTGTGAATGAACACTATATAAATATTTATTAAAATATAAAATCAGCAGTCAGGCAAGGTGGCTCACACCTGTAATCCCAGCATTTTGGGAGGCCGATCCAGGTGGATCACTTGAGCCTAGGAGTTCAAGACCAGCCTGGGCAACATGCTGAACCCTGTCTCTACAAAAAATATAAAAATTAGCCTGGTGTTGTGGCATGTGCCTGTAGTCCCAGTTGCTTAGGAGGCTGAGGTAGGAGGATTGCTTGAGCCTGGGGAGACAGAGGTTGCAGTGAAGTGAGACTGCATCCCTGCACTCCAGCCTGTATGACAGAGAGAAACTCTTTCTCAATGCAAAAGTAAATAAATAAATAATATAAAATTAGCTTTTGAGCAACACTACGGCTAATCATTACACATAAATTAGCCCAATCCTCACTAAAAAAAAAAAAAAAAAAATTATAAGATGGGCTATTGTTCTCATTTCACAAATGAGACAGGATAGCTAAGTGACTCCTGTCATCTGAAAGTCTGTGTCCTCCCAAAATCCATGTGTTGAAACCTGATCCCCATTAGGTTTTAAGAGATTAGGCCTTTTAGAGTTGATTGAGTCATGGAGGTAAAGCCCTCATAAATGGGATTGGTGCCCTTATAAAAGATCCCGGAGGACTGCCTTGCTCTTTCTACCATGTAGCGACACAGCGAGAAGGCACTATCTGTGAAGAACAAGCCCTCACCAGACACTGAATCTCATGGTACATTGATCTTGAACTTCCCAGCCTCCAGAACCATAAGAAATAAATGTCTGTTGGTTATAAGCCACCCAATTTATGGTATTTTGTTATAGCAGCCTGAATGAACTACAAAAGTGACTTCTCCAAGATCACACAGCAAGGAAGAATAAGAACTGGGATTTGAACTTGTTTACCCGACCCTAAAGCATGTGCTCCTTTCACTAAATTGCTGCAAAGGTTTTCCCTTGCAAAGGTTACATTTACATGATAATTTCTAGGTATAGAATGTCATGTATGTACTTAATGGTATTCTTTTTTGAGTGGTTTGTGTGGTGTGCTTTCATATATACATCCCCGGCAATGGAATCCAAATCATCTCATACAACATCCACACATGTATGCACACACACACACACACACACACACACGCACGCACACATACAAACATACACACTCCAAACTGAACACTGAATCACACCCCAAGTTTTGAGGTTAAGTTTAAAGTGTATTTATTTTGGTTTGGTTGTTTTAAACCTTTAATGGCATTTGATACATTAACTTTCTGCCACCCTGAAGTATTTTGAAAATGTCAACTGAAATGATTGATTTGCACTCACCTTTTAGAAGGTTGCTCAAGCCCTACCACAAAACGTAGATGGCTTATTAAAGAAAAATGAGCTATTTCCTTTATCTGTCTTAGGGTTTCCCCCCATAAACAGCACAGGACATTTCCATTCTGGATCCCTTGCTGAGCTGCAGCCTGCAGCTGCAGTCTCGGGCTTCCTAAATTCCAGTCCAGACTGCTCTGTGATGGTATTATAACAGATCTGCAGCAAAATGAGAAAAAAAATAAAATAAAAATATCCACATGAACTCACCCCTAGAAACATCTGAGTATGTTTGCTGAGATTTCTATTTTTGGAAAGAATCATCTTATTAGAGATGCACGATCATATGATGCTCAAGATGCCACATCATACATTCCAGAGCCTGTCTTGTGGATTCAATTCCCAGCCTTACCATCTATCAGCAGATGACCCTAGTCAACTTCTCATCTCAGTGCCCAATTTCTTTTCCTATAAAATTAAGGTGTTAGTGTCTACCTTTTAGTCTTTTTGTGAGGATTAATAGAGTTTATGTATATAAAGCATTTGGAACATGCCTGGCACATAACACTCAAAACACATAACCCATTGGTATCATTATGACATGTTGTTCTTTCTGCTTTTTTGGTTTTAGAAATATCCTTTACTTTTATATATAATATCACTAGTTCATGGTTGTTACAGAGGTTGATTTTGTTTTTTGGTATGTTTAGGTGTTGGTTGTTTTAATATTCCTACTTGGTACAATTAAAAGGTTTAAACAATGTCACTAGCACACGGTGGTTGTTGATTCTTGTTCATTTTGTCAATTGTTGTTTTAATATACTTATTTGACAAAAGAAAAAGTTTGCAAACCTATGTCATCTTCAAATTATGTTTTAATGTTTACTAGCCTATGAATCCCTTAAATTTGGGCATCACTATTCATCCTTAGAAATTCTCTCAATAAAATAGCTGCACTACTAGTTCTTGTGCAACCATGAATTGTATCCAATTTTAATCCATCCATTTTAATCCAACCACATGGGATAAAGGAATACAATACAGACAGGCTAGTGTAACTCCTGGAACACTTTCACCAACCTATCTAATTAAAGGCTGCAGCAGTTATTCAGGCAAGGCAGAAAGATCGTGTTGGCTTAAGTAGTGAAACCAGGTTAATAATTTGAACATTTGAGGATGGAAGAAGGCAGTCTGTCCGTTTGCTTTACACAATATCTCATGTAATTGGCCCAATATTTTTCTTGTAAATGTGAAATAACATCAATATAGTCAGAATTTACTCTGCCTGCAAATATACAGAAAATCCTAAATTGAGTCTAAAACTTCTTAAAATCTCAGAGTTCTGCAAATATATTGTTAGACCATTATATCTGTTATTGTGGTAAGCCTGTTAAGCAGCATTTCTCAAATTCCTCAAAACAGTGTTCCATTACATAGTGCATTAGTTCCCAGGGCTGCATGACAAAGTACCACAAACTGAGTGGCTCAAACAACAGATATTTATTGGGTCACAGTTCTGGAGGCTAGAAGTCTGAGGTCAATGTGTCTTCATGGCCATGCTCCCTCTGAAGGGTCTGTTCAGTCCTCTCTGGCAGCTTCTAGGGGTTTCTCGGCCTGTGGAAGCATAACTCCAGTATCCATATGGCATTCTTCTGTGTGCATTTGTCTCTGTGTCCAAATTTTCCCCTTCTCTAAGGATATCAGTCATCTGGATTAGTGGTTCAGCCTACTCTGGTACGACTGTATCTGTACTAACTATATCTGCGATGATCCTATTTTTATGATTCTTTCAAATATTTGAAAGAATTTTTAAAGAATGTTTTCAAAAATTCGAAATAATAGAAAAAAGGATTCTAAGGCCGAAAAGTTTGCAAAACTTTCCTGATTCTATTCACTATCCACATCCAAAAGGCACATCAGCATCTTAAAAATATTGAGCCACTTACAATACAGATACTTAATACAATTAGAAAACCCAATGTTTCTCAAGTTTAGGTGACCGAGGAATCTATTTCCATAAGTGACACCCATTTTCATCCCTCTAGTGTTCCATGAAATAACCCTTAGAAAATGCAACCAGATTTCAAACAGCCCAGTCAGAGAGCAGCCCAAGATTTAAACCCTGATCATTGTCTATAACAACAGTGAAAATAAATTTCAGGCAAGCCAGCAAGCCGATGACAGCCCATAACCCTCTCACCTCTTCTTGCCTCTTTGGGAGGAGAGTGGGAGTGTTACAAAGTCCTGAATAGAAGCTCTTCGCTGCAATTATAACAGACTCAAAATCAAGTGGCAAAAAGGAACGCCATCATTAAGCGAGGAGGGGAAAAACATGACGCTGACATTCTGCCAAAGCTCTTTAAATGAGGTCATGCACTCGAGCGCACAGACTATTGCTGATAACTGGCAGCGCAGGAAGAATTGGTAGGAAACAATAGAGCATGCACGGCGTGGCTGTTTTATGAGTGGGAAGGAAAGTGAGGGTGGGGCGAGCTCTGGAGCTGCCCTCGCTGCTGCCCATAGTCAAACTCACAGCTGGCTGACTTGGGCAAATGCATCGGCCCATCTCAGCGCCCAGGCACCCGCGGGCCAGAGCTCTGTTGCCACCCGGGCAGCCGCTGTGGTGTGGGTTGATGCTCTGCTAATCCCACTCCGCACATCCCCCTGCTTGACGGAACAGGAGAAAAGTCACTGTGCAGCGGCTGATGTGCTTTCCTTTTCAAGTAGATGCTGCTTTATTGGACGCCAGACTTTGCGATTAACTTTGGCTTATTTTTTGCCGTATGCCTTTCCCAAAGCTGCTTTAGTTCCGGGTGCAAGCTGAGTGGCTGTGATTTCATTAATCCGGTACTTTCTGCTCTCAGCAGCCTGGTTCACCACCGGGTCTGCAATTGGCATTTTGCTTGTCTCCTTTGGCCTGGCTACAACGATTGCTGGCCTATTTGTCTCAACAGGCTCATTATCGATTTGGCCCATGGACTCATCTCAGACACTGAACAGGCACCGACTTCATTCAGACCTGATAAAAAAATATGCTAACTATGACAACACCTTTGGAGTCTTCCTTAGGCCTGATGTGGAAGGGGGAAATGAGCAATTGTAGTGAAGAGAAGAGGACAGCCAACCAGAGGCATTTAATTGGAAAGCAAACTCGCCTCAGGTATGTGAAGATGTGGGAAGTGATACCCGAATGTTGATGAGAAACAAATATTGAATAAATCATTGTAAAAGAGAAGAACACAAAATCTGTTTTGTTTTGTTTTGTTTTTAAAGAAAACCCACTCAACTGAGCTCTTCCAGGTATACATAAAGAGGGATATGATCTCATATAGAAGGCAATAGGCATCCTCTGGTTAAAAATGAGGCTTTGAAAGCAAACTTCCAGCACATTCAATTCCATCCTCTAAATCCCCAACATATCCACATGAAACAACGGCTAACCAGGTTAAATGATTAGCTGAGCAGGAGGATCAGAGATTGACATTCCAGTGCAACGTGTCATGAAACCCAAGCCAGTAGTGTCTGTAACATAAGCCTGAGCTCCCATTTGGTCATTATTTGAAGTCATACAAGAAGATTCCTATTCTTCCCTTTTCCCACACTAAGGGACTCAAGTGCACACATACATGCACACACACACACACGTACATGCACATACACACACACACATACGTACATGTACATACACACAGAAACATGGCTGAAGTTTCTGCTTCCTTATTTAGAAAAAAAAAAAAAAGTAAAACCTCTGCTTTTAAGACTGTCTGTGAGAGGGGTCTATACGTTTACCTGCCTCCCCTCTCCATTCCATCTTAAGGGAGGGTATGGAATAAAATAAGCATGAAACACATTGGGGAAAATTGTGGGAAAATATTACTTGTTTCTTCTGGTGAGAAATTGAAACCCAAAAAGACTATTATATAAAATTCAGTTTTTCTTCAGTCAGCAACATATCATAAATTCTGCCTTAGAAACCAAACCAAAGGACTGCAGAAAGTTTGGAGATCTAGAAAGAAGACAAAACACCAGAGAGTGGTTAGTGATTCTCTCCAGGTGGTCTAGAGTTTTCTTTAAAGCCGCATCATTATGGCAGGCTCCCTGCAGGGCTTTCTCTAACCAGCCCCTTCTAAATGCCCTGAGAGTCTAAACATGTTTTAAGTTCAATGAAGAATGAATTTCTGAGATGGAATATGCAACCTCTTTGGGATCTATGAACCAGAGGGTGATGCAGGAGAGCATTTGATGCTAGGCATTAGAATTGCTGCAAGAGATAAAATAGGGTGGAATTCAACCTTGTTCCAGCAAAATTTGCAATATTTTGCAAAATTTTCACAAACAAAAAAATCAAAGCATTTTCTTTCTAGTTGCGTTTCTTTCTTTCCTACCCCAATGCTACCTAATTTTTGTTTCCACTAATAAACCACTTTAACAACAGTATAGATGTACCGAGATGATGAATTTCAATTCAAATACACTCTATTTTACTATTGAGACTAAATGTGAGCCAGGCATGCTACGGACCCCTCTGGACCCTTTCAGAAGAGAATATTCTCAACAAAGTGGTTCTTAATCTTGGCTGAACATTGGGATCACCTGGGAAGTATTTTTTAAATACTGTTGCCAGGATCCTCTCTCTTCAGAAATTTTGGTTCATAATTGGTCTGGGCTACAACATGATTTTTAAATTTGCAACCAAGACAGAACCAGTGTAATAGTAACCTATATTATTTGAGTTTGTCATTTTTCAGATGTGTTTCTCTGGTTCTGGCCCTTTGGAGATTCTCCACAGACATCTCTCCTAAACCTGTACTGATATCATCAGTCCAAGCCATAGCCCAGTGAATGGACCTGATATCTTTTACAAGATGAACTAGGACGGCGCCCTCTCCCTGCTGCCTGACCTCTCAGTCTCCCTGAATGCACCAGGCTATATCAGACAGATTGAAAACAGAAGGGTTTGGGTAATATCAGAGAAGAGTTACAAATCTAGAAAACAATAGGAGGTTCTACTAAATTGGACTTTTCTGAGCCTCAAAAGGAAGGTATCCCTCATGGATATTTTCCCCACTGTTTACCAGGGTTCCCAGCCATCATGTAGCAAACTTTTTCCACCGAAGGGCCTCTATGTAAAGTCTCTCTGTAGAAATCTCCCTTTCCTAGGAAAATTCCTTCCTTCCCACTCCCAGATTCTCCCCATCCCCACCTCATACACCATTTTCCAAATTGGATTCCTGCCAGCTTAAGATACATCTGTATGTGTGTGCCAGATGAGCCTCCCAAGCCTCTCTACTTGCCAGGGGAGAAATGGGGTCCAATCTCATATGCAAGGGTGGTCCTGGATCCTCCAATTGAGATTTTTTTTTCTGTAGCTCACCACTAGAGCTGTAGTCCTATCAGTGACTTCAACAAGAGCATCTTAATTAGGCAATTTATCCCAAGGATAGATTAATTGTTCCTCCTAATTACCTATGCACACCACTACAGTTCAGCTAGGGGTCTCAAACTTAAATGACCTCGGAGATCTGGGAGATAAGCAATGAGTTAATGGTCTCGGTACAAGACAGTAGAGAATGTTGGGAAGAGAAATCATTTAATACCATTTAATAATAAAAGCATAAAGTATAAAAAATAACTGTGGCATTCAAACAAAATACAGTTGAGGACCTAAGCCAATCCACTGGCCCATTTTTGAACTCTAAATTCTTATTGAGAAAAAAAAATTTCATTCAACTTTCAAGGCATATGCCCTAGACTTAGAAGCAATAGGAGTCACTGCGGAGCTCATAAAGGGGTTTTGCTTGTTCCTGCCCCTTGAGGAGGTAGGTCCACCTAAATCAATGAAGGCCTATATTGGCATTAGTGGAGACATTCTGTCCTCCTGCCCACCTATGCCATATGTACTCCCACTTCTACACTTTCCATCAAGCTGCTCCCTTTAGCCCTACCACCCTTCCCACCTCCCTACACCTGGCTAATGCCCATTTATGCCTCAAGACTCAGCTTAGGTATTACTTCCACAAGGGATCCCTCTCTACCACACCTCCCATACTAGTTTGGACTTTCCTTACACATTCCCATAGCATCTTGTATTTGCTTGTTCACAGAACACGTCATAACACTGAATATCTGCTCTGCACCCACTGGCCAGATTGGAAACAATTAAAAGCCAGATGGTATTGTTTGTTGATGAGGTTGTGTAGCAACATGAACTGTTTAACATTGCTGGTGGTAGTGAAAATTTAAACACGTAATAATACAGGAATTCAATTCTTAGGTACAAACTTCTAAAAATTTACTGCAAATATGTGCAAGGAGATACCAATGAGAATGTGCGTAATAGTATTGTTTGTAATGTCCATTATAAGGAAAATGGATATTTAAATTGTGTTAATGAAAGTTTATCCATGAAATGGACTATTACCCAGCAAGGAAAAGGGAATTATTAAAGCTACATGTACCAAAGGATGAATCTCATAAACATCATTCTCAGAGAAAAGTACTGATATCATAAGTCCAAGCCATAGCCCAGTGAATGGACCTGATATCTTTTACAAGATGAACTAGGACAGCGCCCTCTTTCTTTCCTACCCCAATGCTATCCAATTTTTGTTTCCACTAATAAACCACTTTAACAACAGTATAGATGTACCGAGATGATGAATTTCAATTCGAATACACTCTATTTTGCTACTGTAAAAGTACTCATGGAAGACTACCTGCAGCTTGGTAAAACAATATAAAGCTTTAACATGTGTAAACAAAATTATGATTTGTTTAGGAACACATACAGGTATAATAAGTTGTGTTAGTTTACTGGGGCTGCTGTGACAAAGTACCACAAACTGAGTAGCTTCAACCACAGAAATGTATTATCTCACTGTTTTGTAGGCTAGAAATCTGAGATCAAGGTGTTGGCAGTGCTAGCTCCTTCTGAGGGCTTTGAGGGAAGGATCTGTTCAAGACCTCTCTCCTGCTTTGGGTGGTTTGTTGGCAATCTTTGGTGTTCCTTGGTTTCTAGATGCATCATCCTATGCCTTCTTTCATGTTCACCTGGCATTCTCCCTGTGTGCTCTATATCCAAATTTTCCTGATTTATAACAACACAGTCATATTGGATTAGGGCCCACCTTAATGATCTCTTCTTAATCTGCATGCATGCTGTTTCCAAATAAGGTCAAGTTCACAGGTACCACGGTTAGTACTTAAACATTTTTGGGGGAACACAAGTCAACTCATAACGTAAATATATAAAGAAATGCATGGTAATAATAAATGTCAAATTAAGGGAAATAATTATTTCAGGGTTGAAGGAGAACTCTGTGTTCAGGAAAGGGTTAACAAGGGTTTCAACTGCCATAGGAATATTTTATTTCTACAGCTGATTGTGAATACACAAGTGTTTCCTCTATTAGTCTCCATAGTTCTTTTTAAATCTAAAATACTTCATGGTAGTTACAAAATATATATTTTCTGATAATTAAAATAGATATTTTCTCCTGTATGTCTTCACATTACACTATGAAACATATGAGGGCAGTGCCGCTGTATCACAGGGGAGCACAGTGCTGATAACAGTAGGCATTCAACAAATCTTTGAATTAACTAATGAGGCTGACTTTATCACTATCTGGGTATGAGGAACTGAGAGGACACGGGTTTTGATTGCATTATCCTGTGGGTGATCAGCAGCATCAGGATTTTAACTTAAGTAATCTAACCTTCCAAATACCATCATCTCTCTTCCTTGATGTGGAGGAGGAAAACTGAGTACTACAGAAATCCAAAGAGTTGTTTTTGCTTCTTTATTCTTGTCATTGGATACGCAACAGTTAAGTTGGCAGAGACACTCAGATGTTACTAGGTCTCAACATATTTAATTACAAACCCACTATTCAAGGAATTCAGAGACCAAGATGTTAATATATAGAGATTCACAGACACTGTAATCTCAGCACTTGCCACCATATGAATATGGCCTGGGTGCAGATAGGTAGCCTTAAAGAATTACAGTGAACATACCTTCCTTATGACAAAAGCATGTAAGTAATGAACTAGAAAAATCTAGGAGAAAAAAAGAAGGTTATACAACAGCACATTGCTGGGGATAACAGTACCTGGTAAATTTGCCTAGTTCCCATTTGTCCCCCTTATTTGGGAATTATCCCTTGGTCTGCAGAAATGGGTCTTTCCATCAAGTTATACTCTGTGTTTTCACCTCTTCAATTGCATTTGGTTGGAGCAGAGATCAGCACCAAACCAAAGCTTACCAATCAGATGCAGATGAGAAACTGGGACTGAGAAGTATTAGTCTCTGTAGCTGAATAGAATTGTAACATCTGAATTCAGGCACTGTGGGGTGGCCACATTCTACTTTTTGGAAAAAAAAAAAAACTAGAAAGAGGGTCTGCAGAGGAGAGAAAGAGAGAGAGACAGAGAGAGAGAAAGAGAGAGAGAGAGAGAGAGAGAACCAGTGAATCATGAGAAGATAAGAGATGAAAACAGGAGAGACTCAAAGCCTTTCCAGGTGCTCATTCCAAATCCTTCCTGAAATCTACCTGTGTTCATGTCGAGTTCTATGAAGGTTCCCTGTATTGTTAAAAGAAATACCTGGGGGGGCGGAGCAAGATGGCCGAATAGGAGCAGCTCCAGTCTCCAACTCCCAGCGCGAGCGACACAGAAGACCGGTGATTTCTGCATTTTCAACTGAGGTACTGGGTTCATCTCACTGGGGAGTGCCGGAGGATCGGGGCTGGTCAGCTGCTGCAGCCCGACCAGCGAGAGCTGAAGCAGGGCGAGGCATTGCCTCACCTGGGAAGCGCAAGGGGGAAGGGAGTCCCTTTTCCTAGCCAGGGGAACTGAGACACACAACACCTGGAAAATCGGGTAACTCCCACCCCAATACTGCGCTTTAGGAAAGAGGCACACCAGGAGATCATATCCCACACCTGGCCGGGAGGGTCCCACACCCACGGAGCCTCCCTCATTGCTAGCGCAGCAGTCTGTGATCTACCGGCAAGGCAGCAGCAAGGCTGGGGGAGGGGCGCCCACCATTGCTGAGGCTTAAGTAGGTAAACAAAGCTGCTGGGAAGCTCGAACTGGGTGGAGCTCACAGCAGCTCAAGGAAACCTGCCTGTCTCTGTAGACTCCACCTCTGGGGACAGGGCACAGTAAACTAAGACACACAGACACCTCTGCACAGACGCAAACGTCTCTGTCTGACAGCTTTGAAGAGAGCAGTGGATCTCCCAACACGGAGGTTGAGATCTGAGAAGGGACAGACTCCCTGCTCAAGTGGGTCCCTGACCCCTGAGTAGCCTAACTGGGAGACATCCCCCACTAGGGGCAGTCTGACACCCCACACCTCACAGGGAGGAGTACACCCCTGAGAGGAAGCTTCCAAAGCAAGAATCAGACAGGTACACTCGCTGTTCAGAAATATTCTATCTTCTGCAGCCTCTGCTGCTGATACCCAGGCAAACAGGGTCTGGAGTGGACCTCAAGCAATCTCCAACAGACCTACAGCTGAGGGTCCTGACTGTTAGAAGGAAAACTATCAAACAGGAAGGACACCTACACCAAAACCCCATCAGTACATCACCATCATCAAAGATCAGAGGCAGATAAAACCACAAAGATGGGGAAAAAGCAGGGCAGAAAAGCTGGAAATTCAAAAAATAAGAGCGCATCTCCCCCGGCAAAGGAGCGCAGCTCATCGCCAGCAACGGATCAAAGCTGGACGGAGAATGACTTTGACGAGATGAGAGAAGAAGGCTTCAGTCCATCAAATTTCTCAGAGCTAAAGGAGGAATTACGTACCCAGCGCAAAGAAACTCAAAATCTTGAAAAAAAAGTGGAAGAATTGATGGCTAGAGTAATTAATGCAGAGAAGGTCCTAAACGAAATGAAAGAGATGAAAACCATGACACGAGAAATACGTGACAAATGCACAAGCTTCAGTAACTGACTCGATCAACTGGAAGAAAGAGTATCAGTGATTGAGGATCAAATGAATGAAATGAAGCGAGAAGAGAAACCAAAAGAAAAAAGAAGAAAAAGAAATGAACAAAGCCTGCAAGAAGTATGGGATTATGTAAAAAGACCAAATCTACGTCTGATTGGGGTGCCTGAAAGTGAGGGGGAAAATGGAACCAAGTTGGAAAAAACACTCTTCAGGATATCATCCAGGAGAACTTCCCCAACCTAGTAGGGCAGGCCAACATTCAAATCCAGGAAATACAGAGAACGCCACAAAGATACTCCTCGAGAAGAGCAACTCCAAGACACATAATTGCCAGATTCACCAAAGTTGAAATGAAGGAAAAAATCTTAAGGGCAGCCAGAGAGAAAGGTCGGGTTACCCACAAAGGGAAGCCCATCAGACTAACAGCAGATCTCTCAGCAGAAACTCTACAAGCCAGAAGAGAGTGGGGGCCAATATTCAACATTCTTAAAGAAAAGAATTTTAAACCCAGAATTTCATATCCAGCCAAACTAAGTTTCATAAGTGAAGGAGAAATAAAATCCTTTACAGATAAGCAAATGCTTAGAGATTTTGTCACCACCAGGCCTGCCTTACAAGAGACCCTGAAGGAAGCACTAAACATGGAAAGGAACAACCGGTACCAGCCATTGCAAAAGCATGCCAAAATGTAAAGACCATTGAGGCTAGGAAGAAACTGCATCAACTAATGAGCAAAATAACCAGTTAATATCATAATGGCAGGATCAAGTTCACACATAACAATATTAACCTTAAATGTAAATGGACTAAATGCTCCAATTAAAAGACACAGACTGGCAAACTGGATAAAGAGTCAAGACCCATCAGTCTGTTGTATTCAGGAGACCCATCTCACACGCAGAGACATACATAGGCTCAAAATAAAGGGATGGAGGAAGATTTACCAAGCAAATGGAGAACAAAAAAAAGCGGGGGTTGCAATACTAGTCTCTGATAAAACAGACTTTAAACCATCAAAGATCAAAAGAGACAAAGAAGGCCATTACATAATGGTAAAGGGATCAATTCAACAGGAAGAGCTAACTATCCTAAATATATATGCACCCAATACAGGAGCACCCAGATTCATAAAGCAAGTCCTTAGAGACTTACAAAGAGACTTAGACTCCCATACAATAATAATGGGAGACTTCAACACTCCACTGTCAACATTAGACAGATCAACGAGACAGAAAGTTAACAAGGATATCCAGGAATTGAACTCATCTCTGCAGCAAGCAGACCTAATAGACATCTATAGAACTCTCCACCCCAAATCAACAGAATATACATTCTTCTCAGCACCACATCATACTTACTCCAAAATTGACCATGTAATTGGAAGTAAAGCACTCCTCAGCAAATGTACAAGAACAGAAATTATAACAAACTGTCTCTCAGACCACAGTGCAATCAAACTAGAACTCAGGACTAAGAAACTCAATCAAAACCGCTCAACTACATGGAAACTGAACAACCTGCTCCTGAATGACTACTGGGTACATAACGAAATGAAGGCAGAAATAAAGATGTTCTTTGAAACCAATGAGAACAAAGATACAACATACCAGAATCTCTGGGACACATTTAAAGCAGTGTGTAGAGGGAAATTTATAGCACTAAATGCCCACAAGAGAAAGCAGGAAAGATGTAAAATTGACACTCTAACATCGCAATTAAAAGAACTAGAGAAGCAAGAGGAAACACATTCGAAAGCTAGCAGAAGGCAAGAAATAACTAAGATCAGAGCAGAACTGAAGGAGATAGAGACACAAAAAACCCTCCAAAAAATCAATGAATCCAGGAGTTGGTTTTTTGAAAAGATCAACAAAATTGACAGACCACTAGCCAGACTAATAAAGAAGAAAAGAGAGAAGAATCAAATCGACGCAATTAAAAATGATAAAGGGGATATCACCACCGACCCCACAGAAATACAAACTACCATCAGAGAATACTATAAACACCTCTACACAAATAAACTGGAAAATCTAGAAGAAATGGATAATTTCCTGGACACTTACACTCTTCCAAGACTAAACCAGGAAGAAGTTGAATCCCTGAATAGACCAATAGCAGGCTCTGAAATTGAGGCAACAATTAATAGCCTACCAACTAAAAAAAGTCCAGGACCAGATGGATTCACAGCTGAATTCTACCAGAGGTACAAGGAGGAGTTGGTACCATTCCTTCTGAAACTATTCCAATCAATAGAAAAAGAGGGAATCCTCCCTAACTCATTTTATGAGGCCAATATCATCCTGATACCAAAGCCTGGCAAGGACACAACAAAAAAAGAGAATTTTAGACCAATATCCCTGATGAACATCGATGCAAAAATCCTCAATAAAATACTGGCAAACCGGATTCAGCAACACATCAAAAAGCTTATCCACCATGATCAAGTGGGCTTCATCCCTGGGATGCAAGGCTGGTTCAACATTCACAAATCAATAAACATAATCCAGCATATAAACAGAACCAAAGACAAGAACCACATGATTATCTCAATAGATGCAGAAAAGGCTTTTGACAAAATTCAACAGCCCTTCATGCTAAAAACGCTCAATAAATTCAGTATTGATGGAACGTACCTCAAAATAATAAGAGCTATTTATGACAAACCCACAGCCAATATCATACTGAATGGGCAAAAACTGGAAAAATTCCCTTTGAAAACTGGCACAAGACAGGGATGCCCTCTCTCACCACTCCTATTCAACATAGTGTTGGAAGTTCTGGCTAGGGCAATCAGGCAAGAGAAAGAAATCAAGGGTATTCAGTTAGGAAAAGAAGAAGTCAAATTTTCCCTGTTTGCAGATGACATGATTGTATATTTAGAAAACCCCATTGTCTCAGCCCAAAATCTCCTTAAGCTGATAAGCAACTTCAGCAAAGTCTCAGGATACAAAATTAATGTGCAAAAATCACAAGCATTCTTATACACCAGTAACAGACAAACAGAGAGCCAAATCAGGAATGAACTTCCATTCACAATTGCTTCAAAGAGAATAAAATACCTAGGAATCCAACTTCCAAGGGATGTAAAGGACCTCTTCAAGGAGAACTACAAACCACTGCTCAGTGAAATCAAAGAGGACACAAACAAATGGAAGAACATACCATGCTCATGGATAGGAAGAATCAATATCGTGAAAATGGCCATACTGCCCAAGGTAATTTATAGATTCAATGCCATCCCCATCAAGCTACCAATGAGTTTCTTCACAGAATTGGAAAAAACTGCTTTAAAGTTCATATGGAACCAAAAAAGAGCCCACATTTCCAAGACAATCCTAAGTCAAAAGAACAAAGCTGGAGGCATCACGCTACCTGACTTCAAACTATACTACAAGGCTACAGTAACCAAAACAGCATGGTACTGGTACCAAAACAGAGATATAGACCAATGGAACAGAACAGAGTCCTCAGAAATAATACCACACATCTACAGCCATTTGATCTTTGACAAACCTGAGAGAAACAAGAAATGGGGAAAGGATTCCCTATTTAATAAATGGTGCTGGGAAAATTGGCTAGCCATAAGTAGAAAGCTGAAACTGGATCCTTTCCTTACTCCTTATATGAAAATTAATTCAAGATGGATTAGAGACTTAAATGTTAGACCTAATACCATAAAAATCCTAGAGGAAAACCTAGGTAGTACCATTCAGGACATAGGCATGGGCAAAGATTTCATGTCTAAAACACCAAAAGCAACGGCAGCAAAAGCCAAAATTGACAAATGGGATCTCATTAAACTAAAGAGCTTCTGCACAGCAAAAGACACTACCATCAGAGTGAACAGGCAACCTACAGAATGGGAGAAAATTTTTGCAATCTACTCATCTGACAAAGGGCTAATATCCAGAACCTACAAAGAACTCAAACAAATTTACAAGAAAAAAACAAACAACCCCATCAAAAAGTGGGCAAAGGACATGAACAGACATTTCTCAAAAGAAGACATTCATACAGCCAACAGACACATGAAAAAATGCTCATCATCACTGGCCATCAGAGAAATGCAAATCAAAACCACAATGAGATACCATCTCACACCAGTTAAAATGGCAATCATTAAAAAGTCAGGAAACAACAGGTGCTGGAGAGGATGTGGAGAAATAGGAACACTTTTACACTGTTGGTGGGATTGTAAACTAGTTCAACCATTATGGAAAACAGTATGGCGATTCCTCAAGGATCTAGAACTAGATGTACCATATGACCCAGCCATCCCATTACTGGGTATATACCCAAAGGATTATAAATTATGCTGCTATAAAGACACATGCACATGTATGTTTATTGCAGCACTATTCACAATAGTAAAGACTTGGAATCAACCCAAATGTCCATCAGTGACAGATTGGATTAAGAAAATGTGGCACATATACACCATGGAATACTATGCAGCCATAAAAAAGGATGAGTTTGAGTCCTTTGTAGGGACTTGGATCCAGCTGGAATCCATCATTCTTAGCAAACTATCACAAGAACAGAAAACCAAACACCGCATGTTCTCACTCATAGGTGGGAACTGAACAATGAGATCACTCGGACTCAGGAAGGGGAACATCACACACCGGGGCCTATCATGGGGAGGGGGGAGGGGGGAGGGATTGCATTGGGAGTTATACCTGATGTAAATGACGAGTTGATGGGTGCAGCACAGCAACATGGCACAAGTATACATATGTAACAAACCTGCACGTTATGCACATGTACCCTACAACTTAAAGTATAATAATAATAAATAAATAAATAAATAAAAAAGAAATACCTATTTTATTTAAGTGAAGTCAAATTAGTTCCTGTTACTTGTAACCAAAGAGACCTGACTAATATAGCTTGGCAGATGGTGGGATAAAGCACAAAACAGAAAGGAACTGAATTTCTCAGCCTAACAGGTGGCAGGAATGATGCACCCAGTCCCATTCTTTTAGACCTGCCCACCCACTACCTTTCCATCCCACTCAGCAGACGAATTTCCATTTTTTTCAATCCAGAATGGGAAACAAATGAAAGAAACAAAACCTTCTAAATTATTAGCACAAGCCAAATGGAGCTGGACAGCCTCCAGCTACCCACTCAGCCGCCCTCAAGCAGCTGTCTCCAAGAGCTAAATGAGAACAACCATGACAATAAGAATTCAGCTTTGGAGCACATAGGAGCCTTTCCTGGAGCCAGTGAGGTGGAACACTGAGTCAGCCAAGGGAGTGGGAAAGGGTTTTGGGGATGAGAAGTTTGAGCAACAAAGGTGGGAACTGGAAAAAAAAAAAAGAGGCTGATGGGCAGAACGACCAAATACCTTCTTTAACCTCTTTAAGAGCTCTATTAGTCACTATTAAATGAGTCAGTGACAATTTGCAGCCAAGAAGAAAAAGAAAAATGCCAAACTCACTTATTGGTATATCTCCATGCCTACTAGCCGCCCCACACTGGCAACAGGCATATATTAGATGAACAACATCATCTTTAATGAATTACACAGAACTAAGCTGTATTTGGACTGTGAGCGCCTGTAATCATATCTTGTTCAACTTTGTATCACCAGTAACTAGCCTGATTCTTGGCTTAGAATTGGCACTGAATATATGCTTAGTAAATGTGATTACATTTACTTGAGTGCGCTGTCAAAATGCCCATTATTGGTGCCGGAGCTTAGGAATATCCTCTTGATTATTGCAACCAGAGGTGAATGCCTAATACTAATACATGGAACCCTTGTTTCTGCCCAAAAGAAGGAAAATTAAAAAGCTACTTTTCTACCAGGAAGGTTTAAAATGATGCCTCTATACTGCAGCATAACTAGGAAGACAAAACATAGAAAGAGGGCCTAAAGCATTCGGACTATAAAGAGATAAGAGTTTCAGTTCCAAGCCAAGTGAGACAATGAAGCATTCCCTACATAACTGGAATGCATTTCTCCAAAATGCCACCCTACCCATGTTTCCTTCCACACTGCCCATATGCCCATCAGCATCATAGGCTTTCATTGTTTGATTAAGAGAGCTTGTGAGTGTTCCACAAGGGTTGAACAATTGGAGAATGTCCATTTAAGACAGTTCAAATGGAGCTCAGCAAAGCCACACTTCTGATGGACAACCCACCAATGACAGGTGGGCTAGAAGCCGTCACCAAAAGGATCTCACCAGGCACACAAAAGGGCTAATGTAACTTCCTAGCCCAGATACTGGGTATTGCTTCCTGGGATGTTGTTGGGTGGTCCGGAGGATTGCTCTGACTTCCAGGAGGATCCACTGCACTGCACTGGGAATCAGTGATCTTTGGTTGCTGACTTTATTCTTCTACCTGTGGTTCCTTTAGGGGGACCCCTCCTCCAGCTACTTCTCTATGCCCAAATTCCATTCCATTTTCTACTTCCCTCCAGGTCTCACTGACCCTCATTCCAATCTCCTAGGAGCAAGATCATCTGATCTTTTTGCTTCCCTTTCCAGCAGGTTATTCTGATATAATCTTTAGGTCCACTGTGCTCTAGGGCTGACCTTGGGATTCTCAGCCTTTCCTCTCTTAATTAGTCTCTTCTAACAAAAAAGCTTTTCCTTTTAAAATTTATTTCTCCTACAGACCCCAGTAGCCTATCTTGGAAATCAGAAAACCTCAATTTGAGTCTTTTTCCTCTTTACATTTCTGCTATACCAATTTTCATTCTTCTCAAGGTAGTGTGAATATTTCAACAGTCTAAGGAACATGTCACTCATCTACAAGTAGATGCTGAAGATAAATAGACTCATTTCTTGATATTATCTTCACAAACCATCTTAACAGGAACCAAGATACCAGCATTTTGCAAAATCTTTTGCAGGAAGAAACCTTGGCAATATTATTTCTGAAGATGGTACCTAAAGGAATTCCAAGTAGGACCATAAAAAGAAATTTTAAACCACTTGTAGTCTTTTCTAAAGTTTTGTAGACAAAATCTGAAGTCCCCGAATCCTAGCTTGGAACGAGGCTTCTGATGCATAGACGCCCAAGAGACACCTCAGAAAAAGCAAACTCTTAGTCACTGGCGAGGCTTCGCCCCCTTCTTGCTCTCTCAAGTTTTCTGTCCTAGTGAAAGTAGCTGGTATGTATGAAAATTGCAAGAATAATATTTCAGGCTGAAGTCAAGGCTCGTTGTTGAGCGTCTACTCCCTCCTATCTTCACTTTGGGGCTCCCTTTGACTCCTCGGACTTCCAAATGATGATGAGTCTAATAACCCAGATGTCCTCCAACATCAATGCTATATGATGCGGAAAGAACAATGAAAGAGAGGAAAAGAGAAGAAGAGAGGGAAAAGACAGCCTTTTAACCCTCTTGTTTCTTCCAATCCAGTTACATCCCTCTCAGAGAAGTTCCACTGGGTATGACTCAAATATTCTATGTTTTCTTTTATCTAATCAAAGTTTCTTTTTCTGAATTTGCACTGTCTAGTGTGATAGCCACTAGCCACATGTTTAAATTTAAATTTCAACTAATTAAGATAAAATTACAAATTCAGTTCCTCAATCACTTTAGCCACATTTCAAGAAGTCTAGAGCCACAAATAATAGCTACTCTTTGGAGAGCACGATATAGAATATTTCCATCATTATGGAAAATCCTAATGGAGAGCACTGTAAGTGTGGACAGTGAGAGAGTGGGGAGTCCTTAGAATGCAGAGTTCCTTAGAACTTAATGAATGTGACCGATAAAGCAGATTCAGCTAGTAATGGTAGTAGTAGTAATAGCTTAACATTTATAGAACACCTCTCTAAGTTGTTACAAGGATTATTTTCACTTTACAGAAGGGATTAGGAAGACTATGGTGTTGTGGAGTTTGAATCCAGCAAGTCAGGTTCCAAGAGCCCATTTTCTTCACTATGCTTAGATATGCAATATAGAAAAAGTATCGACAGGACCTGAAAGAAGAGTCACCCACACCAAACCAAACAGAGCCTACTACAGTGATATTTGAAAACGAGTAAGTCTATGCTCTTGCAAATACTGGCTACAGGTTTCCATCTGCTACTTAGAGAAAGGGTTAGGACATCCATATCAGAATCCAGCAATGTATCCTTTGTATAGATGTCAGTTGTAAAGTGCATGTTCATTATTATTCCATAATCTCTAATTATACCTTAGCTGTCATCCTAGCCTTCCTAGATTCTAAGTTTCAAGGAGGTGGGGATTATGCCTATCTTTAACATGACTATATCCCCAATATTTAACACCGGTATTTAACATAGTATAGAGTATGTAATAGTCTCTCAACACATATTTTTGCATGAATAATAAGAGAATAAAAAAATAATCTTTCTAAGTTTTTTTTCTTTCCAAGACCTACCTGATCATAAAGTCAGGACTTTGGTGTGTACAGTAGGCAAAAAAAAGAAACTCAGTACCCTTTTCAGAATGACTTTCTCATGTAATGGGCATTTGTTGATTTAGTAACTCAGACTACATTCTCTCTTCCTATGGTACAACACCCGAATTTCTATTTAGGGAATGAATAATTCCCATCGTGTGCAATCTTAGAGTATTATCAGTCAAGGATATCTGTATTCCTCTAGCCAAATGGCAAGCCAACGTAAACCAACTCTCCTTCCAGACAGAGACTGCTAAGTGGAGCTGCACAAACTTAAATGATCAGTTGGAACACATTCATTCAAAGTGTGATGCCCATATGATTGTCCTTTCATTTCTGCACCTGAATCCCTAGAACTCTCCTGATTTCTTTCTCTTCTGCATCTATTTTCTCAGCTTTTCCTTCAGGTCTATGAGTACCCTGCATCCTCCCCAAACAAAACAAAGTAAAACAAAATGTTGTTCATTAAGTTAGCCAAGTTAGTTTTTTCTTTCTTTAAACCCCCAAATTCATCTAAGAAATCTTTTTCCTACTTGCACCCTCATACAACCCAGGGTTGGCCACATAATTTGTGGAGCCCAGTGCACTATGAAAATTTGGAACCCCAGGTACAAAAACAGGGTAACAGTGTCATTAAAGGTACTAAAATATAAAGCTCTTTCCTTTCTTCTGTAGTCTCTCTCAGTGCTCATCATAAAGTTTGTTCTTTTATATATAATGCTTGAAGTAAAGAAATATTGTAATTTTAAATTATTATCATAAACTTTATCATTTATCTTCATTGTATAATGCCTGTGTTAAGTGCAGTAGCATACCATTTAACTGATATCCAGAATTGCCAAAATTACACAATTCTCATTTCATAGTTCATATACGTGTATGTATTTTGTTCTTACTAGAATAGTGATTAAACAAGAAAACTTACTCAAACTGATTTTATTTCACTTCTTGAAACATATACATTACACTTTTGGACTTAGTGATGAGTAAAGAAAGAACTAAAAGGAATGAGAATTACAGAAACCTTCCCTTTTATGTCACCATTCCCAGCCTGAGTTTCAGGGATGTAACAGAAGTAAAAAAATAATATCATAATGTTTTTTGGTCATTCATATTTATTGGAACATCATTGCTTTCCTTTTGCATTCAATACAAGTTCTGGGTAAAATAGAAAGTATAGGCTCTTAGGCTGTCAGTGCCCTTGTTTACTCAGTTGTAAATGTACTACAGTTAACCTTATATAGGCTTTGAATCTCACTGAACTTCCACACAGTGTGGATCCACCAGAATTCTATCCTCACGGGGCGTCAGGAAGGCTATATATGGATGGGGTGTCAAGGAACAGCAGCAAATACACATTGCCTTTATCTCCTCTGCTTTCACACCTACTCTATTATTCCATTGAACTTGGCTTACGACATGTAAGTTCAAAAATAAAATTATTGAGAATGTCAGAATAATGACAGCAGACTACTTCTGGGCATGGGATCCCATGCAGCTGCCCAGTACGATGCTACACCCTGACATCACAACTTGCATTTGGACCAACAGTAGTCAAGCTACCTATCCTTTCATCAGCTTACGCCCTCAATTCTGCTTGACCTGTGGATATCTCATTGCAAGAAGATGTCCCTGCATGATGGTTCACTCTGTCCTTTGTGTGAGAATCACTGAGAATAAGAGAAGATGGAGTTTCAAACAAGGGTTTGTGCTTTTCCTATTTAAATGAGTTTCAGAGAAGCCTCTATAGCCTCACTTAGGAAGGAACAAAGAAAAACTCCTGAACATTCTACTGCTTTCTATAAAGGTAAATGAAGGGACATTTCACTGGGCAGGAGAGGATCCAATAGTGACCGTCTAGGAGAAGAGATTAGAACATTACAGGAAATATCCTCAGAGAGAAGACCAGAGAGTGACCCTCCTCATTCCCAAAACCTCCATTCTGTCCTCCTATGGCAATTCAGATGCTATAACATTTAAATCCCAAAATCATATGATTTTGAATTGGAAGGGACCTTTGAAGTCATCAGATACAACTCTTTCATTTTACAGATGAGGGTAGGTGACTTTCCTGATGTCAACATGCCAGTTACTAGTAGCACCAGGCAAGGGTCTTAATTATTAACTTTTACTCCCATAATTAGCCAAAGTATTCATTCTCCTAAAGATGAAAATAAAGGGTATACTGTATTATTTTATTTTTATAGCATTCTTGAAATGACAAAATTATAAAAATTGAGAACAGATTAGTGATGACCGGGGGGTAGAGGTAAAAGAAGGTGGAGGGAAGTGAATGTGTCTATAAAAAAGAAGTGGAGGGTCTTTGTGGTGAATCTGTGTCTTGTTGTATCAATATTAATATCCTGGTTAAAATATTGTACTATAATACTAGAAGACACTCATTTGGGGTAACAGGGGAAAGAATACATGGGATCTCTGTATTATTTCTTACAATTACATGTATCTACAATTATCTCAAAATTAAAAGTTTAAAGTAAAAAATTAATAAAAGACACATTTAAAGTTTGACTTTCTTCACTTAAATAATAAAGAAGCCAAATACTTGGCTAAATTGATAATAATTGAACTATTGAAATGAATCCCATTCTCTTACATGAATGATTTGATGTTGTACCTGGATTTTTATTTTGTATGCCATTCCTGCTTTTTGTATCACTATTAGACCTTACTTTTCAGAGTCACCTCTTTTCGTAGTCTATCTGACAACACTCATCCAAGAGGGCAAGAAGTCATAACCCCAGAATGCACACAATGGAGATGACATGGATGCCACTGGTGACCAAGACTGTTTAGAATCCAGACAGATGATGAGCATCAGGCAGCACATCTAGATGACGTTGTTTTGTCTCTCTGGGATGTCTCAATGCAGGAGAATAAAAATTTTAGAAAAAGATCTTCATTGAATGCAAACCTAATGAAGATTAGTAAGGCCATTTGGAGCTGTTAGAACCCATTTTGAAAGACCAGAGAAATAGAGTGTTCCAAATGTGTCAGCCTCATCTTAAACTAAATGAATCATTAAAGGATGGTGTCACTTCTCTGAGTAAACACACTCAGCCATCTGTACCAACTACCATCAAAGAATTATTCCTTCCTTGATCAGACATCCCCTCCATCATAGATGTTTTGGAATATAACTTTAAGGAAAGAGAGAGAGAATGGAAGCATTAAAATTCACAACAAGAATAATAAATTGGCTTCAAAGGAAGTTCTAAACAAGGAAGTTCTTTGTTCCACAGAATTCCCAGTGGGTCACCTTTGATTCTATTTGGAGGTACAGCTAAAGTACATTGAGGAAGAACCAGAGTATATTCAAGGGTGGATGTACAATGCCTTTTCACAGACATGATTGCTTTGTAAACAATCATGAAAAAGAGTTTACATATATTATTAGAGTAATTAGGTGTATAGATACATAAACAAAAAATATCAGCTCACCACTTTGGGTGTATCCATATTTTGATTTTATTCTAGAATTTGAGACAAAACAAAGGTATTTTGGTAAATGTGGACTTATTGACTTAAGAAAAAAATCTTTTTCCTTCTACGAAAAAGAGGAAATACAACCTTTGTTTCTCTTATTTATTCATTGATTCCTTTCATTCCCAATTCCTCTGCATATGCACTATATTAAGCTTTGGGGATACAGCTGTGAATAATAATAACAGCAACAGAAGTTTATATAGTTTACATAGGCATGAGACACTATTCTCACAAATATTAAATCACACAGTTTTTCTAATAGCCCTGTGAGGTAGATATTACTATCATCCTTGTTATATGGCTCAAAAGGCCTAACTTTCCCAAGGTTACAAAGCTAACCGATAGTGAAGCTGAGATTTGAACACAGTAATCCTAGCTCCAGAACCAAATTCTTAACTGCTCCACTTAGGTAAAGATTCACTGATACCGCTCCAATTTCATGGAGCTTTTTGGTTTATCAGGGGAGACAGACATTAAACTAATATTGTTCATGAATATTAACAAATGGAAGTTTAGGGCATAGTGAGAATTAGCCAAGGAGAAATGGTCCTCTCATTCTCTTTTCCCAAAATATCTTACCCCTCCACCTTGTTGGGACAGACTCCTGTTCACTTTCATGGTTTTTCTCATTGGTTAAATCAAGCACGGAACAGGTACTTGCCTTGTGCTGGATCCTGGCTATCTTCAGCATAACACATCTGGAAACTTGTAAATTCTCCATAAGGAAAATTATCTCTGGTCCATGATAAACAGCAAAGCTGTAAAACGTGCCTGGCAACCGGGTGTCAATTTCCAAGCTTCTTCTTATGGGCATTTAAAAAAATCTTGCTGCTAGTATTTTATACTTCTTGCTGCTGATATTTCCACTGAAAATGATTTTATTAATGCGAGGATTCAAAAGGACAACGTGAAGTGAAATTTAAGTAACTTTTTCACATTACAATAAACCTTCATGTGGGAACTGATAGTTAGAGCTCAATCTTCTTTGCTCATTGAGGGCACCACAAGCCTAATTAACACTGGCTCGCAATCAAGGTTATTATTTGGTGGCTACTCCCTCCACGGACCTGCCACCACAGCATTTCTGACCCTACATCTTGTTTTCAAGTTCACACAATAGATCTTTTCTAAAATGTCTCTCTTTCCCTTATGAGAATGAAACTAGTGGTATTAGCTCTCTCCCCTACTGCTTTTCTTTGCAGATTCCCTTTTTTTTATTTCTAGGGCTCTCTCTGGAATGAAAGTACTTTTTCTATTTTGCAAAGGCCTCCTTTCACACTGGAAAAATTGGAATTTGGTACTAAGTAAAGTGGAGGCCCTCTGACAGTAAAATGATTAGAAAGCACTTTGTTCAGAATTCTAATCCCCTGCCCCACTGTGAGAACAGGATTACTCCCCAGAACACGTTCAAGGGGCCCTGCAGGAAACTGGAAGAACACAGGCCTCAGAGTGAGACGGGTTTAATTTTAAATTCTAAATCCGATACTTTCTAGTGCATGACCTTGGACGAGTTAGCTGAACCCTCTAAGCCTAAGTTTCCTCACCTGCAAAATAGAGGTACTAAAGTCTACTTAGCAAAGTTGTTTTAAAGATTCAGCGAGTGCAGGACAGGGTCTACAAAAAACGTATGTGTTTTTTTTTTTTCTTGTTTGTGTTGGGGGAAGATGAAGATCAACGCCAGCAGGTAGAGCAATCAGACAGAGAGTGAAAGTAAGACCACTCTGTAAAGACCCAGGGTGTGGAGGTCTAGGAATTAGTGACAGCAAGAAACTCATGACCACAGCACAGGCACCTAGTCTGGACTGTAGTTGAGGGGGTCCATGATGAACATCACCTGCCAGTTCTGGAGACAGACCTGAGTTCAATCCAGTCTCTACCACTTTCTAGTTATATGATCAATCTTTCCTTCTCCTACAAGTTGGGGGAATTGATATCTGTTTCAAAAGGTCATTACAAAAATAGTAATAATAAATAGTAATAATAATAATAATAAAAGTCCGGGCACACCTGTAATCCCAGCACTTTGGGAGGCCGAGGCAGGCAGATCACCTGAGGTCAAGAGTTTGAGACCCGCCTGCCCAACATAGCGAAACTCTGTTTCTGCCAAAAAAAAAAAAAAAAAAAAAAAGGGAAAGTCATTATAAGAGTTAAGTTAGACAATATTTGCAACATGCTTAACCCAATGCATGGCACATGGAACTCTCTTAATAACTGATAACTGTTTTTATTATTATTGGTAGCAATTAAATGCCAGTTTTACCTTAATTAAATTTTTAAATTTTTCCAGGCCTCAATTTTCTCACCTCTAAAATTAGATGTAATAGAAGCTACTTTGTTTGGTTATTGTTAGAATTGAGACAACCCACTTGAAAACAGATGTTAATATACTTGGCACCTAGTGGGTAATCAATAAATTGTTTCTTTTCTTGCCCATTCTGATTATTATAATCATAGCCAGTAATTGCCCCCTTGACTTCATGAAAATGTACCTCAATGAATGAATATTCTGTTACTTGCATCTACTTCTCACAGTTTCTTTGTATTTCTCTCCACCTCTTAGAGATCGTGGTGTTTTTTGTTTGTTTGTTCGTTTTCTGTCATTCTTAGAATGGGCCCTTAGTGTAGCAAAATTGCTGGTGACCTGGAAGATGTGTCTAAAGTTTCCCAGGAAGATCTTCCTTACAAAAAATGTCTCTGCCACAGATCCCACATTTTTACTATTAGTAATTTATTTCACCATGTTCTCTATGAAACAGAAATTCATTTTAACATTGCAGTTGGAGTGAGTTTTATCAGAAAACTCTGCTTCTTGACAGGAAAGCTCAGGATCCTATAAGGGACTGGATGCTGGAGTAAATGAAGGGTGAGAACACAGAAGAAAAAGCTTTACCAGGAAAGACAGGCAAAGGTGGCAGTTCTCAAAGGACACCAACTTCATATTTTTACAGTGTTTTAAGGAATAGATCAAGGCCGTCTAGAGTTACCCTCTGTTCTCTCCTCCCCCCCATCCCCCACTTTCTTTCCCTCTCTCCATCCATCTCTTTCTCCCTTCCTTCCTTTTCTGATTTATATTTATTTTGTACATTTAAATAACCGCAACTGATTTCTCTTTCTCTACCAGAGTACTGGAATTCACATTTCTTTCCATCTAAATAACTGTACCTGCTTTCTCTTTTTCTATCAGAGTGTTTTAAACTGGTTCCCATTTCCCCTTCTTAGTTTCAGACACCATTTTTATTTCATTTGCAATCTATATGCTGACACAGCACCATTCCCCTCCCTCTCTTTTCCCTTTTATATCAAACACTATGCAGAAAATTCATCCGTCTCAGTGTCAAATGCCAGATCCACTTTGGATATGCATTATTTTTGTTCAATGTAGGCTTTATTCCCACTTTTTCCCATAAACCACCACGCCACCTTCTCTCTCTCTCTCTCTCTCTCACACACACACACACACACACACACACACACAGGCTTGTTCCCTACCATTACCTGCCCAATAAATCAAGAAACTGTCTATTTTTTATACCATTTGGAGATGGGTGGAAATATTAGATGGTGAAAACTGGATCAGTTCAGAATGAATTAGTGCCCAAAAGCTAGAAAGCATGGAAGCTGGAAGCTTATCTAATCAGATTTCTTTTTTTCTTCCTCTGAAACTTATCCCAGCTTTTGAATTTGTAAAGTGAACGAATAATTTGGTGAGAAACAGATTTCTCGGAAGATTTGCATCATCTTCAGCTTCTCTTTAGGCTGAATTTTCAACTAAGAACACTCTTGTCTTCTAGCAGTTCGAGAAATTCAGGTCCAGGGAAACAGAATTGACTCACAACCAAAGGACACACAGCTGAAGGAAACACATGTGCTATCAGAAATATTAGGTGAGTCTGTAATTATCTCCATTTGAGTCCAGTTTAAGCCTAATACAGAGATCAATGTCTACTCTGGTGTTAACTTTCATTGGATTGAAGATTTGACACGTAATCTGTGACCAAAATTATTGGAGAGTTCAACTGAAGAAATGCCCCCAACCATGAATCCAAAAACAAATAATTCCTTGGGGACACAAATGTGAAGTGCTTTGGTATATGATAATTACATTCCTTTGTCTCACTATGCCCATTAGACTCCAGTCTCTTTGAAGGAAGGTTGTGTGTGTGTTACTAATAATCCTGACCATTGAGCCCCCAGCACAGTGCACATGGCAGGTTTGTGGTAAATGCTTTTTGTGGTGAACTGAATTGAACTTAGTGGATGTTTGCAAAGCCAATCTTAATGAATGATGCTCAAGATGAATAGATTAAGGTTCAAAATACAATAGCTAGCCTCTTGTCACCTTCTGCTATGTAGTCCCAGCCAGGTTCAACACACATCTAGACTCAATTTAAAGGCAGATACAGTGGCCAGAGAAAAATTGCCTTTCTCTCAGGTTATTTTCCATTTCTTTTTTCCTTTTGCAACAGTATTATGCATGTTATACTTATTTGGTTTGTTGCTTCACTGAATTGTGCAATGCAGTATCACCGGACTATAAGTTGAGACAGTCAATTTATGTGCAACCAGAAAGATCCTCGGAAGCAGTCATGTTGCACTGAAACAGCTTTGTCCTGACAGGAGGCTATTAGCAATGAGTTCCATCACTTCCAGGAAGATTTGCCTTTCTCAGACTGCAACATGGTTATCCTTTGGAGTATCATTTTTTATAGACACCTGGGGGAATCAGGAATCCTGATTTCCATTTCTGCTTTTTCCCATACTTAGCTTTCGGAGTTTGAACAGGTCATTAAACCACTCTGGACCTCTCCAGAGACACTATAAATTTGTGCTTTTGCATGGATTATCTCATATTTTTTCCTTAATACAGTTGTTTAGGCTAAATGTTTCTATTCTTATACTATGGATTTTTTCAACAGCAAACATTTTTAAGCACCAGCCATGTGCCTTGCACTGTCACATCCTAGGAATGATCAATCTTAAGACTCACAGGAGTTTTGTAGTAAGGTCATCATTACCTGTAAATTTTTTCTGGTGATGGTGTTCTAGGTAATTTTAATCAAACCTCTCAACGAAGACAACAAAGGGAAGGGTTGAAGTATAAAAAGCACCTTTTTTAAAGTACCTAAAAGTTCACAGCATCTCAAGAATGACTCAGCCACAATCTAGGAGGAGCTGAGGATCCGGAAAGTAAGTGTAGCACTCAAAGCAGCATTTGTCCTCAGCATGGTTACCTACTTGGAAGAAATAGCTTCAAAACAAAGCTGTGGTTCTGGTGACCTTAAAAGATGAGGAGGGAAAAATAAAATCCCAGGACTTTCCCAGGCTGGGGGAGTCTGACAACCCCTGCACATTAAGTTGAGATCTCCGAAGGGCTCCAGTCTCAGGAGTAAACTAGTAATAAAACAACACTTGTTGAACTGGTAGCCCAGGTTCATAGCAACCAGGAGGTCCAGGGAACTTCAAAGAATATACTCTGATGAATGTTATCCAAGATTAGGATTACCCCCAAGCCCTTGGAAGAGGCCAACAAAAATCTTCTTTGGAGAAAAGTAGCTTTATCCTAGGCCTCCAGTTATTTATGTAAATATTTTTAAATATAATGTCCAGTACATAAATATAACCAGACAGCCAGGAAACATGATACCACAAGCAAGACAAGCAGAAAAAAACAGAAACACATGTATCATCTTAATGTTGGAATGACTAAGTCAAGGGTTTGCATGGAGGGAACCTATAAAGGAGTGGAGAAGGGACACATGGAAGGGAAGGCAGCCAATAAAAAGCATACATCCAGATAGTTACTGCTATGGGAGATTGGAGCTCAGTCCTGCTAGGGACCTCTGGGATCCAGCGAAGACACAAACTTCAGAGTTATCCACCTTAAGGTGAAGACAGCAGTGGCAAAGCTTCTCCCAGTTGATGTTAGTTGCCTAATACTTCTGACCTATGGGTTTAGACCACCACAGAAAGCCTCCAAACAAAGAGATGCAGTCTGGCACTGGGCCAGCATGCACTCAAATGGTAAGGTCTGAGGAACTAGGGGTGAGGCAACAAGGGTATTTTCTATACTCACAAAAACTTGATATCCTTAAGTTATCAGACATAAACAATAAAATAACACATTTTGCCTACCATGTTTAAAGAATAAAAGGCATGCTTAAAATATCTATAAGAAATAGGAAAGTTAAGAATTTACACAGCAAATTTGAAGAGGAACTTCTACAAAACTTCTAAAACTTAAATTGCAATAACTGAAATTAAGAACTAAATTACTATATTTAACTTTGTTAGACCCAGCTGAAGAGAGAATTGGTGAGCTGGAAAATAGTTCAGAAGATATTTTAGCAAATGTAGCACAAAGAAACCAAAATACAGAGTATATTTTTTAAAAAGTAAAGTATATAGAAGATACTACAAGACTTTCTAACACATATTTAAAGTAGATGACCAGAAGGAGAGGCGGAAAAGAATGGAATGGAAGCAGTATTTGAAAAGATAATGGCAGATGATTTCCAGAAATGGGAAATTAAACTCAAGGCTTACAGGTGCAAATTGTATGCTCTTTCATGGTGTTTGGAAGAGACTTGGATCCCTTTATCACAAACTTTATTCATTTAACATTTACCTTTATTTTCCCTTATTTATTCTTATTATATATACTTTCCCTGAAAAAGTCTGGTCCTCAGAAGAATGATGATGAGGTAGCTCCCCAATCTCTTATAGAAAGAAATAGGGTAGAGGACTTACTGAGTAATTCATAAAGAGTTCATTACAATGCCAACAGATTCATGCCACAGTGAAGTGTTTTTTTAAATAGTGCTATGAGAACACAGAGCAGGAAGCAACTAATTCTGCCACTGAAAGTTTGAAAATCCTTCACTAAGGAGATGACACTTCAATTGGGTCACAAAGAGTCTTGAGGGATGAGTGGGAGTTTGTCAGAATAATAAAGTGGAATGGGCATTGCAGGGAGAAGGAAGAAAATATGTGCAGTCACCAAGACATGGTAAGTGAGGGAATGGTAAGGAAAAGGAAGCAATGCATATGGCTGGAGGACAGATTATATGATAGGGAGGAAGAAAGGTCTGGTGAAAAATTAAGGTGACATGTAAATGGAATGGATATTCCTTTAAGGAATTTGGATTTTATCCTATAGGCCAATATTTCTCCAACTGAAGTCCATGGACCCTTTAGGCAGAGAAAGTGAGGGCACACTTTTGGGATGCATAGTTTCTCTCAGAAAAGCTTTTTTTCCCACTTAGTTTGAGGAGAATTTAAACAAAATAAAACAAAAACAAAAATCTTAAGATGAATACATATCTTTTCTGGATCATTTAATAACAAACATGTTTACTGCCCATGGTTACATTATAGTCACCTTGGATATAGTATGGGAATTGAATACTCAATGGGTTCCATTTTATAAATAAATGATCGTATACTAACTATAAAACTGTCAAGAGTGATAGAGTCCATTGTATATTAGAGATTTTCTGCCTCATTTTTTCAAGTATTCAAACATGATTTTAAAACTAATAACTCCATGCAGTCCAAGCAAAATACTGCACCACCAGTTTGCAACCCTGACCTAAAGTGATAGTTTTCAACTTTGAATGTGCTAGTAAGTGTATTTCATTGTATGGGGTTAGATCGGCACATCAAGTGACAAAATGACAATTGTCCTACAAAGAATTCACTGTAATTGTGTTGAATTATTTTACCAGTTATAATAACAAAACTGTTATTTCTGATTGATAATTGAAATAAAACACATTTTCCAAAAATATGACTTTTGTTTCTTAAGGTAGACAATAAATTGAAACTCATGTGAAGTCATCATAATAATATTGCAGAGAGGAGTAATCCCCTCCCCTGCTTTAAGTGTTTCTGGCTTATAACAAATGAACAGAGACAGATTTATTAAGCAAATGCTTTGTTTATGCCAAGTAAAGGCCAAATAACATCATAGGACACTGTATAAAGGAGGCTTTTGCTGTAGTTTAAATAGGCTTTCTTCTAAATTTTAGACAAAATGGAAACAATGATAGAAAATTTGATTTATGGCTAAGCTACTTAAAAATGGTCTGAATGAGTCACTTCCATTATTTACTGATGTCTTTCCACTGGCTCTGTGCTGGGACTATGAATATTTTTTCAACAACTATAGGAAACCAAAAGTAACTTCAAATATTGTTTTCCTGTTCATGAGTCCAGTAATAATTGGATTAGGTAATTGTTTAATGCAGATTTAAATATGCCATAATGATAACCTTATCTTTAAGTCAACTAAGACAGATTCATAGGGATCAAGGAATGGCTCATTAAAATTGGCATTTGATGATGACTCCACAGGCAGAATTAGGGTAAGTGGGTGATCTGAATACCCTAAAACAGTAACCAAAACTGTGATGCTACTTAATGTCGTTATGAACAACATTCTTCAGTAAACAGCATTGCCCACTTTACTACTTTTAAATTTAAGGTACAGAAGGAGATTAAAGATAGAACGTGGAATATAGAAAGATTTAGCTTTAGCTTTGTGCTATTAATCTTTCACATAATTAGAATTTTATTGATTTTTATCTTTTTTATGTTTAATTGTATATCTGTTTCTGGATTTAGATTTGTATATTATCCATGAGGAAAAGAAGTCATTATATCTAGTCTTATGTGTCTGTAGGCTTTATTAATATTACAATAAATAATTTAAGTCAATGCTGGGAGTTTGAAAGAATTACTTTTTCCTTTAAAAGAGAACCATTATCTTAGGACCTAGGTTATTATTAGAAGATTTAAAAAGGGGAGTAGGTAATCAGGTTTTTATTTTACATTTACCCTTAGCCATCATATGAAGCTTAGGATGGGAAGAGGCAAGATCAGAGGCAGTCGTCCCACTAGGAAGCTCTTCCAGGAAGCCAGTCCAGAGGTGATGAGAAGTTTGACAAAAGATGTTGTTTTAGGGTGGTAGAGGAGGGGCTTGAAATGTAGCATGAAAGGTAGATCCCTATGGCTCCCTTCCTTTTATGTACCATGATTTGAGATACATTCCACAAGGGTACATGGCAAGGGTTAAGGAACAGGCATCCGTGAGGAAGAGGGTAACTAACAAGCCTAATCAAGACACCAAGAAGGGGGCACCCAAGATGGCCAAATAGGAACAGCTAAAGCCTCCAGCTTCCAGCATGAGTGACACAGAAGATGGGTGATTTCTGCATTTTCAACTGAGGTACTGGGTTCATCTCACTGGGCGTGTCAGACAGTCGGTGCTGGTCAGTGGGTGCAGCCCGACCAGCTAGAGCTGAAGCAGGGCGAGGCATCACCTCACCTGGGAAGTGCAAGGGGGAAGGGAATTCCTTTTCCTAGCCAAGGGAAACTGAGACACACAACACCTGGAAAATTGGGTAACTCCCACCCTAATACTGCGCTTTACCAAGGGTCTTAGCAAACAGCACACTAGGAGATTATATCCCACACCTGGCCCAGAGGGTCCCATGCCCACAGAGCCTCTTCATTGCTAGCACAGCAGTCTGAGATATAACTGCAAGGCAGCAGTGAGGCTGGGGGAGGGGCGCCCACCAATGCTGAGGCTTAAGTAGGCATACAAAGCTTCCTGGAAGCTCAAATTGGGTGGAGCCCACCACAGCTCAAGAAGGCCTGCCTGCCTCTGTAGACTCCACCTCTGGGGACAGGGCATAGCTGAACACAAAGCAGCAGAAACCTCTGCAGATGTAAAAGTCCGTCTGACAGCTTTGAAGAGAGCAGTGGTTCTCCCAGCACAGAGGTTGAGATCTGAGAACAGATAGACTGCCTGCTCAAGTGGGTCCCTGATGCCTGAGTAGCCCAACTGGGAGACATCTCCTACTAGGTGCAGACCAACACCTCACACCTCACACAGTGGGGTACACCCCTGAGACGAAGCTTCCAGAGCAAGAATCAGACAGCAACACTCGCTGTTCAGCAATATTCTATCTTCTGCAGCTTCTGCTGCTGATACCCAGGCAAACAGGGTCTGGAGTGGACCTCAACCCAACACCAACGGACATGCAGCTGAGGGTCCTGACTGTTAGAAGGAAAACTAACAAGCAGAAAGGACACCCACACCAAAATCCCATCAGTACATCACCATCATCAAAGACCAAAGGCAGATAAAACCACAAAGATGGGGAAAAATCAGAGCAGAAAAGCTGGAAATTCAAAAAATCAGAACACATCTCCCCCTCCAAAGGAACGCAGCTCATTGCCAGCAATGGAACAAAGCTGGATGGAGAATGACTTTGACGAGTCGAGACAAGAAGGCTTCAGTCGATCAAACTTCTCAGAGCTAAATAGGAACTACATACCCAGCACAAAGAAACTAAAAACCTTGAAAAAAGAATGGATGAATGGATAACTAGAATAATCGATGCAAAGAAGGCCATAAAAGAACTGATAGAGATGAAAACCTTGACATGAGAACTACATAGCAAATGCACAAACTTCACTATCCGACTCGATCAACTGGAAGAAAGAGTATCAGTGATTGAAGATCAAGTGAATGAAATGAAATGAGAAGAGAAGTGTAGGGAAAAAAGACTAAAATGAAATGAACAAAACCTCCAAGAAATATGGGATTATGTGAAGAGACCAAATCTACATCTGATTGGTGTGCCTGAAAGTGACGGGGGAAATGGAACTAAGTTGGAAAACACTCTGCAGGATATCATCAAGGAGAGCTTCCCCAACCTAGTAAGGCAGGCCAACATTCAAATTCAGGAAATACAGAGAATGCCACAAAGATACTCCATGAGAAGAGCAACTCCAAGACACATAATTGTCAGATTCACCAAAGCTGAAATGAAGGAAAAAATGTTAACGGCAGTCAGAGAGAAAGGTCGGGTTACCCACAAAGGGAAGCTCATCAAACTAACAGCAGATCTCTCGGTAGAAACTCTACAAGCCAAAAGAGAGTGGGGGCCAATATTCAACATTCTTAAAGAAAAGAATTTTAAACCCAGAATTTCATATCCAGCCAAACTAAGTTCCATAAGTGAAGGAGAAATTAAATCCTTTACAGACAAGCAAATGCTTAGAGATTTTGTCACCACCAGACCTGCCCTACAAGAGATCCTGAAGGAAGCACTAAACATGGAAAGGATCAACCGGTACCAACCATTGCAAAAACATGCCAAAATGTAAAGACCATCGATGATAGGGAGAAACTGCATCAACTAACGAGCAAAATACCCAACTAATATCATAATGACAGGATCGAGTTCACACATAACAATATTAACATTAAATGTAAATGGACTAAATGGTGCAATTAAAAGACACAGACTGGCAAGTTGGATAAAGAGTCAAGACCCATCAGTCTGCTGTATTCAGGAGACCCACCTCACATGCAGAGACACATATAGGCTCAAAATAAAGGGATAGACGAAGATCTACCAAGCAAATGGAAAACAAAAAAAAGGAGGGGTTGCAATCCTAGTCTCTGATAAAACAGACTCCAAACCATCAAAGATCAAAAGAGACAAAGAAGGCCATTACATAATGGTAAAGGGATCAATACAACAGGAAGAGCTAACTATCCTAAATATATATGCACCCAATACAGGAGTACCCAGATTCATAAAGCAAGTCCTTAGACACTTACAAAGAGACTTAGACTTCCATACGATAATAATGGGAGACTTTAACACCCCACTGTCAACATTAAACAGATCAACGAGACAGAAAGTTAACAAGGATATCCAGGAATTGAACTCAACTCTGCACCAAGCAGACCTAATAGACATCTAAAGAACTCTCCACCCCAAATTAACAGAATATACATTCTTCTCAGCACCACATCACACTTATTCCAAAATTGACCACATAGTTAGAAGTAAAGCACTCTACAGCAAATATAAAAGAACAGAAATTATAACAAACTGTCCCTCAGACCACAGTACAATCAAACTACAACTCAGAACTATGAAACTCAATCAAAACCGCTCAACTACATGGAAACAACAGCCTGCTCCTGAATGACTACTGGGTACATAACAAAATGAAGGCAGAAATGAAGATGTTCTTTGAAACCAATGAGAACAAAGATACAACACACCAAAATCTCTGGGACACATTTAAAGCAGTGTGTAGAGGGAAATTTATAGCACTAAATGCCCACAAGAGAAAGCAGGAAAGATCTAAAATTGACACCCTAACATCACAATTGAAAGAACTAGAGAAGCAAGAGGAAACACATTCAAAAGCTAGCAGAAGGCAAGAAATAACTAAGATCAGAGCAGAACTGAAGGAGATAGAGACACAAAAAACTCTCCAAAAAATCAGTGAATCCAGGAGCTGGTTTTTTGAAAAGATCAACAAAATTGATAGACCACTAGCAAGACTAATAAAGAAGAAAGGAGAGAAGAATCAAATAGGCACAATAAAAAATGATAAAGGGGGTATCACCACTGACCCCACAGAAATACAAACTACCATCAGAGAACACTATAAACACCTCTATGCGAATAAACTAGAAAACCTAGAAGAAATGGATAATTTCCTGGACACTTACACTTTCCCAAGACTAAACCAGGAAGAAGTTGAATCCCTGAATAGACCAATAGCAGGCTCTGAAATTGAGGCAATAATTAATAGCTTACCAACCAAAACAAGTCCAGGACCAGACAGATTGTCAGCCAAATTCTACCAGAGGTACAAGGAGGAGCTGGTATCATTCCTTCTGAAACTATTTCAATCAATAGAAACAGAGGGAATCCTCCCTAACTCATTTTATGAGGCCAACATCATCCTGATACCAAAACCTGGCAGAGACACAACAAAAAAAGAGAATTTTAGACCAATATCCCTGATGAACATCAATGCAAAAATCCTCAATAAAAAACTGGCAAACCAAATCCAGCAGCACATCAAAAAGTTTATCCACCATGATCAAGTGGGCTTCATCCCTGGGATGCAGGCTGGTTCAACATATGCAAATCAATAAACATAATCCAGCATATAAACAGAACCAAAGACAAAAACCACATGATTATCTCAATAGATGCAGAAAAGGCCTTTGACAAAATTCGACAAATTGCTAAAAACGATCAATAAATTTGGTATTGATGAACGTATCTCAAAATCATAAGAGCTATTTATGACAAGCCCACAGCTGATATCATACTGAATGGGCAAAAACTGGAAGCATTCCCTTTGAAGACTGGCACAAGACAGGGATGCCCTCTCTCACCACTCCTATTCAACATAGTGTTGGAAGTTCTGGCTAGGGCAATCAGGCAAGAGAAAGAAATCAAGGGTATTCAGTTAGGAAAAGAAGAAGTCAAATTGTCCCTGTTTGCAGATGACATGACTGTATATTTAGAAAACCCCACTGTCTCAGCCCAAAACCTCCTTAAGCTGATAAGCAACTTCAGCAAAGTCTCAGGATACAAAATTAATGTGCAAAAATCACAAGCATTCTTATACACCAGTAACAGACAAACAGAGAGCCAAATCAGGAATGAACTCCCATTCACAATAGCTTCAAAGAGAATAAAATACCTAGGAATCCAACTTCCAAGGGATGTAAAGGACCTCTTCAAGGAGAACTACAAACCACTGCTCAGTAAAATCAAAGAGGACACAAACAAACGGAAGAACATACCATGCTCATGGATAGGAAGAATCAATATCGTGAAAATGGCCATACTGCCCAAGGTAATTTATAGATTCAATGCCATCCCCATTAAGCTACCAATGAGTTTCTTCACAGAATTGGAAAAAAATGCTTTAAAGTTCATATGGAACCAAAAAAGACCCCGCATTGCCAAGACAATCCTAAGCCAAAAGAACAAAGCTGGAGGCATCACGCTACCTGACTTCAAACTATACTACAAGGCTACAGTAACCAAAACAGCATGGTACTGGCACCAAAACAGAGGTATAGACCGATGGAACAGAACAGAGCCCTCAGAAATAATTCCACACATCTATAGCCATCTGATCTTTGACAAACTTGAGAGAAACAAGAAATGGGGAAAGGATTCCCTATTTAATAAATGGTGCTGGGAAAATTGGCTAGCCATAAGTAGAAAGCTGAAACTGGATCCTTACCTTACTCCTTGTATGAAAATTAATTCAAGATGGATTAGAGACTTAAATGTTAGACCTAATACCATAAAAACCCTAGAAGAAAACCTAGGTAATACCATTCACGACATAGGCATGGGCAAGGACTTCATGTCTAAAACACCAAAAGCAAAGGCAACAAAAGCCAAAATTGACAAATGGGATCTAATTAAACTAAAGAGCTTCTGCACAGCAAAAGAAACTACCATCAGAGTGAACAGGCAACCTACAGAATGGGAGAAAATTTTTGAAATCTACTCATCTGACAAAGGGCTAATATCCAGAATCTACAAAGAACTCAAACAAATTTACAAGAAGAAAACAAACAACCCTACCAAAAAGTGGACAAAGGATGTGAACAGACACTTCTCAAAAGAAGACATTCATACAGCCAACAGACACATGAAAAAATGCTCGTCATCACTCGCCATCAGAGAAATGCAAATCAAAACCACAATGAGATGCCATCTCACACCAGTTAGAATGGCAATCATTAAAAAATCAGGAAACACCAGGTGCTGGAGAGGATGTAGAGAAATAGGAACACTTTTACACTTTTGGTGGGACTGTAAACTAGTTCAACCATTGTGGAAAACAGTGTGACAATTCCTCAAGGATCTAGAACTAGAAATACCATTTGACCCAGCCATCCCATTACTGGGTATATACCCAAAGGACTATAAATCATGCTGCTATAAAGACACATGCACATGTATGTTTACTGTAGCACTATTCACAATAGCAAAGACTTGGAATCAACCCAAATGTCCATCAGTGACAGACTGGATTAAGAAAATGTGGCACATATACACCATGGAATACTATGCAGCCATAAAAATGGATGAGTTTGTGTCCTTTGTAGGGACATGGATGCAGCTGGAAACCATCATTCTCAGCAAACTATGGCAAGAACAGAAAACCAAACACTGCATGTTCTCACCCATAGGTGGGAATTGAACAATGAGATCACTTGGACACAGGAAGGAGAACATCACACACCAGGGCCTATTGTGGGGAGGGGGAAGAGGGGAGGTATAGCATTATGAGATATACCTAATGTAAATGATGAGTTAATGGGTGCAGCACACCAACATGGCACATGTATACATATGTAACAAACCTGCACGTTATGCACATGTACCCTAGAACTTAAAGTATAATAATTAAAAAAGAAAGAAAAAAAAAAAGGCACCAAGAAAAGGTCAGGGTCTCTGGATCTTGGGATTACTCCAGACGGGGTTATGCTGTGAAATATGCTCTACCAGACAGGTATTTTTAGTCTCTGTGCCAGTGGAAAGGAGATCTCCACTCAGCCATGGGTCTCTCTTTCTATAGGATCAACTTGAGAAAATAGCCTTGCCACTGAAGTAATACATAGACTGCCTGGTACAGGACTGTCTGAATTTGAGATGCCAGCAATTTAGGAATTAACTAAGAATGTCGGCTCTTTAGAACTTAGGGCCATGAGATATTGCAGTTGACCCTGCTGGAGGGAGGAAACCTCTTGACCCATGGGAAGTAGAGCTTGGGTGCAGCCTTTCTCTCTGGAAGAAGAGTCCCTAGTTACTGCTGGCTCATTGGTCAACGAAGCTGAGGCCAGGCGCAGGGACTCATGCGTATTATCTCAGCAGTTTGGGAGGTTGAAGCAGGAGGATCACTTGAAGTCAGTAGTTATAGACCAGCCTGGGCAACAAAGTGAGACCCCCATCTCTAAAAATAAAATAAAATAGCCAGGTATGGTGGCACATGCCTGTAGTTTCAGCTACTCTGGAGGCTAAAGCAGAAGCATTGTTTGTGTCCAGAAGTTTGAGACTGAACTGAGCTATGTTAGCATCACTGCACTCCAGCTTGGGTGACAGAGCCAGACTCTGTCTCTAAAGAAAAAAGATAAAATGAAGGTGAGCTTCCAGCATCACTTTTCTGTTCATTACAACACAATTCAAAAGTTATTTTATAGATAAAATTAACCAGACTTGATGATGAAGTGGATTCAGAGGAGTATATGATACAAGGAAAGAGAAGTCAAGAACTACTCCGAGGACTATACCTTGGCTAATTGAAAGTATGATGATTTCATTAACTGAGATCAGCAATATAGGAGAAGAATAGACTTTACAGGAGGAGATGATACATTCACGTTTGGATATATTGAGTTTGAGGTATCTATGAGACATTCATCTGAAAGAAATGTAGGCTAGGGAATATTAATTTGAAAGTCAGATGTATTCATTATACTTGAAGCTTGGGAGGTGAATGACAATGACATTGTTCTATGTAGACTGAGAAGACAAGAGAAGGGAAGGGAATTTTAACATTTAAAAGGCAGTTCAGTACAGTTGGTCAGCTGTTGAGTGAGGATAATGCTGAGGATGGAAAGAAAACAAACATGATTTACATTTTAGAAAAAAAACATGACTTCAGATGATAATGAGCTGTCAACAACATGAACCATTCAGACAATGTGAGAATTTGTAGGAAAGTAGTGAAAGCATGTTTTTGCTTTTGTTTGAGAAATGACTAAGTTGAGAAAGGAGATGGCTTCTTTTCAAGAAGTTTGCTGATGAAGAGAAGAGAAAGAGAGAAGATGGGCTAGGAATCAAAGGAGTATCAAATAGGAGAAGATAATAGTATTTGTTTTGCCATAAAATCATATTAAAGAAATACCTTATAAAGCTTTGGGTTCGCATTCTATAATATACGTAGGATAAAGTTGGGATATATTTGCCTACCTCAAATTTTTTTTAAATGGTAATTATGTTTTAAGGCATTTACCAGAAGAGATTTTACTTTAAGTATAAAATGGATCTTCAAAATAGTTCCTCTATTTTAATGCCTTTCTATGGCTTTCCCTATCTTCATTTTTAATCCCTCTGAGTCAGCCCTCCCCTAATTCCCAAGACCATAATAATTGATAAAAAATAAAAATTTAGTTACATTGCTAGATGTTCATGCCTTCCATGATCTGTTTCTTGCCCAGATTCAAATATCATTTAGCATATATTTATTACTTACCTTTATGTGAGGTGTAGTGCGGAAGACAGAAAACTAAATGAACAACCATGATACAGCATGCTGCATGCTATAATAGGGAGAAGAATGGCAAACCAGATCTAGAGAGTCCTCCAGTGTGGTCATGGTTGAGCCAAGTCCTAAGGAAATGTCAGGAGTTGCCTTCATCTCCCACAAATGCCCCCGCTTTGCTATGGCCTTTCTGTTTCAGATTTCCATGTCTTCGTATGTGCTGTTCCTTCCAAATGAAATGCCTACCTTCACCCCCATCAGCCTGTGGAACTCCTATTTATTTTCAAGACTACACATACATGTCACCTATCCTTAAAGCCTTCACTTATACCTAGGCTCCTAGGCTGGATTAGGTGTCCTGACTTTGTGGTCCCAAAGGATGCTACAGCTGCTTCTGCAGAGACATTTCTCTCCACATATACCTAAGAATGTGCTCTTCAAAGGCAGGGTATGTCTTTCATCTCCAATTCCTCTCTTCCAGCAAAGTGCCTGGCATATAATAAATGTTCAATAAATGTTTGTTAAATGGCTGAGTGAATACATGTTGTCTGTATTCTAGAACATTTTAGGATTTGAGGCAAGGCGGTGCTGTGACCCTTGAAAAACTTTTCTCTCTGATCTTCTCCAGCTCTGCATTTGGCTGTTAATTACTAAGGTCCTTTACCACAACAAAAGCCTGGGACTCCATTTGACTCTGTGTCTATAAACATATATAAGATTTGATTACTCAAACACGTCTGCAACTGGCAGAGTCTGATGAACTAATTCATTTGACTTTCAACCAATATTTATTAAATGTTTACTCTGTGCAAGGATCTGTACTTAGCATAACTATCAACCACGCAGACAGACAAAGACCTTGTCCTCATGGAATACATGATTAAGGAGGGAAACAGTAAAGAAATTAACTTTTATATAAATACAATTTGGGATACAAGTAATGGAAGAAAAATAATATAACGCACCAAGAGAGATTAACACGGGAGGTCTAATTTAGATTATGGAGTCAGAGTAGGTCCACATGGTGAAGTGATTAAAACTAAGACATAATGGGGGTATAGGAGGTGAGGAGAGGGCAAGATCATTGCCTGCTGAGGGGAGGCATTTGAGAAGGTCCTTTGTCAGGAAGGCTGGCATGACCAGAGACTGGTAAAGGAAAGGCAAGCCCCTCAAGATGAGGGGTAGGCAGAGGATGCTGACTTTCGGGCGAGGCTATTGATTGTGCAATTATTTCTATGAGTAATAGGAAATTATTGAAGGACTTTGAATGAGAAAATCATATAATCATTTATGTCTATGGTATAGAAAGTGGATTTGAAGAGGCAAGAGGGAATATGAGAGCCCAATTAGGAGGTCTGTTGGTTAGGAATTTGGATTTGGTTCCTTGTAATAGAAAATCTCAGAGAAGAATGGTTTTAGAAAGCTGGAAGCTTGCTCTCCTCTCATGTGAGCAGAAACCTAGAAGAGACAACGCAGGCTTGGAGTAGCTTGTCAGGGCTGAGACTTCTTTGATTGCCTGGGCCTTTCTCTCATGGGGTGGGAAGATAAAGCGTCCGCCAGCACATTCACATTTCAGGCAGAAAGAAGAGGAAAGCTTTAAGGGCAAAGACGGACCATGTCAACATCCATCTATCCCCTGAAGCCCCTGCTTTGAAAATACTTTTTTTTCCCAGAATTCCACCCAACAATTTTTACTCACATTTGTCTACCCAAAGCTGTGTCACATGGCCACCCTTATTTGCAAGATAACCTGGAAAATGTTGAATTTTTTTTAAAAACCGGATCTGTTACCAGCCCAGACAAAATCAGGCTTAGTAAGGAAGAAGAGAAAAATGAATATTTGACAGGCAACACACTACCTCTGCCCTGTCCACCACTTTCCATCACTTAAAGGAAGAGTGAGTGTGGTTTGCTTGTATGAGGGATGGCTGTACCCTGTTAGGCAGAAGCAGACTGTTGTTTCTAGGTTTAATCATGGGAAGAGAAAAGTGCTAGAATGTAAGCACTGAAGAGGAGGCCTAGCAAATGACTATAAATTGGCTCACTCAAAACCCACCCTTCTAACTTACCTTCCTGAACTAGATTCCTTTGCAACTGAGATGCTGGTATATTATCTGGTTTACACCTTGCATACAGAGTCATCCAAATTTTGGATGCAGAAGTGAGCAATGTATAGTGGCATATCCATACTTATAGGGATATCAGCTTCTGTGGCAAGCAATTGGCAGATATATCTGGTCCACCTGGTGCTCCCACGTTCTAGGGTCTCAACCTTAAGCTTAATAGGTGCTAAACAGTCCAGGGGTGGGTGTGGTTGGTCACTGTTCCTGAGTGTGTTGTCTCTAACTGTGACGTTCATTGCTACAAAGTATCCAAAGGTAGTCCTCTAGCTCTATCATACATTATTTGAGTCAACTAAATTTCTGTAATAAATACTGTCCTGCTATGAATAACTAGAGCAGATTCACTTGTCTACAACTAAGAACCCTGAGCAGGATAGAAAGCACCAGCCTATGGCCCAGCATATAGGCAGTTTCTTGTATTGTTGTGAATATATAATGTTTATATATTATGAATACAGGTCATTTTATTAAAAGCTTACTATGTGCCAACTACCTATTGAACTCTCCTCTTGGATATCTCAAAGATACTCCACACTTCAGCAGACAAGGAACTCCTGATTTTTGCCATTCAGCATTGTTTTTATGGCTTTGGGTTGTGTAATCCAGAAATCCAGTAATTTGGGAGGCTTTGTAGAGATCCCTCTCAGTATACACATTTATTCCACAACCAAGTTCTATTTTGCCTCCTAAATACTGTATCTCTGGATTTCAGACACTTTTCTACATTTCCATCATCATCATCATCATCATTCTAATCCAAGCTACCATGATCTCTCACCTGAACTACTAAATTAGTTTCTTAACTGATATAAGTGCATCTTCTCTGCACTCCCTCATATCTAGATTTTATAATTTTGCCACAGTTTTTAACATGAAATAAGATCATGTCTCTAACTGGTTAAAATCCTCCAATGGTTTCACATTGCTTAGGGGATGCAGACAAATTCATGAACCCACCCAGAAGTCCCTGCACAGCCTGGCCCTTGCCCTCCTTTCCCACACTGCCCCTTGCTTTCTATCTGTCGGCATTCTTGTCACACTCCCAGCCCTTGCACATGTCACTTTCTCTTCTAGAATGTTCTTCCTTCCCCTCTTTTCCTAGGGAACTCTCGCACATCCTTCAGATCTCAGCTTAAGCACAACTTCCTACTTAACTAGGCTCAGAAAACCACCCTTTACTGCATTAATCACAGTGGCAATTTTAAATGTATTTGTTATTATTTGGTCGATGCCTACCTACATCTACTAAACTGTAAGTTCTATGTAAAAACGAATAATATTAGGTTCCTTCTGTACCATATATTGTTTTAATTCATATTTCTTTGATCACTGAAGTTGAAAAAGCCAGAACTTTTGAATAGTGAATAGAAAAATGATCAAGCCAGGTAGTTGTATGCAAAATTGATAATTTTGATGTCAAACTTGCAAAGTAGGCATTATTTCCAAATCTATAGACAGGTCCCAAAAGCACTATGTGGCAGGAAAAGATGGGACATAAATCCAGGTCTGTCTGAATGAACCCTAAATCTGAATTCCTCCTACTTGACCATGCTGTCTTTCCCTCTTAAACCGCACAGAGTATGTGAGACGACTTTGTGAAAAATATTATTGTTTGGTACTTTTTATCCTTATTATGTAAGCTGGGAGAATGAATGAAGGGCAGTACTGCTGCCCATCATCAACATAAAATACCAAATAACGAAGGGAAGTATCTAGCACACCCAGTTTGCACAGCACCACACTGGCAGCATCCTTGCATTTCAGTTTGGCTGGCAGTCTCAGGAATTTCATATTTTATTAGGTGTCTTGTGATAACAACCACTCAAAACACAATTCATCTTGATTATTAATGTCTTCAGTATTTCTATAATAAATATAGTGTTCTGATCTGAACCAGATAAAACTAAGACTTTATTCAACTCTCCACATCTCCGAAACCTATAAGTCATCAAGGATATAATGTGAGAGGCAAAGAACAACGGGGTAGAAAGATGAGGACAGAGAGAAACAACTCATCATTTTCTTATTTCTGAGGAATGTGCCCTCCCTGTATTTCTGACTAACTCCAGCCAATTACTTTGATTTGTAGCTGGGGGAATTGGTTTCCTCCAGGTAAACGCATGGTCTACTCCTTATACTTAGCAGAGTAGCAAGAGGGAAAGTGCATAGCTCCTTGCGGTCTTACGCTGACCCAAGTCCTGAGGGCAATAACAAAAAAGCAGACAGAATTTGGGAAACACTGCCAAGGGCAGGAGGAGTAGGGACTCTGAGGACTATAAATGTCAGGCTAACTGATGCCCAGCTACTCCAGTCCTCATCTTAAATTAGGAAAGGGAGGAAACAAAATCAGGACAGTTTTTCCAAGATACTCAACGTGACCAAAGTTACTCATTAAGTGGTGACAGATATTAAGAAGAATGCTCTGGTATATTGCTTTTAAAAAAAGTATTAGTTTTTTTTCTTTGAGTTGGGGTCTCACTCTCTTGCCCAAGTCAGGGTGCAGGAGCACAATCATGGCTCACTGCAGCCTCGACCTCCTGGGCTCAAATGATCCTCCTGCCTCAACCTCCTGAGTGCTGGGACTACAGATGCACACCACCCAGCCCAGCAAATTTTTGTATTTTTTTAGAAGTGGGGTTTCACCATGTTGCCCTGGCTGGTCTCAAACTCCTGGGCTCGAGTGATACGCCTGCCTTGGCCTCCTAAAGTGCTGGGATTACAGGTGTGAGCCACCACACTGGGCCAACATTTCATTATTTTTCTATTGAGGATTTGAAAGCTGACATATTATAAGAAGCAGAAAGATGTCCATTAAAAATCAGCCAATAATGTTGCCATAGAAATAGCCTCTGTTAAGTTTTGATCAGACATTTCACTTCCAGTGTTATGTGAATCTCTTCACATAGCTGTTAATAGCCTAAATATACAATTTTGCATCTTTTTTATAAGATATAGTGGTATTATTTTACCAGTTCATTAAAAATTTTTCACAGACATAATTTGAATAGACAGCATAGTATTTAATTAGACAGATACACATACTGTACTTAACCCTAGCCCTAATTTTGAGATGTTTTTCTTGTTTCCTTTTATAATATAGCACCATCATAAACATTTTTGTTGCTAAATCTTGTCTATATATGTCATTATTTCCTTAGGCCTGATTCTGTAAGGGAGTTTTTGCATCAAAGGATGTGAAAATTAAGGCTTCCAATACAAATTTCAAAATTCCTTTCCACTGCCAGCATGAGTTAATCTCACTTTAAATATTAGCAATTTAGAAAACTTTTAATATTCCAAAGAGTAGTAATAGTCTTATTTAATTTTCATTTGTTACTAATGAGAGTCAATGAGAATATTATATTTACAGTTTACATTTCTTATTTTAAAAAATACGTTTATGTATCCTTGGCCTGTTTTTCTACTGGACATTGTTCATTTTCTTAAAGATTTATGTAAGCCCCTTATATAGCTAGAATATATATAGCTTCATAAGACTAAGGCCTATGAGTAGCTGTGTTTCCTGAAAACAATAGAGTTTGACAATTCAGTTTGCTCTAATTCATCTAATTTACTATTAACATTTTAGAAGATGGCCAAAGAGAGTAAAGAGATAATCAAGACTAATCAAGTAACTTTAATTTTTTTATCTACCATAAGTGATCTTTATGTAACCAGGGCTCAAGTAAAACAAGCATATTTTTAGGAGGAAAGAGGAGTTCCAAAGACCCTCATGGTCTGAAGGGAATTCGTATTTGCATTTAAGGTAAGAATTTCATTTCCATTTGACTTCCTATCTAGGTGGTAACCAATTACATGTGTTTAAAATGCAAACTGATCAGCGAGTAAGAAAATTAAGATGAAAAGGCTTGAGCAGTTCCTTCTATATTGCTTTATATTGCTTAAATGATGTGTTCCTAGACAAGGTAAAATTAGTTATCCAAAAGTCAAACAATAAAAAAATACTTTAAAGGTGCAGAAAAAAATAAAAATCAAATTATTTTTATTTCCATCATTATGCTTTTTTACATTTGTTTTAGTAAGTATGTATACCACAAACATATTGTCAGAGAAAACAATAAAGCTATCAAAAAGTGGCCTGAATTTTTGGCAAATTCAACAAATTTAATGGTTATTCCTCAAAGATCTAGAAGCAGAAATACCATTTGACCCAGAAATCCCATTTCTGAGTGTATACCCAAAGGAATATAAATCATTCTATTATAAAGATATATGCACACATATGTTCATGGAAGCACTATTCACAACAGCAAAGACTGGGAATCAACTCAAATGTCCATCAAGGATAGACTGATAAAGAAAATGTGGCAGATATATACAATGGAGTACTATGCAGCCATAAAAAGGAACAAGATCATGTGCTTTGCAGGGATATGGATGGAGCTGGAAGTTGTTATCCTCAGCAAACTAACACAAGAACAGAAAACCAAACATCGCATGTTCTTACTTATAAGTGGGAGCTGAACAATGAGAACACATGGACATATAAGGGTAACAACACACACCAGGGCCTGTTGGGGGTGGAGAACATTAGGAAGAATAGCTGATGGATGCTGGGCTTAATACCTGGGCCATGGGTTCCTCCGTGCAGCAAATCACCATGGCATGCATTTATCTGTGTAACAAATGTGAACATCCCGCACTTGTACCCCAGAACTTAAAATAAAAGTTTATTTTTAAAAATCTAAAATAAAGAGAAAATGATACCACCAGAGCTGTAATATGTGATTATTAGTGGAGGGAAAGTTTGGAAGCAGCATTTCTACTAACACCAAAGAAGGGGCATGTATTCAGCGATAAGATAAATTCCCTTGTAGTTACCACGAGGAAAAACTAGAGAGTGTGATTTGGAGTCAGACAGACCTAGACTTACACCACTACTCATTAACTGGCTAATCTTAGAAAAGCCCCTTACTCTCTGATCCTCATCTTCCTTATCTGTAAAACAGGGGCTAAGAATACCCACTTGTAGGATAACTGTGAAAATTAGCGCCAAGATATGCAACACATTTAGCATAGATGGACACAAAGTAGGTACTGAGTAAATGGATAAATATTATGTTTATTATAATTGTCACATGCTGATCACATGACTTGTCCTGACACAGTGAATCAGCAGAATACTCACTGACTTCCTGAAGGGAAATCCAAGATAGGTACCTAGCAACTAGTCCAGAGCCTAGGATATCTTTTTGTAGGTATTATTTAAAGCCACTACTTATTGAGTACTCATTATGTGCCAGGCATTGGCATAAGTGCTTTTTATGCAGCACCTTATTTTAATCCTCAAATAATCATTTGAGGTGCTTTCTATCCCCACTTTACAGATAAAGACACTGCTCAGAGAGGTTAAATAACTTGCCCAGGAGTTGGTAAGTCATGGAATGGGATTTGACCAACAGATACTTAGCTTCATAGTTGGCTCAGAATCACTAAGGTGCTCAATATATGATATTTGAGTGAATGAATAAATATTGAATATGATGATAATATCCCCAAAGCCAGTTATGCAATCAAGAGAAACCTGGATTCTATCCTGGGTGAGTTTGAAGTTCTAGCTAGGAAACAGAAGGACTTTGGAGCCTACATGCATTGAACTTTTTTTCCCAATAAATGTTTCTGACTCTGTATGAAAAAGGACTCCTTCTAGTCAAACCTCCATACAGGGTGTTAGATGAACCAGATTTAGCCTTTAGATAAAATTTGTGTCAAGAGATAAAATACATGTCACAAAAGCTGGGAAAAATATGTTTGGCAGAAGACACAGTAACCTGACCAAGAGGGTTTTAACCTGAGATGTGGACAAGAGAAAAGTAAATAAAGAAAACCACCAAGGCACATTCAATGGAGGACAGCAGGTATGACAAAGAAAATCACCATCATGAGGGTGCAGCTAACAATTCTCAAGGAAAGACTGTGAGAACTGGGTCAGTCACAGGCCTTGCAGCACCAGGCATGTTGGCATGGCCAAGGGAGAGAGGGAGGTGTTCCAGGAAAAACAAACAGTATGTGAAAGCACACATGGGATGAAGAGGGGTGAGGACATGGCACAGTAAAGGGGCTGTAACAGTGTTAAAATGGTTGCATGGAAGGATGCCCATGGCGAATTATGAGAGGGAATCTAGAAAGACTGGCAGAATTCAAACTAGAAATATCTAGTATGGCATGCTATGAAGTTTGGGTTTTATCCTGATAAAGAAGAGGAGCCACTGTCATATTTTAAGATGGGCAATGATACTTTCAATTTTTTGTGTTTTTAATGGAGACTGGATGGAGAAAGTAATGACAGTTGGCCATACTGGTGGTTAGGATGAATATGAACTAATTAGGGCAAGAAAACATGAAGACCGAAATGCAACACTGTGCAGAGAAACTGGAAGGCATAAGGCTGGTTCAAGAGCTGTTTAGAAAATAGAAGCCATAGACCTGGCTGTGTGGGATGCAGGAGGATGAAGCATTGCAGATGACTCATCAAACGTGGAACATCTGCACTTGCTTCCTTTTTCTCCCGATGTCTCAGTTAAAATGTCATTTCATCAGAGAAGGAGTCTCTTACCACATTATTAAAAATAAATCTCTTTCCCATTTTCTGTCTATCACATCATCCTGTTAATGTTTTTCTTAATAGCAATCTCAATTGGCAATTATTTTACCTATTTATTTACTAGCTGTTGTTCGTGTCTCTCACTAAGTTGTAAATTCAATGAGAAGAAAGATAATTTTTGCCTTATTCATCACTACAGAGCCAGATACATACTAGGCAGTTGTGGTCATGCTTCTAACCTGGGCAACTGAGAGATAGTGCCAATGACAAAGTTAGAAAATACAGAAAAAATAACAGATTTTGGTGGGGGCAGAGGAGGAAGTTGAGAAATTCTGCTTTGGAAGTAAACAGTTTTAGGCATTTGTAGAAATTACAAATGGGGTATCTAGTGGCCAATTGATCAAACACCTATGAAACTCAGGGCACAGACATGGGCTGGAAATGGGGGTTGAAGAGCCAACTGTATTTAACAGCAGCATTGAAAGCATTCATATGATGAGGTTCTGTGCTCACAGGCACTGATCCAAAGGGATTAGTAGGGGCTGAAATCCAAGCCTGGGTCTGGCTTGCCAAGCCTTATGCCCTAGAGCAAATCTAAAGCCCCTGGAGGAAAGAATGTTTTGTTCTTCACCAAAAACTCCTGTTGGCCAGACAAGCCACATGCCCAAGAAACTGTGACACCTACCAAAGCAAAAAGGACCTCCTTTTTCTAATTTGACAAAATTAGTCTAGGCAAACTGCATGCCAGAATATGAATGAAGAATATTCTGAGCATAGAATGGACCACAAAGGACTTACCACAATTATCATTCTGTTGGGCTTAATTTTGATGCATGGGTGATTTCAGCTGAGAATCTATGGGAGGCTGGGTGCGGGCTCCTGGGTGTGAGTGATTCCATTCAAAGCCTAGCTCCTCTACTTACTACCTGTCACACCAGAAAAGTCACTTTACCTTTCCTGGTTTCAATTTTCTTATTTTTAAAATTGGGGAAACAGCAGTACTCATCCCACAGGATTCTAGAGAAGATGAGGTAAAATGATGTCAACAATGCATGTAGCACAGTGCTTGGCACAGACCAAGCCCTGGGAAATGCTGATTGTCATTATCAGAACTATGGGGGGGCCTGATGTGCCACCACACAGTCTCCTGTTCAGGAATAAAAGATTTTTTCCCCCCAGTGAAGAGTGCTGCTAACAGAAAGCTCTTACAGCTTCTACAGAGATAGTCATGGTCCCAGAGAGCCATTTTACCCTAGGTCACACATCGTCCCCAGAGTAACCAGCATCCAATGGATAGTTCACCTGTAACACAGAAGCCAATCCCCTTCACCCACACTCAGAAAAGCTCTGAAGGCTTATCCCAGCTTTGGAACTCCTCTTAGGGTCATCTCAGCCTCCGTGGTGACTGTATTACAGCTCCAACTTCTCCTTCTGGACCCTTGGTTTTCCTTTCACAGTTGAAAACATCCCCAATAAAGATTATGCACATTAATCTCCATCTCAGAACCTGCTTCCCAGCAAAACCAAATCTGAAACAGTGCTGAGAGTGACTGGAGGAAGAGGTGCTGCGACAAGATTTTGGAGCTTGCTTACTCACCATCTGATGGCAACGAAAACCCAATCACTGGTGGCAGGTGGAGCACAGATAGTCCCTGATTCATGGTGAAATTGTTAAAACTTCTTGGCCGGGCGTGGTGGCTCACGCCTGTAATCTCAGCACTTTGGGAGGCCAAGGCGGGCGGATCACGAGGTCGGGAGATCGGGACCATCCTGGCTGACACGGTGAAACCCCGTCTCTACTAAAAATACAAAAAAAACTGGCCGGGCGTGGTGGCGGGCGCCTGTAGTCCCAGCTTCTCGCGAGACTGAGGCAGGAGAATGGTGTGAACCCGGGAGGCGGCGGAGCTTGCAGTGATCGGAGATCGCGCCACTGCACTCCAGCCTGGGCGACAGAGCGAGACTTCGAAGACTTCTGCCAGTGGTAAAAAGAGAAGGTACACTAGTGACTTCTGCCAGTGGTAAAAAGAGAAGGTACACTAGTGGAAGATAATGCATCAGCTGGTTGATGTATTAGGCTTTTATGAAATATGGAAGAAATAGTACCTATAAGTAGAATGGAATTGGGTGGCCATTGCTAAATCAAACTGACCTCTAGAAAAAGACAACAAGAAGTCAAGAGTGTTTAATAAATGACAAACTTACTATGAAAGCTAAAGGACTTCTTTGGAAGCATACAAAGATGCTCTGACCTCCTACAGTGTGAGGGCAGAGAAAGCTGAGGACCAAGGGTAGGACTTCCTTGGAAGAGTAGCATAAATCCAAAGGAAGTTAAATTCCTAACCAGGGAAGGTCAGCTATGTCAAGCTCATGGCCTTGGCAAGAAAGAATGTGATACTGACACGTGGGGCATCTATGCTGATGCACCTGCAAAAACTAACTCCCAGATTCTCTGAACACTCTGAGCCTAAGGAAGCATCCCTTCTTTAAGAATCAGCATTTCTCCTTTGCTTGTTACAGAGGAAAGGGAGGATGACCCAGAGGCCTCTCTCTAAGATGAAATGTGTTCCTCTCTAGCAATGCCTCACCTTCCCTCCCAGTCACTACACAGATAATAAGGGTAAAATTACACCACAGCCCAGCTGGAGACGTACTGGGCTTGATAAACAGGAAAGAGAGTGTATCCCAAAGGAGCCACAAGACATAGCTAGCATGTAATGACAGGGGCTGGGATAATACATGTGGGACTGGATTTTGGGGATACTTTATCCAGGAAGTTGAACATAATGTTTGATAAGGAAGAGCTGATCAATTTGGGAGCGCTTTCTCGGTATATAAGATTTAACACCCTGGAAAGGATTTTGGAAGATGATGTGAGCATGCTACTAGAATAACACCTATAAGCATGGTAAAAATGATGATCCACACAACACGAACTGGAATAACTATGACATATGGTAAAAGGAAGGAATAAAAGACTCAAAAAAAAAAAAAAGCGGGCCATAATAAAGTGGATATACTATTTAAGGCCAAAAAAACAACTAGAGGACTATGTTCCATGGGGGAGTCCAAATGATACACCATTTACCAAAGTAATAAAGAATGCACTGGTAAGATGGGCACCACTGTCACTAAGCAGTTTAGTGGTGCCTCGCCTCTGCAGGCCAGAGCTGACTGTTGGAGATTCCATTACAGGATTGGGCTCACAAATAATCAGGCAATAATAAAACCCTGAAACATTAAAGACCAGATGCCAGAAGACATATGGATTCAATTACGGTGAGTGACAAAGTCAGAAGAGCTGCCAGGGGACCTGACCTACAGAGGATATGGAGATGATTAATTGTGTATGACATTCCTGAGGGGGAAATAGATGAGTAGTCAAAAATAATACTAGTCAATATACCCAATCAAAAAAATGAAGGATAGATGAAGTGATATTTTGTGAAGATGAGAATGAAGGAACAGGGAAGTCACTCCAGTAAAAGGTTACAATTCCTTGCCCAGTTTCCCAGCCTAAGCTAGGTTTCAGACCCAGAATCCACTGACTAAAAGAGATGGTGAGTCACAAGAAGAAGGGCCCTGTAACCACACAAGTATACATAATAATGATTGCCCCTTAGGGACTGTTTTAACTCGCAACACTTCTGACACAAAACGTGTGGAATTCTTCATCCATGCCAACCAATTTAAAGACACTAGCTGGGTGTCCTGCAATTTAATTCCATTCTGACACTGTGTACCTGGAGTTAGCATCAAATCCTACAAGTTAAGGACTCAGTTTCACAAGATGGCCCTTACTTCAGATGCTAATCGCCAGTCCCATGCCTCCCATCACAAATTGGGGGTTCCCATGACTCTATATTCAGGTTTAATAATTTGCTATAACCACTCACAGAATTCAGGAAAATAGTTTACTTGCTATTACTGATTTATTATAAAGGATACAACTCAAGAATTGCCAAATGGAAGTGATGCACAGTGCAAGATATGGGGAGGGGGAAAAGTGTGCAGAGCATTCATGCCCTCTCTGGATATGCTCCCTCCAAGCATCTCAATGTGTTTGCCAACTCAGAATCTCTCCTGAGTTTAAGGTTAAATCCTGTCATTTAAGGTTTCTATGGAGGTTCCATTACATAGGCACAATTGATTAAATCGTTGGCCATTGGTTATTGCACTCAATCTCCAACCCCTCTTCCCTCCCTGGAGGCTGGTGGATAGAGCTGACAGTTCCAACCCTATAATTACATGGTTGGTTCTTCTGGTCACCAGCGCCTGATCTGAAACTATCCCAGGGCCCAACGAGAGTCAGCTCATTGGCATAAACTCAGATATTGTTGAAAAGATCTTATTATTAATAACAGAATCTCCTTTCACTCCTATCACTCAGGAAACTGTAAGGGTTTTAGGAGCTCTGTGGTGGGAACCAAACAGGAAAACCAAATATATATTTTTTTATATCACAATATCCCACCCCCAAACTGACCTGTAGCCATTTACTTGAGTGGCTGTACACTGAAGAAAGATTACTCAAACACTGAGAGGGCTCTTGGACACAGAGTCTGGGTTGACACCGATACCTAGAGACCCAAGGTCGCATTATAGTCCTCCACTAGCATGAGGATATAGAGGGACAAGGCAATAAATGTAGTCCTAGCCCAGTTTCAGGTCACAGTGGGTCCACTGAGTTCTTGGACCTACCTAATATTCATTTTCTCAGTCCCCACATGTACAATTAGTATGAACACACCTAGCAGTTGGCATAACTGACACAGAGAATGCTCCACCTATAAGACAAGAGCTATTATGGTAGGGAAGGCCAAGTGAAAGTCTCTGAAATTGTTCCACACTCTAAGCCAACATAGAAAATTAAAAATAATATTACATCTCAGGGAGAATGGAAGAAATTCGTGTCACTCTTAGACCTAAGAGATGTAGAGATGGTGATCCCCATCTTAAGAGCATTTAATTTATAATTCTGACCTCTATGAAGAAGTAGATGAATCCTGGAGGATGATAGTGTGTTACTGCAAATTCAAAGAGTAGGAACCCTATTTGTAACTGCTATACTAGATACGTTATCTATACTAGAGCAGATTAACACAACCTCAGATATATGCTATGCAGCTATTGATCTGGCAAATAAATTCTTTTCCACCCCTATCAGAAAAGAGAATCAGAAATAGTTGTGCTCACTCGAACAGACAGCAATATATATTTGCAGATTTGCCCTAGGGTTTTGTGGAAGAGACAGAACACAGGACATCAAACGATCATGCAGCCCGAACTGTCCATCATGTCAGATTCACCAACTCATAAAATTGGATAGGCCCAGCAGCAATCCATCTTAAATTGGAAGTAGTACAGCCAAAATTGAGCATGAGCAATTCGGGAGTGCGCAAGCAGGCTACAGGAGGAGGTAGGACAGATCGATATGCCATCCACCCCGGTTTTTGCACCAGCAATTCTCCCTCACCCATTCTTCCACACCTATGGGCCCCTGGGCAATCCCTGACGACCCACTAATGCATGAAAAAAAGGCCACCAAATTTGGTTTATAGGTATGTCAGTTTGGCATCGAAGTGAAAGCTGAAAATAAAGAGTGACAGCAATATGACATCACTTGGTGGTGTCCCTGATAGTAATGAGGGGAAATCCTCTCAATAAGCAGAGTTTTGAACAGTTTACCAGGCCATCCAATTTGTGTCAAAAGTGAAGTGACTCAATGCAAGAGTATATGTGGACTCGTGGACAGTAGTAAATGGTGCCCCTAGTTAGCCAAAGGCCTGAAAAGAGAAAAATAAGAACATCAGAAACAAGGAATTGTAAAGAAGAGGGATTTGATAGTGAGCACTAAGTAATTGTAATCTACCAAGAGTATATTGCCACGTATTCTCTCTCTGCACAGTTCTTCCTTCTGCCCTTCATGCTCTTACATGGTAAACCCAAGAGCACAACCGAATACATCTTCAGCTCAGAGTCTGCTACCTAGGGAAGCCAACCTACAAAAAATACCTCAAATATTTAAATCATAACTTCATTTTCTGCTGTATTGCCAGTGCCTGGTTCTGCCTGGCACATATTAGGTTCTTAATAAATACTTGTTAAATAAATTATTAAACCTCAAGGAAGGTGATTTGACAAGACCCATGACAGAACTACCTCTGAGCTCTGTACCCAAATGTAAATTCTTGCCTTCTTGGTCCTAATGTAGGTTCTAGCAGCCTGAGGAGGACATAAAATGGTAAGGGGAAGAGGATCATTCTTACTAAATTTTGTAGGTCCAAATGGTCATAACCACAAAGACACATACACATAGGCACAGACACATACACTCAAACAGACATACCGAAACACACACTTTTGTCTGCATTTTGGACAGCCGTATTATATATTAATAACTTATAAAATCATTAATAACACAAAATATCATTATAAAATAATAGTTATTAAACTTCTTGATAAATTGTATTAGAGAAAAAAATAGCATTTTTGTACATCATTAGATCTTTTAAACCCACAAAAAAGAGTCACTTGGTTGTCATTCAATATTCCTGGCTTAAAATTTTTTCATGGGTACTCAAATGCAATGCATCAGTACAGTTGAAAATGTGTTACATATTGTAAAAATAATTTATGTTCACATATTCAAAATAACAGAGATATAAATTTTAAAATATATATATGTAGAGTTAGTTGAAGACCAAACTGGAAGGGAGCTTGAGAAATGTTCTTGGTGATATTTGATGTTATGCATAATAGCATCTGCTGTGGTTTAAATGTGTCCCCCAAAGTTTATGTGTTGGAAACTCAATCCCAATGCAACAGTGCTGAGAGGTAGGACATTTAAGAAATGATTAGGTCATGAGAGCAGACCCCTCATGGACTAATGCTATTATCATGGGGTTGGGTTAGTTGACATAGGAGTGGGTTTCCAATAAAAGAATGAGAGTCAGCTTCCTCTCTCCCTCTTTCTCATGTGTGCACTCTCTTGCGCATATAATGCTTTCCTTCATGTTATAAGTTAACAAGAAAGCCCTCACCAAATGTGACCCCTTGATCTTGGACTTCCCAGCCTCCAGAATTATAAGCCAAATAACTCTCCATTCATTATAAATGTTGAAGTCTGTGATGTTCTGTTATAACAACATAAAACAGACTAAGACAGAAAATTGGTACCAAGAAATGGGGCTGTTTTTATAACAAATACCTGAATATGTGGAAGTGGTTTTGGAACTGAGTGAGTGGGCAGAAGGCTGGGAGAGTTTGCAGGAGCAGCCTAGAAAAAGCCTAGATTTCTGTGAATGGATAGTTAAGGACATTTCTGGTGAGGGCTCAGAAGAAGACAAGAGCCATAGGGAGAGCTTAAATCATAGAGATGCCCTAAGTGGTCAGGATCAGAATGTTGGTAGAGACATAGGCAGTAAAGGCCATTCTAGTAAGGTCTCAGAGGGAAATGAGGAACAAGGTATTGGAAACTGGAGTAGAGGCCATCCTTGTTATGAAGTTGCAAAGTCCTTGGGCATGTCCTAGTACTTTGTGAAAGGCAGAACTTAAGAGTGATAAACTAAGATATCTGGTGGAAGAAATCCAAGCACTCTTAGATTTCTCTTCTATTTTTGAGATGGAGTCTTCCTCTCTTGCCCAGGCTGGACTGCGGTGGCACAATCTCAACTCACTACAACCTCCACCTTCTGGGTTCAAGCGATTCTCCTGCCTCAGCCTCCCAAGTATCTGGGATTACAGGCGCCCGCTGCCATGCCCTGCTAATTTCTGTATTTTTAGTAGAGATGGGATTTCACCGTATTGTCCAGGGTGGTCTCAAATTCCTGACCTCAAGTGATCCACCCACCTCAGCCTCCCAAAGTTCTGGGATTACAGGCATGAGCCACCACACCCAGCCACGTTCTTAGATTTCTCAGCAGCAAAGCACTCAAGGTGCTGCATAGCTTCTTTTGGCTGTTTAAAGTAAAATGAGTGAAGAGAGAAATGATTTAAAGATGGAATTAATAATTTAAAGGAAAGAAGAATGAAAAGATTTAGAAAACTCTTGGCCTGGCCTTGTAAAGATTAAAAAAGCATGTTTGAGAAAGAATACCAAGGGTGTGACCAAGCAATTGTTTGCTAAAGAGATGAATATGGATAGAAGGAAGCCAAGTTCTATTCACCAAGACAAGGAAATAATTACCCTGAAGGCATTTCAGAGATCTTTAAGGAGAGCTAAAACCTTGAGGGCAAGGTTTCCAGAGAGATGCCCAAGGGACCTCAGCATTTGTTGCCTTACACTGCTTCAGTAGTCTGTCTCCCTATATTCCAATACAGTGCCCCTCAGTCACCCCAGCTGTGATTCAGGTGTTTCCAGGTGTGGCTTAACATGCCACTCTGAGAGGTGCAAGCCTCAGCAGCATCCAAATGGTGCTAATTCTGCAGTTGTGCAGAATGCAATAGCTGTGGGGCCATGGCAGCCTCCATCTAGATTTCAAAGGATGTTTTGGACAGTGTGAGGACCTAGGCAGAGACTCATCACAGGGCAGAGTCACCACAGAGAATCCTCACTAGACCAATTCCCAATGGAGCCATGAGAGAAGGCAACCTCCAAAACCTCAGAACTGTAGACCTACCAGCATGCAACTCCACCCTGGGGAAGTTGCAGGCACAAGACTTCAACCCATTTGAGCTGTAGGGTGGAATGAGACTAGCAAAGCCAAAGAAATAGGCCTGCCTGAGACCCTGGGGGCCCAACTCCCACCCTAGTGTGTCCAGGATATGAGACATAAAGTCAAAGATTATTCTTCAGCTTTAAGGCTTAATATTGTTTTCTCTGTTGGTTTTTAAACTTGCTTGAGACCACTTTCCCCTTTCTTCTTGCCTTGTATCCCTTTTAAAATGGAAAAGTCTATCCTATGCCTATCCTCCACTGATTTTTTTTTTTTAACTTCACAAACTCACAGCTGGAAAGGAATTCTCCTCAGGATGAGATTCACCCACATCTGATTCAGATTATACTCTGAACATTGGACTATTGAATTGGTGCTGGAATGAGGTAAGACTTCGGGGCTACTGGGATGTAATGAATGCATTTTGCATGTGAGAAGGACATAAATTTTGAGTGCCAGAAATGGAATGCTATGGGTGAAATTTGTGCCCCAAAGTTCGTGTGTTAGAAACTTAATTCCCAATGCAAGATTGTTGAAAAGTAAGATCTTTAAGAGGCGATTAGGTCATGAGGGCTTGGCCCTCATGAATGGATTAATGCTGTTATCTCTAGAGTGGGTTAGACATCATAGGAGTGGGTTCCTGTAAAAGGATGAGTTCAGCTCCCCTCTTGCACACAAGTATGAACTTGTGCACTTGCTCTCTTGCCCTTCCACCTTCCTCCATGAGATGACACAGCACGAAAGCCCTCAACAGATGTGGACCCTTAGACCTTGGACTTCTTAGGTTCTAGAAGTGTAAGAAATAAATTCCTTTTCTTTATAAATCACCCAGTCTCAAGAATTCTGTTAGAGCAGCACAAAATGGAGTAAGACAGCATTCCTCCTAAAATGTGACAAATTAACTACTTGCTTTTTGTCAGGTTCCCTTCCCAACCTGCTCTCATATTCTACTTGCCTGAACAGAGAAAGAACTGAAAATTCTGCTTGCACCACTATTTGTGAGATAATACAAATTCTAATTCTAATCAAAATAATTTTCTTTGTAGATGGGCCAGAATAAGTTGATTGAATATGAAGCTTGGGATCTCATATAATTTAATAAAACTGTATTGACCCAGCCTGGGTGTAGGAAAGAGCTTCCACTTATCTGAAGGCTGTGCTGGTGACAGCAGCAGCAGCAGCCTGACATGGTCCTTTAACGTACAACATAGTTGTCTGGGACATTGAAGTAACAGCATTTTAATTACCAATTATAGATGGTAGTTAGAAATTCACGTATCTCAGTATTTTTGGGCCTGGATGATCACTAAAATGTTAGGTTAATCTTTATTGCTAATCCGTCTTTCATTTATTTATTTTTAAGTATTTGGTTATGTTTACTATATTTAAAAGTAATATTTACACACTATAAAAATGCTAAAGCTAAAGTTATGAACCTCCCCTTCCCTTCCCAATTCAATCCATATTTCATTATTATGAACAGGGAATGTGTGCATGTGGGGGGGGTGTGTATAAGAATTTTATATACATTCATTTTTATATAAATGAATTGTAGAATCATCCTATTGTTTATATTTTTTCAGTTATTTGCTAGATGGTCTATGATATGGCTTGGCTGTGTCCCCACCCAACTCTTATCTTGAATTGTAGTTCTCATAATCCTCACGTATCGTGGGAGGGACCTGCTGAGAGGTAATTGAATCGTGGCGGTAGGTTTTTCCCCTGCTGTTCTTGTGATAGTGAATAAGTCTCATGAGATCTGATGATTTTATAAAGGGAAGTTCCTCTGCACATGCTCTCTCTTCCCTGTGTCCATATAGGACATGCCTTTGCTACTCCTTCGACTTCTGCCATGATTGTGAGGCCTCACCAGCCATGTGGAACTGTGAGTCCATGAAACTTCTTTTTCTTTATAAATTACCCTGTCTCTGGTATGTCTTTATTAGCAGCATGAGAACGGACTAATATAATCTATATTTTGGTTTTATTTTGTTTCGTAAATTTTCATTTCTGACCTACCTTTAGTTCTTTCAGTGTTAATTTTGTAGCTACATAAAATACACAGATGTCTCTGTTTCTTAGTTTAACAATGTTATATTGAATCTGTTGTCTCTAATATGAAAGGTGAGAGCATTAGCATGTGTACCTCTCTCCTTGTTCTTCTCCAAATCTCCACCACCTCACAACCTCAGTTTTGTCAATGGTATTATTACGTTTTCACCTTGTCAATCATAACAACATTTATAATTTGGTTTGCAACCATAATTCTAATAGTTTGTTAACCCCTTCTCTTTTTGTAATAGCTTTCTAATGCCAGAGTTCTTCATTTCCCTTCTCATAATTGGCATAATTTCTTTACTAATTACAGCTCAAATGTTTGAGAATATATTACCCCTATATTTTTTCATAAACAAATTGGCTTGATACAAATTTTTGGATTACCCTTTATTATCTCCTCTCAGACTTCTAAAACTATTTTACAATATCTCAAAAATTTGAGGCCAGTCTGATTTTTCCTTTCTGTATGGACTTACTCTTTCTACATGGATATCGATAGGGCTCTTTTTAATTTTTCCTGGGGTTCGCTGCCTCAGCACACCATGCCTTGGGGTTATTTTTGTATTTTTTTGTGTTGTGTTGTTCTTTCTGGAACAACCTGATGTAAGAGAACAACACACTCTCCTGGAGGTCAAAAGACCTAGGTACTAGAACTTGACATAAATGGATGATTTTGAATAAGTTATTGAAGCTCTCTGGGACTCAATTTCTATATAGTAATATAGGAGGAAAGATTACATTATCTCCAAGGATACTTGTAGCTCCCAAAGCCAATGATACCCATTCAGACACATGGCTTTATGCAATATTTATTAAGCTACTGCAATTCTTGATAAACTGATACTATCACAATAAATTTAAGTTAATTATAACAAAAAAGAGAATAGATGTGAGTATCTCTTTAGCTCTTCCTTCTTGCTACAGGTTCAGTTGGCTAACATTTAACATAAATGAAGGTTCATAAGTGATGCTATAAAGGATATGGGAGAATTAGTAGGAGAAAGAAACAAAAAACATTCAGAGCCTCAGGCTTTATTCTTAGGGTCAAGGTTCAATCTTGCTTGGAGGCATCGTATCAGTGGAAAAATCGCTGGGCCATGAGTCAGAAAATCTGTATTCTGGTCCTATTAATGCAACTGACTTATTGGTATGAACTTGGGCAACCGAGTCAGATAAACCCAGATTTGAATCCTGGCTTTTCCATTTCCAAGCTGTGTGATGTTGGACAAATTACAACATTTCTCTGAGCCCCAGTTCCCTCATATGTAAATAACAATAATTATTCCAATGTTCTAGTGATGTTGTGGGTATTAAAAGAAGCACATTTATTTAAATGGATGTTTGCTTCTCCACCTCCAAGCCACTTTCTGAGTGCTCTTCCCATTTTAACATTCTGTGAGTCTAATTAAAATTGGGACAATATAGCATATTATTCATTTCCCCCCATTTCTCTGTAATATTTTTGTAAAGCACTTGTCATTATAGTTTAGGTATAACATTTTTCTATTATTTGGAAATCTCATTTTTAATAAAATATTTACCGAAGACCCATTTATGGTCCCTAATTAGGCATGACTTATGGGCATCCTTGAGACCACCATTTAGTAACTGAAAAATAGATACCATAAAAATACATAAAGAGGAAGAAAACTGCATCATAGCAACCAGACTCTCTTCATTCCTCTATTTAACAGTTTCATTAGATCTGGGGAATTCTCTGAGGTCAAAAAGAAATTAGATGTGTGAACAAGAAACTTGACATTTTGTTTCTAAATAATCCATCTGCAGAATCTGAATTTGACATGAAATCTTGTTCAATTAAAGAAAAGAAGTTAAATATAGTATTTTGAAAACAGAAAACAGGTGCTGGTTAATATACTGTATTCTTGTTCTGTTAAAAATGCAAAAGAGAAATAAACTATATGCTTAACTGCTTTAACTCTCTTAATTTTGTTTCCTGAATCCATACATCATCTGGCTAGGTGATGGATGGTATCATTTAAACTCAATTCTCAAAAAAAAAAAAAAATAGTCCATTAGGTTGCAAATAAAAATGTCATATTTTTCATTGACAAAAAGAAAAGGTAAGAGATGAATAAATTAGTAATCTCGCATTCCTCCTCAGGGAATCTGGCATTAAATATTTTTGAAGTAATGAGCAGTGTGGTGGAATCAACACTAGGATGAGCTCTATTTACTAGTAAGGTGACCTCAGGAAATGGCTCCATCTCTTTGGGCCTCATTCTTTTCATCTATAAAGTGGTGGGGGGCGGGGAACTATTCCAAAGGTTGTTTTAAAGATGAGACTAAGATAGTAACCTAGAAAAGGCATTGTAAAATAAAATGGCATCATTAATAATGGCTAATAATTAAAATGAAATCTTGTCATCTCTTCATGCTTTTTATTTCATTTTCCTACAGCGCTAAATCTAGAAAATTTTTATTTCTTCCCTTTCTCTCAGTTTGTAGAAGAAAGTATAAATTTTAAGAAACTATCACATTCCTCTAGATTTTAGCTCCAAATTTAAAGCCTTAAGACATATCCATCTAATCAAATCAACACATCTTTGGGAAAGAAGGAATGCTGAGGCACATTAATTTATGGGATGTTATAAAACAGAATCACATTAAGCAAAACCTCTTCAGTAAAAACAAGGCTGAATATTAGAGTCCTCCTTTGAAAAGGGACTTACTCCAATCTCTTTTTTCTAACACCTTGAGTTAGATGTCTTCCTTTTTCTTCGCCTTCTTGTTTTCTGCCCTCAAAGGCTGATTTGTCTGCCTGTATCGGCAGTCTCCCCAGCCCTGGTTGATTTCAGTCAAAGAGGAGCCTCGCTGGTGACTGGAGGCAGGAAGGAGGCTGAAAATGAGATATTTCCGCAGCCCCTCCCATGGACTGGAAGTGACCTTCAGCTGAAGGTCACAGCTTCTTCTCTGCTTCCACTCGGGGGATGGCTCCTTCCTCCATCCTTGCTCATGTAGTGGCATGAATGGTGTCTGGGCACTGTACTGCCCTTTATGGTTTTCCTACACTCTGCCAAAGTTGTAAACAGGCTCTTTAATAAACTCTCCTCAAATTGCTCATTTTGGACACAACTCCACTTATTTTCAAGCCCCTAATGACTACACCCTTCTATTCTCAACCTTCCACCCAACTCTACCTAGCACCCATCCACTTCCAATTCTAGGTCTTTATAGGAGAGGGAATATTTCACCTTTATTCTGTTAGAATCTCTAGCTGGGCTTAAGAATTAAACTAACATAAGACAGAATAACTGGAGAAAAGTATACAAGTTTCCTTTTTTTTTTAAGGTTCATGTGAGTTTCACAAGAAAAATGAAGACCCAAAGAGGCAGTTAGAGTTGAAACCTTATATACTAAGTTGGACAGAGAGTAGTAAATTGAGAAACGTGACAAAGCAAAGGGAGCTGGGCTAGGGTAGTTAATCTTGAAGAAATAACTAGGAAGATAAAAGTTCCTTTGATAAAGTTTGTTTTGTGTAGATTTCTCTCAGCCTCAACTTTCCATTCTTAGTGATAAGAATGTTTCTTTCCTTCTGATATAGGAAAGGCATCCTTCTCAAAGTTGTTTAATCTCCTGATTTCAGGAAGAAAAAGAAAGTTTCAAGTGTCCTTCTTGCATCTGCTGATTTTCAAGTGCTTTCAACTCAAAATCATCAATATGCCATAGCAGTATATTTGGGGGTGGTCATGAACTTGTTCATGCTGTTTAGTTTGGTGCCTGAACACCAGCGTTTCTCAGACTTAGGGATTTGAAGACCCCTGAGAATACATTTACGACATCTCGGGAGTCTATGGATACCAGTCGGGAAAGCATTGTTTTGTCTATTATTCCATCCTCACTCCCCAGCATGAGAGCCCCATGGATGAACTCTTTTTCTATTTAAAGGAAAATTACCTTACTGGGAAGAAATCAAAATAACAATTCTATGTTGTTGTTTTATTTTTATAACATTACATATTACAAAATCCAATAGTCTACATGACCTTAGATTTTTAGGATGAAGACAAAAACAGAGAATTTAATGCAATGTTTTTATTTTGCAAAATGAATGAACTGAGATTTAAAGAAGTGAAGTGATTTACTCAAGGCCCTACAGCTGTCATTGACCGAAGCTATAATCTGCTTCCTGGGTCCTAATCCAAAGCTATTTTCTGCCCAATACCATGCCCAGTGTACATTATCTTATATATAAGATAATGAAAAATATAATGTGTGCCCGAATAGGAAGATTTTTCTAAGAATCTATTACTAGGAGTGAAGAAATTATAAATTTGTGAGATATGGGAGCTAAATAAAAGATACTTTAGGACTCCCTGATTTTCTAGACAGGGAATCTGAGCCCCAGGAATGATCAATATCTTGTGCTCCCCACATTTCTTGGATGATTTCCATAGCATTTTCTCCATCACTTTCAGGATCTCTAGGGGAACTCTGAGTAATTTTACAACCCAAATGTCTCCATAAATCTGTCATTTTTCTTGATGGTAGGATTTTAAGGCTCAAAGAGGTAGAAAGATACAGAATGAAAAAGCAAAATATGCCCTCTGATAGTGAATATTACAAGAGCTGACCTGTAAATTGAAATATGAGTTAGTTAGCAGATCCCTTTATACTAGCTTGATGGCAACTGACAAAGGCTCTGTGAAAAGGACGTCCTTGACCAGTGAGCACACAGAGTCCGGGTATCCGTGGTAGTGCATGTTCTATTAGTATGTACTCTGGCACTAACAAATACAAGGAACGCTTTTGCCAGTGCAAGATATTCAAGATAAAGTTTTCAATCTCCATCTGAGGAAGGAGCAACTACCATTCAATCCACGGGAACACTTACTCAGCGTCAAAAGATGCTATTAACGCTCAGCTGGCATCGTTTTTCATCTTAAAGAGGGCACTAAATAAGCACAGTAAATTCATACCAGTGAACCTACATGTACTAGCCATAAAACAGCACATTGTTCAGGTTGAATTCCTTTATTAATGCTTATTCTTTGAGTCAATTGGCCAATAACTTTGCCAAATTGTTAATATCTATATTGAGGAAAGCCATGAAATTGAGGTCCAGGGCCCCCACTATGTTATAATCAGCTCCAGTTGTCCTTTTCTGCCATAATCAGTGGGCACACAGGAATTTGGAGAGAGACACCTGCGTTTTGTCCTTGGGGGTCCCTTTCAGACAATGCAGGGCTACTCATCACTGGTACCTGGTCATTACATGTTGCTCACCCTTAGAATAGAAAGACCTTTTGGAGCACAGGCATTTGCTCAGTCAGGTTAGAACTTCTCTATCAGAAAAAGAGACTGGAGGGGGGAAAAAGAAGTGAGATGTCTTCATGTCTGAAATCCTAGTGAGAAAATTCGCAGATTAGGAAGGCAATTTGATTGGATAATCCTCAAGGTCCCTTCCAACTGTCTAATCCTCTGGTTAGGAACTACGATGTGCGCCTCTGCCATGGTCTACAGCTGAATTAATCCACCAAGGTTTGCCACAGAGTAACCTAGACTTCCATGTGTCTCACTGACATACCCTCCAGCCCCTTTCTCTACTCTGCCCTCCATCCAGAATGCAGTGCTATGACTCTCTGAGACTTACCTAACCAAAAGAGGGTCTTCTACAGCTGCAGAAGATTTCTCAGGCCCATCATTCTGTTTGAAATCTTTAAATTGTCTGCAAAACAAGATGGAGTCCAGAGGTGCAGCCCACAAAGACCACTAGGGTGCTTAACCCAGTTTATTGCAGAATGAGAGCCTCAAAATCCTAAGTTTGAGTCCTGGTATAACCTTAGTCCAGTTAATTACATTCTCTGAGGACCCCTGCTTTCATCTACAAAACTGAGCATAGATTTCTATCTAGTGGGGTGTATGAAAGAGTTAAAAGAGATCATGTGTGAGGCCTGCACTGAAGTTCATCTCCAGGCCTGGGGTTTAGCCAAAATCTGGTATAGAGCTTCAGCGTTAGCCCTGATCTTTAAAAAGCATGATAGACAATTTACCTACTTCATCAGCATTTCTTGCATCTCTCACCTTGAGAGTGGTCAATGATTGTGTGTTCTCATCAGTAACACAGGATCAATACAACACACAACAAGATTGGTAATGAGAACAAGGGACTCTATTCAGATTCATCATTAATATCTTTATATTCACTTTCTAGTAGACTGACATTCCTGACCCTGCTTTATTTTTCTGTCTAGTCCTCATCACTACCTGACTCAGTAACATAATGATATTTGTGCTTTCTACATATTGTCCGTCTCCCTAACTAGTACATAAGCTACACCAGGGCAGAAATTTTGTGTCTCATTTATCGCAGTTTCCTAAATGCCTAAGTAGTGCCAGCCACTTCACAGGCACTCAATAAATTATTGTCAAACGAGGGAATAAATGAATGAATCAGCAGCAGGTCCTAATCTCTATCTTCACACTCAGACATGCAAGAACAATCTCTTTTTTACTCCCCTGTAACTGAACTGACCTGCTCTTCACCAGATTGGCAGTGTGGGATTCAGTCCCTTTTCTAAGGTGGGTCTATTATATATAAGGTCTGGACTTTACACAGTATCAAGGTATAGGGTGGCACCAAGACCTCAAAGTAACCTTTCACTTTACCATGCTGACACCCACTGTCTTTTTCCATACTGTTACCCACAGATATATTCATTCTAATAGCTGCTGTGTCATTTCTTCTATTCCACCAGACTTTTAGTAGCTCTCTTTTCCTGCTGTTTCTAGGCCACTCCTGGACACCCAGGAAACATTGTGCAACTCCCATGCCACATTAGAACTGAGGGGAATCCTGCATTTCTGAAGCCCAGTCTGCCTAGGCATCACACATCACTCCTCTTCTAGTGTCTATCACTTAACCAGGGCTCTAGCTAAGAGAGGTCCCAGAGACCCTCTATTTTCAGATTTGACAAGTCCATCTGAGTTTTCCAGTGGTCCAGAAAGCAGGACACACACAGCTTCTTCCTTAGGGACTCATGGGTGCTGCTTCTCTAGCTCCTATCCCTAGTGAGAGAAGTCTTAGGCAGTCTTTGTTGAGCAGTCTGGGAATCTTCTCAGAGTCTGTGCTTTTGAAACTCAAAAACCGGGAGAGCAACTCCCTTTTCTATTTTCTATGTAGGCATTTTCTTCATCTAGGCCAGTGAACACGGACTAGTTTGTCAAATGTGGTAGAAGAGTCAGGCATAAGAGGAAATATAAGGAAGAAAACATGTATTAGCATTTCCAAAGTATCATCTCCACCCCACCAGCACACACACATACAAAACTGAGCAAATTTAAAAGTATCAGTTCAGCTGTTTCAGCCTCTCAATGAATACTTGCATTCTCTCTTATTTGGGAAATAGCAGACCAATTTACGTAAGAACTCTCAAACCCTCCTTCTAATAAACTGGTCTAGGCATTGTCAACAACATCTATAAATAGATACTATGGTACCAAGCTCTCAACATCAAGGAACGCAAAGGAGGCTTATTCTCCCAGACCTGCTTTACTATCACCTCCTCTGAGAAGCCTTCCCTGTTGTCCCAATTAAAAGGTCACCAGTCCCTCCTTAGTGTCCTTCACTATATCCTACTGTGTTAACCAGATTAAGTTAGGCTGCAAGTTGCAGAAAATGCTAAAAAATAGTAGCTTAAACAAAATGTATGCTTATTTTTCTCTCATGTAAATGAAATTTGATGGTAAGACACCCAGGCTGGAGGCTGGCCTCATAGTCACCAAAGGATCTAGATTTGGCAGTAAATCTCCTTTGCTGCACAATATTGTCTCCCTGCAAGACATCCAGCTCAGAGAGAAGACGACTGCTGAAGCCCCAGCTATCACAGACAGCAAAGGAGAAAAAGCAAAAGAAAAGGAGACATTAAAGAAATATGTGTTTACCTTCAGGAAACATTCCAGATGTTGCACACAGATCTTGTGTTTATCTCTCATTGGCTATAAATTACTTGCAAGGCCATACCTAGCTATAAAATGGAGTTGGGGATATAGTATTGGAGCCAAAGGGCAATGTTCTCAACAAAAGTTTGGAATTCTTGTTTGTAGAAAAGAAGAAAAGATGGACACTAGAAGGCATCTCACACTTTCTTCCACCTCTTCTTATATTTTTTGTTTGTTCTGTTGTTGTTTTCACCCCTTCTTGTAAAATGGTCATCATGCTTATTTACCTATCTTCTGAGCCGGATAGTCAGTTTCTCAAAGAAAAAATAAAAGAAAATAACGTCTCATTTATTTTTCTTTCCCAGATTCTAGCATGGGGCCTGATTGGAGTAACACTCAGTAAATTCTTATCAGTAAAGGAGAATTTGAAATTCCTGCAATGTATCGGACACCTGATATATGTAATCTCCAGTTCCTAATTAAAATACAATACCAAAACCAAGAAAAGTCAGTTTAAAAAGAAGCTGTTTCTTTTTTTGTTTCTTTCTAAAAGAAAAAAAAATACTGGAACACTTTTTTCCTTCTCCTTTTCTAAAAGAATCCCATTTTAGGGGAAATGTAGAAAATAGACTTGAAAATATTAAGTCACTTACACAAGATTTCATGTCCTCTAAGTGGCAGAGGCCAGAATTAAAGAAAGGACTGCCTGATTCCAAAGTCACACTCTTCCTACTATATGGGTGTCCCTATTCACTGCTTTTGGGCTTTTCTTCCATCCCACTATGGTGACAGTACCAGGGAGGTAATATGGGCTTCTGAACCTTGGTTTACTGAGTCCTGTGATCAGCCATATCGTGACCACTCTGGTGGGAAAAGCAGCTGGTGAGAGCAGTGCACCACTCCAGGCTCTTGAATGTGAAAACTTTTATTTACCAAGAAAACCCTTCCCCATTTAATCTCATACTTTACTGTCTACTCCAACCATTCCTTTACTCCATCCCAAGCCCTACTTTCAGGGCTGGATGATATGAGCCTGTTCTATTCTGCCTTGGTGACTTCATTTGCATGTAATTTTGCTCATCTTAGTATCGTGAGATAAGGAAAGGCTTTGTACTTGGACCACCAAGAGGGATGCCTGTCAAGTCCATGCTTACCCAAGATTTCTTCCCATTTAATGAGACGCTAATTGATGTTCTTGGCTCTCATTATTGCTATGGTCACAAAAACACAGAACCTCACAGCCTCATCCTCTCCATCTTAATAGTGCCTTAAAATAGCTAACTATCTAGAATCTATTCCCCCAAACTCACTGATTCATTATATTCTATTTCCATTAATACAGCACAAATTATTTCCAAGCATATGTAACCGCATAATTATATCTTTATAAACCCTCTAACCAAATACATTTTATATGCTTATTAATTAAACTAATCAAATTTCCAATAAAATTTTATACAGATCTACATTATACACCACACCACACTATGTTGTCTCTCAAACAGAGAAATTCTTAACCACTTTTAGCCTGTGACTACACAACTGAATTCAGTCACAGATCAGGATTAGAATGTGAGGTCTTTGGAGAAATTGACTATCTGTACATCTTCGATGCCTCTGTTCTCCGGCCCCCACCTTGCCATGCATCATATCAGCTCTCGCTTATTTCTCAGACTGATCCATATGGAATAACAAAGCCTTCAGCCAGTGATCAGGCCCGAATCTAAATGTTCTTTGTCTTCTTACCAAATTAGAGCTTTCAAGAAACCAGTAATACTCAGGAAAAGAGAATTTTGTTCATGTTTGTGTCCTCTATTTTCTGACCAAGCCAGGTGGTAATAAAGAACATCTGAAGAAATGTTCGACCAGAATAGCAAACTGCCCAACCAAGGATGGGCATTCCTTATTTTCTTCAGGCAGTGTCTCTAAGGGTATTGCAGTCATCTCAGTGAGCCTTTGATTACAGCCAGGGAGGGATAAGTCAAATACTACTGGCATCCTCTAGGCACATATTTGAAACACAAATATCAGGAGCTTTCAAGGAACTGGAACCTGGAATAGGTATAGAAATCCTAATATATATATGTGCGTGTGTGTGTGTGTGTGTGTGTGTGTATATATACTCAATATATGTATTGAGTGCTTAGTACATACCAAGGACAATACTAGGCACCATGGAGGGTCAGATCGATGAATAAAACACACTTTCCATCTTCAACAGGTTTACAGACTACAGAGAGGGATAGAAGTATGTATAATTAGTTGATTCATGGCACATTGTAGCACGCATTCTAATAGGGGTATAAGAATATGAATAAGAACATGAATAATAGTATAAATATAGATACAAATGCAAACATAAACATGGCAAATATTTGCTGAGTGCTTACTGTGAACTCTAAATGCATTATCTCTTTTATTCCTCGTGGTAACCTATAAGATAGATATCAGTCGTCTCCATATTGCAAACAAAGAAATGCTATTGGGATGAACAGAAGGGAGCAACAAATTCTGCCTTCAGGCATTGGGAAAGGCTTCACTGAGAAAGTAACATTTGTTGGTATCATCAAATCTTGTTCCTGGTACAGCCCCCAGCAGGCAGCAATGAAACTTCATAATAAAGTCACTAATAGAAATTACATACTGGGGGATTTCCAATGAAATTGCTAATGGGGAAACTGCCTATATTAGATGACCAAATATGCTGTTCTGGGTCATTAAAATTGTATTATGCATATGCTAAGGTTGGGATTGGCTACAGCATTACAGAGGGCTGCTAATCTGATCACTAGACCATGTTCAGTAAATTTGTTCAGGGATGAGCTAAAGATAAAAGTATAAATCCAGCTGTAAATAAGGAAATAATTGGACTGCCTGAATCAGTTGATGGGAGTCTCTGGCCAGCTGGAAACTTTTAAAAAAATGTATTTTTCATAAAATATTTCATACATTCAAAAAAGGATGTGTAATGAATACCTAAGGTATAAAGAATAATTAAGTGAACATCCTTGTGCCCACAGCCAACTTAAGAAACAGAAAATTACTAATTTTGGTAAAGCCCTTGATATTCTTCTCCATTACTTTTTTATTTCCCTTCTTCCACCAGAATTACAGTTTTAAAAAATAGTAGTAATAACCCACCAAGTATTATCGTTTTTAAAAATAGTATTATTACATATGCATATAACCCAAAATTATAAACTACTCATTTTTGTACATCTAAATGTTATGTAAGTGAAATCATGTTCTGTGTATCTTTCGTGATTTGTTTTCTTCACTCCAAATTATGTTTTTTATTCTTATCCATGTTGAAGCATGTAGTTGTATTCAATCATCTTTACTGCTGTATAGTATGCAATTTATTGATACATTCTTCTGTCAATGGACATTTGGGTAAACATAGTAGGAATATTATTATACAATGTACACAAAAGCAAGAACCTCTTTACCACACATACCTAAGAATGAAATTGCTAGGTAATAGGATATAATTTTCTTCAAATTTAAAAAAATGCCAAATAATTTTCCAAAGTGATTATAAATTTACAGTCCCACAAGGTCTAAGTGTCTCACATTCTCATCAAAAACTTGTCCAACTTTGCCAGTCTGATAAGTATAAGATGTTAATTTACAGTTGTATTAATTTGCATTCTTCTGATTACTAATTAGGCTGGATATTTTCTTCAGATATTTACTAGCATTAGGGTTTCTTGTTCTGTGAAATGTCTTTCATGTCTGTGCTCATTTTTCTCTTAGGTTTCTTTTTATTTTTCTGTCTTCTGATAAGCATGTAATTTTTTGTCAGTATGATCAAATGTATTGCTTTTTAAATTTATGATTTATGTTTCATGTGAGTTGTTTAAAAATACATCCCTACTCTGAGGTAAATGAAGATTTTTCTCCTATATTCTCTTTCAAAAGTTTAAAGATTTATTTCATTTTTAAACTTTTAATTCACCTGAAATAGATATGTTTAGAATACGAAGTAGAGTTTCAATTTCACTTGTTTCCACACGAATAGTCAGTTGTCCCAGCACCATCAATTGTACAGTCCATTTCTTCCCCTTGGTGCGCAAAGAGCTCCCTGGGTAATAAGCTTCCATAGATGGGTTAGCCTGTTCCTGCTCTGTATTCTGTTTAGGTGATCTCTTTATGTACCCACATAGGAAGCTAATATAAAGCTTTATCATAAGTCTCCATAGCTGGTAGGTCAAGTTCTCCACATCTTTCTCTTTTTGGGATGTGCTTTGCTATTTGTTTTGCCTTCCGTTTCATATACATATTAGATGGCATCTACCAAGTTTCATAAAGAATTCAATTTATATTTTAACATATCGGTTATGGGAGACCTGATCACTTTACCCAGGAACACTTCATGTCTCCATTTATTTAGGTCTTCTTTTCAGCAAAACTGTATACTTTTCTGACTGGTGTGAAATGGTATCTCATTGTGGTTTTGATTTGCATTTATCTAATGCTTAGCGATATTGAGCTTTTTTTTCATATGCTTGTTGAACACATGTATGTTTTCTTCTGAAAAGTGTCTGTTCATGTCCTTTACCCGCTTTTTAAGGGGGTTGCTTGTTTTTGTTGTTGTTGTTAATTTGCTTAAGTTCCTTAAAGATGCTGAATATTAGACCTCTGTCAGATACATAATTTGCAAAAATCTTCTCCCATTCTGTAGGTCATCTGTTTACTCTGATGATAGTTTTTTGCTGTACAGAAGACCTTGCATTTAATTAGATCTCATGTGTCAATTTTGCTTTTGTTGCGATTGCTTTTGGTGTCTTTTTCATGAAATCTTTGTCTGTTCCTTTGTCCGGGATGGTATTGTCTAGGTTGTCTTCCAGGATTTTTGTAGTTTGGGGTTTTACATTTAATCCATCTTGAGTTGATTTTTGTATGTGGTTTAAGGAAAGGGTCTACCTCCAATCTTCTGCCTCGCCAGTTATCCCAGCACCATTTATTGAATAGGGAGTCTTTTCCCCCATTGCTTGTTTTTGTCAATAGCTATTCTTAAAAAGTCAAAAAATAACAGATGCTGGTTAGGTTACAGAGAAAACAGAACTCTTCTACACTGTTGGTGGGAGTGTAAGTTAGTACCATTGTGAAAAACAGTATGGCAATTCCTCAAAGAGCTAAAAGCAGAACTACCATTTGACCCAGCAATTTTATTGCTGAGTCAGTATATTCCTCTGGTATATATTTAGAAGGATATAAATTATTCTGCCATAAAGACACATGCATGCAAATGTTCACTGCAGCCCTACTCACAACAGCAAAGACATAGAATCAACCTAAATACCCATCAATGATAAACTGGATAAAGAAAATGTGATACATATACACCATGGAATACTATGAAGCCATAAAAAAGAATTAGATTATGTCTTTTGCAGGAATATGGATGGAGCTGGAGACTGTTATCCTTAACAAACTAAGACAGAAACAGAAAACCAAACACCACATGTTCTCACTTGTAAGTGGGAGCTAAATGATGAGAACTCATGAGCACAAAGAAGGGAATAACAGACCTGGAGTCTACTTGAGAGTGGAGAATAGGAGGAGGGAGAGGAGCAGAAAAAATAACTGTCAAGTACTAGGCTTAATACCTGGGTGATAAAATAATCTGTACAACAAACCCCCATGACACAAGTTTACCTATATAACAAACTTACACACGTATATCAAAACCTAAAATATACGTTTTTTAAAAATCTTTTAAAAAATAGTGTACTTTTCTACATAAATAACTTGGATATCTTTTGTTTAAATTTATTCCTTGATCATATTTTTTCTGCTATTTTGAAACATTCTATTTAAAATGAACACTTTGTGGCTATTGGCTGTTGTTGTACAGCTATGCAATTGACTTTTTAAAATTGATCATATATGTAGCAATCTTATTAAACTCTCTTAGTGTATTTATGCGTGTGTGTGTGTGTGTGTGTGTGTGTGTGTGTGTGTTGTATGTCTATAGTACACATTAGATTTTCTATGTGGACAATTGTTATATTGTCTCTGAATAACCAGTTTTCCAATCATGGCAATTTTTGTTTCTTTTTCTTGCCTTACACCAATGGCTGGATCCTCCAGTACAATGTTGAATAAAAATAATAACACTTGCCTTGAAACAATTAGAATGTTTCAATAACATTCTTACACAGGAGTCATGCTAATATTCTCGGACTTACTCCATTGTTAGCACATGTGCTGCCAAAGGGAGACAGCCAAACTCTGCTCCCCTAGGTGGCAATTGACCCCTCCCAGGTGGACCTGCAGGGACCTGAGGAAATGACTGTGCAGGTGAGGTCTGTTTTCTGAAAAGAGAGAGACTGCCTCCAGGACAAGAAGTTCTAGCCCTTGGATTGGAATCATCCTTTTGACCATTATCTCCCTCTGGCCCATCCCCTTGAATATATTCTGCATCTTATAAGTAACCATGAGATTTGTCTTGTTCCCTTACTTTAACCAACTTGAAGAGTGAGCAACATTTCTGCCACACAATGAGCAGAGATCCCAGGAGAACAGATTCTCAATCCTCTAGAGGGCCACATTTGCAGTAGGTACTAACACACTTGATTATTTTGCAGCCCCAGATGTGTCATCTTTATCACCTAAGTAACCAAGTGAATGTACTTGGGCTTTCAGCATGCAGTGTTTTGCCTTTCTTTCTAAATCTCTATTACACAACTTGAAATTTCAGCAGCCAAAGGCAGGTTTTGGTCCATGCTACATTTTTCTAGTTTCTAAGATTGAAATTGAGCGCATCAGTGTTAACTCTGCTGGCTATATAATTTAATGAACAAACTGGGACACTTTTGAGAGTGGAAAGAGGTGCTAAATGCATAAGGTGGCTGAGCATAGGTATAAACCGGGGCTCCCCTGAGCAAACCAGGGTGTGCAACCACTCCAGCTATAATACTTTCATAAGTCCTGTTTCTTTCCGTAGCTCCTCTCCCACATAGCATTTCTGCCTGTTATATTTCATCCCTAGTCCAAACATTCCTCAGTTCTATTTTGGGAGGGATTCACCCAATCACTGTCCAACCTATTAGTCCCCTTGAAAACTGTGAAGCCACAAATGAGGTATAGCTCAAGTACCTCATGTAAAATGATTTCAAAGAACCTCTGATTGACCTCTAATGCTGTTCCACATCCTTTGTAGTATTACAAAGATAAGCCTCTAATCTTCTCATCTGCACTCTTCTTTCTAAATTGTACTATCTAAATGTCCTGTTACAGCAAACAGCCTACATTACTTAAACACACATACACATACATAAAATAAAACACAAATGATGCCTTTATCCCTGATCAGGGAAATTTGCTATAAGCAGCACCACATCAAAATGTTCTTTGGTCATGTTTTTTGTGCTTTATTGGTGACACTCAAAGTAAAGCATTTCAGTTCTTTTCAAAGAACATTTAGTTGGGTTTCTAGCTTATTCCACCAAAGTGACAGGCATGTTGGGCTGCTTGTCTCTGAACGCCTCTGCCACAAGCCAACATCATTCTATACCAGAGTTATTATTTATTAATTGCCTTTTAATTGGTCTAGCTATTGCCAGCTAATGAACAGATGACTGTCAAGTGTGACAGATATGAACTTAAAAGAGTGGAGTAGGCACTACACAGAAATGGCCAATTTGAGAACTGGCTTCTCTGAAAAAGGCAATATAACTTCCAGAAGCCACATTTCCTAATACTCCAAAATGGTCTCCTGATGGTCTCCAGTTTTATATTTGCACAAGAAATTATGTTTATCTGCCAGAAGGATGGCTCCAAAGAGTCAGATTGAAGACTGGCACTCAGTCTAGTGTTTCACAGGTACACAGAGAATGACACACTCACAAAATAGCAAATGATAATAACAGTTAACATTTATTGAATTTTTACTATGTTCCCGACACTTATCATGTCAAGAGCTTAATATTTATTATGACATTTAATCCTCAGATGCCTATGTTGTAGGAAATATTGTTAATCTTCAATTTACAGGTGGAAAACCTGAATAACTTGCTATGGTTGTATGGTAGAGTAGGAGAGATGGAGTTTGATGACAAAGCTGGTGCCTCAGTGTACAGTATGGCTTGTACTATGTTTGCATTAAGTGTCAAGCTATTGATGTTTGTCTTTACAGCCTTTTGCTATCTTATTCTGCAGACGCATCCAACATGCCGAAGAATATTTTTTACCCATGGCCCCATGAATATGGCAAGATACAAATTATTTACTTATTCACACATCCATTAATTCACCAAAAATATATATTGCTACAGCTTTACAAAGAAGGACAGTTTGCTTTCAGACTGCAATAATAAAGCAAGATTTCACAGGTGAGGTTAGAGTTAACCAATTTCTTTTAAAAGTTAGGATGGGAATCTTTCCAAGCAGAGGAAATAGAACGTACAAGACACAGAGTTAGGAAAGCACAAGAATTACTTAAGAAACGTGGTGGTTCAATGTGGACACAGCATAATACAATGTGATGGAAAATCCATTTGGAAAGGTGGGTTGAGCCAGATGACAGAATTTATTAGACTAAGCCAGGCATCCATGCTCACCCCAGAATGACTCAGAGTTCCTTGGGGTTAGGGATTATGATTATTCATCTTAGTGACTCCTTCTTCCCAGCAGGACATTGCATGATGTCTGGCTCATTACAGGCATTTATAGATATGTGTAACATATAAAGGAATGAAGTGTCAATCTTACCAAGACATTATGTTTTTTAAAAACATGGATCTAAACCATAAAGGAAATATGTTCAAGTGTTGTAGTCAGAGTATCATAAGAAGATAGAGAAAAATTTAAGAAGTTTTCAGCATCTCACTAGAATTCCTAAAATTGCACAAGCTAATAATAACTAACATTTTCTGTGCTTGTGCTGTGTGCTAGACAATGTCCTTGGTGTTTCATTTAGCATCACACTTAATCTTCACAAATCCTATGAGTACATACAATTATTATGACTAGTGTCCATTTAGGGATACGAGGGAACCATTAGTAATCTTTGTCACATTAAACTAAAATTATGTGTTATCAGCATTTACAGAGGCTTCTAATTTAGTATTCTATTAAGTCTGACCACTCTTCAAGGCTTGGCAACACTGGGAACATTCTACTGCCTGGATGTATAGTAGTTACAATTCCCACTATTTGTGAGATGAAAACATGTCATTAGAATATTACTAATGTTGTCTTGATTGACCAGGATTTTCCATGGGTGCTATCCTTGCTTTTAAATTAGCATTAGTTTAATTTCATTGTTTTTACTTCAATTTGTTATCGGTTAATTAACTCTAAAATTAATAATGGCATTTTTGGCTTATAATTTTTCAGTAACTAACCTGAAAGAGTTTGACTATGGTTTTTATTATTTTGTTCTTCTCCAATTTTTTGTCACCATGGAGTATTTTTTACACTTGAAATTGGAAATGGAGAAGATATATGAATCAAGGAATCTTTTGATCCACCTAAGAAGGCTTCAGTGAAAGATAAAAAAAGAAAAAAATGACCTAGAAGAAGGCTACTAAACGAATACCAGCTATAACCACCTCCTGCTCTCACAGCTGACATCTCTAATTAGTCATGGAACTCTTTTCACTGAGCTAAAATGCAGCTTCAGAATCCTCCTTAACTCAGCATTCCAGATAGCATGTGAGTGGAAGAGTGAAACCCTATTTCAGTTTCTGTCTTATAGCTATTACTCTAATCTTTGTTTGGAAAAAATCTGCAACATAATTATTGCTTGTAAGTTATTGTTTTGCTTGGCACAGTTAGGACAATCCAGCATAATCAACATCATCATTCCCATAGCCATGTTTAGGCATCATGCTAAGGGCTTCACATGTTATCTCCTTTAGTTCTCACAATAGCCATATGAGGCAAGTACAACCAACAATCACTTTGTGATAGTTTCGTATTTTAATTCTCAGAAGTGAATCTTATTTCCAAGCTATTGACTTCACTGTAGTCTCCAGATCCTAACAACTAATGGCATCTCAGTCTTTGGGCAAAGGACGGAGACCCTGGAAGAATATTCTGGAAAAACTTCAAACAGCAAATGTCTAAGCAGCTCTGAAAAAAATATGAATACAAGTGCAGTGAGCAAAGCATATTTGTAAAAGATAAGAAGGCTGTGTAGTGGAAATGTTTTAAGAAAGACAAAGTTAGAGCTGAAATTAAGCCTCTGCTTATAATATAAATAAAAAACAAATATTCACACAAGTGTGCATTATATCGGGGAATATGACAAGTCGTTTCATCACACCTTATCGCCACAGCTATCTAGAAGGTAAGTACAGTTTGAGCATCATTTATCCAAAACATTTGGGATCAGCATTGGATTTCAGATTTTTTCAGATTTTGGAATATTTGTGTATAAGATATTTTGGGGATGAGAGCCAACTCTGACTGTGAAATTTATTTATGTTTCATATACAGCTAATACACATAGCCTGAAGGTAATTTGTTCAGTATTTTTAATAGTTTTGTGCCTGAAACAAAGTTTTGACTACATTTTGACTGCTACTCATGAGGTCGGATGTAGAATGTTTTACTTGCATTGTCATGTTGGTACTCAAAAAGTTCTAGATTTTGAAACATTTTGGATTTTGGATTTTCTGATTAGGGAAACTCAAGTTGCATTATTAGCTCCTTCTACAAAGAAGAAAAACAAAATTCAGTGAGATTAAGTCACCTTTCAAAGTCTCACCACCAGGAAGCAGGATTCAAACCAGTTTGCCTTTCCCTACTCTGTTGAGTAACTAACATGGAAGAGCTTCGGTAAGGTTTTTCATTATTTTGTTGCCTGATGAGGCAACCTGAGGGAAAAACAACAACAACAACAACAACAACGTCAGTCCTATGTAATTTTTTTACTGGGTTCAAATTTCACTGACATTAAAATTCAGATCCACTAGGTCCTACAGTTTGGGACTGACAGACTTGAGAGCAAGATCTAAGCAACTTGTAAGTGTTAAGTGTAGGGTTAAGTGATGAAAAGGAAAAAAGAGATCCATTCTTTGAGCACTTTTGTCCAATAGTTCTTTAATCAAATATTGCTCCTCTCTAATAAAAAAAAAAAAAAACAACTCTCATCCTTTCTCACCCAAAGTACAGGTGCCAAGGGCCATGATCATTCATTTTTCCCCATTGTGTTGTCATCAGGCAAATAATGCTAGTGATTATTTTTGCTCAAGACTTGCCAGTGAAAAATGCATCAGGAAATGTCAGCCTTCCATTTCTCATCTTAAAGACGACAACATTAAATAAGAACAGAAATTCACACAGGTAAACCCATCTGTGCTGAGCATAAAGCCACACAGTCTTCAAGATGAATTATTTCAGTGTGTGAGCCTTTGAGTCAGATGGCCAACTTTGCCAAATTATTAATGTGTTGGGTGTTTTTATCTTCTCTTAGAAAGAGACTGAATTCAGAAGGAAGTTCTCACTCATACTCCCTTAGAATCTGAAATTTAAATCTTGGGTTTCAATGGCTAGATTTTTCTGACAATTTGAAAGCAATCTGGGTTTAGAGAGTCTCCATCCTTTTTCTTGTTGTGCTGCGTTCAAAATATGTCTCCTATCCGTCTCCCAACCAGTGGGTAGCTCCAGCATAATATGCTTCTTCATTTTCCCCCACCCTCTGCTATAATAACATTGGTCAAACTTCATTGACTCTCACTTGACACTACAGGCATTGCAGGGAAGTGTAAGATCACTATGAGGGTCAGGATTAGGAATCTGTTGATTTTTCCTATGGTGCACTTTGTCTTAATTTTTTTTTAATTGAGGACAAATATCCTTCCCTTCATAAAATATTTCTCTAAATGAAGTACAACTTATACAAAAATAAAATGTTTGTAAGTTCCTCCTCTAGCAAGCAAATTTTAAAAAATAATTACTTTTATACTTATTTAACAAGGAGAATGCTCAATTTTAGTATTATAGCCATTTTAAAAAGCAGTCGTTTCAGAATTATTTGTCAAGTCTTCCATTTTATGCCGTATATAATAAGAGTTAAAATTAGGAGCTTAAGCATAAAAATTAGTCTTAAACATAATTACCCAATTTCTTATCCACTAAATACTCTATTTAATTATTTTCCTATCACAAGAGTAATATATGCATCTTGGAAAAGTTTTGCTTAAAAATAAAATTCACCCATAGTCCATCGTGTAGAGTTAAGCTCTACTGATATTTAAGTGTAGATGTCCCTCTCATTTTTCCCTAGGAATTAACATATAGATAATGTATTCACTGGATGTGGGCAGAAGAAACCTAATTGAAGTAATTAAAGCAAAAGGGAGATTTATGATAAGAATAGCAGAATGTCCCCCTGACCTCACAATAAAAAATGCACCAGGCCTTAGAAACAGACTTAAACACTGCTGGGAATTGGAAAAATACCTGTTCTCTGCATTCTTCACCTCTCTTTCCTCACCCTGTGGCAAATAATAATAATAATAATAATAACAATGGCTAGTAACAACATCTTGTGATTTTAAATCTCCCTCTGCTTAAGATAACTGCCAGACTGAGACCGGACATTCTTAGTCACAATTCCAAAACCCTCTGGGTAGAAAATGAGGATTGGTCGGAGAACCCTTCACAGATTTAGTCAGCTGTGGACAGAGCCATGCATATGTTCTATAAATATGACTACCTCCATTGAAAGTGTGTGTCTGGGCTGAAGGGGGACAGGAAACAGAAAGGAGGCATTACTCTGAGCTGGGGAGACAACCACAGATATTCACTAGTGGTGGATTTGACATCTTTATTTTGCAAAAGTGAAAATAACCACATATATTGTGTTGTAACTTTCTCCCCTCATTTAATACAAAATGGTTAATGTTCAAATGAGTTTCCTTCATTGCCCCTTTATTTTTGTTATTAATGAAACTTTCTCTGTATATTTGTTTCCCTAATGCAGTGCTTCCAAACTTCTTTTACATTATGACACACACACACACGGAAAACAATACTTGTGTTGCACACTCAGTAAACTGGAGGAAATATGAGGGCATATATAGGGCTTGGTGCAAAATATATTTTCTTTGTATTGTAAAAGAAGTAAAATATATTTTCTTTATATTATAAAAAAGTAAAATAGTACAAACAGTAAAATTGAGGAACACATTAAATGTTAAATTACATAAAGCTTCTAATTAGAGTATTTTCAAGATGTTTGATGAAAAATTTGAGCTTGCTTCCACAACTCTTTTATTCATGTCAGATTTTATGCTTGAAATAACTACACAAAATTCCTGAAGAATTTTCCATGATGATATTTTCAAATTCTTTATAAGCACCATCATGAGAAACTTTGCACATGTAGGTGATAAAATAAAGTAAAGCATTTTTACAATTATTCCGAAATGGACACATTTAAATTATATTTAAAGAAACTAACAGCTCTTCCTTTTATCTATTAATGAAATATTGAAATTTCTTGTGATAATGTGAATGGCTTTTGAATCCATCGAATTTTTTCATATTAAGTATCTCAAAATAACGGTAATTTTCTCATTTTCAGAATGAGCATATATTCTTAGGCCATTCTGAAGCTAGCTAAGTTGCCACTAAAAAGACACTCTATCAGAAATGGACAGAAATTTCAGATACATGTGAAGGCAGATATTGAGGTTATCACAGGGAGCTGTACCCACATGGGCCCAATCCCACCTGGAGCTAGTGCTATACTCTCCCAAGAACATCAGGTTAACATTGGCTGCTGAGGGAGATCCAGATGATAGTAGTTCCTCCTTGTCAGTGCCATGCACATCATGGTGGTGCAGAGTGAAAATGAATGAAGACACATTGTCAGCCTGTGGGGATTGAGAGCATACTATCAGACCACTGCACTCTTCAAGGTGCCCTGGATGAGGCAGCTCCAAGTCAAAGGCTATGGGACTCCAGCAGCCCCAGGCCTGCCCAGCTACCCCATGGTCAGATATCAATATCTCATGGCAAGTTGTAATCCATTCATAGCAGATTGGCAAAAGTTGTAGTCTAACAAAATGGAAGTTTTATTGATTTTATCCTACTAGTGCAGTGTTTTCAAATTTTGTTCCATGAAGCAAAATCTATGCAGGATTTTGCTACAGGGCTCTGAAGCAAAATACAGGTGAAGAGAAAGCCCAGGGGTTAAAGTCCTGGGTTTGCTGCTCTGTCTCAACCAGCGCAGTCTTCACTGTTACTTTTTCTATATTCAGGTGTGTGGGTGCATGTATAGGAAGAGGGGTGGATTTTAACCGCTAAAAACAAAAAGCTTTAACCTGCCACGCTGATGTCCATCCTTAAAACTTTTTTAAAAAATAAATGATTATATATATATGTATATATATTTCTATAAATATCAAATATGACACAGTAGTACTCCTTCATGTAAAATGTGAAATTTCACATACACATCTCAACACTCAGTTTTTGTTGAAATGATCTAGAATTTTAGATCTCAGTTCTTTTAATACATTTTGACATTAGGTATCTCCTGTTTCCCTTTATTTTTGACATTTGCAGTAAGTTTCATAACTACATTAGCATTAGTAATCTAAATGTAATACTATTTCACTAGTTCCATCTTTCATTACATTTCCTTTGAAAAATCTTCCTGATTTCTAAATTCTTTATTATGATTAATTTCTTGGTTCATTGGAGCACTTATTCAAGTAATTTTTTCAGGAAGAATACACTGACAGTATGCTTTCTGAAGCTGTGCACGTTGGAACTTGTTTTTCCTCTACTCTACCATTTGAAGACTAATGTGGGCAGGACTAGAATTCTGGGAACATATTTTGCCCCTGGAAATTATGTGGACAATGTCTCGTTGTTCTCTGACAGTGTTCATTTTAAGGAGAAAAGTTGTGATGTCACCTAGATTATTTTCCTTTACAATGAATCCATTTGTTTTCCTCAAATCTGCATTCGGGGATGCTTTGAAGGATTGAGAAGTCATTGAGATTTTAAAACTTTGGGATACAGTCATTTTAACTATTTCAACTCTAAGATTCAAGTTTTTCCTCCATTTAAATATATTTTCTTTGACTAGTTCTTTGGTTACTTCCCTCCACCTATCTTCTTCTAAAGGCATTTCAGTTATGTGATGTTAAATCACCAGGATCATGACCCACATCTCTTTTCTGTCATGATTTCCATTACTTTATCCTTTTCCTTCATGTCTTGTGACAAGTTATAAAGCTTATTTTTTATTCATTAATTGAATTTTCTACTGTTTCACTTTTTGCCTGCTTCTTCCATTGTATGCATTGAGAGTTCATGTTTTTCGTCTCCAAGAAATGTTTTTTTACTTTCAAGAGACTCTTTTAAGGACTGCCTGCTTCTGTATTATAAATGAAATACTCTCTTATTAAAAATACAAATGAGTCATTATGTGGAAATTCCCTTCTTCCTGTGACTTGTAGGGTAACAGTTGCCCAGGTGTGTTAGCATATCTGCTGTCTTTTGAGCCAATGCTTCCTCTAAAATACCCAGTGAGTTTTCCATTTGCCTGCTCTGCAGAAAGACGGCTGTGTTTGCCCAGCATGAGGTACTCACTCAGATTCTGCCCCAGAGGATATGGGTCCCTGATCAAATATTTCAGGCTCAAGACAAATTAAAAAGGAAAGGATTTAGATTGACTGTAGTGTCACTTTGTGAGATGAGAAGTCTAGCTGCCCAGGGAAATTGGGAGGAAGCTACAGCCCCAGGGCTAACACTTCGGGAGCCTCATCTCTGTGCCCATGGTTCTGATTCTTTTCCATGCGTGATGTGGCAGCCAGAACGTGAGCTGGGGCTCTTGCTTTCCTTCTCCTCTAATAGGCACAACCACCTTTGTTAAGAGCCTCCACAATTTAACTGATCATCTGAGTCAATTACAAGCCCTTAAGTGAGTACTAGGAGGGAGTCCATTTTCTTATCTACACATGGGGATGGTAGTACTTACCTCATGATGGTGTTGTGATGATGGAAGGAGTTACTGCACATAAAGTCCATAGAACACTGCCTAGTGTGTAGTAAGCACCATGTTATAGTCTACTATTTTCATACCGGCCTGCACTCTGGGAATTCCAATAACAGCCGCCTTTCTCAGAGGTACAAGTGAATGAAGCTTTCTCTCTCTCTCTCTCTCTCTCTCTCTCTCTCTCTGTCACACACACACACACACACACACACACACACACACAGAGTCACACACCTGTCACATCATGTGTCCTGCTGTGTAAGCTGGTAGTGTTGTGGACTTTCACTGTGTCTCTTCTTCTCCACCCACACATTGGACTCTTCCTTCACATACAGCAATTTCAAAGCTGGGGAATGCTTCCCTTAACCTGGCCACACCATCTTTTCCAGTAACATTAATTTGCTCCTTTCAGTGAAAATTTGGCAAAGGGAGTAAGATTTTGCCCCATTCTGACAGTATTTGGCACATAGTCAGTTCTTAATTTAGTTCTGTTAAAGGAAAGGCTATCCGTAGCATCATTTCCCTTTGTGAATCTAAAACTTTCCTGTTTATAAGTGTGAGAAGTGACCTAATGTCATCTCTAGAATGTCAAGGCTTACTGAAAACAGTTTTATCACAGCTGGCAGCAGCTGACACCAATCAAAGTCCTATTAGTCGATGAGAATGTCAGAGAAATGATTTCAGACTCCTTTAGGACTGGGAGTTGGAGCAGCAATTGGTCAGTTGTGTTAGACAAGAAGCTTGGAAACTTAATGAAGAGTTTTTAAAAGAGTTGGAACACCTAAGCGAACGTTCCTGATCAAAGACAGACTGAGCTGCTAAAATCTGTTCAAAGGCTTTTAGAGCTTCAGCACTGAGCTAATTTTAATTACCATCTTTAGATAAGGGAGAAGTAAACAGATCACTTTGGTATATTTAGAAATGCTATGTGAGTTTTGAGCACTTTGAGCAAGGAGGTAGAATCCTGGGTCTAAACCTTCCTCCCTCACACCAGGATTGCAGAGGCCCAAATAGCACTCTACATCTTGAGACCAATACTTCAGTGCAGTTCCTGGAATAAGTTCAAAAGAATATTGAATTTGGAAAGCAGGATAAAATTCATTTTGGACCAACCAAACTAATCCTTCTTTAATGATTAAAAACATGGTACATCCAAAATCAAAACAAATCTCAAAATGGCAAGAGTCAAACTATGTAAACAAGCTAAGAGGATCTGAAATACAAGAAAATAGAATAATAATTCAGACCTTCATGAGGTCCTGTCTCAGTGGATTTCGTTATGCATGATCCAAATAGAAGCTGGTCAGGTAAGTTCAAAGCCATAGATGTTCATGACAATTAATTTAGCAATGCCTAAAAGGAGACTATATCCTGGAGAAAATGGAACCCCATCTAGCCTTCCCTAAATGAGAACATTAAACTCTTTTATGCCAAACCACTGAGATTTTGGGATTTATTTATTACTGCAGTGTAGTCTAAGAGTGTCAGCTTTCACTAAGTTATGCTGGAAAAACAACCACAAAATACCAGTGGCTTATAATACTATTAGATGTTCTCCCATCAGATATGGCTGTGGATTGGCTGTGTTTCTGCTGTATGAGTCATCTTTATTCACGGGTTCAGAGGGATGAAGCAGCTCTTGTCTTGAATATCATTATTCAAGACATGGAAGAGGCAAGAGAGCTGGTGGAACCACATGAAGGCTTTTGCACCTTCTGTTCAGAAGTGGTACACAATGCTTCTGCCTTCATTTCATTGTTCAAAACAAGCCTCATGACCAAGCCTTGATACAATGGGGCAGAGAACTGTGATCTTTTCACAGGGAGGGGTAGCAAATAATTGGGAATAATAATACAATCTATCACATCGTCTTACCTTGATGAATACATATATTGGGAAGAGAAGTGGTGAGCTACTACCAAATAACAAAGCAAAAACAAAAACATAAAGCTAAAATATGTGGCATTGGCCTAGCCATGAGTGTTGAGAAACCTGCTCTCTGAGGTTGGAGAGATGGAGATCTATGTAACGTATTTGGTGAAACCATCTTCAGAGGTAGCACAGGAAGCTGGTCATGTGTCTGCTGAGCAGGCATCTTAAGAAGAGAGGTTGGAAAACCGAAATTTAATAGTTGTTGTTGTTATTGGCTGTTTGGCAATATTACAAGATAAACAATATCTCAGGAAAGAATTTGGCAATTTCAGGCAGAAATGAAGTAAATGGAGAGTCCAGAAATGTGAGGTCTTGCAAGACCAGAAAAACTGATTGCTTTCAGGCTCCAAACAGTAGAGATGGAAAAAATGACCTTAAATGGCAGACTAAAATGGAATTTTTGTCTTTGGAACAGAACTGCCTACTCATGTTGGTCCTGTTACATGAAGAATAAACTTCTATCTATGGTGAGCTACCAAGTTTCAGGGTCTCCTTGTTACAGAAGCTTAGCTTGCACCTTTACTAACAGATAACTGTAAAGTCACTCTGAATACCAAGATTGCTTTCAAGATTGGTCTCTTGGAGTCTAGGACAACTGACTGGCCTTCTTTGGCATCTAACCTAACCTTGACTGACTTCTTGTTCATTTAGACTTTGTAACTCCCCAAAGACAGGATCTTGCCCAATATGAATGTCCTTCTTAGGGAAATATATCAAGGAATTCAAAGCAAGTTCATTGCTCTGCAGAAAATTATTATCTAGTATATAATTTGCATTTAATTTAAAGAAAGCAGAAGATGCAACACCAAATGTAGGTGCAGTCAGGCACCACTGACCAGGATACATTCTAAGAAATGCATCTTTAGGTGATTTCATCATTGTGTGAACATCACAGAGTATACTTACACAAAACTAGATGGTGTAGCCTGCTACACACCTAAGCAATATGGTATAGTCTATTGTTCCTAGGCTACAAACCTGTCCAGCATACTAAATACCATATGCCTACTGAATAATTGCCTACTGTACTGAATACTGTAGGCAATTGTAACTCAATGGTGTTTGTGTATCTAAATATAGAAGAGGTAATGTAAAAATATGGTATGAAAATCTTATAGGACCACTGTCATATGTGCAGTCCACTGTTGATTAAAATGTCATAATTTGACACATGACTATACTGACATTCTTGCCAACCTAGTTCAGTTCCTCATTTATTGAAAAACAGAAAGAAAAAAAAAAAGAAAAACAGAGAGATAAAGAGATATGCAGTTTTTACCCTCAAGAAGGTGACAATTGATTTAGGGAAACTTATCTTACACATATAGCAGTGATACAGTGTGATAAATGGTATTACAGAGAAAAGTAAAAGGAATGCTGCCGTGGAAACACAGCTATAGATGCCTATCTCAGCTGGAGGCAAGGGCTCGGGGCAGGTTTTACAGAGAAGGAGGTGCCTTAACAGAGTCTTAAAGAAAAATAATGAAGAAATTATCCTGGTAAAGAGGGAGATAATCGTGTTCCCATCAGAGGGAGCCATGGGAGCTAAGTCAGGTATGCAACGGAGACATCTTTACTCCTACTCCAAGGTCTGCATTGAATACTGAATCCAGATCTGTCACTCTGTGAGTACCAGGTCGCTGAGACTCTGGAAGCTACTTGATATGCTTGCCTTTCCTTTCTTGAGGAAGCGTTCTTAGACAGGCAGTCTTAAAGAGTGTCCTTAGGTACATTTGGTCGTGTGTGTAAACTTGCTAAAGGCTTAATATTCTTCTCTTAGGTGTCCGTTGACAATTCTCCATGGTGTTTCTGCATGTCACCTATCAGTTTTTGTTCCAGGCTACCTCGTCAAGGATGTTTGTTAAACAAGTAGCCTTGGAAAACAGAGATAGTGTCTCCCTTGAAAACAGAAAACATGTATGTTTCCTGACCTAGCATAATAAAGATAATGTCTCCAAGGTTGAGCAGGTTTACAAATAGCCTTTAAAAGATGTGGGTTTTTAAATTTGCAATGTATACCCACCACGTGCACATCATCACCTAGGTGTACCACCAAATCTCCCCATTAGGATTTGACAGGTAAAGAGAACCAATGTAAACATGAAGTTCATGCTGATTGCTGGCTTGTTGTGCCTTCAATAATAAATAAAGTCCTTTGTCTCTGACCCGGGAGTTTCATATCTCCTGCCAGTATCTGTGAAATTGTGGCAGGGTAATTTGTTAGGTTCTGAGTGGGTAAAATCTCAGATTCCTCATCATTCTTCATATTCCAGAGATATTTTCATTTTGGAATGGAAAACATTCCCCTAAAACAAGGCGATGAATTTCCAATTTGTGTTTTAGAAGGATGAATTTTCTTTATTAAGAATTTCAGACATTAATGAATGATGTTTAAGCAATAGACCTTTCCATTGTGTCCCTTATCCAGCTGATAGGACAGCCTGAGTTGAGTGCTTTGGCACTAGCTCACCTCCTGAAAGTAAAGGACTGAGAAAGTCAGGGTGAGCAGAGCCTTTAGAAGACAACAGATGCATCTCAATATATTGTAAATAAAATGTTCTAGAAGCCTGGCAATATATTGCTAATATCTTTTCTATTGTTGAACGCATTGTGTCTGGCTCTGGAGTATGATCTGTGGTTCAGTCAACTTTATGGGAAACCATACATGTCAAGCTCCCTGCCTTCTGAGTGATAAGGGCTCTGTCATCTCCTAGGGAGTAGTCCTAGTCATATCACCAAAACTATCTCAGAAGCACAGTGCTCATTTCCAGCCAGTGGGAAAACAGAAAGTGAGTACCTGCCTGGAAGGCAACCAAATTTCTTTAAGGAAAATAATGGAAGTTGCATACTTCCCTTCCACTCATACTGTTTCAGGAAAATGTGGTCATACCTAGCTGCCAGGAGAACTAGGAAATGTTGCCTTTACTGAATGCCTCTAGCTGTGTGTCCTGCTAAAATCTGGTGGAGTTGAGTGAAGGCTCTATAACCACAGAAAGAAGGAGAGAAAGAATATTGGGAGACAGCTGTCTCTTTCACAGACTGAAAATATATTAATAATAACCCACTTTACAGTGCATCTTTGCAATAAACCCAATTATCAAAGGTATCCTGGATGAGATAGTTCCTTAAAACGTCCAACCAGTACATGTGTAGGACCTCAACAAATGCTTTTTAGTCAAACTGAAGGATTGAAGGGTTCCTTTACCTTTATACTATAAGCAGAGCAACTACAACAGAACTTGTGAGTGTTCATGATAGTCCCCAGGAGAGATCCAGAGCTGATGCCCACATAGAAATGAAAATCCCTTGTGTGGCCTGGCCAGCTGGACTTACTCAGCAGTGAGAAGTCAGTATCACTCACGCTGAAGGGTAGCAGACACTTCTCCCTCAGCATTACCCTATTAAAAGCCACTGGTGGTAGGCATGGTGGGGAGGATGGGGTTAATCGTCCCTTCTGATCTGAGTGAGGCTGACGGGGGGAAGACATTGTGATAACAGGAAAGCACGGGGAAAAACTTTCTTCCTTGGATGCAGGTTGTTCTAGAATAAAAAAGAGAAGTGGTGTCCAGTTAAGACTGGTCTGTTTTCTTTCTCAGTAATTTATCTAAATAATTCAGCAACATATTTTCTTGCTTGATGCAGAGGATGCAGTTCAAAAGGTGCCAAGCAGCATTTTACTTGATATTTGTAAGAATTTGAAAATGAGTTACTAAATTGGTTTGGATCCCAAGAGTGATTCGAATCTAAGTTTAAAAACAAAACAAAACTAAAAAGACCAACAAGCCTTCCATCAGTATTTATGCATGTTAAGTGCAAACGCACTCTACTAAATGAAGACTAAGTTGGGAGCCTCATGTCATCAGCACAGTCCCCATTAGCAGCTTATAGCCTGAGGGAAAGACACCTCTACCAGCTTAACCCTTCCACAGGCAGCACAACTGCCACCAGCATCTGAAATAAGCCCCTTTTGCGGTGTGATTTTATTACGCCGCTTTAGGTTGTTGGCTGGTTTTGCTCTGTGCTGCCAGTTCTAAAATGACACTCTCCTCATCTCAGGCATCCTCTAGCTGTATGTTTCTCCTTCTTCTGAATTATCTACATGGTGGCTGAAATAATCCTTCTAAAACACAAGTCTCATCATGCCGCTGCTCTACTTAATTTTCTTCAGTGGCTTCTCCTGGCCAAGGACAGTGGCTGTCAGTGCTCTTCCCCTGCAATACACAAAATAAATGTCATTTAGAAACAAGAATCCACCTATTGCCAAAGCCCACTCCCCTCATTTTGTGCACAAGCAGAGCAAATAGTATCGCGAATATTTATCAGAAGAACCTCATGGACATGAGGTTCATCTCATTTCATAAGAAAAAATACTGCTAAATACTGCCAATTTTTGTTTTTAAAGAGGGACTGGGCTTCCCCTCTTCCATTCCCCAGGACCATGAGGTTCTTCTCAGTTTCAAGGCCTTTGCAGCCTCTCACATCTTCACACAGTTTCCCACACACACTGGCGAAGGCAGATCTCCCCTCCTTCCAGTTTCTACTCTGTTGCCACTTCTTCAGGGACACCTTCCCTGACTGTTCCAGTCAACACCATCTGTTCCCTTAGGTACTTTAATTTTCTTCCGTGCATTTGTCACTCCCTGCAGTTTTATAATGCATTTATTCATTTGCTTATGTGTTTTCTCCTTCTGCTAACAGAATATAAGCTCTTTAAGGGCAAGACTTTTTCTTTTATGGCTATATCCCCAGTAACTACCAAAGAAAGTGAAAAATTATATTTGTTGAATAAATACATGTTCATACACTATTCACTGTCTCCCAAGCTAGCATTATTTTTATATCCAAACTTTTAATTAAAGTTTAATATACATACGTTAAAGTACATTTACAGATCCTAAACTTACAATGTAACGAGTTTCACAAGTTGAACACATCTGTGTAACCAGCATCCAGATCAGAAAATATGTTGTCAGCAACCCCAAAGCCCTCTCTGTACTTCCTTTCAGTCACCAACCCCCATCAAAGATAATTATTATCCGAACTTCTACAGCATAAATTAATTTATTCTGTTTTTGAATTTTATCTAAACAGGATTATATTAATAAGTACAGTCATCCCTCAGTATCCGTGAGGGACTAATTTCAAGACCTCCCTCAGATATCAAAATCCACAGATGCTTAAGTCTTTTTATGTAAAATGGCATAGCATTTGCATATAGCTTGCCACCTGCACACATCCTCCCACGTATTTTAAGTCATCTCTAGATTATTTATAATACCTAATACAATGTAAGTGCTGAGTAAATAGTTGTTATGCTGTATTGTTTAGGGAATAATAATAAGAAAAAAAATCTGTACATGTTCAGTACAGACACAATTTTTTTCAAATATTTTCCATCTGTGGTTGGTTGCATCCATGGATGCAGAACCCACGGATGTTGGGGGCTGACCACATACACTTGTTTGCATCTGACTTCTTTCATGAATTGTATTTGTGAAATTCATATATCTTGTTATATGTAGCTGTAGTTTGTTCTTTCTCTTTGCTGCATAGCTTTCCATCATATGAATGTGACATTATGTGTCTATCATTACCCAGTGTTGATGGCAATGTGGTAGTTTCCAGTTAGGGGCTAGTATACTCTGTGCTGCTCTGAACTATTCAAGGATGTGGTTTTGGTGCATATAACCAAGGTGTAACTTAGTAGTGAAATCCTAAGTCATAGAGTTTGCTATACATTCAGTCTTTTTGTTTGTTTATGTTTTTGTTTTTGTTTCTGTTTTTGTTTTTGTTTTTGAGACAGCGTTTCACTCTTGTCTCCCAGGCTGGAATGCAATGGCATGATCTCTGCTCACTGCAACCTCCACCTCCCTAGTGCAAGCAAATTCTCCTGCCTCAGCCGCCCGAGTAGCTGGGATTACAGGTGCACCCCACCATGCCTGGCTAATTTTTGTATTTTTAGCAGAGATGGGGTTTCACTATGTTGGCCAGGCTGGTCTTGAACTCCCAACCTCAGGTGATCCACCCGCCTCTGTCTCCCAAAGTGCTGGGATTACAGGTTTGAGCCACCGTGCTCGGCCACATTCACTTTTAATAGACACAACCAATCTTTCCAAGTATTTGTACCAATTTACATTCCCACTGAAACAGGTAGGCAGGCTGGTTTCCTGATTTGATGTTGTTTAGAGCAAAAGAACAAAAGCCACTTACTCAAGCTGTAGCTTACCTAACTTCCAGTCAATCAGCAACAAAGGAACCAAGCAGCTATTAACCACAGGTTCCTGTCTTAGTGGGGTAGGGACTTCCCTGAGGGCCCCGGCATGCACAGTTAGACTTAAACTTCATGCCTGGGGTGGAGACTTAAAATGCTAAGGTTACTTCCAATATATGAAGAAACATGTAAAGCCACTGTGCATGCGTTAAAGAAACCCTCCTCTACATGCCCTGATGAAACGCTTCCCTATGGAAATGTCCTATAAAACGAACCCACCACATACTACCATGGGGCCCAGCCCACCCTTTTCCTTTCATCGTGCTCGTTTTCTTGTGCACAAACTCAAAAAACTTTCACTTTCTCTTTGTTACTATGTCTGGTGATCTCTCTTGATTTTTCCATCCTGGGAGATTACAAGAACCCAGAGCGCAGTGCCAATAACATTACCATCAGTGTTTGAGAGTTCTAGATGCTTTTAGCAATTCATAATTTCAATGATTATATATTTTTTCCTAAATATATCTGATTGTTTTTGATAGTCTCTTGTTTTTTGCTTTCTTTTCTTTGGCATTTCATACATAATTATCATACTGGTTTTTCCAGGACTGCCATAACAAAGTACCATAGACTGGGTGGCTTAAACATCAGAAATGTATTGTCCTAACAGGTTATACGTGCAAGATCAAAGTGTCTGCGGGGCTGATTCCCTCCGAGGGCTGTGAGTGGGATCTATTACAGGTCTCTCTCATTGCCTTGTAGATGGCTGTCTTCTGCCTCTGTCTTCACATCATCTCCCTTCTGTGCAAGACTGTGTTCAAATTTCCTCTTCTTATAAGGACACTAGTCATATTGGATTAGAGTTCACTCTAATGACCTCTTCCAACTTAATTACCTCTTTAAAGATGCTATCTCCAAATGTATTCACATACTGAGATATCAGGGCTCAGGATTTCAACATATGAATTTGGGGGAGAGACACATAATTCAGCCTGTAATAGGTATATTATATTATGTCTCTGATAACCCAAGTATCTGAAGCTCATAGGGCTCAAATCTTTGATTGGCTGTTTCTGTCGATTCTCAAACATATGTTTGCTAACATTGAATTAGTTAAAACCACGAGCTCATATAAGGTCTGGTTTTCTCCAGAGAAGTTCTGAAAAAGTTCTGGATGCCAGAACCTGTTGAATTTCATCTGTTAGGTTGCTATTTCATTGGCCACAGAGGTCATATAAATTTAAATTCCAAACGCCACTTGAGAGTAGGTCAATGGTAGCAAATTCCCAGAAGATACCTCTGTTTTTCCACCTGGCAGAGATAGGCCAGTTTCAGTGTCAATTTCTAGTCTACTCTTTCAGTGAGAGTGCATACACTTAGAGTGTCTCCAGTGAATGTGGGAATGACCCATTCAGCTGTCTGCAATGCAGAGGGCTCAGTTTAGTATTCCTCATCCCTGTATGTGTCATTGATCTCCAAAGTTCTATTTTAACGGTAACTGCATTTCTTTCCCCTCCCCGACGCAGGACATCCCCAGGTTGCTGTGCCTCTGGATCCCTCTGGTTTCAGCTCCTAACGATTTAATTTTTAATATTCCTTTGTTTATTATGTTGTTGGGGTTTACTGGTCTTGGGACAATCCCCTTACTTTTTGCATATTTAGTAATGTATTTATAATTTTTTTGTTCGTTTGATGTTTTTTTTACCCATCATCGAGATGTTTGTCAGTGAGAGATCTTTTCAAAAATATGCAATCTATTGAGAAAAGAAGTGCTTCTTCTTTCTTTTTTTTCTCCTCCCTCTGCCTTCCCTTTTCCTTGGAAATGATGGCCTAGCTGGGACCAGGAAAGTGGTGAAGCTGAAAGACAGCAGGACCAAGGAGGGCTGGCTGCAGGGTGGGAGGTCCAAGGAGGCAGTGGTGCTGTGGAGAGGGCAGCGAGACCAGGAAGTGCAACAAGGCTAGAGAGGCAGCAACAAGGCTGAGGACCAAAGAGACAGCTGCATGACCTAAAGGTTGGTGCAGGAGGATTGAACAAATAAATAAGTGTATTGCAAATAATGGAAATAAGTTTCCCACTGTCAGAGAAAGGATTACAAATATAGAAAGAGGGAAGACTAGAAAGAGCTCTAAGGTGTTAGAGTGGAATGGGAGAAATCAGTGTGAACTCATGGTTTTTAACGGATATTTAGATAAATATTGATGTATGTGTGTATAAATATATGTATATGTATGCATACATGAGTGATACCTTTTTAAAGGCTAAATATATGTATGCATATATATGCACCACTCTTTTTATTCATTCATCTTTCTACAGATACTAAGGTTGTTTCCATATGTCAACTATTGTGAATAACGCTGTAATAAACATGGAAGTGCAGACATCTCCATTTCCACTCAGTATCCTTGAGATACTGATTTCATTTACTTTGGCTGTACACCCAGAAGTGATTTCTAGATCACATGGTAGTTCTATTTTTAACTTTTGGAGGAACCACCATACAGTTTTCCATAATGGCTAAACCAATTTACACTCCTATCAACAGCAAATAAGGGTTCCCTTTTCTCCACATTCCCACCAACACTTATCTTTTGCCATTTCAGCAAACATGAGGTGATATCTCACTGTGGTTTTGATGATGATCAGAGATGTTGAGCACCTTTCCCTGATGATCAAAGATGTTGAGTACTTTTTCATATACCTGTTGTCCATTTACATGTCTTTGAGAAATTATCTATTCAGGTCCTTAGCCCATTTGGTAATCTGTTTTTTGTTTTGCTTTGTTTTGTTTTTTTTTTGTTTGTTTGTTTTGTTTTGTTTTTTGCTATCAAGTTTTTTAATTCCTTATGGATTTTAACCCCTTATCAGATGTATGGTTTGTAAATATTTTCTCCCCTTTCCATATTGCCTTTTCATTCTACTGATAGTTTTCTCTGCTGACCATAATAAGCTTTTTAGTTTGGTGTAATCCCATTTGTGTATTTTTGCTTTTGCTGCCTGTACTTTTGGTGTCATATCCAAAAAAATCATTGCCCAGACCCTTGTCAAGAAGTTTTTTCCCTATGTTTTCTTCTAGTCGTTTATAGTTTCAGGTCTTATGTTTGAGCCTTTAATCTATTTTGAGTTGATTTTTGTATATGGTATGATAAGGATCCAATTTCATTCTGCATGTGGATATCCAGTTTTCCCAACATCAGATATTGAAGAGACTATCCCTTTCCTAGTGTGTGTTCTTGGTACTTCCGTCAAAGATCAAGTGACTTTATAGGCATAGATTTATTTTGGGGATCCATATTCTGTTCCATTTGGTTCATATGTCTTTTTTTTATAATGCCAGTATCATGCTGTTTTGATTAATGTAGTTTTGTAATATGTTTTAAAATCAGGGGGAGTGATGCTTTCAGCTTTATTCTTTTTGTTCAATATTACTTTGTCTATTCATGGCCATTTTGGGGTCTATATGAATTTTAGAAATTTTTTCTACATATTTAAAGGTTGCCATTGGGATTTTGATAGGAATTATATAGAATCTGTAGATCACTTTGGTATGAACATTTTAACACTATTCTTTCTTAATCCATGAACTTGGATGTCTTTCCATTTATCCGTGTCTTCTTTAATTTCCTTCACTAATGTTGTACTTTCAGTATACAAATCATTCAACTCTCAGGTTAAATTTATTCCTAGTATTTTAATTTTGTATTGCTATTGTGAACAGGATTTCTTTCTTAACTTTCTTTTCAAATATTTCATTGTTAGTGTATAAAACTAAACTAATTTCATATTTTGATTTTTGTATCCTGCAACTTTATGAAATTGTTTATTATCTAACAGCTTTTTGTTGAGTCTTTAATATTTTCTTCATATACAATCATGTCTTCTGCAAACGGAATTTTTCTTGTTCCTTTCTTTCAGTTTGAAATAAACTATTATACAATGTAACTTCTTCCTTTCTGGTTCAGATATTTTTTTCTATTTTTCTATTTTCAGATGTTTATTTCTATTTATTTTACCTAATTGCACTCTAGAACATCCAGTACTTTGTTGAATATAAGTGGTGAGAGTGGGAATCCTTGCCTTGTGCTGGATCTTAGAGGGAAAGCTTTCAATTTTCCTTCACTGATAATGTTAGCCATGGGCTTTTCATATATGACCTTTCTTGTGTTGAGATAAGTTCTTTCTATTTTGTTGAGAGTTTTAATTATTAATAGATGTCAAACTTTGTCAAATGTTTTTCTGTGTCTATTTTTCTTTCATTTTATATTTTTCTTTCATTTTGTTAATGTGGTGTATCACATTGATTTATTCATGCATATTGAACCATCCCTGCATCCCAGGGATGAATCCTCCTTGGCCATGATGTATAATCCTTTTAATGTGCTATTTAATTTGGTTTTCTAGTGTTTTATTGAGAATATTTGCATCTATGTTCATCAGTAAGTTTTCTTCTGGTGTCTTTGTCTGCCTTTAGTATCAGTGATGCTAGTCTCATAAAATGAGTTTGAAAGTATTCCCTCTTCTATTTTTATAAAAAGTTGAAGAAGAATCGCTATTAATTCTTTAATGTTTAGGAGAATTCACTCATGAAGCCATCTGGTCCTGTGCTTTTTTTTGTTGGAAGGTTTTTGTTTCCTAATTCAATCTCCTTATTTGTTATTGGTCTGTTCAGACTTTCTATTTCTTCTTGATTTAGTTTTGTTAGAATGCATGTTTCTAGAAATTTATCCTTTTCTTCTAGGTTATCCAATTTGTTGGCATATAATTGTTCATAACAGTCCCTTATGTTCCTTTTTTATTTCTGAGTCATCTGTTGTAAAGTCTCCTCTATCATCTCTGATTCTATTTATCAGTCTTCTTTTTCTTAGTCTAGCTAAGAGATTGTTGATGTTGTTTATTTCTACAAAAAAAAAATTGGTTTGTAGATTCTACATATATACACATATATTTATGTAGATTCTACAAATCAAGATTTTTTTTCTATTTTCTATTTTATTTATTTCCGCACTAATCTTTACTATTTTCTTTCTTCCGCTAACTTAGGGCTCAGTTTGTTCTTTCTTTTCTAGGTCATTGAGGTATAAAGTTAAGTTGTACATTGGCAATCTTTCTTCTGTTTTAATGTAAGCATTTAATGTTATAAATTTCCATCTTAGTGCTACTTACGCTGCACTGTATAACTTTTGGTATATTGTGTTTCATTTTTATTCCTCTTAAGATATTTTTAAAATTCTTTTTTGATTTTCTCTTTGATTCAATGATTGTTCAAGAGCATGTTATTTAGTTGCCACATATTTATGAATGCTCTTATTTTCTTACTGTTGTTGATTTCTGGTTTCATTTCATTGTGGTTGAAAATAATACTTGGAGTGATTTCAATCTTTCTGAATTTGTTAAGACTCCTTTTGTGACCTAACATGTAGTTTATCTTGGAGAATATTTCTTCTGTGCTTGAGAAGAATGTGTATTCCTCTGCTGTTGACTGGAAAATTCTACATATATATATATATGGTATGTTTGGGTGTGTATGTATATATACACCATATATACACATATATTTATATATGTACATCATATATAGATATATTTATAGATATATACCATGTGGTATATACACACCATATATACATATATACCATATATACCTTATGTGTATATATGTGTATGTGTATCTGTATATGTTCTATATATGCCATATATGTACCATATATGTGTGCTATATATGTACCATCCATATATGTGTGCCATATGTGATGCATATCTATACCATCTATATATACTGTATACATATATACACCATATATACCATATATGGTACACATATACACCATATATACCATATATGTATATATGGTACACATATATGGCAAATATATTTGGTATATAAACCATATACCTATATACATACATATATGTCTATATGTCATATATATTTATACATATGGTATATATATGGTATATATGTATATATGTTGTGTATATATGGTATATATAAATATATAGTATACATATATGGTGTGTGTATATATATGGTGCATATACACATATATTTTGAACATATATGGTGTGTATATATGGTGTCTGTGTACATATATGTGCATATAGTCTATATGTATATATGTATATATACATCATATATTTATCTATACGGTATGGTGTATATGGTGTATAAATATATGGCATATATGGTTTCTCATGTATATACAAACACATAGGATGCCATATATATGTATATCTATATATACACATAGATGATGTTTCATATATGTGTGTATATACATGAGATACCATATACACCATATATACATGTATACCATATACACTATATATACACAACATGTATCTATGTGATGTGTGTGTGTATATATGTATATATCACTTATGAGAAAAGATTGGGTAAATGTGGTAAAATGTAAAATGTTAACAATTGGGAAATCTGAATAACGGGATTTTGAAAATTTTTTTTACTGTTCTGTTAGCTTTTGTATGTTTGAATTTTTTAATAATGTAAAAATGTACCCATGGATAAAATGAAAAATAAACATGAAGTGAAAATGAAACTGCAACTCACAAACACCATAACAATGCATTACCACTACAATCATCAACGTCACAACAGTACCAGTGGCTCATCCTGCTCTGTGACTGACATAGGATAGATGGTGATCTGTGTGCAATTCTTGGAGCCACAGTTAAAATTCTACTCCATTGTCTTCCGTTCAAGGAAACAAATCAGAATGCAAATAGACAAGATAGATTAAAGAAAAGTCAGCCTAGAATATGCTCTAATTCATAAAAGAAACAATGCACCTATAAACCTTGTCATTTCAACTAATATTAGTATCGAATTGTGACATGATAGACAAGCATGTTAACCATTTTACAGTTGAGAACTGCTGAGTTAGATTAAATGGTTCCCTACCATTTGAATGGTAAGACTTCTTGTACTTCAAATTTTTTCACAGAATGGTACATGAAAGTAATTCCATGGATTTTCATTCAAAAGTTTGACCATATAGGGATTCTTAGAAACTTTGTTTTTTAGACTGTCCAATACCCTTTGGATTCATATCTCACATACTGGGAATTACCACACAAGGATAAAAACTCCTTTAGGATTAATTTTGCACTGATTCCTTGGTCTGATCTACTTGGAATTATCCAGACTCATCATGCTGTTTGAGACAGTCACCACTTTACTCGTGTCTTCCCTCTGTCAGGAGAACTTATCTCTCCTCTTCCTGCTTGCTTTAAAAGCTTTTCCATTCTTACATACTTAGGATTGTTAGATGCCAAATCTCTGATAAACACAAGACAAAATAAATTTTTTGGGGAGGCTATAGGATGGTTCCCAAGATTGAATGAATATCAGAAGAACCAGGCTCAGAAGGGGCAGGAACCAGGTCAGCTCCAGAGATCCTATTGGAAAAAAAGTGAACTATGAGTACTGCCACCATGGGGATGAGTCCACTTCTACTAGTCTTTGTTTTCATCTGTGCATCACTCTGCCCAAGCTCTTAAATTCTGGGGAGGGAAAGTGTGATTGGCCTAGGACATGTCTGCCCACTCACTGGCTAGAGGAGGGCAGGACCCTTTGATTAAGAATGCCATCTAGCTGACACGAATGTGAAAGAACTAATGCCCCAAAAGGAAACCAAGAGAATAGATTCTGGGCAGCAAGAAAACTAACAAAGCTTACCTCCAAAATGTTTAAGACTTAGTTCAAGCAGTATCTTTATCAGGTAAAATAAAAGCATATCAAACTAAAAATGTACTCACTTTCTCACCCCAAAATGAAGAATACAACAATGTAATATAATATGATTTTTTTTATTGACTTCTGTCCTCCACCCAGCTCCTATTCTAAAATTGGGCCAAACAGAAATTCGTATCTTCTTGAGAGGGGCAAGGGGAAAGGTCAAGTTAGAGAATGACTGCCTTATAATCATTTGGGACTTTCTTAGTTCAACTTATAGGACATATTTTGTTGGTAATTATTGGTGTATTTCCCACACAACTAATAATTTAGGATACTTTATTTCATAAGGATTGAAAGACCAACTGTTTGAGTTCATTTTTGCTACTCTAACAAAATAACCAAGACTAGATAACTTAGGAACAGAAATATATTGGCTCACAGCTCTGAAGGCAGTAAATTCCAAGATCTAGGGGCTGGCATATGGTAAAGGCCTTCTTGCTGCATCATCCTATGGCAGGAAGCAGAAGGGCAAGAGAAAACAAGAGGAGGATGAACTCATCCTGTCACAGTAGCTCCATGCCCATCTATCAGGGTGGAAGCCTCATGAACTAATCACCCCTTAAAGGTCCTACATCTTAATATTGTTACAATAGCAAGTATATTTCAATATGTGTTTGGGAGGGGACAAACATTCAAACCAGAGCACTAAGTAATAAATACTATTTCTTCACCAACCTCATAATAACATAACATTTTTCTTTAAGTTTCGGGCTCCACTTTTCATGTTATAGTGCTTTAATGTGTGTGTGTGTGTGTGTGTGTGTCTGTGTGTGTGGTGTGGTGTGTGGGTGTATCTATATGTATATAAAGACACATGCATACATACGCAGATACATATGCACGTATGCATGCATATACAGAAATATATAGACATATGCATACATGTTCATATTTGTATTTGCACATATATATATCTGTGTATATATGCATATGTCTATATATAGAGAGTCAGATATATATATATAGACACATGCATATCTGTCTATCTATCTGTGTATGTCTATCTACCTATCTACCATCTCTACAGAATAGCAAGGAGACGAATACAGGTCAAAGCTATACATTCTATGTTCCCTTACTTTGAATCATTGATTCAGTCATTGGGGTTCTCTGTCCAGTTAATTAATGCAGACTTTCATGATTTAGGGATTTGAACCCTTGGTGGATCTGCCTATGAAGGGTTGTAACAGTGTTCTGTTAAGATTCCATGCAGAGTCTACCGTTTCCATACTTTCTTCTCTCTATTCTCACTACATAACAGCAACCCTTGTTCAAGTTGCTACTCAAGTTCAACCAGCCCAGCTGAAATGCAACTTCTTTTTGTGTGATCGCCTCATGGCATAAAGAACCAGAAAGGCCAAGGGGGCACTGGCAACCTCCAATTTAAGGGAAGAATAATGTCTTCTGTAGAAATAAAACCCAGAGTCATAAGGACAAGCAGCACAAATATTGCTAGGAGGTCATTAGATGCAATAATGCAAAACATCACTCCCTTCCAGCTGTTGGTTCCCAAATGTCCTGTCCACATCTTACTCATGAAGAGTAGTAGCAGGAAAACAATATTTATCAATTTCTGATTTATTGCAGCATCTAGAAGAACAAACCAGCTTTACAAGATGTTGGCATCAATCAACAACAATAGTCTGCAATATTGCATTCCTCCACTGTGGAAGGGTAGCTGCTCGTGGGTGTTGAGGCATACAACGGTACCAGTGATTTCCAGGAGCATAATCCCATTGCCCTTTATTCTGCTATGATCTGCATTCTTTAGCCCAACATTGCATAGCCCATAATATTGCATATGGCATTGGTATGCCCAGAGTGGGTGCTGGCAGAGGCATGATGAGTGGGGAAACAAATCCAAATCTTCTTATCCATACTATGATACAGGTATTCTTATTATTTCCACTTTACATATGAGGCAGTTAAGACATAAGTTAAATAAAACTTGCCCAAGGTCACATAGTCAGTGGTAGAGACAGGATTCACATCGCTGTCTGGGTCCAGTGGAAGATCTTAACCACTGGGCCTCTGAGGAGAAATTAGGTGACTCAACCAATGCAATAACCAAGACACTGGTCCTCTAATTACTGCTTCATCACTGTGTACTCTCTGCTATACTACCTGCCTGCTTTGTGGGTGCAGGAAAAACACTAAGGATTTATAATCCCTAGGAGAGAAAGAGTAAACATTTTTTACATAACCATTGAAAGTGCTAAACATATCATGTTGTTTATCTTACAAATACGAAATGTGAAACCTCATTAATTTTTAAGTAGCATAGATTCAGTAACATAGGTTTTCACCAAACAGAAGTAAACTGAAATCATTGTCACCCTCCTATGTAAAACCCTGAAGCAATTCCCCACTCACTTTAAAATAGTGTCCAAATTCCTTAGCCAGGTGAATTTCATGAATTGACTCCTGCCTACCCCACCACCCTACACCACCACTCCAGTCTTACAGCTCCTGTTGTATCCTCACTACAGGTTCCAAATATATTGAAACACAAACAAATTCTTCCATGTACCTGGGCATTTGTGTAAGATGAACCCTCTGCCCAGAAGGTTCTTCTATTTCTGGTTTAGGCCTCTGCTCTGGCCCCATATAGTTGTATCAACCATGTTTTTAAATTTTGTTTATTTTGACACTTTGAAATTTTAGGGCTTGCTGTCTCCCTGGAGGGATTGCCCCTCCAAGAGTTAGCTAATTCCTAGAGAGAGCACACAACTAGCTGAGAGTACGCCTTTGATATGCAAACTACCAATCCAGAGCCTGTACCCCCAACCACCATCTTTATCAGCTCTCATCTACCTGCCCGAATCACCCCAGGGCCAGGTACCAGAAAACTAGAAACAGCCCTTATGCCAGAGACTGCTGAAATTATTGAAACTAGCCAATCCTAAATCTGCTCGCTCTGCTTTCTCTAGTCACAAGAAGGGCTGTTGCCCACATTGCCCCGTCCATCCTCCTCCACCCCCACCTCCTGACTGACCCTAGTGCTTCCCCACATGGCCTCTCATAGCACATTGTACCCTCTCCTCTTGAAGTTTCTGAGTGTAACTATTTTTTTCTATCTATTCATCTCCTAATCTGTTGGCCTTATCATACCTAAATAATAACAAAAACTTTATTTTAAGATATGATGAGTTGATTGTTCCTGCTTTTTTGCTACCACCGTACCATAAAGATACTGCTGTTGTACTTTTCACACGCCACACTGCATTTCTTTATGGAACGGTCTCTGCTGATGGCCTATGAACTTTCTGAGAAACACTTCCATGCTTGTACTATCAGCACATAGCCTGCTGCCAGTCACAGCACAGGCTCTCAATAAATGCTTAATAGATTAATTAATTAATTATTCCTAAAAACCACAGCATGTCAAGTCACTTCTATTCAAATCTCACTTTTCAGCTGCCCTTTCCAAGTAACAATGCTTATAAATCCAGGCACCAAATTTATGCACGAAAAATTAGAACTCAACTCATTGGTGCATATAACCAGTTAATGTAAGTGTGAAACAATTCCAACCATGGTAGCAAATGTCCAAGTCAGAAATAGGCTTTACAACTGGAAAATATTATTATTAGCTACAAAAATGTGTGTGAAAGAAGTTCAGAGCAAAAGTACAGAATGTAGCTTTATTGCATTAATTTTAAACTCTTCATCCCAACCCCGTGAATCTGAGGGTTCATAAATTCTATTTGATGATAACTTACAAAAGGAAGAAATGACCTCCATATATTTAAGCCCTAGATGTATAACAATACATAAATTGTAAATGAGCTCACAGTATTTCATTTCAGCTACCATGTTCCTAAAGAGGGGAAATCACATGTAACTGAGGGCCTACTATGTGCCGGGGCCTGTGCCAGGTGTTAAATGAGTTATTGAGGTTAGGCCTCATGATCATCTAGCAAATTCAGTGCTGTGGCAGCCCTCTCCCTTCGAAGACACCATGTTAAATGAGCTCCTATCCTTCTACCTGACTTGCAAAGAGAAATAAATTCACATGGGAAGTTAGTCCTGGTTGGAAGGCAGTGGGAGGGCAGGACTGAAAATAGAGAATGAAACAATGCATGCTTCTGCTGGAAGAGAAAACAGAAACACCACCGAACATATAAGGATACGTGGGGAAGGATGCCAGTATCTGGGTTGAGATGGTGCAGCAAAGAAGTAGTCATCCAAACTTCACACAGGAGGAAATAAGTAGGCAGGGTGGGTGGTGAGGGGACTTGCAAGTGCCAAGGTGACATAGAGGGAGGAGGTGTAAGGGTATATAGCTGGGTTTCTGCTTCGATATCTTCAGCCCACACTAGAATTGTGTCTGATTCATTATTTGCACTCTCAATATTTGTTGAATGAATGAATGGATGAACCAATGAATTAACATTTTTCAAACAGTTTAAGTTGTCATTTAAGCACAACTTTTAATGCAAAACCCATCTGGTTGTGCCACTGACATACTTATGTGCGGATCTTATAAAAATGGGCCCCCCAAAAAACTGCTGTCATGGCTCTTGTCTGTCATCTTAAGAGATACAGCTGTCTGTTTGTGGAACAAAAGGAGACGTAGTTGCTTCTGAAGTATCCATAAGACACTACAAACAGAACTTAATGTACAGGGATCCATCAGCCTGTTTTCACTTCTTTTTATTAATGTTTGCATTTCTCTCCCAGCATTAGGAAGTCTTGTTCTTTCCAAGCTATGCTTGTTTTCCAAGGAAGTGCCTCGGTGGCCATCTCAGTGGGGAGAAAGAGATCTGGGCTTCCTAATCCGATGTCAACCACAGCAGCTTCGATTTAAATTCATATCATGAGCCTCCAGGTCAGAGTTTTACGATAATAATTAATATGATTTGTTTTAAGTTAATTATGTGCCAAGGTCCAAATTCTGACACTACCACTTAGTAACTATGTGACCCTGAGCTTTAGTAACTATGTGACCTTGCGCAAGATGCTGATCTGTGACTCAGTTTTCTTATCTGTAAATGGGGGATAGTAACAATACCTACCGGAAAGAATTGTTATGAGGATTAAGTATATGGAAAATGCTATACCGTATACATATTAGTTACTCTTCTCATTGTCTCATTTAATCCTTAAAACAGTCCCTCTGAGGAAATATTGCCATCTCCCTAGAGAGATTTGGTATCTTATTCAAGGTCACAATCTATAAGTGGCAGGGCTGGGATTGAAACACAGACCTGGTCAACAGTGGAGCCTATACCTATAACCTTACGCAGAGGTAAAATGGAGGCACCACAGATAAAAAGACATTTGAAAATCACAAATTTACATCTTCTGATGAGGAGACAAGGTTCAAACTGACTCTTAACTGAATGTTGACTTTTTAAAGTTTAACATTGCAATGCTGCTTAAATAAAATCCGCTACTTTAAATGGCATATACAACATTTCCAAACAAAAGTAAGGAGACACCAGGATGATATAAATTAACGTGTGAAAAGAGGCAGAAAAACACATGTAGATTAATCATGCCTTTTACATTAGCAGAAATATTGCAAGGCCACTCAAGAATGCACGTTTAAATTCATTTTGAAAACTCGAACTGGTTTTCCTTCCTGCAGCTGCTACCCCTTATGTTGCACGCTCTACTAAAAGCACAAAAGAGCCTGCCTTCCTCAGTGTGTGCCGTCATCACCCTTGACTCTCTTGGTTAGCCAGGAGCGCAGGGAGTTGACAGCACAGCTTCTCATTCAGTTTCAGATTGTTACATTGGGTCCTGCAGGGATGCTCCCTTTTCTTTAATATTTGGAGGAAATATCTGTTTTCTTTTAGGGGGAGTCACAGTATTTGCCCCTATTTATCTTTCCCCATTTTACTTTGAGATACTATAAATAATGAAATCCATTATCTATTCCCAATGTGAAAAGCAGCTCCCCTTTCTGAAGTGTCCTGGTCTTCCTTCATAGTTGTTGACCTGTCCTCATATATGCCACATTTAATATGCCATTGGGGTTTATGAATCCCCATACTTTCGAGAAGAAGGTGGAAGAGCTGAGTTCAAGCCCTGATGCCACTAATCGGGTGGGTAACTTTGGATACGTTGCTTAGCAATCTCAGTCCTAAGCTTAAAAAAAAAAAAAAAGTTAAAATGGTGATGACGATAATAATCATTTAGTTGTTCATTCACAATCACATTTTCTAAGCACCTACTTTTTGCGAGGCTCTGGAAAACAAAGATGAGTAATAAACAAAGTTTCTAAATGAAACTGCTCACAATCTAGATCAGGAGACAGGCATCTAAACAAGTCAGTAATGAGAAAAAGAAGGGCTGTGACAAGAGATAGCTCTATTTGGAGCAGCAGCTGTGGAGGCGGGAGGAACTGACCATTAATAAGAGATACACAGCCTTAGTTGGAAACCACCCATTTTTTCTACTTCACAAGGTTATTGGGAGGTTCGAGTGACATAATGAATTTGATTCCTTTGAGAACTTTACAGAGCAATTTCCATGTGCAGCAGATGCTGTTGGTGCCCCGCCCTCATCCCTGTGCCTTTACCACTTCAGTGCAAACTGGGGACTTCAAACTTCCAGCACCTGCATGTCTGCCGGAGGGATTTTTCCAGCCTCCAGGACCCACCTGCTTTCCCACCTGTGCTGCCAAGGAATCAACGCCCACAGCCCCAAGCCCAGAGCAGTCCTCAACCAAATAAATATCACTACTCCCTCACCCCTCAGGTGGAATAACTGAGGCCTGAGTTCCACACTGGCTGCCAGGAGGTTCCCAGCAGGACTGAGCTCCAGTTGCCTATAGTAGTAACTTGCTTGATAATGCAGCATGTATTGGCCGCCTTCCCTTCCTGTGCCACTTCCCTACTCTCCCAATGGGGTTTCTTTCACCTGCCAAATATTACTCCATATGGATCCTTATCCTAGGGTATGCTTCTGAGAGAACTCAAACTAAGATAAGATGTAAGCCATTTTTTCTTCTTATCCTGTATCATTCTGAAATGTGACCAGAATTATACACACCATTTTGCATGGAAAAAAGCACGCTTTGTATTTATAAATCCTCTTCACAAAGTTAGGATTTAATCCACTTTAGCCATTGTAACATAATACCTGCCTAAGAATTTCTCAAATCCATCCCAAGCCAACACTGCTCTGGCTGAAGCCTTCATCTCTCACTTGAATTTCTACAACAGTCTCCTAGTTGCTCTCTGACTCCACTCCTCCCCCAACAAGTCCATCCTTCTCATCATCTATCTGCAGTGACATTCACCTAGAAAGCAATTCTGAGCAGACTACTCCTAGCCCAAATAATACTTTTATGCATATTTATACAGGTCCCTGTTACTTGCAACACTTTACTTTTATCTACTGGAAAATTGTTGTGACACTGATATCTGGTAAAGCAAAATGCTTAAGTGTCATCTTCAAGGAAACTGACAGAATAAATACACAAATCTACAACATGTATGATGAGTGATGCCCATTTAGATGTACCTCCTCAGGCACTGCACAACCTGCGCAACTGTACAGAACCATCTTGGCTCTGACAACTCCCTGCCTCACTCATGAAGTGCTTGTCTGTTTCCAGCACGTATCACAAGGTTCCATGCCTTTGTTTATGCTGTCCCCTCTGCCTGGAAACACTGACTTCTCCTGGCCTGCTTCTGGTGTTCCTTAAAAACCAGCTGAGCATTTCTCTTCTGCCAAAATTTATATCTGAACCACTCTCACATGGCTACGTGTCCCTCTTCTGTGCCCCTTCCACTTCTTGGTTTGTAACTCAATCTTTACACTTAGCATATTGGGTTAGAACTATCTGCTTATGTGGGCTTAATACCTAGGTGATGGGTTGATCTGTTCAGCAAACCACCATGGCCCACGTTTACCTATGTAACAAACCTGTGCATCCCGCACATGTACCTGGAACTTAAAATAAAAACTGACCAACAGCCAGAAAGAACTATCTGCATATGGGTTTGTCTTCCGCAGTGAGGGCTGTCTTTCTCTTCCTCACATCCCCAGTATTTAGAGGAGGACTTAGCCTAAGGTCAGAACATTTTGGAAACAGTGGAGTGTGGAATGTGGAGTTTGCGAGAGAAGGCTCCACAGTGACACAGACCTAGTCAAATCTTGATATGTCACGTTCAAGCCATGTGACCTTGGGCAAATGGCCTCACTTCTCTATATCTCAGTTTCTTTGTTGGTAAGATGGAGGTGACACCATTACCTGCCTCAGACAGTGATGGTGAGGGTGAAATAAGCTTCTGCGTGTATTGAGCACAACAGCAGGCACACAGTTCATATTAACTCTTATTTTTTATTATAAGCTCAATAAACATTTGAAAGACGAATGTGCCTCCCTTTATACCAAACAAGCAGTCCCTCATGAAAAACCTACCTTCAGATGGACCCTTCTGTATACCCAAAAGGGTGAGGAACACTTTATGTACATTAGTATATTTTGTCTATACAACCACTTTGCTAGAAAGGTTTAATGACCAGCCTGTTACAAATGAGGAAATTGAGAACAAAGAAATCAGTGGCTTCTCTTAGTGGTATGGGAGTTAAGTGTGAGAGGCTGGGCCAAACCTGATCTGCATGATACAAGCTTGTGCTCTTAACCAAATTATGGAAGCATAAAAGAGGAGCACCACTATCCTACTGGAAGTTGAGGAAGTAAAGGGAGGCTGGTGGAGGGCGCAGGTGGAGACATAAGGAAAGAGGAGGAGGTGGAGGGGTGGAGGGACTCCTTAAAAGACTCGATTAGTGTAAAGACTGTGAATTAAAAGAACAGTTTTCATGAGTAGTTCCAAGGGTTCTTGTGCAGAAATTAGGAGGTGAGATTGAAAGGGAATGGTGAGTGCAATGTCAGTAAGGATCCTGTGTTCTAAGCAAAGCTTTGGGTTTTTGTTTGTTTGTTTGTTTGTTTGTTTGTTTGTTTTTGAGACAGAATCTCACTCTGTTGCCCAGGCTGGAGTACAGTGGCGCAATCCTGGCTCACTGCAAGCTCTGCCTCCCAGGTTCATGCCATTCTCCTGCTTCAGCCTCCCAAGTAACTGGGGCTACAGGCTCCCGCCACCATACCCGGCTAATTTTTTGTATTTTCAGTAGAGATGGGGTTTCACTGTGTTAGCCAGGATGGTCTCCATCTCCTGACCTCGTGATCCGCCCGCCTCAGCCTCCCAAAGTGCTGGGATTACAGGCGCGAGCCACTGCGCCTGGCCAAGATTTGGGTCTTTATCTTGAAAACTGTATAAACCTTTTGAAAGGCAAAGGACACTAGAAAGATTGACCACATCGAGGGCTTGACAAGGATGTGGAACTATCTAGAACTCTCATACATTGCAAGTGGAAATATAAAATGGTACAAACGCTATGGAAAATTGTCTGATAGCCTTCTAAAGTTGACTAGACACCTATCATATGATACAACCACTCCACTCTTAAGGTAACAGCTTTGCTTGTAAGCACCCCAAACTGGAAACAAACTAAATGTTCATTAACGGGAGGAAAGATGTTTTTTAAATATTGCTACAGTCACACAATAGAATAGTACTCAACAATAAAAAGGAATAAGATATTAATACACTCAACAACATGGATAAATCTCGAAAATATTATGCTAAGTAAAATAAGTCAGAATAAAACATATATGCTGTATGATGTCATCTATATTAACTTACAGAATGGGAAGATAAAACTCAAAACAAGGTCTCCGTGTTTGCTTTTTGGTTAGGGGTAGTATGACTCCTAGGAAGTATAAAGGTATTCTCTGGAGTGGCAGAAATGATCTATATCTTGACAGTGGTGGTAGTTAAAAATGCATAATTTTGTCAAAACACATCAAACCATACACTTAAATTCTGAACATTTTATTGTATGTATAGATCTTAAAAAATAAAACTAGCAAAAAAAGTACCTCACAAAATGATGCCTTTGGTTATACTATCTAAAGATTGGATTTTAACTATCCATACAGTATTCTTGTAAATCAGACCAATTTAGGGTTTAATAGAAGAACTTGGCTATTGGAACTCTCACAAAGTTTCTATTCATTCTTTTGTTGTTGTTGCATTGTTGCTGAGATAAGGTCTCACTCTGTCGCCCAGCCTGGAGTGCAGTGGCCTGATTTTGGCTCACCACAGCCTTGACTGCCCATAGCTCAGGTGATCCTCCCACTTCAGCCTCCCTAGCTGGAAATACAGATGCAGACCACCATGCTTGGCTAATTTTTGTATTTCTTGTAGAGATGGGGTTTTGCCTTGTTGCCCAGGCCGGTCTTGAACTCCTTTGCTCAAGCTATCCATCTGCTTCAGCTTCTCAAAGTGCTGTAATTACAGGTGTGAGTCACCATGCCTGGCTTATTCATTCATTCTTTAACAAAAAAAATGTATTTGTTTTATCAAATGTTTATTTACCCAAACACTACCATCTACTATCTTGGTGACTTTGAACAAATGACTCTTTGATTTTCAGTTCATTCATTTGTGAAATGGGGATAGTAATAGTACCTACCTCATGAGGTTGTTGTAGGGACTAAATAAGTTGATATATGCAAAGTTCTTAGAATAGTGCTGGTGCATAGTAAGGGCTAACTAAATGTTAGTGATTAATATTATTATCCTCAGTTATGTGCCAGGCTTGGTGGATATAAACAGTAATAAGACATAGAAAATTTATAGTCTAGAAGAGAGGATGAACAATAAACATGTAAATAGATATGACTAAATATGCTTAGTGCAATAATAAAATTTGAAAAGTGCTTTGAGAACATAAATGACTGTGTTGGCATGGAAAAATCCATTAAAAATGAAAATAATCAGCCACCTAAATCAAATCAAGTTCTGATAGTCATTTGTTGTTTTTCAGTACCGTGGTTACTAAGATTCCTCCTTTTCTTGGCAACTCAAATTTCCAACTCTCAAGACTCAGGCCTGTGACCTCTTCTGTTCTGTGGCTCATTCCTAGGTGATCTCATCCATTCCTACTTGTGATACTCAGTTCACATCTCTAAGCCCAACATCATGCTGAACTGCAAGTGCCTGTGACATCTCACACTGATTGTGTCTACATCCAAATTCTCCCTCCACAGCCTCTAAACCTTCTTTTCTCACAGTGTTCCCCATATTGGAAATAGCAGCTCCATTCTCCAGCTGCCCAGTCCACAAGTCTTACAGTTTTCCTTCCCGCCTCTCTACTTCTATTATAGTATCTCATACCCAGTAATCAGCAAATCTTGAATTCAGTCACTTGTTAAAGTTCTATGACCTCATTTCACCTAGACCATTGCAATAGCCTAAACTGATCTCCCTGTTTCCACTCTCCCTTCTCCAAAAGCTATTCTCAGCACAGCAGTCAGGTGACCTTTCCAAGGCATTACGGATCCATAATCTTTACCTGCCTTAATCCCTCCAGTGGGTTTCCTTCACACCATCTATTTCATGGCTGAAAAGGTCCTAGATGATCTGGTTCCAGACTGTCTCTCTGCCATCCTCCTCTACCGCTCTCTGGCTCCCTTTATTCCAGCCTCACTAGCCCCCTTGCTATCTCTTCAACATGCCAAGCAAGGTCTTAGGCAAGCTATCTCTTGCCTCGTGGTCTTTGCACATGATGTTCCCTTTGCATGGGATGACCTTCCTCCAGATAGCCTCATGGCTAACTCCTTCACTTCACTCATTTCTCTGCTCAATTGTTGCCATCCTAGCTACAACAACTCCTACACTTCAATCTCTAACTTTTCCCCTGCTTTTCTTCCTAGCATCTGACATTCTTTTTTTTCTTGACACAGGGTCTTGCTCTGTCAGCCAGGCTGGAGTGCAGTGGCACAATCATGCCTGACTTCAACCTCGACCTCCCAGACTCAAGCAGTCCTCCCACCTTAGCCTCCCAAGTAGCTGGGACTACAGGCATGCACCACCATGCCCAGCTAATCTTTGTATTTTTTTGTAGAAACAGTGTCTCACCATGTTGCCCAGGCTGGTCTCGAACTCCTCGGCTCAAGCAATTCTCCCACGTCGGCTTCCCAAAGTGTTGGGATTACAGGTGTGAGCCACCATGCCTGGTCCTATTGTATTAGTTTATCATCCTTGCTTAAATATAAACCTGATGAGGCAGAGTCTGTCTGTGTCTTGTTCATATCTCCATGACCTAGAATAATACCTGGCACACAGTAGATGCTCAATTGATATTTGTTGAATTAATGAATGAGTTACTATTACCTTAGTTTATGCAGAGCTTCACAGTTTACAAAGCAGTTACATACACAGTATCTTAATAAGCCCTCTAACGATTTGTGATATAGGCTTTGTTATATCCATTTTATAGATATATTGACAGTCCCTTTCTCAAGGTCATACAGCAATTAGAAGTAAAAGTCAAGCTCTGCTGTTTTGCCTTCAAGCTCAGTTTATTAATCATAACTATAAAATGCTATTAACAATTTATTAGTGTTGCTCAAGACATTTTACTTGTAGTATCTTGTTTAACCTTCACAACAATGCTTTGTGGTGGGTGCTATTTTGCAGATGTGGAAAGTACATCCCTGCAAAGTAACATACCCTAGATCACAGAGCTGAAAAATGGTAAAGTCAGAATCTGGGTCCTCACAGCCTGATTCCAGGAGCTTATTCTCAACCAATGGAACCACTAGGCTTAGCCTATAAAATGAAGAGAGCTAAGGAAACTGCAAACATAAATGGACAAGTATCAAGTTTGTCCAATGGGGACTTTCCACCATTATTAAAATTTTTGCTCTTGTTGCATGTAGTACAACTTTCTTCTTTTTCTTTGAGATCATAATGTGGAAAGTAATTGTATCTCAAATGCAGTTCATTATGTTGTTTTCTAGTTTTAATCCATCTTTGAAATGTTTGAAACGTTTGTTTCTAAATTGAGAAGTCACTTAGGAATTTTAGGAATCGTGGGCAGAGCTCGTGGATTTCCAGCAGTCTGTCTTTCTTCCTCCTTTGGTAGCTTCTTGCTGCCTTTTGTGGCGTGAGCACAGGCTGGTGTTCCCTCTGAGCACAGATTCCACCTGCTGTCTCATCGCCCTATGACATGCCTTGTTTCATCAATTCTCACCTTCATTTTATCACATAACCTACATTGCAGAACACTCAATTTCTTTTCCTTTCTTTTTTTCCTTTTTTCAAAAGGAAGAAGCTATTTGATTGGATGTGATGGCACCAGAGGCAGAAATGTGGCAAAATTTTAAATGGTGAGAAATCCATCTCAGCTATCTGGATTTTGAGAAACAAATTGTGATTTCTCAACTCACTTTGTATTGAACTGTGCAAGTTAGATGAACTAAAAAGCTTCACTGACTTGTCTACTTGTCCACTTGTCTCCAAGTCAGTCAAGTGTTTGTGAATGCTGCCTGTTTTCTACTCTGTGTAGCTATTCAAATGATTAACTTAAAGGTGCATATAAAGGTACATAAACATACGTAGATGCCCTTGAAATAACAAAGCCCTCAGACCTTACATAAGCAGGCATTTAGAAGTTGAAAAACAAATCAGGTATGTTGATTGTTTCTAAAGGTTGTAACAGAAAGATTCTAAGCACTTACCTGGGAATAGACTATGAGGATAGCATGTGGTCTATTGATCCAGGTATCACCAATGCCTGGCACATAGTAGGTACTCAACAGAGTAAGTGCTTAACATAGGAAGTGCTTGATAAATTTGTGTTGAATCTATAGTACTCTGCCTTTTATTGCCTATTCATGAACTCGTCTCAACACACGTGCATACACACACACTTATTAGGCTGTAAGCTCTTAGAGGAGAAGGTCTGTCTTATTCACCATTGTATTCTCTAATACAGAATCACCAAATAACAGGCGATCATTAGTGATCATCAAATTGAAGTAAATTCTATGACTTGTTTTCTTTATCTCGCTTCCCTCACCCTATCTTGTCCATCTGGCTCCCAAGCCAGAATGCCTAAAACAGCCGCATTAATCTAATCAAATATGTAAAAGCCAAGACATTGAAATCTTTCAAATCAAGTTCTGAATTACATTTTTAAATTTACTCTGGCCATTTCATAAGTAGATTTAGCAACTAGCTAACTGCTATCCCAGGAGGGGGAAAAAACCCATAAGCTTAATGAATTTGGTCAAACATACAGTGTAACAGATGTCCAACATGCCGCCATGAACTTAAATCATAAACATGATGCCTCTGTTTGGCATGGCAAAATATATTAGAATTGTTTTATCAGTCACTGGGCAACTTGCTAGATGGAGAGGGAATAATCCTGAAAAATGCAGGAGCTGCTTCTAATAGCATCTAAAAGGATCCCTGGAGAAACACAGATAATCTGCTTCCAATGATTCATCAAGTTGGTCCTTTGTTTCATTAATTTGAGTGTCAAGTGCAACCATACAATAAAGAATTGCCAAGACCTGATAAGATTCTCCTCTGGCTGCTGCTTTTCCTGCCCTAACAACTGATACTATTCATGCCTAAAGCACAAACTGAATAAATAGCTTCAAGGCTGGCAATGTTGGACAGTGCTTCCTATTTTGCTTTTCCTTGAAAGGCTAAATTATGTGCTTTCTTGCCCTCTCCCAAACACGTTGCTCTGATATTCATTATTGCACCAATAATTTTAACTTTCTTAATACTAAGTATGGAAGGATGCCTCATAAGATAAAAATAGTTCCTGTTGTATCATCAGTCCAGCAATAGATTAGGGAAGATTAAAAATGGATTGTAATGCCTTTTTTGGCCTTGAGAAAGCTCTTATTATGCCCATGGTTCAGTAGGCCTGCTGATCATTTCCATCTTAATGTAATCTTTAACATTACACTGCTACAGGTGAGGTGTTAAGTAATACATTAAGACAACTATTTTCACTGAGCAATTTCACAAGAAATACGTTTTTAGGTAAATTAGACGTTTAACAAATGCCATTTGTAATTCAATGCACAGGAGAGAGCATCCTTAAAACAAGCTATTGATGTGAATTTCCCAACATAAGACAATAATTATGTTCTTTTAATTTTAATTGAAGTCCTGAATGTGAAATTATGTGCCGTCAGTACAGTAGACCAACGGAAAGCACCAAAGACCTTAGGATTAGGAAATAAGCCATACGCAGTTTTATCTCTAGCAGACAGAAATTCTTCATCCAAATTAGGAAGAATCTACAGGTCAAGTTAATCATGTAGCTGTGACATGCTGAATGTTTTTAAAACTTTAAGATCATTTAGATGAACACTAGGAACCTCAAAAGTCAGGCAGAAATATAAATTGCAATATTTAATGAAAATAATAAATGAAATACTTGAGACGAAATATTGTGAGCTAAAGATTCCATGAGAATAACTGGATCTGATAAAGTAAAAATAAGAGGGAAGAGAAAATTATAAAGCGAGCAATTGAAAAACGGAATAATAAATAATTTTTTAAGAAAAATAATTTCATTATAGATTTCTCTATGCTACGAACATAAATGCAAACGCGATAGAGTTGTTGACATCTGGGAGACTGACTTGTTTTTATCAACATCGCAAAACAGAAAATTTAGTTTGCAAATTTTCAAATGGCTATCACGTTCAGAATCCAATCAGGTTCTCCTTTATTACTTGATGACTTCTTTAAAGATAAATAAGCCCGCGGACCAAGAAGTGGGTACACTGGCTCGGTTAACTCTCTCTGTCCAGAAATTTCACTACTGAAAATTTCAGATTGTTATTTGGGGGCGGGGAGGAGGATGCAGAGGTCTTTAGGACCCAGCAGGCGGCGGCAGGCGGCAGTTGTGTAGATCACTGAGAGACTACGAGGGTCCGGTTCAGTTTTAATTCTGTCTCTAATCTCTGCAACAGCGGCGCTTCCCGGGTCCCGCGGCTCCCGCGCGCGATCTGCCGCGGCCGGCTGCTGGGCAAAAATCAGAGCCGCCTCAGCCCCATCACCCATCATGGAAACCCTCCAGGAAAAAGTGACCCCGGACACGCGAGCCTGAGGATTCTGCACAAAAGAGGTGCCCAAAATGAAGACCCTGATGGTGAGTCAGTTGTGGCAACTCCACTGGGCAAAGAAGGGGATCCCCGGGCTCAGGGTCCGCTGGACGCACCGGGGAGACTCCGGGACGCCTAACCCTGGGCCGCGAGGTCGCCTGTTACAAAGGGACAACTTTCTACCCGCTCCGCGTTCCCTCCCGATTCTCCAGCTCTGCCTGGCTCGGAATCCCAGAGCCAGGATGGGAACCCGGGTTGCCTCGCCTCCTAGATCTCCGGCGAGAGGTCCGAGGGGGTGGCAGAGAGCTGCAGGTGGGATGGAGGAGTGGGCAGATTGCTCCAGGGATGGGGGTACCCAAAAGCAACAGCCTGCCAAAAACTAAGAGGGACGGGGAGGAGGGACCTTTGCAGACTTTCTTCGTTTTCTTGGATTTCAAACTTGCAAGGATCGCCAAGGGAGAGCCCCAGGGCCCCAGGAAAGGAGAGGTGTTAAGGACTCAAGATTCCAGCAGCTTGGCTGGGGTGGCTGAGGCAGACGGACCCTTCCCCAAAGTGCAAACCCACCCCTGCCCTCGGCCCCGGCGCGCTCCCTCCCTTAGCCTGGGGCCGTACACCACCTGCCCTCTACCGAGAGATCTGGGCGTCGGCGGCCGAAAGCAGCGACGCGGCCGGAGCATCCCTTGCGGTACGCAAGGGTACGGTGCTTTCTCTGTCCCAGTTGCGTGCGGCGGGGCTGGGGCCCAGGCCGTACCCCGCGCCAAATCTCCCCCACTAGTGTGACCACCGCGCAGGTGTCCCCGCTGGGCGCGCTCCTCTGTTGTCTGCACTCAGCCCCTCTCCTCTCCTCTCTCCCGCCCGCCCGCAGCGCCATGGTCTAGCAGTGTGTTTAGCGCTCACCACCATGTGCACCAGCTTGTTGCTCGTGTACAGCAACCTCGGCGGCCAGAAGGAGCGGCCCCCGCAGCAGCAGCAGCAGCAACAGCAGCAGCAGGCGTCGGCCACGGGCAGCTCGCTGCCGGCGGCGGAGAGCAGCCCCCAGCCGCGCCCCGGGGTCCCCGCGGGACCGCGGCCACTGGACGGATACCTCGGCGTGGCGGACCACAAGGTGACAGCATGCCCGCCAGCCCGCTGGCCACTCACCCTGGGGATCCCACACACCTGAGCCTTTCCCCTTTCCCGGGGCTGGGAGGCGCTGTGAGTAGGTGCCGTTCGCAGGCTGGAGGGGAGTGGACCTTCTGGGGTAGGGTGGGCTAGTTCCAACTTGGTATGAATTCTTATTTAGAGAAAGACACAAAGTTTTGTAGAAAATAGGGGTGAGGTGAGTGGACCCCAAAGTCTAATTTCCCAGCAGAAATCGGCCCTGGAACTAGAACTCCCTGATCCCCAGAATTGCAGCTGTGGATGGAGGTCCGGTTCCTGGAGCCTCGGGTTTGGCTGCCGAGTCGCTCCCTGGTGGGAGAAAACTGGGGATGGCGCGGGTACCAGCCTGAGCATTCCTCTGACCCGGAACCGGAGGGTGAGCGCAGCCAGCCCGCGGCCACTGCTCAGGATCCAACGTTCCCCTCTAATCTCTCCAGCGCATTGCTTTGGGCTGAATTCTCTCAGCCCTGGGGAGCGGTGCCCAGGCACGCATGGAAGACTTGAGGCACAAACTCAGCTTCCATTGGTTTGAAACTCATCGTTGTGAGCCTGTCTTCCTCTGCCTTCCGGGAAGCTGCTGGATGGCGCGGCTAATAATTAATACGATGAATCTTTTAAAATTGAGCCTCTTTTCCCTGGAATAATAAATATCTGGTTTCAGTGTGTGAAGCCTCTGGGAGAATCCTAATCAAGTTGGCTGATTCTGAAGATATTTTAATACAGTTTAAATGTATCCCTCATTATTTGAAGTTGCTCATATGTTTTTATTAATACACAATTCCACTCAGCTTTATAAAGCTAGAGGATTTCTTGAAATCTCCCAATTATTCCTTTTATTTTACTAAATTTTATGGTTGTGAACCGAAGTAATATATAGTAGATACTCCTTTTGTGTGAAAAGGTCGCTCTAACCATGTGAAAAAGCCAAAGTTTTTAAAAGTGGCATTCAAAATATTGCCACACACTTGTTTAATGCATAATGCTAAGGATTTGAAAGGTATAAAAGAATTTAAGGCAGGACCCAGTCTTACAGATCTTTAAATACCTGAGGACAAACAATATACTATGAAATGTGTGTAGAGAGATAAACCGATAGATAAAAATGTATAATAAATGCTAGAGATGAACAGTACTGTAGAGGTGCAAAAATGAGAACGATGACTTCCCTGGAAAGATCAAGGAAAGCTGCTTTGAAAAAGTGGAATTTTGCAATGGGAAGAATTCAGGGAAGTAAAAAAGGAGGAATCAATTTCATCAGGAAGCGATTATTTATTTATTTATTTATTTATTTACTTATTTTTATGGCAGGAGTAGAGGTTGGGGGTGTTAGTAGACTTAAAATCCAAAAGTAGATGGCTATCAATTTTACAGTTACGGCTTTCGTTTCCTCTCTTAGTTGTTGACTTATTATATGCTTTGTATCTGCATGTGGAAGCAACCAATAAGGGCTGGAGTTCTAGGAAAGTTTAGACATTAGCTTCTGACTGTGGATGGCTGTGGTGTTTATGTGTAACTGGTGTATGATGGATATACTGAGCTCATGGATTTCCATGGCTATTGTTTGGTGGAAATTACTATCTAACACTTGAGAAGCTTTGATTAATGGCAGCATCAAAAGGTAAATTTGCTGAAAGTTTTGATCAGCTTTTGGGAAGAGATTTCTCATACTTTTCTTCTTGTGTTCTTCTGCTGGACAGACACCAGCTAACAATATTGATTGCTTAATGCAAAGTATAATACCCTAAGGTTTATGTTCAAAACAATGTTTATTGACACAAATATATTTGATTTCAATTTTTGTTTATCAGAGCCTTATTTTACTGAAACAAAGAACCGTCCTTTTCTATTTGGTGGGGGGGGGATGTTGATACTCTACATGGGAAATTGAAATGATATGCAGTAAAAGGGTTTTACGAATTGTGAAGTGCTATATGAATGATAAATATTGTGTGACAGTCATTGGAATTCCTAGTAGAAGAAGGTCTTTGGAGATAAATATGAATATCAATGAAATTATTTCATGGAACACCAACATCTCACAAAATTCTATACCCAAATGTTTTGAGGGAGTTCACGTCACCACAAGCAAAGGAACAAAGGCATATCTTAAAGTGTATGTCTTCTGTTTAGACATTATCCCAATTGTCCCACTGAACTAAATATAAACTTCTCAGAATGCATTAACTGATTCTCTTTACTGCTACTATTTAGCTGACAGGAAATTGGGCAGAGTTCCCTTATGGATGGTCATATGAAGGTGCATATGTAAAATGTTGTTTATATTCTCTCCAAAAGTTGCTGTTTAATTAGGTTTATTTGAGATCTTTCTATAGTCTTGCAAAGGCAAAGGTGGAAGACATTTGTTAGAATATTGCTAGGAATTTTTTTTCCAATTAGCACAGGACAGAGTAAGAAATGAAAGCTTTTCTATTCTTATTATATTGCCAGATGATACTCAGATTGCTTATTTTTCTTTTACCCTCACATCAGGCCTCAGAAAAATGATGGAATATGCTGGATGTGATGACCACCAAGCCATATGCTGCTGCATATTGAATCAGAATTTCAACAGCCTTTTTTATCTGCCATTGATTTACAGAGTCTGGAGAGAGTTACAGATATTATTTAGGAAAATGTTCATACCTCTATAGCTGGAGGCCCCAAAGACTGATAAATATGTAGTGTTTATGCTCAGTTACATGATGTGGTTAACATTAACAGTTCCAAGATTAAATTCAACAGGTGGTCCTAATCCCCAGCACCTGAATTTCACAAATTACAGCCTGTCTGCAATGATGGTCTTGTCTCATATGGCTGCAGACTGAATTACTGTTGAGATTAAATCACTATGTGCTTTTGTTGAAAGATATGCTGCAAGTCAAGTCAGTGATGAGCAGCATGTGTTGAGGCTTAAAATATCACTTTTCATGGTCATATTCTCTACTTCCTCTTTCACAAACTATGTGAGCTGCAGTTGTAATTTCAGTATCACTAAATGAAGGCTACATGGAGTTTCTTGTCATAATGAAGGCATTTTCTGTTAGTCTTTCTCTTCTTTCCCAATCCCTCTCCCCAGACCTCTTCCCACAAATGTTCCACCAACTCATTTCCCTCGTGTTACATGTCTGTCTCTTCAGGTACTATAGCTGTATTCTAACATTACTCTCTTGGTCCCGATTTTTGGAAGCCAATGATAACAAGATTGCTTAGGTACAACTGAAGAAGCCAATTTTCATGGCTTTGGGAAACTTCTGCATTTAGAACTGCAGCCTAATGTATAACCAAGCTCACACACACACACACACACACACACACACAAAATCAAGAAATCCTTAGAGGAAAGCTCCAAGTCTTATAGCAGAGTGGAAGGGAACTTGGAATGCAGTTCAGTTTCCAGTCCGGATCTCGTTTGGGTAGATGAGGTCATTTGCCATCTGGTGGACCCTGTAAAATGAAACTGTGAGCTAATTCCCATTTCTAGAGGATAGGCTCTTATCACAGAAGGCCCACTATCACCCAGGCTACCCTTTACTGAAATGGCTTATGAAAGGGCAGTGATCAGGGGGGTCTAGAGCTGAGCAGCTATCTCTTTGCTTCAGAAGTATCCCCCAGGGATGGATTTTACACATACCAATAACATACTTGTCCTTGGTTCTTTCCTTTTTTAGGCACTCAGTTATTCAGACAAATCAAAATTGCTTAGTTGTAATAGTACTATTACTATTAACTGGTAACTATCCAGTTGGAGTGGTAAGACAAGTCAGTGCAAAAATTGAAAAATAATAATCCAAAACCAGAATTTGGATAAATGCCATCTGACTTATTTTGAAATTATGGAATGAGTATTCCTCCTTTAGAAAAGTGTATAAATTCTCAAATACAAGTTTACATAATGTATTTGACCATATATTATGACATTTGAGTTGTGAATGAATGACTGAAATGAATGCTAAATCATTTGAATCTCAAGGAAATTCAAAGTGAGCTAATTTTCAATGTTCAGGTATTATAAAATGTAATTTGCCAATGATAATGAAACCCTGTTACCACAAAGCATCAAACCCCCAAAATCAGAAAAAGAACACTATTTCACATATTTCAATAATGTAGTTGCTTTTAACAGGATAAATTTTTTTATAACATTTATTAAAATACTTAACCTTCCTTAAATATGTGACAGCCAGGATAATTTTTCCAGCTTCCCACGGGATAATTTCAAGATACCACTATTCTCCTGTAAATGGCAGATGAGTTTGACCTGGCTCACTGTTAAATTCCAGGTATGCTGACTTTCCTGCTGATCTGTGAACATTCATTCTGCCTCAGGACCTTTGCACATGCTCTTCTTGCTTCCTGGAAAGCTCTTCCCCAAGTCTTTTGCATGGTTGATTTCTTCTGGTCATTCAGTCATCAGGTCACATGTCATCTTCTTGTGAACCACATTCTTTAACTAGCCCCCTCTTCAACAGTCATTCTCTGTCATATTCGCCTGTTTTATTTTCCTTACAACACTTAACAATATCTGAAATAATCTTAAAGTTTACTTGTCTATTTTCTGCCCTTCCCCCAACTGGAATCTAAGTGCTGTGACAGCAGTGTCTTTTTACATCTTGTTGAACAGTTTAACTCCAGGACCTAGATCAATATCTAAAGTTTAATGGGTGCACAATAAGTATGTATGGAAAGAAAGAAGGAAGTGAAGGTGGAGGAGAGAAGAACAGACCTACTTACCTATGTCAAATTTTTTCTCTACAAGAATCATCAGTGCAGTCTCAAGACCCTAGTGTGTCTCATTTTTCCTAAATTTGTTCTGCCCACAAAAGTAATTCTAATAACAGGAAGGCAGAGGAGGTAATGATTTAAGAGGAAAGACAAAAGAATCTTTGGGAATGAGATTTAGGTATCCATGTTTAACAAGCTTCCTTTTTAAATATTGCACACATTAAACTTTGAGAAACATTGTTTGAAATGTTTTTAATCATCACAATGTGTAGCTCTGCACTAATTCATTTCTAGGTTTTTGAACTAATCATAGCCTTTGGTAAATACTTGTTGAAGGCCTAATAGTTTCAAAATTGGGCATTCTTGAGGAAGAACACAGTCCCTACCCTCAAAGAACCTTTGATCTAATAGTTGCAGAGAAAAGACAAAGAAGCCAGAAAAGTTCAATAATAAGGCAAGCAATGAATAATAATTTGAAATCAGGAAGCAATAATTCAAGGCACTGACTCTAAAAAGAAGATAATTTCTGTGATCTTTCTCCATCTATAAAACAAGTTAAATTATATTATTACCTTAGAAGTTTGCAAAGCTTTCAGACTAGTATTCCACACCTTATTAGCCTCATATCTGTTCATGCGTGTGTGCAGGACATCCAATGAATAATAAGTGAACAAATTGGATATCAAAGCAACTTCAAAGTGGATTGATTTTAAATTCAAAATATTGTCTCTTTATGATTTTCCTTTGGCATGACATAGGGTCTTCTGCACTCATGAAGTTAAACCTTCTTAAATGTCTCTGTAACATATGGCGACCACCTTAACCAAGCTAAATCTCATAACTGATTGGATTAGTCAGGGTTCTTTAAGGAGACAGAGCTAATAGGATATGTATACACACACACACACACACACACCCCTGGGAGTTTATTAAGTATTAACTTACACGATCACACCTTCCCACAATAGGCTGTAAGCTTGAGGAGCAAGGAGAGTCAGTCTGAGTCTCAAAACTGAAGAACTTGGAGTCCAATTTTCAAGGGCAGGAAGTGTCCAGCATGGGAGAAAGATGTAGGCTGGGAGGCTAGGCCCACCTCGCCTTTTCACGTTTTTCTGTCTGCTTTATAGTCCCTGGAAGCTGATTAGATGATGCCCACCAGATTAAGGGTGGCTCTGCCTTCCCCAGCCCACTGACTCAAATGTTAATCCCTTTTGGCAACATCATGCAGACACACAGGATTAATACTTTGTATCCCTCAATCCAATCAAGTTGACGCTCAGTATTAACCATCACAAGTCCACCCCTTGTCAATTTGAACCCATACACATCTCCTGAGATCATACACAATCTTCAAATAAAGACAATAGTGAGGTCATAATAATGCCTAATATAATATAACTATCCTTCATACAACTGGAAACACACCAACCACCAACCCAAATACTATTACATAAAGTTAATACTTAACTGCTGATATGTGGTCAATACATCTTATGTCACATGATAAAGGAAAAGGAAATAAAATGAAGATCTTTTCTTAGTACAAGTGTATACATGCACAAACGTGTTTTTAACAGAAGAAGGAGGGAATACTCATGATAGTTACAGTCCTCATTTCTGCAGCTGCTCAAGTAGCTAGTAATGATTACTACCTTCTTCTACTACCCATTCTCTATTCCCTTTGCCTTCAGCAAGCACCTCAGCAGGTCACGGTTTTTTTCCTGGTGGAGTGACCCAAACCTTCATTCCTGAAGGGTCATTTGTAGTCCTACCTGGATTGGGCAGTTGTAGTTTCCCATTGACTTTAGTCACAAAGCATGATAATATCCTAATGGACACCCTAATGGATCTCCTGTATTCCACGCATACTCTTCCTTACCTCTGTTGTGGAGTAGTGGACTGATTTCATCTTGATAGTCTGGGTCAGTCACCCTAGCCAACAGTGTAACTCCCTTCTTGGCCTGTTGACTTAAAGGTAGGAGCAGCCCAAGGTGTCCAGGTGGCAATCTTAACTTCAGTTTAATGGAATCATTGTGTCTCCAGGTGGCAGCGTTCCTGTTTTTGTAGCTAAGACCTCTAGGACAGCAGAACATAATGTTGCAGGAACAGGAAGCAAAAATTTTGCTAGTGGATCACTAGGGGTGATGGTGAGTTGTTCCGCTTCCACTTCCACCCCTTGATTCCTAGACCCGTGAATCCTGGCTATGGGAGAAACAGTACCATATATGGGACACTGACGCAGAGCATACATCCCTGCCACCATGGCCTTCTGGAGAACTTTGCCCCAGCCCTGCAAAGTATTGTCACCTAGTTGGCATTGTAATTGTGACTTTGAAAGGCCAGTTCACCATTCTATAAATCCAGCTGCTTCAGGATAATAGGGAACATGGTAAGACCAGTGAATTCCACAAGCGTGAGCCGACTGCCACACTTCTTTAGCCAAAAAGTGAGTGCCTTGGTGAGAGGCAATGCTGTGTGGAATACCATGATGATGGATAAGGCGTTCAGTGAGTTCATGGATGATAGTCTTGGCAGAAGCATTGTGTGCAGGATAGGCAAAACCATATCCAGAGTAAGTGTCTATTCCAGTTAGGACAAACATCTGCCTTTTCCATGATGGGAGAGGTCCAATATAATCAACCTGACACCAGGTAGCTGGCAGATCACCCCAGGGAATGGTGCCATATCGAGGGCTCAATGTTGGTCTCCGCTGCTGTCAAGTTGGGCACTCAGCAGTGGCAATAGCCATGTCAGCCTTGGTGAGTGGAAGTCCATGTTGCTGAGCCCATGGTTAACCTTCATCTCTGCCACCATGGCCACTTTGTTCATGGGCCCATTGGGCAATGATATGGGTGGCTGGGGAAAGAAGCTGAGTGGTGCCCACAGAATAGGTCATTATTTAAATCCTCCTCTGCTGAAGTCACTCCATGTGAACACTGACATGGGATACAAATATCTTCACATTTTTTGACCCCTCAAAAAATTCCATCCACATACCTCTTCCTTAAATTTCTTTGTCACCAATTTTCCAATCATGCTTCTTCCAAGTCCCTGACCATCCAGCCAAACCATTGGCTACAGCCCATGAATCAGTATATAATCATACATCTGGTCATTTCTCCTTCCATGCAAAGTGCACAACCAGATGTACTGCTAGAAGTTCTGCCCACTGGGAAGATTTCCCTTCACTGCTGTCCTTCAAGGATGTCCTAGAAAGGGCTGTAGTGCTACAGCTGTCTACTTTCAGGTGGTGCCTGCATACCATGCAGAACCATCTGTGAACCAGGCCTTAGTCTTCTCTTCTCTGTCAACTGATCATGGGGAACTCCCCATGAGGCCATCCATGGAGGCTGAGGGAGAAGGCAGGGTGGTAAGAGTGGAGACCATGGGCATTTGAGCCACTTCCTCATGTAACTAACTTGTGCCTTCAGGACCTGCTCAAGCCCGATCACATATATACCACTTCCATTTGATGATGGAATGTTGCTGTGCACAACCCGCTTTTTGGCTGAATGGGCCAGAAAGCACTCAGTTCATGATGGGCAATTCAGTTTGCATGGTGACTTGATGACCCATAGCCAAATGTTCAGTTTCCACCAAAGCCCAGTAACAACAAAAGGAGAGTAGTTATCCGCAGAAGATGGCAGGGCCTTCCTCTAAAATCTTAGAGGCCTCTGCGGTGATTCACCAAAGGCTCCAAACAGCATCCCTATCTGCCACTGACACCTCAAGCACCATTGGATCTGCTGGGTCATATGGCCCAAGTGGCAGAGCAGCTTGCACAGCAGCCTGAGCCTGTTGCAGAGCCTTCTCCTGTTCTGGACCCCACTAAAAACTGGCAGCCTTTTGGGTCACTTGATAAATGGGCCAGAGTAACACACCCCAGTGAGGAATATGTTGCCTCCAAAATCTAAATGGGCCCAGTAGCTGTTGCGCCTCTTTCTTGGTTGTAGGAGGGGCCAAATGCAGCAACTTATCCTTCACCTTAAAGGGAATATCTCGACAGGCCCCACACCACTGGACCCCTAGAAATTTTACTGAGGTAGAAGGTCCTTGAATTTTAGTTGAATTTATTTCCCATCTTCTGGCACGCAAATGTCTCACCGATAAGTCTAGTGTGTTTGCTAATTCTTGCTCACTGGATCCAATCAGCATGATGTCATCAATGTAATGGACCAGTGTGATATCTTGTAGAAACGAAAAGTGATCAAGGTCTCTCTGAATAAGATTATGACACAAAGCTAGAGAGTTGATATACCCCGAAGGCAGGACAGTAAAGGTATATTGCTGGCCTTGCCAGCTGAAGGCAAATTGCTTCTGGTGGGCCTTATGGACGGGAATGGATTTGCCGAATCAATGGCTACATACCCGGTACCAGGAGATATGTTCATTTGCTCAAGTAGTGACACCACATCTGGTACAGCAGCTGCAGTTGGAGTTGCCACTTGGTTAAGTTTATGATAATCCACTGTCATTCTCCAAGATCCGTCTGTCTTCTGCACAGGCCAGGTGGGAGAGTCGAACAGGGATGTGGTAGGACTCACCACCCTGCATCTTTCAAGTCCTTGATGGCGGCACTAATCTTTGCAATCCCTACAGGGATGCAATATTGTTTTTGATTTACTGTATTTCTAGGTGGAGCCATCTCTAATGGCTTCCATTTGGTCTTTCCCACCATAATGGCCCTCACCCTACCAGTCAGGAAGCCAATGTAGGGGTTCTGCCAGTTACTAAGTATGTCTATGCCAATTATGCATTCTGGAACTGGGGAAATGACTACAGGATGAGTCTGGGGACCCACCGGACTCACTGTAAGTCAGACCTGAGCAAAACTCCATTAATTACCTGACCTCCATAAGCCCCTACTTTAATGGGAGGACCTCAATGACATTTTGGGTACCCTAGAATCAACATCAGCTCAGAGCCAGTGTCCAGTAGTTCCTGAAATGTCTGATCATTTCCCTTTCCCCAGTGCACAGGTACCCTGGTAAAAGGCTGGAGATCTTCTAGGGGAAGGATGGGAAAAAGAGTCACTGCCTAAATTGTCGGTAATGTAGTAGGGTCCTTCCTCAAGGGGATCCAAGCTCCCCTTCATTCAAGAGGTTCTGGGTCTGTAAACTGGCTCAAGTTTGGAAATTGATTAAAGGGTGATGATTCTTTGTTTTTACAATTCAAATTAGTCTTTTGTCCATTTGACTTTGAAATTTTCTGCTTGTATAAATTAAGTAGAAATGCAGTAGGCTTCTTATAAATTTCACTTCTAGGAACACTTTGATTAATTAGCAAATGCCAGAGCTCTACATGAATCGGGCTATTCTGATTGTTGCTTTGCCTCTGCTGTCCATTACGGTAGCTATGCCCACATTGCCTTTGATGGTTGAGTGCCGCCACTTGGCCCCAACACCTCAAGATCCAATTATTCCCACTATATTTAAATTTTATAGTTGACTGACTTGGTTCCCACTGTTAGATCTGACATACAGAAAAGACCAATTATAGGACTCTTCAAAAATGCGGGTGCTGCCCTCATAAATCTATTTCACAAGGCATTGTTCAAGGGTATATCTTCTGGACCCTCCCAGATGGGTCTAAAGTGACAAATCCACTCCACCATCCCAGTCTCCCTAAACCTTTGGGTCCCTTCCTCTCCATTAAACCAGGGGAGATCAGACATTTCCAGCTCACTCACAGTGAGTCATCTTTTAATCCCTATTTCAGCTAACCAAGCAAATAAACTATTAGAACCTTTTTTAACTCCCGGAGCTGCAGTATTAAAAGCAGAGTGGGCCCAAATCAATAAATTCAGCCTGATCCAACTCTATGTTCCTTCCACCATAGTCCCATACCCTTAATATGCATTCCCATGCCTATTCTCCAGATTGCTGTTTATATAAATTAGAGAATTCGAACAGTTCTTTTCAAGTGTAGCACACCTCCTATTGGGTCACACTCTCAACCTCATCTCTAGAGGCCCACTGGGACTTTAGTCTAGTTATAGGTCTAGAAGCAAACAGGGGTGTTGGGGGTGGCTCCTGAGGAGAATCAACACTATTTGGCCTGGCAGCTGCCTCAGGGGAGGCCATCACTGTTGCCTCAAGCAGTACAGGGTTTATCTCCTCAGACAGAAGTGGAAAGGCTGATGGCAGCATGGGTCTGGGAGGGGATGTTGCCACTACTGCGGATTGGGAAGCTGTTCCTTCTGGCAAGTAAAGGTTCATCAGAGTTTACAAACTCAGTGTCCCCAGCTTCACTGGGGTCTTCCACATGTCCCCATTCCAAGTTGCAGGGTCCCATTCTTTTCCAATCAATGCCTCTAACAGTAGACACCTGGTGAGGCTGTGCACATACCTTTTGTTGCAAGTCAGCCACTTGCATAATAAGAACTTGTGTCTGTTTTCCACAATTTCAGCTCTTTCTCTACGGGAGATAAGACTTTCACTCAGGGCAGTCTTATCAGATTTGAGGCGCAGTATCTGCTTCTGAAGCCAGGAAACAGAATCCCTGAATTCATCATTTTCTTTCATCACTTTGTCAACTGAACTTAGGAACAACCAACCAGCTTCATTATGTTTCTTGGTTCTCCACATATGATCAAAATTATTACATATAGAGTCACTAAACTCCTTGCCTCTCATGAGCGGTGAATCAGGAGTGTCAAATGCATTTATTTTGCATAACTCTCTAAACAGTTTACACCAAGGACTATCAGTGTTCTCCATAGTATTAGAAGTAGAGTCCTTGGCATTTTAGGGTCTAATCATATTAAGCAGCCAACTTCAGAAACCCCAAAACCAACAAAAGAACTCCATCCTTAATATTCTTTTCCTCTAGAACCACTCCTGCTACCAAAATCTGTATGAGTCAGCATTCTGTAGAGAGACAGAACTAATAGGATATACATATATATAGGGGAGTTTATTAAGTATTAACTTACACAATCACAGGTTTCCACAATAGGCTGTCCGCAGCTTGAGGGACAAAAAGAGCCATTCTGAGTCTCAAAAATGAACTTGGAGTCCAGTGTTCAAGGGCAGGAAGCATCCAGCATGGGAGAAAGATGTAGGCTGAGAGGCTAGGCCAGTCTCGCCAGCTTCGCTTGAAGCTGATTAGATTGTGCCCATAAGATTTAGGGTGAATCTGCCTTCTCCAGCCCAGTGACTCAAATGTTAATCCCTTTTGACACACACATACCCAGGATTAACACTTTGTATCCCTCAATCCAATCAAGTTGACACTCAGCATTAACCATCACACTCATGCTATGGTGAATGTGGATATAATTGTGTTGGCCCCACAAGACAGAGTATTTGCAATCAGGTCTGTCTTAGAAACATGATACCTGTTACAAATGAGAACTTCCATAACCTCTAGGGTGAAGTGTCAGTATAGTATAATTTCTGCTTTGCAAATACTAGGATTATGGAAGATTAAATATGTGAAAGGACTTTGAAAAATTAAAGCATATCATTAATCAACAAGTCATTCCTTAAAACCTCTTATTCGCCTATTATATACTCTTTGGACAGCTGTGTAGGGCCTTAAGTATAGAATGACAAGGAGTGATTATCTCTTAAATAATATTGTCATCCATACCCCAGAACTTGATCCAATGGAAGAACTCTCATGGGAGTCAGTGAATTTATGATCAAATGATTGGTAAAACTCGGAGAGGTATGTGCATTTATGAGATGTGTTAAAATTCTTCTCCATAAGCTCTGAGTCTTAAACACTTAGTCTGGGCCTGGGACAAATAAATATTTTTATTGCATGCTCTATTCAATATGTCTTTCCAAATAAAAATCACAGGAATGCATATTCTCAGCGTAGACAGCCCATCTGCAGTGAAACCTTCCCTGACTTATAGCCCAGGTTTGATCTGAGCTGTATGTTTTGTCTTCATAGTTGAGATCCCATGATAATACTTATTCCACTTTATTGTTATTTCTTGTCTAAAATTGTCCGCCTTCCCTACTAGACAGCCAGCTCTTGGAGACCAGGCATTTTTTTCTCTCTTTTTCTGTCATTGTATTCCCAGCCTTTAACATAATGCCTGGTGTATAATGAGTCTTCTATAAATACTTGTTGAATGAATGAGTATATCTACATAAAGATTTTGTATTTCTTCTAAAATAAGCCTACCTCAAGAGTTTCTAACCATTTGGAGTTACTGAAAAGGAATAGCTGCACGTCATAAATATCAATTCCTCCTGCCACAATTTGTAGGTCTTAACTAATTCATTTCTACCTTCTTGTACTAATCAGATCTCTTAAAACATACTCAGAATTTCAGAGCTAGAAGGAAAACTTAAGAATTATCAAAAGGAATTCCAGAGTGGTTGTGTGATTTGCCCAAGGTCGTGCGTTAGTGGCAGAGCTGGGGTAAAATGTCGATCTCTGATGTGAACATCATTACCATAAGGGAAATTCAGTGCCAACATCTTCTAAGGAGTGACTCAACATTATTTGGACAGAATTTATTAAAATTAGGAGCCTGGGCCTACCCAGTTATTGAAAAGTAATAAATATTTAAACACCTTATTATTCTGAAATGAATATGAGAATATGCCTCTGGATAGTTAAAAAGAGTCTTTCACCAACCACCAACTTTGCAATGGTTGTTTCAGAGACCGCATATAATGCATGGTACTAATTAATTGAAACAATTTTCAAATCAGAGTAGATTTTTGCCTTTAAAACATAAACCAAGCCAAAAGGAGTGTCATGTTTAATTATTTGCACAAAATTTTCTGACCAGAGCACTCATTTAGCTGAATTATCTTCTCCACAGTGGAGACTTAGTTAACCAAGTGTTTGAAGAACTACCATTCTGCAAATATCATTGACTCCCCCTAAATTCTGAGATGTAATACTTACTCTAGGCTGGAATTACTTTAGGCAAATAAGAAACCATTTTACCTATCATAGGGAAAATTAACCTTGATCATTGCTATAGCTATGAAAAGGAAACTTTTTTAGTATATTCACTCTTAATGACTAAGGAAGTGTCTGTAGAGTTCCTGGGAAACTGCACAGATTCTGAGTATTCTCTGGCAGACTGAAATGCAGTGTCAAATACTTTTTTAATAAGAAAGCATATTCTGGAAATTGATTGCACATATGAGCCATCTCCACTGACTGAACTGCAAGCATGACTGCATTTCCAACTTACAGATCTTTTCATGTTCCTTGCATGTTTCCTATGGCTTCCCATTGCCTACAGAATCAAGTTCAGACCCTCAGGAAGGCTTGCAAGGCCCAACAGGATCTTGCTGGCCTAATTCTCCAACCCTACCCCCACCGCTGCCCTCAGCCTAGGCACCATGAACCCAGGGAACATACCTTACTGTTTTGTTCTTATCTGCTTTTGCTTCAGCACCTCCTTTCTAAAGTTTTCCCAGATACAACATCCCTGCAGAGTAGACCCAACATTCTCTTATGTCAGCTACACATCAGTCAGTCAATCACATATTGGCTGAGAACCTACCATGTGGCAGGCACAAGGGAGGAAACAAGATAAAGGACATGGTCCCTGCCCACAGGAAAATCAGTGGAGTAAATGAATGTTATAATTACTACACCTTGGTAAGTACTAAAATATTCTCTGTATCTTACACATGCTTCTAATCACACAATGTTGCAATTATTTTCCACATGCATGTCTCCCTGACTAGGTTTTACCTTTCTGAGGCTAAGAACATAACTTATTTATCTCGGTATCCACAGAATTGAAAACGGTATCTCAGACATATGAAAGCTAAATAAATATTTGTTGGATGTTGGGTAGGCAAAGTTCTATTTTAATTATATGTAGTATGAAGAGATTTCACCAAGTCTGGCTAATAGACTCTTAATTATAGGAATGGACAGAAACGATAAGTAAGGGCAGAAGGGCTTCAGGTATCTGACATATACATCTTTAATTTCTGTTTCCCCTTTGAATACAGAGCAGCATCTCCTGACCTTTCCAGAACAGTTGACCAGATGTGGAGATGCAATGATGCCCATATTTGAAAACAGTATAGTACCATGAGAGGCACGCAGGCCCAGGCTGTTTATTTGTTGTGAGCTTTTTCAAAAGTCATAACTTCTAGGCTTGATCCAGTTTATAGAAGAGGAAGTTAAATTATATTCATTCATTCCCTCATTTATTAAATACTATTGTGTTTCTACCACATGCCTAGCATTGTGTTCAGGACCCAGGAAGCAATGAACAGTGAAAAAAGATGTGATCCCCAACTCCATGAAACTTACATCTGTTGGGAGAGGCAGAAACACACATAAAATTTCAGTGCAGATTTGGAGAAGTGTTATATGCTGTGGAGATTGAATTTTATCCTGAAAGCATTGAGGAAGTCTTTAAAAGGTAACTTAGAGGAGTAACTCCATCAGATATGTGTGCCAGTGGATCACCCTGGCTTCCGTGTGGCATGGGTTAACGTAGCCATAGGTTGTAGGAAGAGGGACCAATTAGCAGACTGTTGCTGTGGTTGGAGTAAGTGGCACAGCCAGAGGATGATGAAGAGACCTCAGGTTTCTACCTGCTAAGTTTCTGTGATTGGCCACCCTCCTGTGTCTGTGCAGACAGTCTGAATGCAGCTCCTCCACCAGCAGAAGGTTTGTGGTTCAAGATTGCCTCACAATAGCTGGTAAAGAGAGCTGAGGATGATCCCAGATGGCACTTCAGCTTTGTCTAATTTTGAACCTTGCTGTGCATCTGAATACCACATACTGACTTGAGCAAAACAGTAGTATTATGGTGAGGGCTGAAGCAAGCTGTTTGTCAAGACTCCATAATGCATACTGGTGGCAACAAGAATTAAACTCTCCACCTGCAGGAGAGCCAGCCAGTGGGGTGTAGAGTAAGTGTGCTGGCAGAGACTTTAGTATGTAAAAGTGCCACAGGAAAAGGGGGCACACTTTATTCTAGAATAATCTTGTCAGAGAGATTGTTACATAGTAAATTTTACCAGGTATAGATCTGTTGGAAGTATAGGGTAGAGAATGGTTTTCTCTCCTTTCATTTCCTACATAGCTATAGACAGAGCAGTTATCATTCTTTCAAATCACTTAAGTTTGTTAACAACTTCTAAGGAAAGTAAAGTTTCCATTTCACTTGCATCAGAAGGAAATTGGCCATAAAGTAATGTAAAATTTGTCAAGAGGAGCCTGGTTCCTAATTCATTCAAAAGCATTTGATTGGGAACACAAATGTATACATCTGAATGAACTCCAGTTTTATGGGGCATATATTTGGAGTTATATGGCAATGTCTCGCATCTACCAGGCTGCTGTCAGGGATGTAGCCAAGTTGTCTCTCTTTACCTGAAGTGGTATCTGTCTCTGCTCTGTACTGAAAATCATAAAGCTGGTTTATTTCATTTTTATTCCGCTTGTACGAGATTTGAACAATCAGAGCGCAGGAAGTGATAACGTGCCACTTGTATTCCAGAACACAGAAAAGGGAAAGAGCACTGTAGGAACTTGTATGTATTCCCCACTACCAAATCCCAGCCACACTGACTGAAGCTCCCACCAACACTGATCCCTGGAAGAATTATGCTCATTACTCTCAGTAGCAACTGTGTATGATTTGGGGCTCAGGTTGAAATGTGATGGGCTTTTAATCCAAAAGTTCAGAAATAAAAGAGAAAGATGTCATGGAGAACAGGGTAACCCAACTGAATGAGCCTGCAGCGGTGAAAGCTTATCTTAGTTCATCTTGTGTTGCAATAACACAGTACCACAGTACCACTGTGTAATTTACAAAGAAATTTACAAATTTACAAAGAAGTTTATTTCTCACAGTTCTGGAGGATGGAAGTTCAAGATAAAGGTGCCGGCATTTGCTGTCTGGTGAGGGCTGCATCCTCCAGAAGAAAGGAACGCTGCATCGTCATATGGCTGAAGTCAGAAGGGCAAGAGAGAACAAACTCCCTCCTTCAAGCCTTTGTAAAGACATCCAATCTCATTCACAAGGAAAGGAGCCCTCATGGGCTAATCACCTCTTAAAGGCCCCTCCTCTTAATATTATCAGATTAACAGCATCTGAATTTTGGAAGACCCCCAATGAAACCACAGCAGGTAAAGATATTATAATTAGAACCAGAATCAAGAATAAGTACTAGAGTGAGAAATGACACCAGTTTGCTTCTTCCCAGTATTTGAGAGTGTCTCTTTCTGGCTACACAGACATGAAATGTTGATTGGGTTCCAGAAAGGCAAGAAAGGGTGGCTTGTCATGGGCTTTTCAATGTCTACAAAGGACTCCACAGAGATATAGACCAATGTAACAGAACAGAGCCCTCAGAAATAATACCACACATCTACAGCCATCTGATCTTTGACAAACCTGAGAGAAACAAGAAATGGGGAAAGGAATCCCTATTTAATAAATGGTCCTGGGAAAATTGGCTAGCCATAAGTAGAAAGCTGAAACTGGATCCTTACCTTACTCCTTATACGAAAATTAATTCAAGATGGATTAGAGACTTAAATGTTAGACCTAAAACCATAAAAACCCTAGAAAAAAACCTAGGTAATACCATTCAGGACATAGGCATGGGCAAGGACTTCATGTCTAAAACACCAAAAGCAACGGCAACAAAAGGCAAAATTGACAAATGAGATCTAATTAAACTAAAGAGCTTCTGCACAGCAAAAGAAACTACCATCAGAGTGAACAGGCAACCTACAGAATGGGAGAAAATTTTTGCAATCTACTCATCTGATAAAGGGCTAATATCGAGAACCTATAAAGAACTCAATCAAATTTACAAGAAAAAAACAAACAACCCCATCAAAGAGTGGGCAAAGGATATGAACAGACACTTCTCAAAAGAAGACATTCATACAGCCAACAGACACATGAAAAAATGCTCATCATCACTCGCCATCAGAGAAATGCAAATCAAAACCACAATGAGATACCATCTCACACCAGTTAGAATGGCAATCTTTAAAAAAATCAGGAAACAACAGGTGCTGGAGAGGATGTGGAGAAATAGGAACACTTTTACACTTTTGGTGGGACTGTAAACTAGTTCAACCGTTGTGAAAAACAGTGTGGCAATTCCTCAAGGATCTAGAACTAGAAATACCATTTGACCCAGCCATCCCATTACTGGGTATATACCCAAAGGATTATAAATCATGCTGCTACAAAGACATGCACATGTATGTTTATTGCGGCACTATTCACAATAGCAAAGACTTGGAATCAACCCAAATGTCCATCAGTGACAGACTGGATTAAGAAAATGTGGCACATATACACCATGGAATACTATGCAGCCATAAAAAAGGATGAGTTTGTGTCCTTTGTAGGGACATGGGTGCAGCTGGAAATCATCATTCTCAGCAAACTATCTCAAGAACAGAAAACCAAACACCGCACATTCTCACTCATAGGTGGGAACTGAACAATGAGATCACTTGGACACAGGAAGGGGAACATCACACACCGGGTCCTATTGTGGGGAGGGTGGGGGAGGGATAGCATTAGGAGATATATCTAATGTAAATGACGAGTTAATGGGTGCAGCACACCAACATGGCACATGTATACATATGTAACTAACCTGCACGTAGTGCACATGTACCCTAGAACTTAAAGTATAATAATAATAATTTTAAAAAAGAGATGTTACATTTGAACATGATTTTGATGTGCTGTTTGATACAAGAACATCAATGGGCAAAAGAATCACTTAGTCAAGAACAAGTTCTTCTGACTAGGACTTACGACAGCTAGGGAAGAGTAGCAACTAGGCTTTTTTCTGGCATAAGCACTATAGTGTCCCTCTATGATGAGCAAGATCAGGTCCTCCAAGGAGTTATACATCACAATATGGACTGGTCTGACAAGTAAAAGACCATTCTTAGTGCCCCCACAGAGCATGCTGTTGGTATCCCAACCTTTGGAAGGTTTAAAGGATGGAATGGCACCCAGACCTTACTTTATATCTCTTCCAGGGTTTTGTGCCAACCTATCAATATGAAAACTCAGCAGTGTAGCAAACTATGCCTGTAGACCATATATAAGAGTATGGAATGGTTCTCTCTGGGAAGAGTTTCCTCTGCCTCATCACCAGTATAGCATGTCGAAAAGAAATAAGGAAGAAGAAATCCAGGATGCTAGTTTTGAAAAAGAAATTTTGCTCCCTTCCCAATTTTAAATGAATGTATACTCATTGTCTTCTCAAAATGACAAAAGGAAAAAAAAAAAGAGGAAAGTTAACAATTATTCATAAATCTACCAACAAATTGTAATTACTGTTGATACATTAATGTATTTTCATACAATCGACACGTGTATATATGACATTTAAATGTATTCCTTCTAGTTTTTTATTCATCTATGTTGGATATGTGGGGTCTATGTGTACATTAATTTAGCAGTGCTAAATTAATATTTAGCGTGATCAGTGGTTTAAATATAGCATGATCAGTGGTTTAAAGGAAGGATGGCTTTGCTGTTAGATCCCAGTTATAAAGAGTTATCTTGTTTAATAGTTTGAAACCAAAATCTATTTCAATTAGAGTTGGAATAATTAGGAAATAGTCTTGATGCTTACACTAAATTATCCATTTACTAACCCAGAAGATATATTCATCCCTCTAGTAGCTTAAAAACCCCTCTTTCCCTGCTGTTTACAACCCTTAGCACTTTTCAGTTGTGGCATGCTTCCATCTCTTTCATCCCCCACCTGTATGCTCAGGCACAGAATGTGTTCAGGCAATTTTCAAGTTTTGTAAATCATTCCCAATAGTCCCTTAATCCTTCTTGCCACTTTTCTCTAAATCCCTTTCAGTCGATCAGTAGCTACTTGGAGGGTATGGCCCGCGATAACCTCACACAGGCTTCCAGGACACTGTTAGAGATGATCGCCATCTTCATGGGCAGTGGGGCAGTCCTTTGTACATATGCAGCCTCACGTTTGCCTTTATTTTCCCGGCTTTTGCTCCGTGATTCGATTTCCTCTCCATAAATGGTGCAGATCTAATTCCCTGACCACATATAGTAAAAGTTTACTTTGACATACTGTCTTTCCTAAAAAGAAATTGTACAGCACAAATAGCTATAATTATCACATTTTTCTTAACAACCTCTTTTGTATTTCTTTCTCATCTTCCAGTTTTATAAAACATTTTCTTTATCTTATTTTAACCCAACTTACTGAATTCTATGACCATCTTCTTGATTCCTTTTTTTGTACTTGATAAGATCTCTGAGCTCCTCTTTATTGCTTAGATTTTTCAAATATGTGGTATTATATCTTAATTTTGGTGTAATCTCAGAACTCTAGCTATTCTTCCAGTCCATGGGTAGAATAATTCCATCATTAGAGACACTGGAGCCTGCCTCTCCTGTGATGGCCAGCTGGCAGGGGATATATTTTCTATGTCTTGGTTGATGGCTTTCAAGTAAAAGGGTGAGTCTAAGAAGACCAGTGCTCCTTGCCAACAAGCTCTTTATAAAATCAATTATTTTATTTTGCTGCCTGAGCTGTCCTTTAGCCTCTAGATTGAACAATCACTGGAAGTTTCCTAAATTTGTCATCAGCCCAAACAGAGACTCTGTAATATTAAGTAATAACTCCTTATTTTCCCCTTCTACCAGTCCCTGGTAACCTCAATTCTACTTTCTGTTTCTATGAATTTGGCTATTCTAGATATGTCCTGTAAGTGCAATCATTCAATATTTGTCATCTTGTGTCTGACTAATTTTATTTAGCATAATGTTTTAAGGTTCATCTGTGTCATAGCATGTATCAGAACTTCGTTCCTCTTTAACACTGAATAATATTCCATTGTATGGATATACTGTACTTTGTTTTTCCAGTCGTTAGATGATGGACACTAAGGTTGTTGTCACCTTTTGCCTATTAAAAATAATGCTGCGATGAACACTGGTGTTCCCGTTCATTTTTTGAAGTAACCCCCTCTTTTTTTCTTCCTTCTCAGCCACATGGCAGCACTTGAGTCTCCAACTGTCATATCCATGGAGGCTGTCCTACTTCCAGCTGTTCCCACCTCCACACACAAAACTAAAATAGAAATTTTTTAAAAGGGAGAAAAGAAGCTATTAGTTGCCCTAATTGTATTTCTTTGTTTAAAAATTATGTATATTTTTGAAAAATATAGAAAAAATAGGAGAAGGGAAATGTTCCCATACTCCTACCACTTTGGTGTAAGTAATGATAGAATTTTGGTTTATTTCTGCCAGTTTTTGGTATTACATTCTTTTTCATAGCTAAATGTGAGCATGTTATGTGTTCAGAAGTCTAAGTCTGTTTTGTTTTTGTTTTGCTGAAATTAAAATAGCCATTAAAATTTCCTTTGGTCAGTGTTTGCCTTTTATGTCTTTTTCCATCCTACAATTTTCAGTCTTTCTGTGTACTTATATTTCATGTATGTCCAAGTCTGCTCATAATATTTGCAGAGCCTGAGGCAACAATACAAATAGAGGCCCACAAACATCCTAATTGCTTTATTCAGTAATTATATCTTCATTTAGGAAAGATTTTTAAATTACAAAGGTCTCATCTGACCGATTCCAGTTACAAATTAGATCAGAATAATTCTCTTGCTCACTTTTATTATTTTGGCTAGTAATTAAATCTTCATTAAATATAAAATGTGTTGTTTGAAAATTTTTTATGATGAATGCTTGACAGAGATTTACCCACTTTCATTATTTCTAGTTTTTAAAAATGTCAGTAGACTGCTTGTCTATTTTATTTTTTTGGCTTTTTTCCTCCTGAGATTTTTTTTTCATAGGTTCTCTTTTATCAAAATCTCAAATTCTTCTTGTTCTATTTCCCCTCCCACCATATACACTGTGAAGCAGTGACTAGCTCCTTCTTAACTGCAGTACAACCTACAAATCTTTATGGCATTTGAACACAGTGACCATTTGCTTCAAGGATTTAGGGCAAGGAAATGTGGAGAAGTACATTTTCTGGAATGTGAATGGTATTAGACACAACCACGGATGTTTAGGATTATAGATCATGCTGTGACAGAATGACAAAGGTGTCAATGTGGTCTTTAATATAATTTGTGTATTATAATCTGTGATATGATGTGCCATTTAAAGCAGTGCTTCTCAAACATTAATGCTACATATGCATCACCTGGAGAAGCTTCTTAAAATGCAGAATCTGAATCTTTAGATCTGGGATGGGGCCTGACAGTCAGCATTTCTAACAGGTGCCTGAGTGATGCTGTTGCTGTTGGTCCAAGATCCATCTCTTGAGCTTTAAGACTCTGAAGCATAGAACCTAGATCAGGGGTTTCTCTCATCTGATATTAAGAGTAATACTGTGTATGTCCTATATGAATACTATATAGCTGGAATTGATTTTTGATTTAAAATTATAATCATTGCCTTTTAAGGGTCATGTTTAGTTTATTTACATTTATTGTAATTTTCATTGTAAGTTATTGATATATTGGAATTTTTTTCCCCTATTATTTAAACACTGGCTTTGCATTTTATTCATTCTGTGCTTTGGGTTTTTTTTTTAACTCTCCTTATCCCCTGGACCATTTTTTCCCCTTCTCTTATTCCATTTTTAGCCTGTACTAGTTTAAAAATTAAATACTTGATTTCTATTCTTTCAACGACATTCTTAAAATTTTAACGTGCATACTACCAAAGTCTTAAATGAATTAATTTATTTTTAAATTTATTTTTAATTGGCAAATAAAAATTATGTATATTTATTGTGTACAGCATGATGTTTTGGTATATGTATACATTGTGAAATGGCTGAATCAAGGTAATTAGCATATGTATTGCCTCACATACTTATCTTTTTTTGTGGTGAGAACACTTAAAATCTACTCTGTTAGCAGTTTTTAAAATACAATATATTGTTACTAACTATAGTCACTGTGATGTACAATAAGTCTCTTGAATTTATTCCTCCTGTCTAACTGAAATTTTGTATCCCTTAACTAACATCTTCCCAGGTGCATCCCCACCCCTCTGGTAACCATCATTCTACTCTCTAGTTGTATGAGTTCAACTTTTTTAGATTCTACCTATAAGTGAATTAATTAATATCTTTGTCATCTTTCCAGATAATTCAAGGACCTTAGCATTTTAACTCTAGTCAACTCCAATCTTACATTCCATTGTATCGCAGCATTTTAGTCCTCTTCTATTAAGCCTTACAAACTGGATATTAGCATTATTGTGGTTGTTGTTTCAGATAGTCAATATTGGTACAGATTTACCTGAATATTACCCATGATTACCATCATTCCTTCTTTCTACTTAGATCTCCATCATTCTTCCTCCTGAAATATAATTTTTAAAAGGTCCATTGATGAAGTTCTGTTGATGGTAAATACTGTTTTACTTTCTTTGAAAATATCTTTATTTTGTCCACATCAGTTATTTTCTTGTTCAGCATTAAGAAAACCTAATTCCCGTGTTTTCTCCCAATCATTGTTAATATTGAGTTGCTTGCCATCAGGTGAATGTCATTACTTTTTAGGTATTCTAAACTGTTGTCTCTTTAAGTAAGTACATTGTCTCCCTTTAATCTATTCTCTTCATAATGTTTTATTTATTTGTCTCACTATGAGGAATTCTGGACAGTTTCTTCTGATCTTTCTCTCAGTTTGCTAATTCTCTATTCAGCTGTATCTAATTTGCTATTTAATTCATCCATCAAGTATTTTTTCCTTAGTATTTTATTTTAATAATTTTATTTACTCTTTCTAGATTTTTTCCTAATCTTCCTGGTCTTTGTCATAGTATCTTCTTCTTTATATACATTTTATTTATGTATCTGATGACATTAATAACTTAAACCTTTGTAAGTATAAGTATGTTTTTAGTTTTTGTGCTGATTTCATTCAAAGGAACATATTTTTTACGTGTGTTGTTTGTGTTCATGCAGATGTGTATGTTTATCATCACTCTATGTTCATCTGGACTATATCTTTGAGAATTCTTCATATTCTATATTGAAAATGCACTCCTTCAAAGAAAGATTGCATTTGCTTTTGCCAAGCCCCTAGAAGCTCTACTAACTAGAACTAAAGCTTTACTAAAATAAGCCCAGACCTTGTGCACACATGCCAATGGTATGAATGCAAATCACAAATCTATATCATTTTTATGAATTCTAAACTTTTATGAAGCAGAGAATTTTTTTTATTCTTCACCCAGAGCCAAGGACAAAACAGACACGTTTTCTTTTACTTTCCCTGTGCTGGCTGGATTTTCTTTTTCTAGTTAACTCATTCCTTAGGGTCATGGTTTTTCAGGTCTTCCCTCATTGCTTAGGCTCAAGACTGTGCCTCTTGTCCCTCCACATGGCTGTTGAAATGCAAAACTCTAGGTTAAAGGATCAGCAGTTACACTTAGAGCAGCCACTGTCTGCAATGCCCATTCATTATGCTAGATTTTTACTTCAGGTTTTTTTCTTTTTTTTTTTTTTTTCTGAGCTCTATGGATTTCCCTTACTTAACTGTTAACTTGCTTATTAAAAACAGATTTAAGAAACATTTTGAATGTTTAAATACCAGCTTTTCTTGGTGTTCTATAATGTGAGTGCTTGTATCAATGACAAATTTTAAAATACTATTTGTAAATTAAGTGGTTAATATGGTTGATTTAGAAGTGCAGAAAAATCGAAAAATAAAATAAAAAATTTTAGGAATTTTTTAAACTAGAGATAGCATAGCCATTATAAACATGTTAGAATTTAAGATTTTTTCCATATATGTTTTTACATAAATGAGATTACACTACATTTATCGATTTGTGCATAAGATATTCTCAAGTGAGAAAGTGAATGATTATATTGAGAGGTTGGCAGCAAATAATATCAAGTCTTTCCAAATGAAAACCTCAATTATCATATCATTAAATATAAATTTTTCAATGTAGTAATAATTCATCATGTATATTTTTAACAATAAAACTTTCCCTTAAGCAATCCTCTATTTGTGGAAGTACAAGTTTGACTAGGGGACACATGTTTTCACCTTTCCGGGGTATATACCTAGGAGTAGAATTGCTGTATCATATGGTAACCTGAGTCTTAACCTTTTATGGAACAGTCAAATGGTTTTCCAAAAGGCTGTACCATTTTACAGTCCTGCCAGTAAGAAGAGGACAATAGGACACAAAGACCACGTGAAGATACTTTGCCAACACGTTATCATCTGTCTTTTTAAATTTTAGCCATCCTATCAGGTATAAAGTAGTATCTCATTGTAGTTTGAATTTGCATTTCTTCAATGAAGAATGATGTTGAACATGTTTGTATGTGCTTATTGTCTATTTGTATATCTTTCCTGGATTATGTCTATTCAGATTCTGGGCCCATTTTTATTGGAATTTTTTTTATTTTTGAGTTGTGTTTTTAATATATTCTGGATACAAGTTCATATAAAATACATGACTAGCAAATTATTTTCTCCCATTCTGTGGGTTGTCTTTTCATGGTGTTCTTTGAAGCACAGAAGTTTTTAATTTTGATGATGCTAATTTATCTATTTTTGTCTCACTTATACTTTTGGTGTCTTATCTAAGAAACTGTCACCTAATCCAAGATCATGAAGAATTACTCCTACGTTTTCTTCTAAGAGTTTTGTAGTTTTTGCTTTTACATTTAGGTCTACAACTCAATTTGGATTAATTATATACATGATGTGAAAGAGAGAGTCCAGCTTCATCTCTTGCATGTAGATATCCAGTTGTCCAAGCATCATTTGTTGAAAAAACTCTGCTTTCCCCTATTCAGTTGTCTTGGCATGCATTTTTATAAAAAATAAATTGCATATCTATGTATTTTAAATTCAGTTATATATACTGTCACTAGCCACACCAGGCGTCATATGTACTTACAAGCTTAAGACTAGCATGGAAATGATTATCACTGGCCCTGGCAAAGAATAATGATCTGTTATTTCCAAAGATTTTGTGAAGATGACTGTGCAGCTGAGAATTTATTTGGTTTATACAGACTAATATTCCATCTGCTTTGTTCACTATTGAGTTAGTAGCTAAACGGTTGTAAAATTTCTCAAGTCTCTCAGAGCTCACACTTGCAGGAAGCTTGATTTCACAACTTGTACATGACAGTCTCACATAAAAGCACTCTCGTGAGAGTGTTACTATGGACAGAAAAAAAGACTATACCTCTTTTATGACTGCTGTTGTTATTTAGGGCTTCTTTTTTCTTGATGTTGTTTCAAAAAGTTGCATTTTGCAATAAGCAGCAACACCTTAAGATAGATCTTAAACAGAACCATGTTTAGGGTTTTTTTTTTTCTCCCCTTCAGTCACAGTGATTTTCCATTTTCCCTGGAAGACATTCAGCATTACTTGTAAACAGCAAAGATAAATGTGAATTCTGATATTCATCTTTATGAATAGTTCATATGTTTATAAATAGGAATAGAACAAAAAGTGCTGTCCCAAACTTTCCTTTAAATTCTAACCAGTATTTTAAATATTCCACCGCATTAATCTCACTTTCAAATAAAACATTGCATGTCTAAGGTGAAAAAACAGAAGACTCTTCGGCAATGCCACACAACTGCATATTTTTGAAAATAGGGTGGTCACTTTTAATTGATATAGAGGAAATTTGGGAAAGAAGAAAAGTAATCAACTTTCCTATATCTGGAGTCCTTTAACCAATAAACAGACAAACCAACATAAAGGACACATGGTAAGCTCAGCACACATAACTGAATTTCTCTTTTTAAGTTTTTGCACCTCAACCTGTCCAGTTGCACAAAGAAGGTGAGGAGAATTAAATACGCAACTGAGTAGCCAGGGCCTCTAGCTGCTGGGAGTTCCTCAAAGCTGTACGTCCCTCCCTCACCATAACTTGTTTGTTCTCTCCAGGAAGTATCATTTACTAGGGTGCCCAAATTCACCTCTGTAGGCCCAAGACTGTGAGGTTCCTAGACAACAGAATTTTGCTCTAAATATCATCCATATATTCACTCTTTCATTTAGCCCCATCTTGGCAGGCATAAGGTGTAGCACAATGAAAAAATGTAGATCCTGCCCCCAACAACTGTGTAAGCTGAGGAGACCAGCACTCAGAAGATATTTTAGCATAGAGTAAGTGCTCAGTAAAAGGTTGTTAATAAGGAAGGAAGGAAAGAAAGAGGAAGGGTGTGCAGGAGGGAGGAAGGACAAATTTGGATTTCATAACTCATACCAGAGAAAGATGAAAGCAGCATATTGAGATATAGAAGTGGTGTAAAAGACAAGAAGAAATCAGTTTAGGAAGGCATAGGAAACAGAAGTGGAAAATTATGGTATAATGCTTCAGTGTCTTTGGAGACAAATCGGATTTGAATCTTAGATTTGCCATTTGCTGGCAGTGGTTTTGGGCAATTTACTTTATTATGTTTGATCTTCAATCCACTCTATGATGTGTAAGGAGTAACAGTATCTACGTCATTGGAATTATTAGGAAGATTTAGTAAGATAATAAGTGTTACCAATTTAGCACAATACGCAGCACATAGGAAGGACTCAGGAAATATTAGCCATCAATAGAAGACACTATTTATTTATTTATTTATTTATTTATTTTTGAGACAGAGGCTCACTCTGTTGCCCAGGCTAGATTGCAGTGGCATGATCTCGGTTCACTGCAACCTCTACCTCCTGGGTTCAAGCGATTCTCCTGCCTCAGCCTTCTGAGTAGCTGGGACTACAGGTGTGTGCCACTACATCCGGCTAATTTTTGCATTTTTAGTAGAGACAGGGTTTCACCATATTGGTCAGGCTGGTCTTGAATTCCTGACCTCGTGATCCATCCAGCTTGGCCTCCCAAAGTGCTGGGATTACAGGCATGAGCCACCGCTCCCAGCCTAGAAGAGATGCTATTTATATTCGGGTTTTCTTTAACCCTGAGATGTGGCCATGGCACACAAATGTAAACATTTTCAAATCAGTCCCAGGTGGTAGGCTTCTAGATTTTTGTTTTTTACCTTTGAAATTGGTTCAAGACAATGCCATTATGGAAAGCCTCTGTAGAAGAAACTATTTTAATTGTACCAATTGCCTTTCTAAAATCTGTCAAATCTCTTAAGTTTCTCCCTTGACCTTTTGGAAGCTTAAACAGAAACTGAATCATCGTAAAATTTTTTAAGTTTGCCTTGAATCTACTTTGGAGCTGCATGAATTGAAATCTCTTGGTAACTGACCTTGTGTTGACCCAGATAGGCCTGTTGCTGTGTACACCGCCCACCTGCCACCGCCCCTGTGGAAGCAGTGTTCGCGAGCCTAAAGAGTTTTGGGTGGGGAGTTATGCCAGAAGTCAGCCAAGTGTAGGTAATGATGTCAGGTAGCATGGGAGGTTGGAGCTCAGGAAGAGGCAGGGGGGAACTTTAGGCAAGGAACCCTTGTATCCAGCTGTGCCAAATGGGCCTTCCCTGAGGACTTAATAGGCACCCTATTGTCACTTGCAACTCAGCAATTGAGGTCACAGTCCAAGAAAAAAACCTTTATTTTTCACAAAGTCATCTTTCAGCAGTGCAGCTTCATAAGCGAAGATGGTGATGTTACAACAGTTCATCTAAACTCTTTAAAATCCTACCAAATCCGTTGCAGGTGGTTGGTATGTAGGAAAGGTGGATAGGAGGAGGGTAAATATTGAAATCTGTTTGAGATGTGAAATTACATGAGTAAGGTTTGGTGTTTTCACCACAACCATTCATAATAACCAGAACTTTATATTCTTAGCTACAATTATTAAAGATTTTATAGGTTACAATACACTGGGATATTCCTTTCTCAAAGAAACCTTTAATGTTATCCCAGAATTAAAATATACTTTTGCAAAATAAAATGTTTATCAAGTCTGCCAAAAAGAGAGCCAATTATTTGGGTTTCTCTCTAGAATTTTAATAAATTCCTTTGATACCTAGTCAAAGCAGTTGAGCATCCTCACATTGAACAAAATGAAAGCAAGGAAGCGATCAATCTCATTTCAAAAGTGAACACACATAAAAACCATTATATTTTCAGATTTTTCATTTTTACATTTTGCAAATAAGAATAACCTTTCTTATGTTTCTTACATGTTTCTTATTTCCTCAGTAATTTAAAAATCATATTTAGATACATTTATTACTAGTGAATATTTTTTCATAGTTTAATCACATTGATTTGTTTAGAATTATCGGAATATATAATTATTGAGATAAGGAACTGTGAGATAAGACAGTCTTATGGATTAATATGTTCTCAGAACATCAGTGTTTTAACAAATAAGATGTTATTTACAGTTAGCACATTGTTAGCCTCCCTAGATGTCAGTGTAGTTCTCACGTAAGTAAATATTTTACATAGTTCCTCAGTAGTGTTGAATGAGAAGATGTTTTGCTTTAGAACTTACAGATTGAGGAGATGGAATAGTTGCAATAAGCGTTTGTGGTACATTAATTCCAACATCCTTCTCTGATGAAAACACATAATTGGTAAATTTATACACATCAATTCAGAGCCACAAAATATTCCAAGGATGTAAATAATTATGGATTCATAGGATACATTGTGCTTTCTTAGTCACCAATGTATTCTCTGTAGAATGAAAAGTCTTACTACACATCACAACATACTGGTCAGCCTTTTAGGGCTTTTCCCAATTGCAAAGGGAGCGTGGTTACTCCTGCCAATACCTACCTATGCCCTCTCAGCATCTGCCATGAGAGGGCAGCACTGAGATTGTCTCCAGCCCAGGGAGCAGTGGGCACTGTTTAGTATGGGTTAGCACTTAGGTTTTTATGTGGAAGCATTCAAGTCAGGTTGTGGTGATACATGTTCTTAGAGTCTACTGTAGTATCATTTTAGTGCTTTTATTACAAGTCATCAAACAGTGTATCTGAGAAACATGAGGATAAAATATGGTACTTTCAAAAACTGCTGATAAATAACAAAGAAGAGAACAGGATACTTTGGGAATATAAGGCCTTTTGCATGAGAAATGTTTTGTGCTACCTATGAGTGAATTTTCTACATGCGGAGAAGTTCCATTTGGTCCTCTGAACTGGTTAACATTTTCTTGATTCTTTGCTTAGTGTAACAAATAAAATTCTGTTTATTCTTTTTGAGAGTTCCCAAAGTATCTTTATTGATTTGGATTTTGCTTTTTCACTTTATTTTATAGTTGATTTTAAGTTTCTCTTGAGTGTGTACATGAGATAGCCATATAAAATGGGACAACATATTTGTAATAGCAAATATTATGCATGATATCTTTTTGGACAGCCCAGTTGCACAGTCAACTCTGAAAGTGGAACATATCACTCTCCTCTTAATTCCTTTTTCATGTTTTTCCTCTGGATCAGAAAATGTTACCTTCTCATATCCAGAAAAGTGTTATAAAATGATACATTGAGATCATCTGATTCCCTCTTTATTGTGATTGTTTCTTTAAAAGAAAAAAAGCAAAAAGGGGCCATGAACTTATAAAGAAAGTTTTAAAGAATACACCAAAAATTGTTAAAACAATAAATGATTTCATCAAGGTTGCAGGGCACAAGATCAACATACAAAAATTAATTATATTTTTATATAATTGAAATAAATGATCTGAAATGAAGGAAATAATTCTATTTACAATAGCATCTAAAAGAATAAAATATTTAAGAATAACCATAACAAAAGAAGTGTAAGACTTATACTCTGAGAACTATAAAACATTACTGAAATAAATTACAGAAGATCTATATACGTAGAAAAACAGCCCATGTTCCTGAACTGGAAGATTTTAATCTTGTTAAGATAATAGTGCTCCTCAAATTGATCTACAGATTTAATGCAATCTCTGTTGCAACTGGGATTCTCTAGGCCAGTTGGCTTCTTTGTACAAATTGGTGAGCTGATCCCAAAATTCATATAGAATTGCAGGGAACCCAGAACAGTCAAAACAATCTTTAAAAAAAAGAATAAGTTGAAGGCCTTTCAAATTTCACAACTTCCCAATTTCAAAACTTACAATAAAGTGACGATAATCAAACATATGTTACTAACATAGGGATAAACATATAGATTAATGGGATAGAATTGAGAGTCTACAAATAAATCTATATGTCTTTGGTCACCCAAATTTAACAAGGGTGCCAAGGTTATTCAGTAAAAATATTTTTTAAACAAATGGTGCTAGGATGATTGTATATCCACATGTAAAACAATGAAATTGGACCCTTACTTCACACAATATAGAAAAATTAACTCAAAACTGATAAAAGATGTAAATCTAAAATGTATGTACATATAAATCTATAAAACTCCTCGAAGAAAACTCAGGGGTAAATCTGCATGAGCTCAGATTTGACAATGAATTCATAGGTATAATTCCCAAAACATGAGCAACAACAGCAACAAAAAATTAGTTTTCACCAAAATTAAAATTTTTTGTGCTTCAAAGGATGCTATCATGATGTAAAAAGACAACCCATGGAATAAGAGAAAACATTTTCAAATTATATATCCCCTATGGAACTTGTATCCAGAATATATAAAGACCCATACAACTCAATAATAAAACAAATGAACTCAATTTTAAAATGGGCAAAGAATCTCAATAGACATATCTCCAAAAAAGACATACAAATAGACAAAACACATGAAAAGATTCTCAACATCATTAGCCATCAGAGAAATGCAAATCAAAATCACAAAGAAACAACTCTTCACACCCCCTAAGATGGCTGTATTCAAAAGATACAATGATAACTTTTGGCAAAGATGGAAAGAAATTAGATCTCTCATACATTGCTGGTGAAAATGTAAAATGATGCTGTCACTTTGGAAAATGACCTGGCAATTCCTGAAATGGTGACACATAGAGTTACATGCGTCCCAGTAGTTCTACTCCTAGGTATATACCAATATAAATGAAAATATCTAGCTACAAAAAACTTGTAGACAAACGCATTATTCATAACAGCATTATTCATAACAATCATAAGGTAAAAACCTAAATGTGTGTCAACTGTTGAATAGATAAGCAAAATGTGGCATAAAATGTGGCGTATCCATACAATTAAATGTTATTTGGCCATAAGATGCAATGAAATACAGTAGTTAGTGATAAATGCTACAATACGAAGGAAACTTGAAACCGTGAAACCATTATGCTAAGTTAAATAAGACAGCCACAAAGGACCACATATTATATAATCCCATTTATATGAGATGTCCGGAATAAGCAAATCCATACGAACAGAAAGTAGATTAGTGATTGCTCAGGGCTGGGGGTGATGTGTGGATAGAAGATTGATGGCTAAAGGGCAAAAAAAAGTTCTGAAGTTGATTGTGGGGGTGGTTTCACATATCTCTGAATAAACTAAAGTCATCCAGTTTAGTGAATTTAGTGGGTGAATTCACACAGCTGTGAATTTTATCTAAATTGTAAAAATGAAACAGGAATGTGATGCTCTAACCAGCATAGGCCCAAGCCGCATGCTTCTGGGGAAGAAATTTCACCTGAATACTTGGGCTGTAAATAGGTCATTTTCCTGGGAAAAGGATGAATAGACACCAGATGGTAAGAAGGGTGAAAGTCTACTACACATGTCTGTGAGGTCAATAAGGGATCTGGTCTTTGCAGAGGAAGGTTATATTAGAGCTCAGTTGAGAAGAGAAAGGGAAAGGGACTCAAATTCATGGTTAAGGGTGCTGTGACAGGAATCCATACCTTTAATAAGAGACATGTACAAGAATGTTCATAACAACACAGTTTATTAGCCCCAAATATCCATCAATATTTGGACAAATAAATTGTGGTATATTCATAATGGAATACCATATGGCAACAAGAATGAACAAACTACAAAAGCACACAATATGAATGAATCCCACAAACCTAATATTGAGTGAAAAGAGTTATTCAGCCAGGCGTAGTGCCTCAGGATTGTAATTAAGCATTTTGGGAGGCTGAAGCGGGCGAGTCACTTGAGGTCAGGAGTTTGAGATCAGCCTGGCCAACATGGCAAAACCCCGTCTGTACTAAAAATACAAAAATTAGTTGGGCAGAATGGCTCATGCCTGTAATCCCAGCGACTTTGGGAGGCTGAGGCAGGAGAATTGGTTGAACCTGGGAGTCAGAGGTTGCAGTAAACCAAGATTGTGCCATTGCACGCCAGCCTGGGCAACAGAGTGACACTGTCTAAATGAAAAAAAAAAGAGTCATTAACAGACATACAAACTATATGATCCCATTTACATAAAGTTCAAAACTAGGCTAAATGAATCTATGCTGTAGGAAGACAGATTAGAATATGTCCTTGTGGGGGGTTGTGAATGGGCGAGTGGAGGAGAGGAAGGACTTTGGGGTGCTGACAGTGTTTCGTTTCTTGATCAGGGTGCTGTTTATATGAGGTGTTCACTTTATGAAAATACTTTCAGTTGTGCACTTGTTATTTATGCACCATTCTCTATGTAAGTTAGACTTTGACAAAGGTGAAATGAAAAAGAAACTAAATAGCCTTGTTGTTGTTTACTTTCCCTAAAGACAGCGAGCACATCGTGTTTATTTCTAATGCTTATTCAAAGGAGTAGAGACTCTGAGGAAGGGTGAGATGGCAGGATAACCCCTTACAAGAATCAGAGTTATGGGGCTACGATTTCCTGGGCATGGAAAGAGCACACCCCTTCCAGCCTAGCCATTTCGTTCTTATTATCTTGGAAGCAAACTGTCCAGCTGTTCTTCCTAATGTCAGGTTAACGATGATTGTGGCCATTCCCTGCTGCATGGGTCAGGCTGTGAGACACCCTCCCCTCAAATTTACTTAGAGACAGAAGGTATAGATGGGTGCAAATGGGAAGGGAACAGTGTATTTCTTCACTGTATGCTTATGTCCAAATCAGAAACCAGCCTTATTCTTGCTTATTAATTATTAAGGAAAATAATTTTAACTATCAGGGCACTGTTCTTCAAATGGTGATTGAGTGAAGGGGATTTTCTTTGAGTTCTGTGAAATACTAAAAATTCTATGTGTTGATAATGACTAAAAATATATTTTCCACTCGTAAAGACAAAACTTCCATATTGCAAAGTTATTTTCATAGAATAAAATCTTAGTTTCTTGAGTCAGTCTTTTGCAAATAGGGGTCCATGTATAAACTATCAAGAAAATATTTCCAATAAATGCACTGGGGTATATTTAGGTTTATTTGACATATACAGGAATATTTGAGGGAAGGGAGCAATAAATTCATCTCTTTAATTTGCTGCAGGCTTTCCTTAGAGGGAGTGCTTTTTTAGCTGGTGTTAAGATGGAGAAAGGTGCCTTCTATTGTGCTATTGCTGAATTCCCTGCTCCAGAAACATGCAGAACATTAGCATGACCCAACTGCTTGAAAGCAAACAAGATGCTCTTGTCTTAAAGAGCATCATTTCGGAGGAAGAAAAGCCATAATGAGCCCTTCCTTTTTCTTTTTCTTAACTGAGGAGTAGCAAATGGTATTTAAGCTGTTATCTGGCAACAAAATATTTCAAGTAATGTTTTTTAAAAAAGCCTGCCAACACTTCTTTCTGTTGGGCAGTGATATATCTGAGTTAAAAGCCCTTTCAAGATGGAGAATATGACAAGAAAAGTTGCATACCCCTAACCAAAGTGGGCTTTCCAAGAGCTAGAATAAAGCCACTTCATTAAGGTTTCTCACACTGGTGTTTTTTGGCAGCATTTTTCAAGAATCATTTCCTCTATGGGGGAAATGAAGTGGCAGTGTCTTTCCTGACTGTTGCTAAAGGTGAAGTAAGCATTTGAATTGAGAAAGGTGGTTAAAATAGTATCTGAACTTTTGAACTTCCTGATCAGATAATTATTCTTGAAAGTCTGTATAAGATGGAAAAGAGAATTAATGCCACTTAAAATGTTTAATTTTAGAGGGATATCATTATTAAATAGTAATCCTTCTATAATTTTTTGATTGTTGAGTACAGGTATGACAAGAATTAATGAAGATACTTCTGATTGATAACATGGGATATAAACAGAAAGTTCTCTTAAATAGGAAGGTGTATATGTTTGGAAATTGAACTCGTCTCTTTTGCTTAGAAGTGTGTATAAATTAATGCAAAATGTTTGTCTATATCTCAACCCCAGGTCTCCCTCCTGAGCTGCAGATCTGCATATCCAACTACTTACTAGACACTCCCCTTGAATGCCCCACAGGTACCTTATTTCAACATATTCTAAGTAAAACTCATCATCTCAGCCTTCTCCTGCTCACCCATCTTGGCCCTTTACCACTATTTTCTCATTATTTTTTCTATTAATCATTGTTAAGCCAGTTTCCAAAATCATGCATCTAGTTGTCAACCTTGGATTCTGCCATCACTGATGCCACACACCCCAACAGGCCACTTGCGATTTATTTCCTAAATCTACTCACTTTCAGCAACCCACTGTTGCCCATATAGAGGGACCACTATCATTCTACCATTCAACATTCTGCTAATGAGTCTTCTTGTAGCCCTTCACTCTTTTGCCTCCTTCAAGCTGTTACCACGGGAGGGATCCAAGATTCAACTCTCATTTTTTCCATTTCTATACCAAAACCATTCTTTGGGTTTCTGTTCTTAGGATGAACTCCTCAACATGGTTTGTAAGATTCTATATACTCTGATCTTGACCCTGCTTACTACTCTCGCTGATGTGAAGCCTCCTATTCCTATTATCTCTGAGCACACCCAACCCTGCTTGTTGGCAGTAAGGGACAGAAAAAGCACTTGAGGCAGCAGGCTGTCACATTTGCTAACAGTGCAAGCCAACTTAGAAAAACCACTACGTCCAAGACAAAGGCTCTTTCTGTGAAGTAACAATGACAAGTAGAAGAGACATTTAGTCAGTGTTCACTGGCTGTACCTGTACTAGTGACAGAAAGTCCTGCTCCACAGTTTCTTGCATCACTACACTCTGGGAAGCCGCTGTACTTTACCATGCAAGTGTAGGCCCACATCTTCTCACTCTTTGTCCTGAGTTTAAATTCCTCCAACTCTACCCAAGGGTCCACATGCCCCTATCCCTGGATGCCATGTGTTTCATTGACATGAGGTTTCCTCCTATTAAGTAAGGAGGAGTCTTATAAATGGCGCTGTGAGGACAGATACTTGCACTTTGTCTTGACCTCTGCTTCACCTAGTGTATTCTAGCTACAGCCTTAGCTCACTTAAGTTTTAGTCTCAAGATCGTCCCAGTCCCCTCCTCTATAGTTGGTTCATGTTTTCATATATTGTTAATCAGGAATGCTAAAAATATTAATTTGATGCATTATATTTATGGGAACACTTGAGATGTTTCTAGCACGCAGAACCACCTGCAGAATCTCTGGAAGGGTTTATTTCCTACATGCACAATTAGCACAAAACCTTTTTAATAAAATAGATTTTTTTTGATGATACTATCTATTACTTACCTTTTAACATTTTCCTTTTCCCACCTATGGCTCCAAGCAGACTAAATTTCTCTCAGGTTCTTATTTTTGTTGTGCTCTCTGTCTTAGTCTGTTCAGGCTGCTATAACAAAATATACCATAAACTGAGTGGCTTATAAACTATAGAAATGTATGTCTTACAGTTCTGGAGGCTGGGAAGTCCAAAATCAAGGCAGTGGCAGATTTGATGTCAGGTGAAGACCTGTTTCCTGGTTCATGGATGGGGGCTTCTCACTATGTCCTCACACAGTGGAAGGGGCAAAGCAGATCTCTGGAGCCTGTTTCATTCATAAGGGTGCTAATTCCATCCATGAGGACTCTGCCCTTATGACCCAGTCACCTCCCAAAGGCCTCACCTCGTAACCTCATCACATGGGTGATTAGATTTCAATATGTGGATTTGAGGGGGACACAGCATTCAGATCATAGCACTTTCAAGACTTTTACACAACAGGTTGCCTCCAGATCACAAGGCTGTTAGCTCTCTTTTGTGCTTGGCTACTTTATAGCATCCGTTTAGACCTCACTTCCTTCAGGACACCTAGGTTAGACCTTTGCCTGAGTGCTTCCCTAGCACTCCCTTCACATAGCACCTAACACAGTCTGTTGGGTTTCTCTGAGGTAAGCTCTGTAACAGCAGGGCTCTTGTCTTTGTTGTTCATCCTCGCGTCTTCAAAGTCTGCCACATCACCTGGCCCAGAGCAAGTACTTAATGATCATTTGTTAATGAATTAATAAATAGATTTTTCCATTAATCATCTAATCAGTGAATTTACAATTCTATGCAATTCTTTGATGCTCTAAGAAATTGAAGTTTTATTTTCTGAAGTTATATATTAGTTTTATTTCCTAAGGAATTTGATTTATCCTTACTTGAAATCATCACTACCCAGTGGTTATTATAGCTATGCTGCCATATGGTAAAACACATGAAGCATCTAATATTGCCTTAAGAAAGCTGTTTCACAGTAAAAACTCTTCAGGCCTTTCTCTCAACACTTTTCATTTTATGTTGAAATTATTGGTGTTTGTATCTCTCTTACCTGTAAGACATTAGGTGCCTCAAAGGCAGTGACCATGTGTTATTCACCTTTGTATCCTCACAACCTTGTATCTAGTGCAGTGTTGGAAATCAGAAATGTCTATATAAATGCTTAAGATAGGCCAGAATCCACATCTTGGCTCAAAAACTGTATAACTGCCAACACCTGTCTCTGTACTTACACTCTCAAAGCCTCAGTTTCTACACCTGTAAAAATGAGGATTCTGCTGTTATAAAAGATCATCTTGCAGGGTTGTTATGAAGTGTTACATAAAATATAACGTAAATAAGGAACTCAGCATAGTGACTGAAACATAGGAACTATGAATAAGCTAGGATGGGGACAAATCTAAGTTCCTTTGTGAAGACGTATGGTGTGTCAAAATGTTAATTTTTCACTGCCACAGGCTGGCAAGACACGGTCGTAGATCTAGTAAAATTGTTGCAAAAAGAAAACAACGAGGCAAACTTTCCAATTTTTATGTTAAGGATATTTGTCGGGCCCCAGAGAAAGCCAAGTGGCCACCGAGCCGGCAGAGACGGGCGGAGAGCATAGGCGGAGGGAGCAGCGCCTGGGCGCATGCGGGCACCATGACCCAGACACCTGCCTTCGACAAGCCCAAAGTAGAACTGCACGTCCACCTAGACGGAGCCATCAAGCCTGAAACCATCTTATACTATGGCAGGAGGAGAGGGATCGCCCTCCCAGCTAACACAGCAGAGGGGCTGCTGAACGTCATTGGCATGGACAAGCTGCTCACCCTCCTGGACTTCCTGGCCAAGTTTGACTACTACATGCCTGTTATTGCGGGCTGCCGGGAGGCTATCAAAAGGATCACCTATGAGTTTATAGAGATGAAGGCCAAAGAAGGTGTGGTGTACGTGGAGGTGCGGTACAGTCCGCACCTGCTTGCCAACTCCAAAGTGGAGCCAATCCCCTGGAACCAGGCTGAAGGGGACCTCACCCCAGACCAGGTGGTGGTCCTAGTGGGCCAGGGCCTGCAGGAGCAGGAACGAGACTTCGGGGTCAAGGCCTGGTCCATCCTGTGCTGCATGTGCCACCAGCCCAACTGGTCCCCTGACGTGGTGGAGCTGTGTAAGAAGTACCAGCAGTAGACCGTGGTGGCCATTGACCTGGCTGGAGATGAGACCATCCCAGGAAGCAGCCTCTTGCCTGGACATGTCCAGGCCTACCAGGAGGCTGTGAAGAGCCGCATTCACTGTACTGTCCACGCTGGGGAGGTGGGCTTAGCCGAAGTAGTAAAAGAGGCTGTGGACATACTCAAGACAGAGCGGCTGGGACATGGCTACCACACTCTGGAAGACCAGGCCCTTTATGACAGGCTGCGGCAGGAAAACATGCACTTCGAGATCTGCCCCTGGTCCAGCTACCTCACTGGTGCCTGGAAGCCGGACACAGAGCATGCAGTCGTTCGGCTCAAAAATGACAAGGCTAACTACTCACTCAACACAGATGACCCGCTCATCTTCAAGTACACCCTCGACACTGATTACCATATGACCAAATGGGACATGGGCTTTACTGAAGAGGAGTTTAAGAGGCTGAACATCAATGCAGCCAAATCTAGTTTCCTCCCAGAAGATGAGAAGAGGGAGCTTTTCAACCTGCTCTATAAAGCCTATTGGATGCCACCTTCAGCCTCTGCAGGGCACCACCTCTGAAGATGCCACCCCTCCAAGCCTTCGCCCTGTGGAGTCATCCCAACTCTGTGGGGCTGAGCAACATTTTTACATGTATTCCTTCCAAGAAGACCATGATCTCAATCGTCAGTTACTGATGCTCCTGAAGCCTGTGTGTCCATTTCTGCACACACGTATACCTCGGCATGGCCGTATCACGTCTCTGATTATGTGCCCTGGCCAGGGACCAGCGCCCTTGCACATGGGCATGGTTGAATCTGAAACCCTCCTTCTGTGGCAACTTGTACTGAAAATCTGGTGCTCAATAAAGAAGCCCATGGCTGATGGCATGCAAAAAAAAAAAAAAAGAATATTTGTCTGCAATATAAAACAAAGTGAGAAATTCAATGCAAATAAAATACACTACAGGAAAATTTATAGAGTTCTCAAATGGATGAGTTGCATAATTTGTCTTAAGAATATTCTTAACTAAAAGCAAAATAAATTGGACAAATAACATTCTTAGACTGTGAATCATTGAAAATGATATATACAGTTGGAGAAAAGGACAACAAAATCATAGCAGGACCTGCTCTTTCCTAATTACAACTCCATAGAGTTGTCTGTAGTGTGTTTGCTTTTCATTAATTTTGTGATTATCCTTCCCTTTTCTTTGAAATAACAATAAGAAAACACCAAGGAAAAATGTTCTGTAGTCATAATATGTTTAGGAAAGTCAAGACGTTAAACATTCACATTCTAGGACTGGGAAACAAATTTTAAGGGAAAAGAACTTTACCCTTAAGCCTTAAGCCTCAGGTCTCCCAGTGTAACATGTTTCAAGTTGTTGAGACTAAGGTGTTTGGCTGGATTGTTTGCTGTTGTCTGGTTGGGTTCATCTTAAAGTAGTTTCTATTCTTGTATGGGTTTGTCTGACAATTTTCATATCATTTAGTGAGAATTTGTATTTTTTTCAATTGTTGCCTATTCCTCTGTAATTATTGTAATTGCATCTTATTTATATAATTTGTGTAAATATATGCAATCATGAAATTAGAAAACGCGGGTGGTGATATGCAGTGTCACAATTGCAGTGGTTAAAGATGTGTGATTTTTTAATCTTTGAAAAAAAATAAAAGCTAAGTAAATATTGTAATTTCAGGGGAAAGCATTTTAGCTGTCTAAAACTGATTGCCCAAAGAAATCAACCAAACATTTTTATTTAGACATAGATAAGAGGTTTCATATTTTTGACTGTTCTAACTCAGAGATTTGGAAATCTTGGTTTTAAAATATCAGTTTGATGACTGCTCAAACACTTATAAAGTTTCAATATTAATTTTAAACTATAAAATACTGATCATATGCTTCTAATGATACCTTTTCTGTAGGTTGTTATCAATGTGAGTGTGAATAAGCATTTATTAATACCGTGAATAGGATGCGTATTATCAGTATTAACATCTGTATCCATACAGTTGGAGATATTTATGTTGATGTAAAGACACAGACAGTGGTAATTTATATGCCTTTCAAAATCCCAGTGATTATAAAATTCTGCTCCTCTGACTATACATTAGGTAAATGGTATATTTAAATAAGTGGTCAAGGCCAAAAAAAAAGAGCATAATTCAAGTTCAGCACCCACTACAATTGTACATGATAAAAATGAGGCATTCATCAGGCTAATCCTTTCACCTCTAGAATTTCATGTGCACTGAGAGAAAAGTCCATTGATCTACATTCAGCTCTTAAAAACTGCACTTTCTATTAGAAGACAGAACATACGCTCACTTAGGAAATACTTCAGGCTGATACTGCTAAGATTTTAACACATTTATAAAACTTCCTTGGTGGTAATAATAATCATTTTTTCTACTTGAGAATTTGGAATGTTAACAGAAGACATGTTTTCTACCAAAATAAAGGCAAGATTGATCTAGCCATCTGCATTTTAAAAAAACCTCATTGAAATACTCCTGTAGAATAGATCGCTAACTTTTCCTTGCTTTTGTAGTTCATAGTTTTTAGGAAAAAAGTATCTTTTACCTTTAAATCAAGAAGGGAATCCAAATTTTGATTGAAAGCACTCCTGTACCTGTGTTCTCATAAGTATTTCTGAGACACGAGTTTGCAAGTAGGAAGCTGGCACGGATGACACAACTGGGAGGGACGGGACTAAGCCAGCCTCATCCAGCTACATGCAGCTGCTTCACCTTTGTCTCCAAAGGACTCATCCCTTGTTCCACATTTTAAAAGCAACCACACATTTACAAAGAAATTCTCAATATTCTTGTTTTCTCTTTAATTCTCTTTAAGGAATGAAAAAAAAATCTGTATGTCCTATTCAGATGCTATACATTGGTCTTAGGGACTAGAACTGAAAACTTTTATGATCAAAAAATTTTCTCCTCCAGTTGTCATCCTGTTCTAAATTTTACTTTATTTTTTGATGTAGGGATGTTTCTTTAAACATCAAGATTTTAGTTTCCACTAGAAAACTAATGAATTATTAAAGGATGGGAACTTGAAACAATCTTTAGTGCTCAATAAGGAGAAACCACAAGGCTTGAATAAACTGTTCCATATTTCTCTTTTAATGCTCTGTTTAAAATCTAAACAGTGTGTCATAAGCCTTTAAAAAAAAAAGGATTGTGTTTACCAATATGGAATATGAGGTTTTTGTTTCTTTTTAGGTACTTTTCTTGTAATTAGTATATACCTTGATGTTACCATGGCTATGGCTTCATGTTCCAAACAATGAGTTTTTTCTTATGTTTGGTTCAACCAAAATAATGTTAGTATAATTTCCCTGTAAATAATTCTTCGTTGATAATCAGTGTTAATGCCACTAAAAATTGAGTATAAATATCAACAGAGTACATTGGTAAATGATTAACAGGACAAATGAAAAGAAAAATAGAAATTCTAAACAGAATTGCTATACTTCTCCAGAATTCGTTCCTCCTAGAATAACTCCCTCACGGTGAATGAAAAGTCAGGTGGGCAAGGCTATGAGTTCCACTTCCTTCAACTATACAGGTTTTGATTTGGAAAAGGAAATTTTGACCTCATTATTTCATCCTGCCTTGAACCCAGTTTTTATGCATCTACTTTATTATTGCTCTTTGCATGTACATTAAAACAAATATTTTATTTTGACTTTAACCTAGAATGAGCATTACAGTTATAAGCAATTGACACAAGATAAACCTAAAAGAACTAAAAAAACACATAAGAGTAAGGTTCATGATAGACAAAAACTGACTTGCTAGCAATATTAAACATTGCTAAACTCAAGCAAGGAAAAATTAGACTAAACATTGTCAATATTGTCAAAATGTCTATTCATTCATAATCTATTATTGATCTAGGATAACTAATAAATCTGTACACTACGATTCATTTTTTTGGAAAACTGAACTCCCAACTTACACACAATATTCTAGTTGCCTCTGAGTAATGAGGTTATAAATAATGTAAAATTTTGGTGTCTTGTTTTTCTTTTTTTTTTTTTTTTTTTTTTTTTGAGATGGAGTCTCGCTCTGTCACCCAGGCTGGAGTGCAGTGGCCAGATCTCAGCTCACTGCAAGCTCCGCCTCCCGGGTTCACGCCATTCTCCTGCCTCAGCCTCCCGAGTAGCTGGGACTACAGGCGCCTGCCACCTCGCCCGGCTAAGTTTTTTTGTATTTTTAGTAGAGACGGGGTTTCACTGTGTTAGCCAGGATGGTCTCGATCTCCTGACCTCGTGATCCGCCCATCTCGGCCTCCCAAAGTGCTGGGATTACAGGCTTGAGCCACCATGCCCGGCCTTTGTTTTTCTTTAGTAGAAAATTTATTGCCTAGGTATAGTAGTGTATTAGTCAGGGTTCTCCAGGAAATCAAAAACAATAGGCATTATATATAAATGTATATTTATATTTGTATGTGTGTATTTATTATAAAGAATTGGCTTATGTGATTATGAGGCTAAGAAGTCCTAAGATCTACAGTCTCCAAGCTGGAGACCCAGGCAAGCCAGTGGTATAAGTTCTGATACAAAGGCTAGCAGGCTGAAGACCCAGGAAGAGCCAGTTTTTCAGTTTGAGTACAAAGGCAGGAAAAGACCCATGTCCCAGCTCAACAGTCAATAGTAGGTGCTCCCTCTTACTGGGCCTTTTGGTGCTATTCGGGTCTTCAACTGATTGGATGGGGCCCACTCACATTAGGGAGCAGAGTAAGCTTTACTCAGTCTACCAATTCAGATGGTTATCTCATCCAGAAACACCCAGAATAATGTTTGATCAAATGTCTGGGCACTCCATGGCCAAGTCAATTTGACACATAAGTTAACTGTCACACTAGGTAACATATGAAGAATTATTTTTAAAAAATGTTAATCAGCTCGGTGGAAATTACCATCTTTCTAGAAAATAGAGTTGGAAAAGAGAATGAAGCTGATAATGTGCCTGACATCTTTTTTCTGGCTTCTATTCCAGTCTGAGAGTGAGGAAAAGAAGAGATCTCTAATGAAAATGCTTCTAGTGTGTTGGTCATTTTTACCACAACATCAGTAATAGAAGAGAAAGTCAAAAGAATGAGGCTCCAGGCCAGGTTTGGTGACTCACACCTATAATCCCAACACTTTGGGAGGCCGAGGCGGGCAGATCACGAGGTCAAGAGATTGAGACCATCCTGGCCAACATGGTAAAACCCCGTCTCTACTAAAAATACAAAAATTAGCTGGGCGTGGTGGCACATACCTGTAGTCCCAGCTACTCAGGAGGCTGAGGCAGGAGAATCGCTTGAACCCCGGGGGGCAGAGCTTGCAGTGAGCCGAGATCACACCACTGCACTCCAGCCTAGCAACACAGTGAGACTTCATGTCAAAAGAAAAAAAAAAAAAAAAAAAAGAATGACACTCCAAGCTAAGCACCTGGGCACCAGGCAGTCCTCATCCCTCTCACTGCTTTGGAGTTTGCCAGATTTGGGTACTTTGATCCCTAGGGAATAAACACTCCTTAGCTGGACAGCAACATAGATAACTCTTAAATGAACTGTGTCTGTTCCATACACACAGGCGCACATAGAGTTTCAATGAGGTTTACTGAAATAAAGTAGCCTCTACACTGAAGAATTGTAAGGACTGTATTCTATCCATTTCCTGTTTACTTCTCCATTTATTTGTATTCATAGATAAGGTTTACTAGCACATCACTAAGATACTGTAAAACAGCATTAAAATCCTACCTTTTAATTTCCTCAGGTAAGCATCTCTCTTCTTGTCTTAGCAATGCCTCGGTTCTCAAGCCTTGGTTATCTTACTCTGTAATTGTGAGTGAAGAACTTTCTGAACTGGATGACTGCCTCTGATTTTACCCCTTCAAATTCCTCTTCCTTGCAGCTGATTGACTGATCCCTCTGGTGAACAAATATGATCATGCCCTCCCAATTTAAACAGCTTCCAGGCTGCCTCGATAACGTGAAGATTGAGGGAAAACGCCTCAGCCTGGCTCGGACAGTGCCTCCTGTCTTGGGCTGCTTGGCTCCTCTCTTCCCATTCAGCCTTGTTACTCTCCAGAAGTACCAAGCAGCTTAATAGGTTTTCATATGCCCCAAGGAATGTGTGCGCCATTGTTCACACTGTTATTGCTCCTAGATGGCTCCCCCACTCGCTGAAAATCCCCACCTTGTTCCCTTAATGGGTGTCGATTTAGTCTTCAAGGCATGACTCAGGCATGTTCCTTTCCCAAAAGTTTTCTCTGACACTCCCTCTATTAAAGGACAAGGTGCCTTTCCTCTGTCTTTCAGAGGAAATTTACCAGTGATCGCACTGAGCGTACATCCAATAGTCTCATCTCCTCGGCTATAAAGTCTTTGGTTTTAGAACCTGTATTAATTCATCTTAACATCCCCTGTGCCTAACAGAGTATAAGTGCTGAGTGAATGGGGGCTGAGCTAAGCTAAATTCCAAAGATCAAGCCAAGAGTTCTTAGTTACTTTAAAAATAAAAAAATAAACTTCTGACTTTTCTTCATTATAATCTTGGCAAATCAGAATACCCTTGCCCTAAAATAACTGTAATCAGGGAGTTGACGCTAAGGTGATAATGAGAACTGCAGTATTACTACAGTAATGAATTACTACACTAATGAATCTTTTAGCATTGTACAAAAAATAATAGAAAAGATCCATAACCAGTTTCACAAAGAACTGCTAATAAAAATCAGAGAAAACACTATAAATATGGCATTAAATAAGGTAGAAAGCTGGGCTGAAACTTAAAGATGGAAATATTTGCAGAAAACTAAGGCAGTGAGAAATAATGTCCTGTATCATGTTTTGATGTGTTATATTCATCTTTCTGGTGATGACTTTATTTCACATGTAAATTAGGAAAAAGGGAAAGGGAAGCGTATCCATATCATTCATGTCCAGGGAAGGAAAGTCAAGTATCTTAGAACAGCTTTTCAAGTCAGCTCTACATAGCTGGGCTTTTGAAGTGCTGGTGAATTTTTTTAATCTCACCTTCTACAAAGAAATAACAAAACTTAGAAATTTAAAAATCCAGGCTACTGTCAATTCTGTGACTTTCCATGAATCAGTCTCATTATTCTTTGACATATTAAAAGAAAACAGCCATATGACTGATAAAATTTGGTGAATTTCAGATGCATATGCCATAGAAACTGTGAAGAAATGTAAATCTTAAAGTACTGATCTTTGGGCTTTTTAAAAAACCTTCCAGTTCAGATATAATGTCTGACACTGAATAATCAACTTATCTACTTTACTAAAAATGGCCAGTACCCCAAACTAACACTGTAAGTATACCCAGTTGGGAATTTTAAATTGTGGTATACTCTGAGTGCTTCATAGAAGTTCCCACTCTTACCTCCTTCTGAAAAGTTTTTTATGCATAGTCACATGCTGTGTACCTGCATTACCTTCTTATACTGGTCACAACGGATTGGATCAGGGAACCGTGGCTGGCCCAAAGTCAGCCTATGGGCTAATCTTATAAGTAGATGTGGCCAATCTGATATTTATGCTGGAGAGTAACTGACAAGTCAATCAGATACTCTCTTGAAGAGTTTGAATATGGAAACACAAATAATAGAGTAATGCCCAAGTCCCCAAACAGAAAACATACGGTAGAAAGAAGAATAGAGAGCTCAGGGTGGGTTGCTGTAGTGTAAACCATCATTTAATCATAGTTAAGGCATGGCCATGAGAATAGGAAATAGCCATAATGAATGAGAAGTGAACTGCTAATGGCAGAGAATGTAGACTACCTGCTTGAGAGATTTGGTAAAGGAAAGAATAAAACAATATTTTAGTGAGAATTATGCCTGAGAGACTTTATTTAGGGTAGACTGGTAGTAGGAACAAATTTAGAGTCTAAGGCATAGCTTGAAGATGAAAGAAAAAAGAAAGTTACAAATGTGGCATGGCCCCAGAGGAGAAAACTGAAACCAAACTGGGAAGACAGAATTTATCCTTGGAAAGAGGGAAAAGCACCCTTTCTCTAACACAGAAAGAATGGAGAAAAGATAGTGGAAGACACTAAGAACTGGAAAGAAAATGAGTGAAAAGGGGCTCTTCTTTTCCTATCTTGGGGATTGATCTTCAGTACAAAGAAAAGTAAGATATATAAAACAAGAAAACAATGGAGAAAAATCAATGAAACAAAAAACGGATTCTTAAAAACAAGTCAATAAAACTGATAAACCTCTAGTAAGACTCACAAAGTTATAAAACAAGAAGACAGAAATCACCAACAGCAAAAATAAAATAAGGATTTCAATACAAATTCTGCAGTCATTACAAGGATAATGGGAGACTATGAGCAGCTTTACATTCATAAATTTGGAGAAATAGACCAATTCTTTATAAATTACAAACTACCAAGCCTTGGCCAGAATAATTCTATAACCATTAATGAAATTGAATTTGCAATTGAAAAACTCCAGAGGTATGCAATACTAATTCACCATTTGGAAGTCAATAAATCATTAACAGAGTAAAGGAGGAAAACATGAGTATCTCAATTGACACAGAAAAGCGTTTGACAGTATCCAGCACCCATTCATGAAAAAAGCTCTCAGCAAACTAAGAATGAGAAGGGAACCTACTCAACTTGATACAGAACATCTACACAGAAACCCATACAGCATATATCATACCTAACAGGGTAAGACTGAATACTTCCCTTTAAGATCAGGAACAATGAAAGGACATTTGGTGTCATTCTTATTAAGTATGGTACTGGAACTTCCAACCACTAAAATAAGGTAAGAAAAAGAATATAAAAAGCATATGTATTGTAAAGGAAGAAATAATGCAAAAAAAAAAGAGTAAGTGGACAATGAGGAACAGAGAATGGAGACCTACAGCAATTGGACAGGGTTTGGGACAGTCCATGTGGAAGGTAATTGTTTGTCAACTGGAGATGAATAAAAGGATTACCCACAGCCAGGCACTGTGGCTCACACCTGTAATCCCAGCACTTTGGGAGGCTGAGGCTGGTGGATCACTTGAGATCAGGAGTTCAAGACCAGCCTGGCCAACATGGTGAAACCCCGTCTCTACCAAAAATACAAAAATTAGCCAGGCGTGGTGGCAGTTAGCTGTAATCCCAGCTACTTGGGAGGCTGAGACAGGAGAATCGCTTGAACCCAGGAGACAGAGATTACAGTGAGCCGGGATACACCACTGCATGCCAGCCTGGGAGACAGAGCGAGCTAGACTCCATCTCAAAAAACAAACAAACAAACAACAAAAACCAGTTACATCACTAGTCCCACTGAGGTTAGATCTCATGGATTTGCAGCAGAACAATTAAGTGTATTTGGAAAAGCATGATCTCAAGATAGGATGACTTCATATCACATCTCATACATACTATATAGATATTCACAGAAACTATAAAGTATCAGCTCCAACATCTTAAAAATTAATGGCCATTCCAAAGAAAATATACTGCATGCACTTTCCTGAGCTTTTGCAAATGCATCAAATGAAAGTTCTATTGAAAATATGGTCAAATAAGTACAGCATGACGGTACAAAAATGTGATGCCAAAGAGTAGGAGGGACAGATTTCTGCTGGATTGTCTTAATCTGTTGAGCGTGTGTGAGTGGGTGAGTGTGTGCATCTGTGTAAGTTGAAGTGTGAACAAAGGACCTTTACCTCCAGATAAAGAAGTATTATTTCTATCTACAAAGCCCACAAACCAGATTCTGTTCAGTAGCATTGTTTTCCCATTCCACTAAGCCGTTCCATTCCAATTTCAAGTGCAAGACATGAAATGCAGCACACTGAAGAGATACTCTGAAAGTATCTAGAGATCATGCTTCTATTGGGAGGAGAAGATTAATTTGAATTAAGTTTCTGGAGGGCAGGTCCATTTCATGCATCTTAATATCCCCTCCACAGTTACTTTTATGTAAGAACACACAAGTATCTTCTGAGTGACTGGATGAATATACTCCTTTTAATGAGCTCAAACTTTGTGTCTAACATTTATTGGACTTAATGGAGGATACCAAGGCATTTAATATGCTGTTCTTTCCTTAAAATATTCATAACCAGAATTTTTGCCTCTCCCCTTTTCTCTACAATGACAACTTGATGGAAGAATTAGTTCAAATGTGTTTCTTTGTTTCCTCACATACTTTCATATATGTACCGAAGTTCCATTTACACCATATCCTTGGTGCACAACGACTGGAGCATCCACAGTTCTATGAGCTCAAACACCTATGGTTTCAGACCAAGGGCAATTTCAACTAAGGTAACCAAAAGCTTCTAAGAAACCCTGAAGAAATCTGTAATCCTTTGTGTCCAAACATTCCTGACCTGTACAGACCCATGAGCAGCAATTAGATTTATTATTCAGTGTTTTGAAACTAAGGAGAGTAAGTAATTCCAGATGGCCTGGTGTGTTAGTTTGTTTTTGTAATACTATAAAGGAATACCTGAGACTGGATGATTTATAAAGAAAGGAGATTTAAGTGACTCACAGTTCTGCTCACTGCACAGGAAGCATGGCACTGGCATCTGCTCCTGGTAAGGGCCCAAGGAAGCTTACAATCATGGTGGAAGGCGAAGGGGGAGCAGCACATCACACGGCAAGAGCAGAAGCAAGAGTGAAGGAGGGGAAAGGTGCTACCTACACTCTTTTAAACAACCAGATCAGTCTCATGAACTAACAGAAGAACTCACTCATCACCAAGGGGATGGCATTAAGCCACTCATGAGGGATCTGCCCCCATGATTCAATATCCCAGCAGGCCCCACCTCCAGTACTGGAGGTCACATTCCAACATGAGATTTGGAGGGCACAAATACCCAAACCACATCACCTGGTTTTCTTAAAGCAATCTATTTGAATTTGCCAATTCAAAGCCAAAGACACAGTTTATTATTACCATCAGAGTCACTCAATCTTGAAGACAATAGGGCTGACAGGATCAGAGCTGAGTCCATTTTCCTTCCTTCAGTCATCACTGCACTGAAATTAATTCAGATTAAAAAGAGTGAGTTCTTTGCTTTAAAATTTCAAATGACAGAGTCTCTCATGGAAATGCCTTCAGGAGTTTCAAAGCCTCCATCATTAGGTGCAGCCATCCAAGGCAAAAATTTGATACTTAATGAAGAGAACAAGCAATAAGAAGATATGTGTGTCCTACACGATACATTCCATAATGGATGATATGTTTTAAAAATATATATACAAATAAAAACCTAGATTCTATTTTTTTCTGGTATTTCATTAATAAATATAAACATTTCTTGCATCTCTTGAACTGTGGGAAATACAAATTTCCTTTTCAAAAAGTCTGTTTTGCAGTTCTCAACTTTAAAGAGGCAATATTTTAAAAGGTAACTAGTGACAAAATTCTCTAGAAGCGATGGTTGGGACCTAAAAGGACATTTTGATCCATAAGCCAGCAACACTGAAACCAGGACTTTCAACCCACATGCAGCTCTTTAGGTACCACATGCAGATTTGACGGGCTCTCTGGTTACAGAAACCTGGCCAAGTTCACAGAACTCTGACAGCTCCGTGCCTCCCACTCCAGCTGACACACTTGTGGGAAAACTGAGCAAATGGATCTGCCTTGCAGGATCAGAGGAAGTAGGCACCAGCAATTCCATGGCTCTTCTCTTCCTTGTTGGTTTATTTTTCTTGTTATGAAATAAAGCAAAGTCATACAAAATGTATAAAGTACAAAGCAAAGAAAATGTTAAAAAGTAATGAATGCTCTAAAAGAGAAGTCACTTATAATTCCACTATCAAGTGTGAATCACTTTTATCTTTGCATATAAATCTTTTGCGAAAGTTAAAATAGCATGCTTATTTAGAAAATTAAACTATCACCCAGCGGCAACCATTACTAATCTATTGGTAATTACTCCGTCATCTCTTTATTCATACCTACACACACAGGTGTCTCTGTAATTTATGTAGGGGTCACGCTATATCATGCCTTGCATCTGGCTCTTTTATTCAGTTGAATTTCAGAGAGATCTTTCGATTATCAAGAAATATGAAAAAAGTATTTTTAATTGTTGCAGAGAATTTCTTCAAATGCATAGATAGATATTCTAGAATGTATGCAGCTAATCCCTCATTTATGAGTATGTAGGTTGTTTCTAGGTTTCTCTTCTCTGAAATAATGCTTCAGTGAAGCTTCTTGTACATGCATTCTTGTACTTAACCTAATAGTTCCTTGAGACAAATTTCTAGAAGAAGAATTACTGGTTCAATTTTGATATGTATTTCAGGATTGCCGAAATAAAAGTTGTGAGAATGTATGCGCTCACTAGCAATACAGGAAAAGATGGATTCTCCATACCTTTATCAGTATTACTAATATTTCTCTAGGAGAAATTTACTAGGAGAAAATGAAATATTAACCCCATTTGTTAGGTAAAAATGATGGGCCATTTTTACAGGTAATTTTTCATTAATAGTACAATCAAACATCTTTTTGGATATTAATTTACCATTTTATTTCTTTTGTGAACTGCTCATTTTTAAATTGTGATTTTTATCTTATTTGAAATTGCTTTGTAAAGGTTTACTTTATATTATACCTATACACTTCATGTCTATCATGTATTGCAAATATTTCCCCAATTTGTTATTTGTCTTTTGATTTCTGATGTCCTTTTACTGTACAGAAGTTTTTAAATTATGTATATATTTTAACACCTTCAAATAACACATAATACATAATTTCATATCTGGCTTTTGCATTTTTAATATTGTATTGCTTTTGTTTTTCCTTGTTATTCAGAGTTCTAAAAAGTATTTTAATGATATATAAAATATATTTTAGGAATGTACCATTATTTTCTTAACATTGGCTATATTTATATTTTTTTCATTTCTCAACACTAATAGTGCTGTATTGGAGGACAGTGAGGCGATGAAGAGAAAGAGAGGGAGAAGTAGCTGTGATTCAAAACTCTAATAAGAAGAGACAAAAGCAAAGTGAGACTGTTTCCTTTATCACTATTGGGAAAGGGACAAAGATTTAGCAAAGCCCCAATTTTGATATCTCGAAAAAAATGATGAGAGGCATGTTAAGAAAAAGTAGCCCTAGGGGAAAATAAATAATTCTTTCTTCTGAGTGGCAGAGGACTATAACACATTTAATTTGTATGTTTTAGTAGACTTATAATTTTAATTAAGCCTCTGGGTTTTGTCTTTGTGCTTGTCCCTTTTGTTTTAATGGGACATGAGGTCTTTTCTTTTTTTCCTTATCTGTAGAATCCCCAATGACCTCTATTGCGTTTTGTTACTCTTGGCAACAATAAAATGTATCTATTCTCTTTAGGCTTGTCTAATAAGTGGCATTATTGCATTATTCAAGCATTTAAATTTGATTGATGAGTTTATCCATAAGGTTGTTCATAAATCTGTTAAAGTCATTTATTTTTGATTCTGATATAATTGTGCATGCCATTATTAATGCTGCTTTCCAGAAGAGTAACCATATGTTGTAGGGCCTAATTTCGGATTCAAAATGGAAAGTGGTGATCTTCTCAATGTGTGATTTATTGGAGGAAAATGGAGCTTGATGGGGACAATCTGGGAGTACATGGTTGGGAGGGAACCCCCAAATAGACCTCATGTTACTTTGCTGTTACTCAACAGTTTGCATTGTGGGACTTCCAGCGCCAGTCAGGGTGAAATATAGTTCCATATTTTACTACCACCTCTATTGTTCCTCTCTATTTTCTCTACTAAGACCAGGAAACAGAACATAAAGGTCAACAGCTTTATCCTAATCTGAATTGTTTTGAATACTGCGCTTGTATTTTCTTTTTTTTTTTTTTTTTTTTTTTTTTTTTTTAATTTATTTATTATTATTATACTTTAAGTTGTAGGGTACATGTGCATAACGTGCAGGTTTGTTACATATGTATACTTGTGCCATGTTGCTGTGCTGCACCCATCAACTCGTCATTTACATCAGGTATAACTCCCAATGCAATCCCTCCCCCCTCCCCCCTCCCCATGATAGGCCCCGGTGTGTGATGTTCCCCTTCCTGAGTCCGAGTGATCTCATTGTTCAGTTCCCACCTATGAGTGAGAACATGCGGTGTTTGGTTTTCTGTTCTTGTGATAGTTTGCTAAGAATGATGGATTCCAGCTGCATCCAAGTCCCTACAAAGGACTCAAACTCATCCTTTTTTATGGCTGCATAGTATTCCATGGTGTATATGTGCCACATTTTCTTAATCCAATCTGTCACTGATGGACATTTGGGTTGATTCCAAGTCTTTGCTATTGTGAATAGTGCTGCAATAAACATACGTGTGCATGTGTCTTTATAGCAGCATAATTTATAATCCTTTGGGTATATACCCAGTAATGGGATGGCTGGGTCATATGGTACATCTAGTTCTAGATCCTTGAGGAATCGCCATACTGTTTTCCATAATGGTTGAACTAGTTTACAATCCCACCAACAGTGTAAAAGTGTTCCTATTTCTCCACATCCTCTCCAGCACCTGTTGTTTCCTGACTTTTTAATGATTGCCATTCTAACTGGTGTGAGATGGTATCTCATTGTGGTTTTGATTTGCATTTCTCTGATGGCCAGTGATGATGAGCATTTTTTCATGTGTCTGTTGGCTGTATGAATGTCTTCTTTTGAGAAATGTCTGTTCATATCCTTTGCCCACTTTTTGATGGGGTTGTTTGTTTTTTTCTTGTAAATTTGTTTGAGTTCTTTGTAGGTTCTGGATATTAGCCCTTTGTCAGATGAGTAGATTGCAAAAATTTTCTCCCATTCTGTAGGTTGCCTGTTCACTCTGATGGTAGTTTCTTTTGCTGTGCAGAAGCTCTTTAATTTAATGAGATCCCATTTGTCAATTTTGGCTTTTGCTGCCGTTGCTTTTGGTGTTTTAGACATGAAGTCTTTGCCCATGCCTATGTCCTGAATGGTACTACCTAGGTTTTCCTCTAGGATTTTTATGGTATTAGGTCTAACATTTAAGTCTCTAATCCATCTTGAATTAATTTTCGTATAAGGAGTAAGGAAAGGATCCAGTTTCAGCTTTCTACTTATGGCTAGCCAATTTTCCCAGCACCATTTATTAAATAGGGAATCCTTTCCCCATTTCTTGTTTCTCTCAGGTTTGTCAAAGATCAGATGGCTGTAGATGTGTGGTATTATTTCTGAGGACTCTGTTCTGTTCCATTGGTCTATATCTCTGTTTTGGTACCAGTACCATGCTGTTTTGGTTACTGTAGCCTTGTAGTATAGTTTGAAGTCAGGTAGCGTGATGCCTCCAGCTTTGTTCTTTTGACTTAGGATTGTCTTGGAGATGCGGGCTCTTTTTTGGTTCCATATGAACTTTAAAGCAGTTTTTTCCAATTCTGTGAAGAAACTCATTGGTAGCTTGATGGGGATGGCATTGAATCTATAAATTACCTTGGGCAGTATGGCCATTTTCACAATATTGATTCTTCCTATCCATGAGCATGGTATGTTCTTCCATTTGTTTGTGTCCTCTTTGATTTCACTGAGCAGTGGTTTGTAGTTCTCCTTGAAGAGGTCCTTTACATCCCTTGTAAGTTGGATTCCTAGGTATTTTATTCTCTTTGAAGCAATTGTGAATGGAAGTTCATTCCTGATTTGGCTCTCTGTTTGTCTGTTACTGGTGTATAAGAATGCTTGTGATTTTTGCACATTAATTTTGTATCCTGAGACTTTGCTGAAGTTGCTTATCAGTTTAAGGAGATTTTGGGCTGAGACAATGGGGTTTTCTAAATATACAATCATATCATCTGCAAACAGGGACAATTTGACTTCTTCTTTTCCTAACTGAATACCCTTGATTTCTTTCTCTTGCCTGATTGCCCTAGCCAGAACTTCCAACACTATGTTGAATAGGAGTGGTGAGAGAGGGCATCCCTGTCTTGTGCCAGTTTTCAAAGGGAATTTTTCCAGTTTTTGCCCATTCAGTATGATATTGGCTGTGGGTTTGTCATAAATAGCTCTTATAATTTTGAGGTACGTTCCATCAATACCGAATTTATTGAGCGTTTTTAGCATGAAGGGCTGTTGAATTTTGTCAAAAGCCTTTTCTGCATCAATTGAGATAATCATGTGGTTCTTGTCTTTGGTTCTGTTTATATGCTGGATTATGTTTATTGATTTGCGAATGTTGAACCAGCCTTGCATCCCAGGGATGAAGCCCACTTGATCATGGTGGATAAGCTTTTTGATGTGTTGCTGAATCCGGTTTGCCAGTATTTTATTGAGGATTTTTGCATCGATGTTCATCAGGGATATTGGTCTAAAATTCTCTTTTTTTGTTGTGTCTCTGCCAGGCTTTGGTATCAGGATGATGTTGGCCTCATAAAATGAGTTAGGGAGGATTCCCTCTTTTTCTATTGATTGGAATAGTTTCAGAAGGAATGGTACCAACTCCTCTTTGTACCTCTGGTAGAATTCAGCTGTGAATCCATCTGGTCCTGGACTTTTTTTGGTTGGTAGGCTATTAATTGTTGCCTCAATTTCAGAGCCTGCTATTGGTCTATTCAGGGATTCAACTTCTTCCTGGTTTAGTCTTGGAAGAGTGTAAGTGTCCAGGAAATTATCCATTTCTTCTAGATTTTCCAGTTTATTTGCATAGAGGTGTTTATAGTATTCTCTGATGGTAGTTTGTATTTCTGTGGGGTCGGTGGTGATATCCCCTTGATCATTTTTAATTGCGTCGATTTGATTCTTCTCTCTTTTCTTCTTTATTAGTCTGGCTAGTGGTCTGTCAATTTTGTTGATCTTTTCAAAAAACCAACTCCTGGATTCATTGATTTTTTGGAGGGTTTTTTGTGTTTCTATCTCCTTCAGTTCTGCTCTGATCTTAGTTATTTCTTGCCTTCTGCTAGCTTTCGAATGTGTTTGCTCTTGCTTCTCTAGTTCTTTTAATTGCGATGTTAGAGTGTCAATTTTACATCTTTCCTGCTTTCTCTTGTGGGCATTTAGTGCTATAAATTTCCCTCTACACACTGCTTTAAATGTGTCCCAGAGATTCTGGTATGTTGTATCTTTGTTCTCATTGGTTTCAAAGAACATCTTTATTTCTGCCTTCATTTCGTTATGTACCCAGTAGTCATTCAGGAGCAGGTTGTTCAGTTTCCATGTAGTTGAGCGGTTTTGATTGACTTTCTTAGTCCTGAGTTCTAGTTTGATTGCACTGTGGTCTGAGAGACAGTTTGTTATAATTTCTGTTCTTGTACATTTGCTGAGGAGTGCTTTACTTCCAATTACGTGGTCAATTTTGGAGTAAGTACGATGTGGTGCTGAGAAGAATGTATATTCTGTTGATTTGGGGTGGAGAGTTCTATAGATGTCTATTAGGTCTGCTTGCTGCAGAGATGAGTTCAATTCCTGGATATCCTTGTTAACTTTCTGTCTCGTTGATCTGTCTAATGTTGACAGTGGAGTGTTGAAGTCTCCCATTATTATTGTATGGGAGTCTAAGTCTCTTTGTAAGTCTCTAAGGACTTGCTTTATGAATCTGGGTGCTCCTGTATTGGGTGCATATATATTTAGGATAGTTAGCTCTTCCTGTTGAATTGATCCCTTTACCATTATGTAATGGCCTTCTTTGTCTCTTTTGATCTTTGATGGTTTAAAGTCTGTTTTATCAGAGACTAGTATTGCAACCCCTGCTTTTTTTTGTTCTCCATTTGCTTGGTAAATCTTCCTCCATCCCTTTATTTTGAGCCTATGTATGTCTCTGCGTGTGAGATGGGTCTCCTGAATACAGCAGACTGATGGGTCTTGACTCTTTATCCAGTTTGCCAGTCTGTGTCTTTTAATTGGAGCATTTAGTCCATTTACATTTAAGGTTAATATTGTTATGTGTGAACTTGATCCTGCCATTATATTAACTGGTTATTTTGCTCATTAGTTGATGCAGTTTCTTCCTAGCCTCAATGGTCTTTACATTTTGGCATGTTTTTGCAATGGCTGGTACCGGTTGTTCCTTTCCATGTTTAGTGCTTCCTTCAGGATCTCTTGTAAGGCAGGCCTAGTGGTGACAAAATCTCTAAGCATTTGCTTATCTGTAAAGGATTTTATTTCTCCTTCACTTATGAAACTTAGTTTGGCTGGATATGAAATTCTGGGTTTAAAATTCTTTTCTTTAAGAATGTTGAATATTGGCCCCCACTCTCTTCTGGCTTGTAGAGTTTCTGCTGAGAGATCTGCTGTTAGTCTGATGGGCTTCCCTTTGTGGGTAACCCGACCTTTCTCTCTGGCTGCCCTTAAGATTTTTTCCTTCATTTCAACTTTGGTGAATCTGGCAATTATGTGTCTTGGAGTTGCTCTTCTTGCGGAGTATCTTTGTGGCGTTCTTTGTATTTCCTGGATTTGAATGTTGGCCTGCCCTACTAGGTTGGGGAAGTTCTCCTGGATGATATCCTGAAGAGTGTTTTCCAACTTGGTTCCATTTTCCCCCTCACTTTCAGGCACCCCAATCAGACGTAGATTTGGTCTTTTTACATAATCCCATACTTCTTGCAGGCTTTGTTCGTTTCTTTTTCTTCTTTTTTCTTTTGGTTTCTCTTCTCGCTTCATTTCATTCATTTGATCCTCAATCGCTGATACTCTTTCTTCCAGTTGATCGAGTCGGTTACTGAAGCTTGTGCATTTGTCACGTATTTCTCGTGTCATGGTTTTCATCTCTTTCATTTCGTTTAGGACCTTCTCTGCATTAATTACTCTAGCCATCAATTCTTCCACTTTTTTTTCAAGATTTTTAGTTTCTTTGCGCTGGGTACGTAGTTCCTCCTTTAGCTCTGAGAAATTTGATGGACTGAAGCCTTCTTCTCTCATCTCGTCAAAGTCATTCTCCGTCCAGCTTTGATCCGTTGCTGGCGATGAGCTGCGCTCCTTTGCCGGGGGAGATGCGCTCTTATTTTTTGAATTTCCAGCTTTTCTGCCCTGCTTTTTCCCCATCTTTGTGGTTTTATCTGCCTCTGGTCTTTGATGATGGTGATGTACTGATGGGGTTTTGGTGTAGGTGTCCTTCCTGTTTGATAGTTTTCCTTCTAACAGTCAGGACCCTCAGCTGTAGGTCTGTTGGAGATTGCTTGAGGTCCACTCCAGACCCTGTTTGCCTGGGTATCAGCAGCAGAGGCTGCAGAAGATAGAATATTTCTGAACAGCGAGTGTACCTGTCTGATTCTTGCTTTGGAAGCTTCCTCTCAGGGGTGTACTCCTCCCTGTGAGGTGTGGGGTGTCAGACTGCCCCTAGTGGGGGATGTCTCCCAGTTAGGCTACTCAGGGGTCAGGGACCCGCTTGAGCAGGGAGTCTGTCCCTTCTCAGATCTCAACCTCCGTGTTGGGAGATCCACTGCTCTCTTCAAAGCTGTCAGACAGAGTCGTTTGCGTCTGTGCAGAGGTGTCTGTGTGTCTTAGTTTACTGTGCCCTGTCCCCAGAGGTGGAGTCTACAGAGACAGGCAGGTTTCCTTGAGCTGCTGTGAGCTCCACCCAGTTCGAGCTTCCCAGCAGCTTTGTTTACCTACTTAAGCCTCAGCAATGGCGGGCGCCCCTCCCCCAGCCTCGCTGCTGCCTTGCCGGTAGATCACAGACTGCTGCGCTAGCAACGAGGGAGGCTCCGTGGGTGTGGGACCCTCCCGGCCAGGTGTGGGATATGATCTCCTGGTGTGCCTGTTTCCTAAAGCGCAGTATTGGGGTGGGAGTTACCCGATTTTCCAGGTGTTGTGTGTCTCAGTTCCCCTGGCTAGGAAAAGGGACTCCCTTCCCCCTTGCGCTTCCCAGGTGAGGCAATGCCTCGCCCTGCTTCAGCTCTCGCTGGTGGGGCTGCAGCAGCTGACCAGCTCCGATCGTCCGGCACTCCCCAGTGAGATGAACCCAGTACCTCAGTTGAAAATGCAGAAATCACCGGTCTTCTGTGTCGCTGGCGCTGGGAGTTGGAGACTGGAGCTGCTCCTATTCCTGCGCTTGTATTTTCATCCTTCATTGATTTTTAATGCCATGTGATGTATTATAGCCATATTCATTACGGTGTGCTGCACCAAAATTATGCTTTTGGAAGTGTGGCTTTTAATAAAAGGAAACACTTGTGATTATTTGGGCCATATCAGCTGTGTCACATCAAGTCCTTAATATACGTAATTCAGTAGGGGTTCTTTTCCCAATTTCATAGCAATAAAGGTAGCATATTGGCTCCATTGCCTTACTTAGGTTTCAGAGTTGTTTTGAAATATTAAGGATTTTGATTTTAGTTTCTATGCCATTTCATTTACATCAGATGAGTAAGTCCACCCCAAAAAATGAGTTGGGTACATATTTGGACAGCTACAATAAGTGAGAAGGCTGCCTTATTTTGCAAATGGGCATGTCTACTCCTGCCTAGCCTCATCATCTGTCAACTTTGCTCTTTAGAATGTGGCTTCTTGCCGCCCTCACTCTACTATCCCCACCCTCTGCCAGAAGCTGATTAATCACTCCCAAGGCTGTTTAGGTTCTGTTCCATACCTACACTGTAATGTTAAAGTATCTGTTTCCGTTATGTGCACCTTAAGTTCAAGATCTGGGCCTGTCATCTGCATTTCCTTCAGGGCTTGGTGCTCACCATAGGCTCCAGCACAAGGTAACATTTAATGGATTCAATTGAGTGAGCCTAACGTCACCATCTTAACATATTGAGCCATTAATACATGCAATTGATTGTTAAAATACCAAGTCCAGCTTCCTTCAAGCCTTCCTTTCTTTCAAAAATATTTGTTGAATACTTGCTGTTTTGTGGATGCTGTTTTGGCACAGAGAACATAGTGGAGAGATGATAGAAATAACCCCCGGCTTCAGGGAGTTGCAATCTCATGAAATAATTCATTAGTCTTGTTTCTCCAATTCACATCCTTTCAAGTTTCAGGTTGAGAAAACAAATCAAATATCCCCTTAAACTGAAATACTGCATCTGGATGGCCAGGTGCAGTGACTCGCACCTCTGGTCCCAGCATTTTGAGAGGCCAAGGCAGGAGGGTGGTTTGAGCCTAGAAGTTGGAGACCAACTGGCCAAGACCATGAGACTTATCACTATAAAAAAATAAAAAATAGATAGGCACTGTGTTGCATGGCTGTAATCCCATCTACTTGGGAGGCTTAGACAGGAGGCTCCCTTGAGCCAAGGAGTTTGAGGCTGCAGTGAGCTATGATCATGCCATTGCACTCCAGCCTGGGCAATAAAGTGAGACCCCATCTCTAAGAACTAAAAAAAAAAAAAAAAAACCTGCATCTGGAGCTTTGCTACTGAGAGCATAGTGTAGCAAAGATGCATGGTAGAGAGCTATGCTGTGCATTACAGTAGCTGCTAGCCACATGTGGCTGTTAACACGGCAATGTGCTAGGTCTGAATTGAGAGGTGCTGTCACTGTAAAATACATAACAGGTCTTGAGGATTTATATATTAAAAACTATTCATTATCTCAATAATTTGTAGATTGATTATATGTAGAAATAATATTTTTGTAGTTTGAATTTAATAAGGTATTATTAAAAGTGGGGCCAGGAGTGGGGGCTCACACCTGTAATCCCAGCACTTTGGGAGGTTGAGGTGGAAGAATCACTTGAACCCAGAAGTTCAAGACCAGCCTAGGCAACATAATGATACCTCATCTCTACAAAAAATAAAAAATAAAAATTAAAAAATTAATTACTCCTGGTTCTTTTCATATTTTTGTGGGATTACAAGATAAATTTTAAAAAGTAGATGTAGCTTGTGTTTGTGGCTTGAATTATTTTGCTATTCAAAAGTCCAAGTCTAGAGTGAGGCACAGCATAGATTGGAAGCACATTGCTTCACTTCAAATCCTGATCCTTCCCCCTACTCATTTTGTGGTCTTTGGTAATTTATTAAATGTGTCTTTTATTATTTGTCTTATCATCTTGTAAAATCAAGATAGTGATAGTACCTAACTCAAAGTATTGTTATGAGGATAGTTTATATGTCTAAATCATTTAGAACAGTATCTGGCATAGAGTGCATACTCTTTAAACGTTTGTTGAATAAGTAAATAAACCCACTGGTCATGTGCACCTTCACCCCAGTACGAAGAATTATCAAAGAAGTAATGCAGCTTTTAAATAGCAGTTTTGTGAATAACCTGTATTTTTCTAGAAGCAATAGTAGCAATTGTAGACTAACATGGTGAACATTTTTTATGGTTTATTAGTTTAATTCCCTTCTCCCCACTTTCTTCTCCCCCTAGAACAGGTGGAAGGAAAAAAGCAAAACTCAAATAAATTAATTACATTACTCTCTAGTAGACTCTTTGGGAGAATGATTCTGAAATGGATGGCAAATCCAGAATTTTTTTCTTTGCATTATGGCAGTTTCCTGTTACATTATGTAGGGTACCTTGAAAGAAATCTAATATATGAAAATCAAGCTTCTACGTTAGGGAGTGGATTCTTTGGATCCAATGAAGAGCATTGTCAGCAACTATCCAGACACCTCCATGTATTCAAGTATTCATTAACTAGAGAAGAGACACTATGAAGTCAATCAAAATTTAAAATATTTATGACGCCTATATATAAAGGGAAGATATATTGGTTGTGGCAGAGATACTCTTAAAATGGCCTCCAATCCTTGTCTCCTGGTGTTCACACCCTTGTGTGAGACATTCCTCTTGTGAGTAGGCAGGACATGTAACTTGCATAACCAGTACAATATGGCAAACAGGATGGAATCTTCATGATGACACATATGCAATAACATGACATAAGATGGTAGCACCCATGCTTCTGGAGTTTCTCCTTTGCTTGATGGCTTTCAGAAAGTATGAAGCCCTGCTGGGGGACCTGCATAGCAGGAGACTTCTGGCAGCTTCTAGTGGCTGAATGTGGTCTCTGCCAACAGCCAACAAAACACTGCCAAGAACTAAGTTCTCCTAACAACTGGATTAAGCTTATAAGTGAATCCTTCCCCAGTCAAACCTCTGATGAGACCACACCCTGCCAACACCTTCATTTCAGCCTTGTGAGACCCTATCAGAGGACTAGGTATAGCAGTGCCAAACTCCTGGCCCACAATAAATATGTGTTCTTTTAAGCTGCTAGTTCGTGGTATTATTGTTATTCATCAATAAATAACTAATATACTGGGCATTTTTACTTGCCCAAATTTAGCCTCCAAGCATATTTTATGGCAAAAGAAAGATATATGCATTGAAATTATTGGGTGATTGCTCCTTTTCTTCTTTTTTCTAGCATCGGAGGGATTTAAGTGTATGATACTTAGCAATAGAATCAGTCACTATATTTATAATATTTCACAGCATTTAAAACAGTATACACACAAAAGACTTTAGGTTGGGAGATGATGATTCAGTTATTCATATGTTGGTCTGATATAACTATGTTGTTAGGAATGTATGAGGCACATATATTTGGGTTTCTGAAGACAGATATGAACTGAAGATAATTTTTTCAAGTTATTAGCATCTTCCAGATGGTAGTTGGAATACTGAAATGGATTAAATCACCTGATCATCTGTAGACATTAAAGAAGGCTAAGGAAGAGTCCCCAAAGTAACAGCATTTAAGGATCATGCAGAAAAAGAATCAGCAAAAGAAAAAACAAACCAGGAAGGTAAGGAAGATTTAGGAGAGTGATGTCAGAGATGGAAAGAGTTTCAAGATGAAGAGAATACCAAAAAGGAGAAGCAAAAATGAGACCTGAGTTAATTTAATTTAGGAATTAGGAAGTGACTATTGACTTTAGCAGGGTGGAGTGGAAGTTGGATTTTAGTGAATCACTAAGTTAGGAATAAAGAAATAGAGGTAAAATATTCACTTAGGTAATAACTAAAAGGAGACATTGAACTAAGGAAAGAGTTGTCCTTAAATGATGCAAGAGATGTTTATGTCTGTTGGCCTTGACAAGTTACTAAAAGAGGTTATCACATGGGAAAGCAAAGGAGTAATTGTTAAAGTGAGTTCCGGGGGTTTGAGAGGGAATATGCTGAGTGGTGTCATAAAGAATTAGCCTGAGATGGAATATAATACATCTTTCTCTGACTAGAGGGGAGGAAACTAGCCTACATGGGGAAGTAGATGAGTTACAGGTATGGGGGATAAGTCAGAGAATGCACATGTCTTCAGTTTTCCCATTTGCTGAGAGTAACTGTCATAGGGTTGAGTAGGGCTTTCAGTAAGCATGTAAGTAGGTAAAACTGCTGATGGCAATTAGAGGGAAAGCTCACTAAACACAAATGAGAGTCTTGCTAAGTAGAAATGAACTTCTAAGAGGCATTGAGAATTTCACCAAATCTGAAAATAATATCATTATGAAATCTCCCTTGGAATTAAAGGTGAAGGGATTTTGGTTTATGTCCAGCGAAGTGAGATAACTGAACTTGGGAAGTACCTTGCATCCCCACTTCCAAGCTGTTGCCAAGGCCATCCTTCTTGCACACATGCAGACTATGCTCATGCTTCTTGGCTGACAAACTAGGCCTGTGTTGTATTTTACGTTAGCATAGTTAGAGGAAGAAAAAAATTAGGATTAGGTCTTCAGATTTGAAGTAACAAATTCCATATGTAGGAGATGCTCTTTGCAATGGGGTGTGGCATGCCCACTTTCTTCACTAGAGGGTGTATTGCTGTTTTGCTCTCTTCTTCCTATTGGAAATATATTTTCAGTCACCATCCCTGTTTTCCCCCAATTTAAGTGAAACAGGTAAGAGCCATCCCTCATCATTCTCTCAGACTGGTTCTTTTGGAAACTGCACACATTATAATTCGTAGGGGTAACTTTTTTTAAAGAAGAATCTAAGACCGTAAAACTGGAATTGTTGTCCATTTAATTTCGTAAATGGAATCCTGAAATTTTGTGTCTAGGGAAATGTTCTATAAAAAAGGCATCCTCTATATCTAGATGATCTGTGTATGGGTGGAGCTTTGGCAATGGTTACTACAAGAGTCAACATTCAGATCTTCTGAAATTACTACGGCAGTTCATTCTTTCACTTAGTGTAATAATCAAATACCTGCTATCTGCCTGGTGCTATTCTAGGCTCCAGATAAGGACCCCTGCTTTAGGGAGCTAACACTGTTGTATGCACGCAATGGGGGAAAGGAACGAGAGTGAACCTGAAAATAAACAAATATAATATGTTTAAAAAAAAAAGATACATTGAATCATGTTAAGTGATAAGTATGAACAAATTAAAATGAAGAGAGGTGATGGACAAAGGCTGGGAAGAAGAGGTTGGCTTTAGACACCTAAAATCTACAGATTTCAGAAGATTTTTGGGTTGTGACCAGACAGCTAAACAGTCTGTGAGTACCTTGGCAAGAACATGAACTGCTGTATCCATATTTTTGAAAAGCTGACTCTAAGTCAGGAGAAATAAATATCTTCTGTGAAGCCGGGAGAAGACACGTATCCTTGACATCAGCTGAGGTCAGTATGGTCAGTCAATTCTTTTCTCTGCCCTCCTCCCCGCCAAAAAAAGCCCAGAAAGCCAGGAAAACAAGAGGGCAGGAGCCTCATAGATGAGGAAAATCATATCTTTAAAACACAGTTTCTTGTTGATGAATAATCCTCTTACTGCATTGGCAACCAGGACTCTCTCCTGCCGCTCCCCCTTTGTCTTACATTCTTAATCAGTTGATTACATACCACTAAAAATACACATAATGCCATTCCTCCTTTCCTGATCACAGCCACAAACCTCCATTTTCCTTTTTTGTTGTTGTTTAGGCTTTTGGTTCTGAACTTTGTGTTTTTAACTACATTTAGACTCTGGTAAATGGAGGTTTCTGAGGTTACCTTTGAAACATCTTTGAGTGACAGGCTCCCTTTGGCCACACAGAATTTCAAAAGTAGAATAAAAAATGTGGATTCAGTTCCAACTCCAGTAGCTTTTTTTGGCTCAGAAATGGAATGTGGCTTTGACTAGCCCCAGGGAATGTAAACAGAACCTTACCTGTAATTAACCTAGGGCTTCTCTTGTTCTCAAAGCAAATGGAGTTATAATTGTATTTCTTTTAGTAGAATAGAAAGCCTGTGTTTCAGAGGGGAGCTGGCAGTTGAATAGAGGACAAGTTATCTGTCTAACTGTGACAGCTCTCTCCTATCTCCTTCTAGAAAAGCTGAATGATAATAAAACTGGAGTTGCATTTGATGTAAGACATATGGTAATTACTATAATAATATTATCACCCGGGTTCTGCAGTGGCTTTGTCAGTGAGGTGCAATTTCACATATTGTCTGCGATAAAATCCCCGTTTTTGGTTATTGATAGCCATGCCTTTCTCAAATGCTATAGGTATTTTGTGACAGCTGCGAAGTTCCTGCTTCATATCCAGGTAATTGGGTTGAGAATAAGGCCTGCATGCTAAAACCTGACGATGTGAGAAGCAGTGAAAGCCCAGGGAGTACTGTGAATATTTTGGTAGTTATTAACAGACTAAACGGGAAGCCTTTGCTAGTCAGTGCTTCTGAAGCAATCCTAGAGAAAAAGAAAGAAAAGAAAAGAAAGGCAATCTCCTTTAGAAAGCCTCTGTTGGGTCTTCAACAACGATTTGCAAATTTTGAGCTAATCAATTATATTATGAATCTATAGATAATATTTAAAAGCTATATACAGATTCACAAATTAATTACTTTCACATCATTCTGCTATTGATTGTTTCATAAGTCAAATTTTACTTGGCTTAATTATGGTTTAATAGAAGTTATTTCAGCATAATAAGTATGTGAGCATGTAATAAACATTTTTATTTATTTGTCACAGAAGGAATTGGTCCTATAGTATATTAGCCTGAGCTTAGCTGTATATGTTTAATTTCATGGCTGTTTCCAGGGAGCCAAATTTTGAAGACACTAACAGCATGTTAAAATGGACTACTAAATATCCTTTTTTAGAAATATGTGGGAAATAAATAATAAATAACGACAGTGTGTCAAAGCGATTTTATTGCTTAGATTAATAAAAGGAAACTAATACAATGTCTGGATAGGGGAAAAAATCAGATTATGGATTTTTTTTTCCTTGTTAATGTTATCCCTTGTGCAGAATTCATTTTTAAAAAATCCCACCAAAGACCCATAAAACAGTGAGCTCTATTCCAGAGTTATTATTTAGGCACCAATAATCAGTAGTGGCAATATTCAGTGAGTATGGCAGAGCATACTCTTGTTGAATCAAATAGATACATATATGTAAAGGTACAGATTGACAAGTTAATTCTGCTATGAAGTGCTAAATAACTAGAAATTATGTTATTAATTTGGGGATAAAATTGGTATTTTACTGGTTTGTTGTCATGATTTACATTCCTTGGTTAATTCCTTTTTTTCCTCGTAAAGGGGAAAATGCCCAGTTTTTGAATAATTGAACTGCAAAGTTAGCACAAAAGCTGAAGACCTTTGGCCCTAGATTTTATGGAAAAACACTTGGGATTTCTATTAAAAACCTATAGCAATGTGGTAATTTAAATCATCTTGATGCAATTCAATTCAAGGATTACAATTATTAAACGCCTGCAAAGTCCAGTCACTTTCTAGCCCTTGGGATACAGCAATGAACAAAATTAAATTCTACTTCCATGAGCTTACTCTGATTAGGCATGGCTTCTGTGCCAGATTATGTGTGTATTACAATATCTCAGGTATACTTGCTAATCACACCAGATGAAGTTGAGATTCTGAGTGGCCATTTTTTAGTAAGGGAAAGAACCAAGAATTAGCTCCTGTTTGACTCCCCAAGCACTCTGAACCCTAGTGTAGCAGAAAGATTATCTTCTGCAGAAGTAAAAATATTCTGGATTTCCCAAGAGAAGTTTGCTAACAAAACAGGCAATAGATACCTCTAATTGGGTGGCACAGTTTGCACACGTTTGGTAACTCACTGTATTATTTCCTCCTCCAAATTGTTCTTTGACTATTTTCCAGGGGTTTTAGCATTTTTACATTCATTTGAAGCTCATTGTATAATTAAGGTATTAAGCCTTTTTCATGTGTACCATAACTAGTGTTCCCACCTATGATTTTCTTTATTTTGTTGGTGCATACCTTTTTAAAACAAATGTCTGATTTATTGTCTTTAATTTGGAGCAACAGACTTATCTTCAGATGGAAGTAAAAACTCAACTTGTAGCTTATTTGGTTGTTCATAGTCTAAAATGTAGTAAGAAAAAGGTAAACCCCGAGAATACTGGCCAGTGTGAATTAGCCTTTCTTCTTGGAGAAAAGATCACAGGTCAGTTTCACAGAAGAGCATTCTTTCTTTGAGATTTTATACACATGTGCTACTGAAATCTGAAGGAGAAGAAATATTTTCTATGGCATAGTTTCCTTTGGAGGGTCAACCCTTAATTTACAGATCATTATTATTAGATAATTCAATAGTGTTTGTGAGCTTGTCCAAAGGGAATAAATTTTATAATCACTTATCTTTTGAAATTGCATTAATTGTTGAACTACTGATAGTAAAATTTAGATACTAAAGATTTTTTCTAAGGCAGAGGTTATGTGGTCACATGGTGGAAAGAGCATTGGACTTTGGACTTTGGACCAGAGGTTGTGGATTTTCACCTAAAAATGAGGTGATCATACTAAGACTGAAAAGACAATTCAAGTCAGGAGACTGGAAGAGAAGCATGGGGTGGGGGTGTGTGTGTGTGTGTGTGTGTGTGTGTGTGTGTTAGAAAGGGGAGCTATAAGAGACATATTTTGGACATATTCCTCAGAGATGCCATGTTGAGATGTTTTGTAGATAACTGAACATCATCTACTTCTCAAGAGAGTGGTATGGCCTAGAGAATATAGGTCTGTTAACAACATAGCAGCACTAACAGAAGCCAAAGAGAAAAACAGATGACTTAGGGAGAAGGTGTGAAATGTAAGCCCTAAACTGACCCTGCAAGTGGTTTTTATTATTTTCCTTGTTGTTTCTTTTGGTTTTTGATGTTTGAACATAACATCTTTTCTCAAAGACAAAATTTTGCAAAATCACACAATATAGGACATACTAAGTCCAATAAATAATAGGACTTGGGGGAAAATTGGGATGTGACGGATCACTCAAAAGTCATAGATGTGTAACCATAACACTAACAAAAATAACGATAACCTTATTAAATTATCAGCATCGTCAAAAAGCATGTTAACTTCCTGATGAATTTTTTAGAAGAAAAATATTTGACAACTTGCTGGAAGATGGAGTAAGGAAGGGTTGAGGCCTCTGAGTCATAGAGGGAAGAGCAGAGGCAAACACTCAAGGCACTTCCAAGTCAGAATACACACACACATAAAGGAAGGATGGAAAACGAATGCAGTCAGCTGGCTAGTGCACTTCGTGCTCAGCTTCTGTTACTTGCTAGCGCAAGATGTTAGGACATTGAGAAAAACCACTGTGAACCTGTACCTCACACTGATGTTAGCACCATTGTTACCAGAGGAGCACATGGAAGAAACACACTTTTCTTTTCCTCTGACCTGCCTGGCCAAATAGTATTTATAATTCATTACTTTCAGTAAGGCCAAGAGAACAGAACTTTCTGTATTCCAATCTATTTGCCATGAGATCCACCATGCCCTATTGTCTTATATCCCCTCATCTCCTATCCATTTCATACACGTATGTTTCCTGTCTTTTTTCTGTTGGATTTAGTTTGCACACCCTTGTGTAGGGAAGAAAAGAACTTAGAGGAAAAGGTTGCATTTAAGGGCAGGCTCTAAGAACTGATCATTAGAGAGATAGAAAGAGCATCGAGAAGAAAATGTTAGATTGGAAACAAAAGGAGGAGAGAATTTCAGAGTAGAGTTGTGAGTATAAGATCCTGCAGAGAGGTCCATTGAGATTATGGTGTCTCTCCAGTAAGACAGCACTGGTACCTTTGGGAAGAAAAGTTTTTGCATGGTGTGGTGAAGGCAGAGCCAGGCTGCCATACCAGGGAAAGGGAGCAGCAAAGAGTGAAGAAAGGAATGTGCTCCACTCTTTAAAGAAGTTTGATGTGGAAAGAAAAGAAAAAGGAGGACTGGCTGCTTTTTAGGGAGACATGCTGAAAGAGTTTTCTTTGTACGGCAAGGAACACTTAAACGTATCATTTGTAGATGGAAGAGAAGTAGCTACTGGGGAGGAAAAGGGAAATGATTGAAGATGAGAGAGCAAGAGTAAGAGAAGAGACTAAATAGAACGACTCTCCAGGGAGCTTATTTCCATTACATAATTCACTCTACAAACGTGGGCTCATCTTTGTTGCATTTCTAGCTCCTTCTGACTGGAAGTGTGATTTCTGGCAACATATTTATAGAATCTCCTCTGCCCCCCTTCAAACACTTTTCAATAAATGCTCCATGTGGTTCACTTGTAGAGCTATCTCTACTCTAGCAGTTTCTACCAGAAGTCATCTGCAGATAATGCAATTCACCAAGTCGGCAGGAAGGGTTGAATCCCTGGAACAACTAGGAATTGTTGCAGGCTATTTCTGCTGTGACACAGCCCTGAAGTGGCTAGCAGATATTCAGCCTGAGTAGACCCCCTTTATTACTGATCTATTGCCTGCCTAATTGTGCTTAACATTCCAAACATTATTAATTTTTAATTATTTACATTTAATTATCTGCATTACTTAAGCATTCGAATTCCACAGCTAATGTTCTCAATGAAATAGTTACTAAAGAGTCAAACCTCTTGGATTCCACAGAATAAAATGTTTTCAATTTGCAGCAAACCTTTCCTCCAGGAGGCATGCTTGGCAGGCACTGTAGTGTTCTGGAGGTGGCTGCAGTCTGGGTGGTCATGGCTTCAGCCTTACCAATCCTTTTCATCTCAGGGACACTGTCAACTCTAATGGGATGGATTGCTCTGCTTGGCATTAGCATTAGCAGGTTGAGTGCCGTTGGGACACTCATGCCATCTCTCTTCCCATTTCTCTTCTGTTAGGTTCAGAAAATGCATTAACAACGAGCCAGTTCTGGTGATAGGAAAGCAAAACAATATTATCGTGGTCAAAAGGCAGAGGCATGATGAAAACTAATAATAGCTCCTACAAGAGACGATTACTCACAGCTGATCAGCCAGAAAGCTTTTCCAGAGCAAAATCGGGACCCACTGTCAATGGAGATGCTGTTTCCAGAACAGAGGCCAAGGAAACAGGATTATTCACGCCAGCATTCTTGACATAAATATTTTACACCTCCATTATCCTTTGTACAGAACGAGGGGGCCCATGGTCAACAAAATGTGAATTGGTTTCAGTTCATTTTCTAGGAGTGGAGATGGATGGAATTGTGCTGATGTACCTATGCTCACTAATGGTACATCTCCCTTGCCACCAACTACAAAATCACTGGGAGGGTTGATGATGTGATCTGTACGCATATAGTGGTTAAGACTGAGGGATATACACTGGACCTTCCTTCATTCCACAACTATTTACTGATCACCTGCTCGATGCCAGGCACTGTGCTAGGCACCTGAGAGATGGAATATAGCAAGACAAACATAGTTGTTTCCTTTATGGAACTTATAGTCCAGTAAATACAAGACTCCCTGGATTTGAGTCACAATGGCTGCCTCCTAGCTGAATGACTTTGGGGAGCTTACTTAACCTCTTCAGACCTCAATTTGCTTATCTTTAAAATTGGAATAATCATAGTGCTTTCCTCATAGGGCAGTTATGACTATTGAATTGTTGATATGGGAATGCATGTGAAACTCATAAATCGCAAGACTGGCACTTACAGGTTGTTTCACTGGGTTGTTGATTAGGTGTGCATGTATGGTTTCACTAAAAGCTTGTACTTGAGGCCTAACAAAATTAGCAATTTAATTATGAGTATTTAATACATGCTATAATTACTGGACACAACTCTAAGTAGCAGAAGATATAGCTGGGGTGAGCAGGCAGATGTTAGAGAGTACAACTTTCTGAGTTTGGGTAACAAGTAGACACATTAGTCTTATTCCTGGTATGAACTAAGTGTTCAATAAATGTTTGTTGTTGTTACAGTTGTTATTATCATTATTAGGCCTTCATATGAAGCTGAAATTCATGTGAGTTTGTGCCTAGTAAGTAAAACTGACAAAATGGAGCACTGGCGTGGTACTTGTACATGTCAAACAGTAACTGTTAGCTGATGCACACGTGCACACCCACACAAGCACATACATGTTAGTGTGCATTTTTATTACAGGCTATTAAAAGCATTTGTTAACCAGAAGGGACCTTAGATATGATATAGTATGGTTCCCTCAGGATGATGAAACTTGAGGCCTGGAGAAAGGGAAGCAACTTGCCAGGCCACACAGTGAGTGGTAAACCAGGGACCAAAATCTGGTCCTTTGTCCCAGCTAGAGAAAGTCTGCTGGACCCCACCCTGCCTCTCTTCTAACTACTTTACATCATGTACAATAACAGTGACAGTAAGTAATATCCACACCCTGCTGGCAGTCTGCAAACGCCTTTCTCTTTCATGGCAAGCTGAATTAGAAGCTTTGGAGTATACTGATTTTGCCTTCTCTGTCTCACCACCTTCCTGCCACCTGTCTTTTTGCATTCCTAATGAAAATAAAACCCAAATGCATAAATCATATGACTGATAGTCATAACTGGTTTTATTAGATTGCTGTAGCTAAGTTATGCATGTATAGATTCACTGAAAACTTTTTTTGACACCTCATAAAATTAGTATGTAAATTGGAGGTAAAATTGAATACCCCTGATTTAAATTACTGGGCACAGTTCTAGTTAGGTAGCATTTGGAGACAAGGCTTGGAGACAAGACATAGAAGATGTGGCCAGGGTGACCAGATGTCAGGACTGACAACTCTGTGAGCTTAGGCAATGGGTTCAATGTTTTTAAATTCCTTGTTCCCACAAGCCTCATAAATACTACCTTTGTGCCTTCTTAAATATGCAGTGTTTTGCTTAGCTGTGTGCATGAAGCATGCGACAGACAGCAATATTTAGAAAGTTAGGGGGCAGCACCTTCCAAAATGGACCTGGATTTATCTTTTTATCGTGTTTTTCTCCTGCTGAGGAGTTCACATTATCATCAACATAATAAGCACCTCATCACTGATTATTTTTGTGTGAGGTAATCCACAGAGTTTTGTTTGAACCCCAAAAATCGAATTAAGAGAACTAGCTGCTGTTCTCACTTGCTACAGTGGGTGTGTCCCCAAAAAATATCCCACCTCCTAATCACTGGAACCTATAAATGTAGCCTTTTTCAGAAAAACGGTCATTGCAGATATAATAAAGTTAAGGTTCTTCAGATGAGATCATCCCGGATTACTCAAGTAGACCCGAAATCCAATGATGAGTGTCCTTATAAGAGACAGAAGAGAAGATGACAAGGATACAGAGAAGAGGAGAAGAGGCCATGGGAAGACGGAGGCAGAGATTGCAGTGAGGTAGTCACAAGCCAGTTATGCCTGGGTCATCTGAAGCTGGAAGAGGAGCCTTTAGATGGGGCAAGGCCTGGCCAACAACTTGATTTCTGATTTCTGGCCTCTAGAACTGTGAGAGAATAGATTTCTCTTGCCTTAAGCCACAAGGTATGTGGTAATTTGTTATGACTGCCTCAGAAAACTAACATACCTGCCAGCTGCAAGGTGGCCCTCTGAATGCGAGGCGTTAGAAGGGACAGTGTCTCTCAGAGTCAATTCTGAAAAACACTAGTTGTGTGGGTGAAGAGATAGGTGGGCCTTAAATGGCAGAAGGAGTGAGTGAGATGAAAGTATGAAGAGACCAGACACCAAGACACCGGAGGGGGGGATTATTTTCTGCATAGGTGCATCACTTCTAAAAGTATTGTTTGTTTGCTTGTCTTCACACACATGCTTCCATTTATTCCCTCTTCTCATGTATGTGGTGGAAGAACACTCAAAATTGGCCTTTTGTCTTCTAACCTGTAACATAAGAACAACTTGAACTTCAGAACCAGCCATTTCAGCATGCAGTATTCCTGAAATTGGTTTTAGTTATTTCAATTAGGTATTTAAATCAGCATTCGTTTCTCTTTTACCATTCATTCTCACACATTGGTCACACGAAGTGTCAATGTTCTTTTAGGTTTGGGAAGTTCACTTGCAGTAGATAAATCAGTCACCTAAAAGGTTACTGCCCCAAATCACTGGAGCAGTTGATACCACCAGTATCCATGACTGAGTGCATTCCTTCATTTGGTCTATGGAGATACTTATCAAGCCCTGTGTGTGCCAGACACCGTGCCTGGCATGAAGTGAAGAGTGGGGCACAGAACAAATATGATTTGGCCCTTCTGGAGCTCTAAGTACAGCAGCACATCTTCTAGATCTCGGCTGACTCTGGACTTGGTGTTGCCCAAAATCTCTTCAGGATCTAGCTGAGTTGGTTTTGTCTCAGACTCTTCTGTCTCCCAGGCTGAATTAGAGAAACCAGACTCGAAAAGGCAGCTGTATGTGGTCATCTATCGGTTTCTGGGGAAATGGGATGATGTGTTTGGCAGAAGTCTCCTCTCCTGTCATTCTCCACCTCCACAGACATTTAGAAGAGCTCCGTCCAGCTACATATCTAGACAGAACTTAACTTGACATCCACAGTATCTGATTTGTACTGAATTTGCTACAGATACATAGAATCTGAAGCTTCCCTTCTAAAGGGGTATTTTGTGCCATAACAAATTCCATGAAAAACAACTCTATGTCCTCCCTAAGTGATAACAATATTAAGAGTGGAAATTGTCACCCACAAAGAACTTGACTAACAAATTCCCATTGTTTCTTATAGGCAACTTTTGTCTCCTCTCCTTCCTCTAGCCACAGTTAATGTTTGCTGAGATGTAAATTCACCCTCCACTGCTCTAGATATATTAGAGGTATCAATTCATTTGTTCTTCATACAACCAGAGATAGGTGCTATTGAGAGATGACAATGTGCTAGCAGCCCTCACTCTTGCCACCTCCTCGGCCTCGGTATCCACTCTTCAGCCCACCACTGCACTGTGGGAGCGCTCTCTGGGCTGGCCGAGGCCGAGGCCGGAGCCGGCTCCTTCCGCTTGCCAGGAGGTGTGGTGGGAGAGGCGCGGGCGGAACCGGGGCTGTGAGCCCCACACGCGGGCCAGCGCGAGTTCCAGTGGGCGCAGGCGCGGGCTCCGCGGGCCCCCACACTCGGAGCGGCCTGCAGGTACCACCGGCCCAGGGCAGTGAGGGACTTAGCACCTGGGCCAGCAGCGGCGGAGGTTGCGCCGGGTCCCCCAGCACTGCCGGCGATGTGCTCAAAATTCTCGATGGGCCTCAGCTGCCTCCGCATGGGGCAGGGCTCAGGACCTGCAGCCCGTGTGGTGCAAGCCTCCATGATGGGCGCTGCCACCTGCTCTATGACACCTGGTCCTATCCACTGCCCAAGGGCTGAGGAGTGCAGGCGTGGGTCAGGACTGGCCGGTGGCTCCGCCTGCAGCCCGGTGCGGGATCCAATGGGTGAGGCCAGCTGGGCTCCTGAGTCTAGTGGAGACTTGGGGAACTTTTGTGTCTAGCTAAGGAATCGTAAAGGCACCAATCAGCACTCTGTGTCTAGCTCAGGGTTTGTAAATACACCAATCAATACTCTATGGCTAGCTCAAGGTTTGTAAATGCACCAATTGGTACTCTGTATCTAGCTAACCTAGTGGGGACTTGGAGAACTTCTCCGTCTAGCACTCTGTGTCTAGCTCAAGGATTGTAAACGCACCAATCAGCAATCTGTCAAAATGGACCAATCATCAGGATGTGGGTGGGGTCAGATAAAGGAATACAAGCAGGCTGCTGGAGCCAGGCAGTCGGCAACCCACTCGGTCCCGTTTCACACTGTGGAAGGTTTGTTCTTTCGCTCTTTTTAGTAAATCTTGCTACTGCTCCCTCTTTGGGTCCACGCTGTCCTTATGAGCTATAACACTCACGGACTAGGTCTGCAGCTTCACTCCTGGCAGCGAGACCACGATCCCACCAGAAGGAAGAAGCTCCAGACACATCTGAATGTCTGAAGGAACAAACTCCGGACACACACTCACCGCGAGGGTCTGCAGCTTCATTCTTGAAGTCAGTGAGACCAAGAACCCACCAATTCTGGACACACTATTATTCCCATTTTACAAGTGAAGAAACTGAGGTAAAATTACTTGCCCAATTTTCAAGGACATTATGTGTAAGAGTTGGGACTCAAATTCAGATCGTTTGGCCCTAGGGTCCGCAGTTTGGGTCCGCAGTTTTTACCATTATGCTAGACTACCATCACAGAATCAGATCAACATGCATTGTTAACCTCTCTGTGACTGATGGTTGTTTAGCCAATGAGTAACCAAATGGCAAAGAACCTGAGTTCTTCGACTACAGGTATTAATGTCTTACTCTGAGCCATGTAAAAAAATAATTGTAGAAGAGAGGGAAATTGAAGATTAAAGTGTGGGGGTATTGCACTGAAGCCGCACATTTACATGAGTTAAGAGTCCCTGATCACAGAGCACCCTCTCCAAACCAGCCTCCCATCCCCTGAAGGATGAGACCCCGCTGACTGACTTCTACCACAGAACATGCAACCTTTGAAACATTTCCAGAAACAATACAACAGTCCTTCATAACAATGTAGGAATGAAGCTATCTAATTCCCTATATCAGCCATCAGAGGTATAAGTGACGTGAAAGTTTAACTGGAATCTTTTTTTCCTTATGTCTCAATGCATGCTTTGCACTTTTAATTCAGCATTGTGACAAGTTCATACATCCGATTCATGGAAACTACTTATAAAATATGAAGACACGTTAGCAACTAAGATTTGGTTAATACACATTTCAAATGTTGTGGGATTTCTTTGGAGTACAACAATACCTAAATGTTGCATTCTTTAACAAATTTTGGGGTATGGGTTTGTGCACACAGGGTGCCCAGCAGGTAATTTATTTCGTGATCATTTCCTGATGAGCACAAGGACCCGATTACAGGCAGATCAAAAGAGGTAGGACTATGTCCCAAGTGTTGCTTCTCTTACCCCAAGGTTGCCCAATGCAATAGTTTTCATCCTGGTACATGCAGACATGTTTCCTCTAAGGTGCAATGCCAGAAACCTAGAGGAAAATGTGTCTTGGTTTTGTCTGAGAAAACTGGCAACAATTCCTTTGGAACTGATTCCTTTTTATTATTATTATTTTAAAGAGAATAGATGGCTATTATATCACTTCCGCAGCTAATAGTTTGTAGGTCAAGATGATCTAGTGCCAAGAAATGTGACTCGTTAAGATACAGCATGAAAAAGAGAAAGTTTTGTTTGTAAAGGATGTTTTTATTAAGTCACAGGCCCAAGGGAGTACAGAAAGCTATTTAGGGTACCAAGAATAAATTGGATGGCCCCTCTCTATTCCCTTTTTTTAATCCCCCTAATTATTTATTCTGCAACTTCTCCCCCAACAAGAATGTAAGCCACATTAGGGCTGGGGTTTTTGTTTATTGTGGCATCCCCAGTGGTGGTACGTATTCTGTATTTAAAATATATTAATGAATAAGTGAATGAATGAATGAATGAATTTCATCTGAAGAATGAGTCTTCCAAGAGAATTGCTTGTTAAAATAAGCCAGTGCATTGTCTATAAAGCAGCTTCTTTGATTGAGGGGCAGGCTCTCAGGTTAATGTGAGATAAGAGTTTCTGATTTCAGCATCCAGCCAAATGATACTGTTCTTTGAAACACACTCTCTTCTTCCCTCCACTAGTTTTTCTTCCCTAGGATTTGTTTTGGATCTGTAGTTACAGCATTTTCTGCTCAGAATTCACCCAAGGAAAAAAAATGTGTTTTGAGTTATACTCATTAAGGTGAAAATCTGACCATATTTTGAGAAATAAGGGGTTTGGAAGCTCAGGACAGACCATCCCACTGCTCTCTTAGGGACATTGGGCCGCTGGAGCCTGGCCTAAAGAAGGTCTCCTGGGAAATCAGGACTGAGTCTGGGCACTGCTAGAGTCATTGGGTAAAATCGCTTTGGGGTGTGGCACACATAGTAAGGGTCTGTAGAGCCCTCCATATTGACCTGAGCCTGGCCTGAGGTAGGAGTCATCTAAACCTAACAAAAGGTGTCTAGGGGACTTGGGGTTAAGGCCGAGTTATTCTTCAAGTACGCAATTATGGTTGCCAGTAGAATGAATTTCATGCTTGAGGTGATATTTGTGGGAGAAAAAAAAAGGAAGATTAAAAAGGCTGTGTCAAAATAGTGTTTTGATTAGACCAGAAGCATCGTTTTAGAAAATGCAAAATAGGAATGCAATAAAACAAACAAAACCCAAACAAACAAAACCCAAACAAACAAAAAATGCTTTGGGCATGTCTTTCAGGGATGAACGATGAACCAAGGTCATAAATCATCCCCCTGTATTCTATTTTTCTATTTTTCAGGCGTTATGTTTCTCTATTTTGTAGACTTTCATGTTCTACATTGTGAAAAAATAACTAATGCACAATCCCTTATATATTTAAGCTTGTATGATTATATTTGTCATCTTTTTAATTTGTAGAGGATATTTAATTTACTCTTTTCTGGAATATATGATAATCCTGTGCTTTACTTTCTCATGAAGGAGAGAGAGTAAAACAATATGCACCTTGGTTTAAAAAGAACTAATTAGCAATTTCCCTCCGGTTCTCCAGGCTTATGGCAAATAACTTTCTTCCTGACAACTGAACTTTACAGCCCAACCTCCATTAGTCTTAATAGAAGTCATGCATTCTCTCCCACTTGCTGTGATATAAGAATAATTTTTCCTCTGAGTAGAATAATGGTTGTGTAGTCATTTAGGTAGTCTTAGAAAAAAAATAGCCTTTTATTGTTGTTGGGTTTTCTTTGATTCTGGGAATGAGGCTAAGAGAAACCTTGTTCCATTTTACCGTAAATACTATTAATCCAGAGATGTGTCCTTAGTTTTCAGAAATAATTGATTTGCATTTAATGAGTGAATATTCAGAGTTTCTAGACTCAGATAAAACATCAAAATTATCCAGTGACCATGACTACATTTTAGAGTTACTACTTAGGTGGCCTAAACAAAAGCTTATATTTTCAGCACGACTACCATCTGAAAAAAAGAATGAAAGCTACCATCCACCATTCTGATGTAAACTAGACACTGAAAGTATACAGTTTACCTCCACTATTATTGATTTATTCATTTCTGACCTCATTCCCAAGACAGCTCACTCATTTCCTCCACCAGGTCCAGGACCAATATCTTACTTTAAGTAAAAAGTTTTCACTCAGAAAAATCTGGTTGACTTTTATATTTGATACAGTAGAAAACAGAGTTATGGTGCTGTTTTAAAAGAACTGGAGAGGTCTGATTCACAATCTACATAATAAGGCTGTCTTTAGCACTGTGCATTAGCAGCAAGTAATTACCTCCAACTAGAATGAAATGAGGGTCAAGAATGGTTCCAGGTAATCCAGTGGAAGTGTTACTTGCTTTATTGAACATGCTAATACAAAGCTGTATTTGGAAGAGTCAAAGAAGAAAAAATGCCTCAAACTCAAATTGCCTTATGAGCTTTTTCACAAGAGCAGTCCAGAGTGGTTTGTAAATGATAAATCTAAGAGTTGCGGTTATTTAGTTTTACCACTTTAAATTAATTCACCTAAGAATTTAAATGATTTTGGGTTTCTGTTTTTGTGTCTAAATTTAATGATGCATTCTGTGAATATAAGGATAAGCACACCCAGATTTTTATACATGTAACCAACCTACTTTCAAATAGGTGTGCCTATTCCTGAATAGATAGATTGGTGTCCTACCAGATTACAAATTAAGTAGACATGATTTATGTGGTTTTAGTACGTGAAAGTATTAGCTGATGCTAATTTCTTCTTTTGAAATACTAAGCAAATGAAACATATTTACTAGAACTCAAACAAACTATTATTGATGTATAGTCATCTATAGTTCTAATCTGGATGGGTGACAATTCAAAGTCATAACAATAATTTATTTATTAGCAGCAAATTAGCTTTGAGAACAAAAATGCAATCAGCTCCAGAATTCATGCATTTTTTTCTTTCATTAGACATTAATCAACCAGAGTTTAGGGTGAATATATTTTATACATGTAGGTCAATAATAATACAAAGAATGCTGACCTAACAGCAATATCTTGCAGCTTTTTTTCCCTTCTAACATACAGCAGAAAACACGTAGAAAATAAGCTCTTTCAACGAAATAAGTAATTAGAAATGATGGATTGTTCAGATTTAAATTAGAGGATGATTATTTAAAAATGACAGAAGTATTGGAAGTTTATCATTCAAACCACCTTAAAAGTTTTTCCTAGTATACACTACAACAATAAAAAAAGGAACATTACAAAAAACTAAGACTTTGAGAGGCCAGCCATGGTGGCTCACACCTGTAATCCCAGCACTTTGGGAGGCTGAGGTGGGAGGGTTGCTTGAGCTCAGAAGTTTGAGACCAGCTTCAAACTTAGAGAGACCCCATCTCTAATAAAAAATGTTTAATTAGCTAGGTGTGGTGGCATGCGCCTATAGACCCAGCTACTCAGGATGCTGAGGACGCTGAGTGGGGAGGATTGCTTGAGCCCAGGAGTTTAAGGCTATAGTGAGCTATGATCATGCCGCCGTATTCCAGCCTCGGTAACAGAGCTTGACCTTGTCTCAAAAAAGGAAAAATAATGATAATAAGACCTTGGGAAACTTTTAAAGCAGAAGAGAAAATGTGGTCATATGTATAACTTCTCCTCAAATCCCTCTATCCTATGCTGACACATTCATATTCTTAAGAAAGATAGCCGGAGAGAATTGCCAGACAAATACAAACTTTTTTTTATCCTGCAGAAGTTTCCCGTCCTGCATTCTTGCCTTCTTGTCATCTTCAGATGAGATGAGCTTAATAGATCAGAAAAGTCAGGATACAGTAGGCTATGTTCCAGTAACAAATAAAACCCAAAGAGTGAATTGTTTAACACACTAAGTTTATTCTATACTCAAAAGTCCAAAATGAATCAGATGGCCCTCTTCCATCTTATAGCCTGCAAGGGTGCTGTATCAAGAAAGAGAGAGCTAAAAGTTTCCGTGAGATGTGTCTGTAAGGGCCAGGTTTAGAAGTGCCTTGTGAAACTGCACCCCCCGCCCCCTCCGCCCCGCCCCCCTCGCCCCGCCCCCCTGCCCCCCGCCACCACATTGCATGGTTCAGGGCCTAGCCTTGTGATACCCTCCTAAGGCAAGGGAGATTGGGGAGTGGGTGGCCCCCAAGAGGATGTGAAGTGGATCTTAACACTGTCCCTGCTGCAGGAGACCTTCTAGCTCCCTTAGGCTCATCAGGCTTAGCAGCCAATTCTGTTTTCTCTCCTCAGGGCTGTGCTGTGGGCCCTCTGATTCTCCAGAACCAACATCCCTTCAGAGAAAGAAAACGTTCAGTGAAAGAGGAAGAGAGAGAGATGGAATGAGAGCACTAGCTCCCAAAAGCACAGGATTCCAGAAAGGAATTCATTCTGCACATCATTTTCTTCAAGTGGGGAGAGAGAGAGAGGTATGGGAGTGGGTACAGAGAGAGAGAGAGAAAACTATTGAAATAAGAATACACCCTTACACTTGAAATCAGTAAGAATATAAATAAGAATATCCTTCTCACTCTACTTTTCTTCCTCCCATGTAACTACTCCCACCATAGTGAATATGATAAAGTATATATCTGATTCCTTTACTCCAAAAAGATACCAAGAACCTTAAGCTTTCTTTCTGAGCCACTCCTCACCAACCTTATCTTCATTTCATTTCTTTTTTTTTGAGACAGAGTGTCGCTCTATCTCCCAGGCTGGAGTGCAGTGGCGCGATCTCGGCTCACTGCAAACTCTGCCTTCCAGGTTCACACCATTCTCCTTCCCCAGCCTCCGGAGTAGCTGGGACTACAGGCGCCCACCACTGCGCCTGGCTAATTTTTTGTATTTTTAGTAGAGACAGGGTTTCACCGTGTTAGGCAGGATGGTCTCTATCTCCTGACCTTGTGATCCACCCGCCTCGGCCTGCCAAGGTGCTGGGATTACAGGTGTGAGCCACCGCGCCCCGCCACCTTATCCTCATTTCTTAAAGTATAACTATAGCTGGGCCATTTTACATTCTACTGAATATTCTGTCACACTGTGGTCACCAGCATGAACGACACTTTGGGAACTCATCTAACCAATATTTTGGATGTCTCCCAAGTGCCAAGTCTTGTGCTAACTCCATCCTGAGGCTGTACTTCTCTCAAAGATCTTGTGTGTTCTAGCTGTTGACATCTGAATACTGACATACATTACAGGAAACACAGCTACTGTTGCTTGTAACCCACACCCTGAGGTGTGTTGCTGGGTATATGCCCAGCCACACATCACACACAAAAATGCCTTCTGAGATACCAGTTGTGCACTGCTCTAGAGTAATCACATCCAAGATGGGATGGCACATACATTAAAGACCAAAGCTTTGCTCTTCTCATGGGTGTTAAGAACTGGAAATTAGTTTCTTCCCAAGGCCAACTCTCACAGTCTTGATCTGTCAGAACTTACTGGGGTTGAGGAAAAAGGCGATGTTCTGTTTGGGCCTATTTGGGCCTGTTTGGGGCTCAGTTTTGCCATCAGAGATGTTCCTTGCAGGCAGTGGCACTGGCCCACAATGGATAGAGCTGGCATGAGGAGCAGAAGCTGTAAACCAGGACCCAGAAGTTGCCCTTTTTAGACCCAGCTCTTCTACTAACTCACTCTGTGACCTTGGAAATGTCCTTTTGGCCTCTGAGCTCCAGTTTTCCTCATGTGTAAAATCAAATGTTTGGACTAGACAAGGGCTTATCCAGCTGTGACACCCTGTTATTCTGGGCATCTATGTTCCTGCCTCTGTAATTGAGGTCATCAGTCCTATGTCATACTGGGTCTGCAGGGAGGATGAATTGGAGCAGAGTCACCAGGTTGATCAACTCGAGAGGCATCCCTCCCACAGTGACTCACCAGGAGAAAAACCATTAGACCCATCACCTCTGGAACTTCTTCACACTGATTTTGGTTTTTTTCTATAACTTCTAAATGCTCACAAACTGAAGAAGGCAATAACCCTTTTTCAGTCAGTGCAACTACCAAAATGGAATGCAAGTACCTTTGCACCTATTGCTGAGCTAGCCTCTCCAAAATGTACTTAGCCCATTGCTAAGGAAGTCTGTGGGTTTAGAGGGAGGACTTTAGAGAAAACAGAGCATTGCCTGTCACTGGAAGCCCAGCTTAGCATGAGGGGACTTGTCACACAGTACTGTGGTATTATGCACTTTTAGAGCTACCAATAAGCTCAGCCTTCTCCTTACCTTCACACAGATTTCTTCACACACACTTTACACACAGGGAAGTGAAGCCCAGAGAGGTTGATTAACCTAAGGTCATGCACGGTAGGAAGGACTGAGATGAGAACTGGCATCTTCTGACTCCTGACTGTTCGGCCAGTGCTCTTGCACTCTACTGCACTACATAATTCGTAGACGCACTCACCGACACAGGAATCTGGTATCAAGAACAGTGACATGATAACGGTATAGCCAATAATGGTACTTACATATACCACATATTTATTTTATATGTATATAATATGTACAGTATATATAATACATATTCTTTAGCCCCAACTTATAGGTAAGAAACTGAGACACGTAGACATGAACTAATTTATTCATTTGCTTACAGCTGACATATAGCTCAGCTGTTCCACTGAAGCAATTTTTTTAAGTGCTTGTCATGAGCAGGCATTAAACTAGTCACTATGATGGAATTTAGAGATAAATTAGAGCTCTGCCCTCAAGGAGATGATAGTAATGTATAACCTAAACCACAGACATGGTTAACAGTTATGTAAGGGAGAGGTGGGACTGATGTCAGAATAGAGAGCTGGCTAGATTTGGGGAAATTCAAAGAAAGGGATGTATTTTTTTTTCCAGATTGAATGGATTAGAGGAGGAAATACAAGGGAAGAGGTGACTCAACTGAATCTCCAAAGAAGAGTAGGTTGTAGGGCATAGAATAGGGAGTGAAAAGCCAGAATGGGACTAAAATCTCTGCATGAAGCCAAACAGCACATCAGTTGAGAAGTCTGATCTGTGACAAGTGCGCAGCCACAACCAAGGGATAGCAAGTGTAAAATGTTTAGTAGTAGGTGAAGACTGGGAATGTGACTAATCTCATGAACCACCTGTGATAAAGAAATCTTTGCTTTCTGATTTTGTTACACCAAAAAAAAAAAAAAAAAAAGAAAAAGAAAAGAAAAAAGAAAGAAAAGAAAAGCCATTAGAAAACTTGTAAACCTGGTGTCTAAACTACAAGCAAATTGAAACTGACCCAGCTCACTGTTAAGAGTCTCTTTGTGAGAGAAACTAGAGCATTTTCCTGTGAAGTCGACAGGGTTTACAGTTGTAATAGGCCATTGATTCTGAATACACAAATCTGAGCAAACCAAGGGTCAAATCAGTCTCCCTGAAAGACGGCAGCTGCAAAAGGTAAAAGCCAGATGCAACAGAGTTAACCTACATCACCACTTTAAAGAGGAGCAGGGCTGTGATTGTCTCCACTGAAGAACAAAATGAAGATTGGGTTTAAACCAGTGTGTGCTGGTAAATATTTGAACACTAGCTCTGTTTAAAAATGTGTGTGTGTCAAGAACAGAAAACCAAACACTGCATGTTCTCACTCATAAGTGGGAGTTGAGCAATGAGAACACATGGACACAGGGAGAGGAACATCACACACTGGGGCCTGTTTTGGATCTGTAGTTATTGGGGGGGCCTAGGGAAGGGATAGCATTAGGAGAAATACCAATATAGAATGACAGGTTGATGGGTGCAGCAAACCACCATGGCACATGTATACCTATGTAACAAACCTGCACATTCTGCACAGGTACCCCAGAACTTAAAGCATAATAAAAAATAATATTTTAATGAAATATTAAAATTAAACTGCCAAGAATGTATATTTTTAAAAGTGTGTGTTTATTATTAATTTTCCCAATAAAGAGCACATAATTTACAAATAACAATAAAATGTTCAGTGTTCTTTGTTCTAAATTCCATGTACCCAATTGTTTCTTTAAGAATGTTTTTATTGATTTTTGCCAAATTATTGTATCTATAGCTAACCTATGGTGCAACTTCTGAATGAATATAGTCCCAAAATAATATGGTTAGTATTTTTGGTTACCTTAGTAGGTAAGAAGAAGGTGAAACCAAAAAGACCTGTGTTGGAACCTCATTTGCTCCTCAATAATATGAGTAACTTCCTTACTGAATCAAATAACAGTTTTCAAAGAATAGACCACCACTATTTTTCCAGTTTTGTGCTTCTCATGATGTAATGTCTACAAACACAACACACTTTGAAGTTTAATCTGTAATATTTACATTTTCTCCATCTGTTTCTAATAATCAACAGTATAGCAAATCAAGTCCTGATTGGTGGTGTTTGCTTATTTCTGTGGTACAAATACTTCCTTATAGCTGGTTTCCAGCTACCCATCAGATATCACTGAATGCAGAGCTGGGAAGAGAGGTACAGTAGCAGACCTTACATTTTCACTATTATGAATATGTGCCTGTGTATCCCCAAGTCTATGTGTTGAAGCCTTAACTCCCAATGTGATGGTATTTGGAGGCAGGTCCTTTGGTAGGTAATCGGATTTATGTAATTAGGTTTAGGTTAGGTCACAAGTGTGGGGTCCCTATGATGAGATTAATGACATTATAAAAAGAAACCAAAGTATTCTATAACACTGTAGTTAAATATGAACAGAATTAACAATAATACATATATTTAAATAGCTAGAATGAAGATATTGAATGGTCTCAACCCAAAGAAATGATCAATGTTTGAGATGATGGATATGATTACCTGATCTGATTTACTGATTTACCTGATTACTCTGATCTGATCTGATCACTATGCATCCATTACCCTGATCTGATCACTATCCATCATGTATATTGCAACATCACTATGTACCCCATAAACATGTACAATTATTATGTGTCAGTTTTTTAAAACTAAAAAGTTTAAAAAATTAAAAATAAATGTAGAAAATAAAAACACCACGGTCACAAAAAAATAAAAACTAAAAAAGAAACCAGAGTTTGCGCTTGTGCACTCACTCGCCTGCCCCATCACTATAAAGGAACGCCCTCCCTGTGCTTCCTCTTTCTCTTGTTACCACTGACTCCCCATCCTGTCACAACTGCTAATCTGTTCTCCATATCTATAGTTTTATTTCCAGAATGTTATAAATATAGAATTATATGTACATTAACTTTTGAGATGACTTTTTTCCACTAAGGATAATTCCCTAGTTTCATCTACATAGTTGCATGTATCATTCCTTTTATTTCTGAGTAGGATTACATTGTATAGATAAGCCAGAGTTTGTTTAACCACTCCCCCATTGATAGACATGTGGGTTGTTTCCAGTTCTTTGCTGTTATGGATAGAGCTGCCATAAACGTTTGTGTATTTTGTATATAGATTTTATGCGAATGTAATTTTTCATTTTTCTGGGATAAGTGCCTCAAACTGATTGCTGGGACATATGATTGGTGCAAGAAACTTCCGAACTATTTTCCAGAGTGCCTGTATTATTTGACTTTCCCACCTTCCTGTATGAGAAATCAAGCTTCTCTGTATTCTTGCCAGCATTTTGTGTTGTCACTGTTTTCCATTTTAGCTGTCCTAATTGCTATGTGCTGACATCTCATTGTGGTTTTAATTTACATTCTCTAATGGATAACGATGTTGGACGTCTTTTTATGTGTTTATTTGCCACCCATATCACCTCTTTGGTGAAATGTTTCCTCATGTCTTTTACCCATTTTCTAACTGGAGTTTGTTTCTTTACTGTAGAGTTTTGAGAGTTCTTTATATATTTGAGATGTAAGAACTGTGTCAGATATGTGGTTTGCAAGTTTTTTCTCCCAGTCTATAACTTGTCTTTTCGTTCTCTTAAAAGAATCTTTGGCAGCATAAAAGTTTCAGATGTTGATAAAGTTCAGTATATCAATTTTTGCTGTCATTTCTAAGAACTCTTTACCTAGATTTACATCCTTTATATTTTCTCCTATTTTAAAATAAAAAGTTTTATAGTTTTATATTTTCATTTAAATCCATGATCCATCATGAATTAATTTTTTATGTGGTGTGAGGTTTTAAAGCAAGGTTCATTTTTTTGCTTGTGGGTGTCCAATTGTTCCCGTGCTGTTTGTTGAAAGTTATCCTTTCCCCAATGAAATTTTTGTTTTTAATATAATTCACTTCATTATATGTTTTAAAAATAATGCCTGTGCTTAACAACTGGCTCACAAAATTCATAAAAATTTATCAAGCAGTTCCGGGAGCCAGCACAGGATGGCTCCAGCACTTTATTGGTTTAAACTATATTGTATGTTACTGATTAGGAGGGAAAAAGCAGTCATAGGGATGATTAGAAATGATGAGTGTTTACCTAAATGCCCATCAGTGAGAGACTGGACAAAAGAAATGTGGTACATATATACCATGGAATACTGTGCAGCCATAAAAAGGAACGAGATCATGTCCTTTGCAGGGACATGGATGGAGCTGGAAGCCATCGTCCTTAGCAAACTAATGCAGGAACAGATAACCAAACACTGCATGTCCTCACTTATAAGTGGGAGCTGAATTATAAGAACACATGGACACATGTGGGGGAACAACCCACACTGGGGCATGTTGGAAAGTGGGAGGGGAGGGAGAGTATCAGGAAGAATAGCTAATGGATGCTGGACTTAATGCCAAGGTGATGAAATGATCTGTGCGACAAGCCACCATGGCACACATTTACCTGTGTAAAAAAACCTGCACATCCTGCACATGTACTCCTGAGCTTAAAATAGATGTTGAGAGGAAAAAAAGAAATAGTGAGTGTTTGTAAATAAATACATATTTAAAACATTATAAAAACATAAGGGCCCAGAGGTAGCATTAGTATCATCTTGTAGAAAATTAAAACTCAGGTTTGAAAGTCACATTTTACTAGCCTCAGAGGGAGGAACCAGGAATGGGATGTAATTCATGCTATTACTTTGAAATTGCTTAATTAATAGATTGCTTTCAAACTAATTGGGTGGCCAGGAAGCTTAGTAGAATAATCATGGCCTCTGTGGTCAAATGGAGCTGGGTCTGAATCTTGGCTCTGACATTTACCAGCTTTGAGGAAATGCCTTATTCACCATCAGTTTTCCTTAGTGTTAAAATGGAGAGAATGCCAAGAATCAAAAGCTGTGTTTATTAATTCAACAAATACTTGATGAGTTCCAGTCTATGGAGAAGGGATTGGGGATACAGCAGTGAGCAAAACAGTCATGATTTTTACCCTCAAAGAGTTTACAGTCCAATGAAGAGGTGGACAGTGGACAAATAAGCACATTAGTGAAATGGTATTACCATCGTGATAAGTGGCATGAAGGAGAAAAAGCAGACGTAGTGGTTTAGACAGACAAACCCAACACTTAGCACTTTTCCCAGCACACAGAGTTTGCTCAGAGGCAGCTATTCGTATTGTTGCGGATTCGGGTAAGATTACTGTGGCCCAGGCAGAGGTTCGGAGGCCTGTCTGGGCACCTGACCACTGTCATCTATGTTGCATATTGTAGTGCTCATTTTGCATATCAAGCTGAATTGGATGTGCCTCAAGGTGCTCCTCTTACTCTAAAAATCTGTGTCCCTTAGGTGTATCAAGCAGGGATTAGTTTAATTTCTTACAAAAGGTGAGGGTAAATTCAGCAATCAATATGGTAGTCATTGAGTCAGTTGCTATATGTATTTACATTTTAATAATGTTTTTCTGTTATATTCCCTACTCATTATGCCTTTTTAAAAATGGAGTAAATTATGAAAAAAGACTTAAGGAGCTAGAATCCTATGACAATGAGATGACTGCTGAAAGTGTTTACCAACTTTGCTTCCAACTATTGGCACACATTGAGTTTTGTTTGGACGTAAGTTATTGTTAGTCAATGTTTTTTTGTAATGAAGTCCATAAATCCACATTAAATACACATCCAAACTTGTCGAGGTCCTTTTGATTTTGCATATTTCATCAGAATAATTCACTAAACTCAATCCGAGTCTTTTTCGTTTTAAATTTTTGCGATTTTCCACTAAGTGTCCTCTAACTTATTGAGCAGCAAGTGCAGTGTTGGCTGCCTGGGCAGGGAAGGGAACAGCAGGGGCTATGTAGGCATCTGAGTGATTCAGCTTCTTGGCTCTTGTTCTTATGGTTTAAAATAGAAGGAATAATCTTTTCACTACTGTCTCCACCACCTCCGTTTTTCAGTGGGAAGATGAGGAGTAAGAGCTATATGGTTAGTTATTTTCTGTTTCCTTTCTCTAATTTCTTTTATTATCAAATTGATACTGCCTTATTGTAGGAAATTTGGAAAATAAAAACTACAAATGAGAAAATAAAACTTATCTATAATGTTACTTTTAGGAGTGATCGTCTCCCATACTTTGAAACCAGATGTGATAATTCCATAATTTCAGGGTTAGACTCTATTAAAAGTCCCTACTTATGCCTCTACAACACTTTGAGACTAATGGAGGAAGCCATACACCTAAGTGAGGCCCAAGATCCAGAAAAGAAAAAAAAAAAAAAGCCTGGGTAAGAGCCATATAATGCTGTGTTACAGGAACTATTCTAAATACATTGCAAATATGTTTCTTACAACCACACTCTATGGGTACTATTATTACCCTCATTTTTCTATAGTCACAAAAGCAGTAGGAGTTAGAACCTGAATTCAGGTCCAGCAAGACTGGCTCCAGAGTCCACAGGCTGACAAACTTTGTAATAATACAGAAAGCTGAGTAACCATTTCCCACTTCCCTCCTCCCCTCGCTCATTCCCTCCTGTAGGAAGTCAACACTTCCATTGTTTCTTTATCTCACTCATGGCCCAGTATTGACTTTGTTCCTATTTTGACTTGTTATGTGATGTTGTCTGTCACTCCTGTGAGTGGAGGAACTGTTTTGTCCCATTATCCTCTTTCTAGAACTTTCCCTCCACTCACTTTTACTGAAGGCCAGCTGTATTTCCGTGACCTAGCAATATAACTCACAACTATCTCCTGTGAAAATCTGGCAGTTTTACACAATAACCAAAGTCACATACAATCCTTAGCATAGATTTGGGAAGAACGGAGGGAGACGATTAAATGCAGTGTTTAACATGGGGTCGGGGAGGTTTTGTGAGGTCACTGAGGGGCCGACAACTCCTTCAAACCATCAGGGAGATAACCTCTATTGATTGGTGTATTTTTCTTGAATTTTTTTCTATGCATACACTTTTCTGAAGTTTATTTTATTTGTTTTTATTTTACCCACCTTGTGATTTTGAAATAACTCAAACCTGTAGAAAAATGGAAAGTATTTTCACTGAAGACTTTTTACCTTTACCTACTCTATTAGTTTCCTGGGACTGCTGTAACAAATTACCACAGACTGGGTAACTTAAAACAATATAAATTTATTGTCTGACAGTTCTGGAGGCCAGAAATCTTAAATGGAGGTGTCGGCAGGGCCATGCTCCCTCTGAAGGCTCTAGGGAAGAACCTTTCCTTTCCTTTTCCTACCTTCTGGCAATTGCCGGCAGTCCTTGGGTTCCTTGGCCTGTAGAGGCGTTCCTCGAATCTTTGACATCACATGGCCTCCTTCCTCATGGTTCTCTCTGTACCTCCTCTCTTCTTATAAGGAATGCAATTGTGTTGGATTTAGGGCCCACCCTAATTCAGTATGACCTCATCATAATTTAATTACATCTGCAAAGGTCCTATTTCCAAATAATGTTACACTCTGCTGTTTTGAGAGGACATTACTTTTAGTGGATATTACTCAGCCCAGTACACCTGTAGTCACCAATTATTAACATTTTGACACATTTGTTTTATTTTTAACTCCATCTGTCCACCCACCCACCAACCCACCCACCCATATACACACACAGATTTTGTTGATCCATTTGAAAGTACTAGACACGACACTACAACCCTAAATACTTCAGCTGCTGGTATCTAGCAGGCAAAATAACATTTTCTCTACATAACCACAATACTACTATTATCTCATATTTAATATGAATACCATAATATCTGATATAGAGATCATAATCATATTTCCCCATTTGTTCTAAAAACATTCTTTATAGCTGAAGGATTTTTTTCTCCACAAATCAAGACTTAATAAAGGATGAAACATTGCACTTATTTATTATGTTTCTTTATTCTCCTTTTAGCTAGAAGAATACTTCCCCCCCTTTTTTTTTTCATGATACTCATATTTTTGAAGAGTCTAAGCCAGTCGACTTTGAGAATGTACCATATTCTGGGTTTGTCTGATTATTTCTTCATTATTAGATCGAATGAAGCATTTTTGGAAAGAATTCCCCGCAGAAGACACTGTCTACCCCAGTTGCCTGACATCCTGAGGCTCACGATGCCCGTTTGCTCTTCCGGTAGTGATGCCACATACGACAGCTCTGCTGGGGTGCCGGCAACTGCTTCTCTGCACAGTCATGCACATTGTTTCCCAGTTCTTTCAACTCCGGCTTCACATCATCTTTTTATTTGTCCTTTTTTCTTCAGAGCTTTTGGATTTCTGATTAGAAGTGTTTAGAAAATATATATATTTTTTGTAGACATTTAACTCAGTCCAGCGGTAGTGTTAGTTTTCTTCTGCTATGTAGTTGTTTGGAAGAAAAGAATTTTCACCTGCTGAAATGTTTTGACTCTCATTTTCTAAAGTTTTATAGTGGCTTTGTGGGGATGTCATCTGCTGTTTTATGTTTTAATTGTCTTGCATTTTCCTGTACCAACAAAACCAGATGATTCTGTGTAGACAGCAATAAAGTTTTGGAGAGACTTAATTGATTTCCTGGGTCAAGAACACTGTCTTTTGTTGATATAGTGAAGTTTGTTTTTTTGTTTTTTAGTAGTAGATAGCACATTTTGTGTGACGGGATGGGGATGGTAGTGTGCTGTCTCTTCTTCCTGAACACCTCTTAATTTCATGACCATCGTATCTCCCCTGCCAGGTAAGTATGATGTCATATGGCCTCCTTCCTCATGGGTCTCTCTGTTTTGAATGCTTACTTTCTTCTACTGCTTCACTATTTAGGCTCCAAGGGCACGTCCAATCCCAAAAACGCCATGCCTGGACGTGCATTCTCAAGCCTCCTCCCTTCATGCCCGAGTAGCTCTGATTCACCAGGTCTTTGACCTTTCTGTCTTTACCCTCTTGGGTGTAACATTTTCTCACCGGGAATGATTTTATCTGTGCTCTTCCACTTGCTAGGCCCCACTGCCTCCTCCTCTTTCCCAAGCATTCTCTGGCTGACTTTCGGCTCCAGCAAGGCCTTCAGCGCTGGCTCTGCAGGTGTTAAATTTTTATTTCCCCACCTCTGTGTAAATTGAGATTTGTAGCATTCTCAGTCTCTTAGTTATGTTGTAGACAGGGGTTATGGGTGGTTTTATTTGCTCTCCTTGTTCATCTCTGTAGGTTTCAGAAAATATGTGTGGAGAGATCCATATTTAGTTAATGTCTAGAAACTCCAAGCCTGCGTATATTTATTCTTGCTTCTTTGATGTTTTCATGTAAATACAATTGTATATTTCACGTTTTAAAAATCTGACATGCTCCTATTCATAGTGTTGGAAGTTCTGGCCAGGGCAATCAGGCAAGAGAAAGAAATAAAGCATATTCAATTAGGAAAAGAGGCAGTCAAATTGTCCCTGTTTGCAGATGACATGATTGTATATTTAGAAAAACCCATCATCTCAGCCCAAAATCTCCTTAAGCTGATAAGCAACTTCAGCAAAGTTTCAGGATGCAAAATCAATGTGCAAAAGTCACTAGCATTCTTATACACCAATAACAGACAGAGCGCCAAATCATGAGTGAACTCCTTTTCACAATTGCTTCAAAGAGAATAAAGTACCTAGGAATCCAACTTACAAGGGAGGTGAAGGACTTCTTCAAGGAGAACTACAAACCACTGCTCAATGAAATAAAACAGGACACAAACAAATGGAAGAACATTCCATGCTCATGGATAGGAAGAATCAATATTGTGAAAATGGCCATACTACCCAAAGTAATTTATAGATTCAATGCCATCCCCATCAAGCTACCAATGACTTTTTTCATAGAATTGGAAAAAACTACTTTAAAGTTCATATGGAACCAAAAAAGAACCCACATTGCCAAGACAATCCCAAGCAAAAAGAACAAAGCTGGAGGCATCATGCTACCTAACTTCAGACTATACTACAAGGCTACAATAACCAAAACAGCATGGTACTGTTACCAAAACAGAGATATAGACCAATGGAACAGAACAGAGGCCTCAGAAATAACACCACATATCTACAACCATCTGATCTTTGACAAACCTGACAAAAACAAGAAATGGGGAAAGGATTCCCTATTTAATAAATGGTGCTGGGAAAACTGGCTAGCCATAAGTAGAAAGCTGAAACTGGATCCCTTCCTTACACTTTATACAAAAATTAATTCAAGATGGATTAAAGACTTAAATGTTAGACCTAAAACCATAAAAACACTAGAAGAAAACCTAGGCAATACCATTCAGGACATAGGCATGGGCAAGGGCTTCATGTCTAAAATACCAAAAGCAACAGCAACAAAAGCCAAAATTGACAAATGGGATCTAATTAAACTAAAGAGGTTCTGCACAGCAAAAGACACTACCATCAGAGTGAACAGGCAACCTACAGAATGGGAGAAAATTTTTGTAATCTACTCGTCTGACAAAGGGCTAATAATATCCAGAACCTACAAAGAACAAGTGAAAAACAAGCAACCCCATCAAAAAGTGGGCAAAGGATACGAACAGACACTTCTCAAAAGAAGACATTTATGCAGCCAACAGACACATGAAAAAATGCGCATCATCACTCGCCATCAGAGAAATGCAAATCAAAACCACAATGAGATACCATTTCACACCAGTTAGAATGGCAGTCATTAAAAAATCAGGCAACAACAGGTGCTGGAGAGGATGTGGAGAAATAGGAACACTTCTACACTGTTGGTGGGACTGTAAACTAGTTCAACCACTGTGGAAGACAGTGTGGCGATTCCTCAAGGATCTAGAACTAGAAATACCATTTGACCTAGCCATCCCATTACTGGGTATATACCCAAAGGATTATAAATCATGCTGCTATAAAGACACACGCACATGTATGTTTATTGTGGCACTATTCACAAAAGCAAAGACTTGGAACCAACCCAAGTGTCCATCAATGATAGACTGGATTAAGAAAATGTGGCACATATACACCATGGAATACTATGCTGCCATAAAAAAGGACGAGTTCATGTCCTTTGTAGGGACATGGATGCAGCTGGAAACCATCATTCTCAGCAAACTATCGCAAGAACGGAAAACCAAATACCACATGTTGTCACTCATAGGTGGCAACTGAACAATGAGAACTCTGGGACACAGGAAGGGGAGCATCACACACTGGGGCCTGTTGTGGGGTGGGGGGAGGGATAGCATTAGCAGATATACCAAATGTAAATGATGGTTTAATGGGTGCAGCACACCAACATGGCACATGTATACATATGTAAAAAACCTGCACATTGTGCACATGTACCCTAGAATTTAAAGTATAATAAAAAAGAAAAAAAATCTGACATGGCATAGTATAATTATATCTATCTTTTTTGTGGTTTGCTTTTTACATTTAAGTCTTTAATTCTTCTGGAATTATTCTTTGCTTTGGCTTGTTTATCTAGACCTTCTGTTCTTGCCTATGGGCACAATAGAACATAAGGAAACATGGCCTAGTTTGCTTAGCAATGGACAGATGCTTAGAGAAATGAGGGGCAAGCTCGGGCCTTGTGCAAATGTGATCCAAATGTGGTGGATGCTTGCTGAAGCACAGAATGGACAAGACCAGGGATGACCTGACTGAGAGTTTCTTAGGAAAGTTGAGTGTCGGTCTCTTGGCACTTGAGGCTTTCATTTCTACAGAATTTTTCAAGGACCAACTGTCCATCAAATCTGGCTGCTCGTCAGATGCCTCAAAACAGCTTTATGGCTTGTCACATTCTTAGTCACTTACTTATGCCCCAAATTCTCACTAACATTTCAACTTCTCATGAGTAGTGATTACTTCCTTGTCTCGGAGGACATCCAGCTGGAGCCTTGCCCAAAGTGAGTTCTCAGAGACAATTCAGTCACCTTTGAAAGCTCCTATCCTGAGATCACAAAGGTGTTACAAGAAAAGCAGTGTATTTTTCTTTGGAGACGGATAAGAAAAGAAAGACACCTGAGCAGGAGTGAGTAGAAAAGGTGCTATGCAGCCTCTATGAGGCCTGACCCTGTGACATCCTCAGGTCCTCTCCATTTTGCTCAAGAAGAACTGAAAAAAAGGAAGCCTGTCAATACCCCACTTTTAAATATACACTATGTTGGTATATTCACCAGCAGCCACCCAGATCCTGCCCGAAGTTGCCCATAAAGCACTTTTGGAGAGGCTGATTATGGATCCAATTAAGAATCCGTGTACTGCAAATTCTAAAGGTCTGGCATAGAGTCCTGTGAGCTATTCTGTTTACAATTGTTACTAGCAGCACACACATGTCTCTGGAATGCAAAGAAGAAAGAAAAAAAAAGACAAGGAACATGAAAATTGGGTGATGTTAGCCTCCCTTGGATAAAGCCCATCAATGATTTTTGTTGTCTTGGGGTGAGGAACAAATCCTTAACAGAACTAATATGATCCTCCATGATCTGCCCATGCTGGCTTCTCCCACATCATTTGCTACTCCAACTCCCTTGCTGCCTGTGCACCAGCCCCTGGCCTCATTTCAGTTTCTCAAACATTCTGAGCTTCTTTCCACCAGAGGGTGTTTGCATATGCTGTTCCCACTCCCTTGAATGCAGCTACTCCCTCTTTTTCCTGAGTTAATGCTTGGATATCTTTCATATCTCAGGTCAAATTTCACTTCTTCAGAAAGTCTTCCTTGATTGTCCCTCTTACATACACTTTCTCATAGCAACTGGTATTTCCAGGGTATTTCTTGCAGTTGTAATTTTACATCTTTTGCAGAGTCCTTTCACTAATAATGTTCTTCTCCCTACCCCACCAGGCTACAGTCTCCATGAATGCAGAAAAAGAGTTTATTTTTGCCAACCATTGAAATCCATGTGCCTAAAATAAAGACTGGCCCACAGAAGATGTTGAATAAAATGTTTGTGGTGTGCATGAATGAAGTGATTAATGTAAAGCAACTGGTGAGGGCTAAATGTCCAAAGTGAAATGAACACTGAACAATCATGTAGGCAGATAAACAGTTGGCTGATTTTTTTTAAGAAGTCATTCTTTGGTAATCTCTGACAAAGATGCTGAAACAACTGAATATATACATAGCTGAGAGACAGATGGAATAACTAAGACAAAAGTTGAGGAAGAAGACTGAAGAAAACATGAAAAAAATTCAGAGCTATTTGCTGGTTGTGTCTGAAAGTAGTGTTCATTTCTAGTTATATCACTGCCATAAGGAGTTGAAAGACAGTGAGGAGAAGAACCTAAGAAGGGCAGCATGGATGACCCCAGATTAAATGTCAAGCCACTCACAGAAAGTTTAGAGACTTACAGTAGAAAGTCAAAAGGACTTGAAGGAGATGTAATTACAGATTCAAAGCTCCATGACTGTATGTGATAATGTCACCTGCTTTCATTTTTACAGAGACCTATTTACACAACACAGATCCTAAAGCCAGATTTGGAAAATTCCAAGTAAATTTATGAAGGGTTTTTTCAATAGCAACAAAAGGACCTAAAGGCATAGAGTAGTGGAAGGTATTAAAGTTGCTATGTGAGAAGAAACACTTGAATCTGTGAATGAATTCTCTTTCTTTTGTCCTCACTCTCTGTCTCTGTCTAGTGCATGTGCACACGCGTTTATATTTTAAGAAAAGTATTTTTAAAAGGAATCTAACAAAGAGATGGTGTTAATTTGGATCTTTTAAACCAAAATACTGCATATTCATTTTGCATTTTAATCAGATTTTTTCATAATCTGAAAGAAACAGATATATGGCTGCTGTCTTCCACTCATTAGTATATTCTGTTGACTCCAAAAGTAAAGGGAGATTTATAATTCTTTACTGTTTACCAAGAGCATTGAAGGAAAAAGCTGAACATTGACTTTTTTTTATAGAGTTGTTATATTACACTTCATATGGGTATGGAGATGGAATTGGCTTCTCAAAGCATCATCCGTGATATTTATCTCTTCCCTCCCTATAGAAAATTTGTGCACAGGATTATTAGGGACATTTGTGGAAGGTCTGGTGAGAATAGAAAAGCAGGGAAGTGGGAGGATGACTGGGAACAGACTGAGCTAAGGCAGGGTTAAGTGAGACCCTGATAGTAAAGAGAGATTGCCTGTTAGCTAGAAGTTATTGAATTACTTATCACATTAAAGAATGTGGCTAAAGGCTCAAATAGCCGTATTTTTTCCAGCTAGAAAATAAATCAAATTTAACATGACCAGCCAATGCTTTATTGATAATAGGCTAAGATCACACAGCAAGTGCTCTGGCTAATAGGATTGCTATGCACTTACAACCATTGCTATTACAGCAGATACAACTCTGCCTGCAAAAGCACCATGGAATTGTTCATGACCAAAGACTTGAGTTGTCCTGAATATCTTTGACCTTGAGAAGAGGAGATAAATAGGACTGAGCAACATGGGGACTAAGAAAGACATTCAGGACAGACCTGGATTGAAGATTGGGGTGTCCAAATCGCTAGCCTGGTCTGGTTTAGGTGACTATCATATACAGAGTGGATTGGGAGTCTTAATTTAGTAGGTAGGTGGAGGCTGCCAGAAGCACTCGGGCTGTTTCTCAAAAGCAGGTGAATACTTTGATTATGTCCTCTTTTGTCCATTTTCACCTCCACATTTGTGGTAGACAGAACAAAGGTCCACAAATATACCCATGTCCTAATCCCCGAACCTTTTAATGTGTTACCTTACCTTACCAAATAATTTACCTTGACTTACTGAAAGGGACTTTGCACATGTGATTAAGGTGAGGGGCCTTGAGATGGGGAGATAATCTTGTATTATTCCATTGTGAACCCAACCTAATCATATGAATCCATAAAAGGGGAGAAACTTTTCCAGCTGAAGTTGAAGTCAAAGAGAGATATGCCTACAGGAAAATGCAATGTTTTTGAAGATAGAGGTGGGGGCCATGAGCCAAGAAATGTGTGTGGTCTCTAGAAACTAAATAAAGCAAGGAAATGGATTCTTTTTTGGAGTCTTCAGAAAGGAACACAGCCCTGCCAACACTTTGATCTTAGCCCAGTGAGGCCTGCTTTGGACTTGAAACCTATAGAACTTTAAAATAATAAGTTGTATTGTTTTAAGCGCCTGTGTTTGTGGTAATTTGTAACAGCAGCAATAAAAATAATAATAATAATAATAAAGTCTCTTAATCCAAGTTGCCAACACCACTTGTCTGAAGTACTTACTGCAGTAATCTTCATACGGGTTTCCCTGCTTCCAGTTCTGTCCTTCCAAAACCCACAATTGTTCAGAGTTGTCCTCTTGAAAAATACCAGGTCAGTGATATTTCCTGGCTCAAAACTATCCAATGAATCCATGGCCCATAGAATAAAACCCAGAATTCTAAATGGCCCCTTTCAACCTCTTATCACACTACTTTCTCTCTCATGGGCCCAGAAGTTCCCCTCGGAGATAACATTTCTGACTTTTATGATTGCTTTCTTGACTTTTTTTCATAACATGATTGCCTATGTATAATTTGATTTTGTCAGGTTCTTAAAAATTATGTAAGTATGATAATACAGTAACTGTTTTTATTATTATACTTTAATAATATAGTTCTAGGGTACATGTGCAGGTTTGTTACATAGGTATACATGTGCCATGTTGGTTTGTTGCACCCATTAACTTGTCATTTACTTTAAGTATTTCTCCTAATGCTATCCCTCCCCCTGACCTCCACCCAACAACAGGCCCTGGGGTGTGATGTTCCCCACCCAGTGTCTAAGTGTTCTCATTGTTTAATTCCTACCTATCAGTGAGAACATGCAGTGTTTGGTTTTCTGTCCTTGTGATAGTTTGCTCAGAATGATGGTTTCCAGCTGCATCCATGTCCCTGCAAAGGACACGAACTCATCCTTTTTTATGGCTGCATAGTATTCCATGGTGTATATGTGCCACATTTTCTTAATCCAGTCTATCATTGATGGACACTTGGGTTGGTTCCAAGTCTTTGCTATTGTGAATAGTGCCACAATGAACATATGTGTGCATGTCTTTATAGTAGCACGATTTATAATCCTTTGGGTATATACCCAGTAATGGGATCACTGGGTAAAATAGTATTTCTAGTTTTAGATCCTTGAGGAATCGCCACACTGTCTTCCATAATGGTTGAACCAGTTTACGCTCCCACCAGCAGTATAAAAGCGTTCCTATTTCTCCACATCCTCTCCAGCATTTGTTGTTTCCTGACTTTTTAATGATTGCCATTCTAACTGGTATGAGATGGTATCTCATGTGGTTTTGATTTGCATTTCCCTGATGACCATTACCATTGATGATGACCATTTATTCATATGTCTGTCAGCTTCATAAATGTCTTCTTTTGAGAAGTGTCTGTTCATATGCTTTGCCTGCTTTTCGATGGAGTTGTTTGTTTTTTTTTTCTTGTAAATTTCTTTAAGTTCTTTGTAGATTCTGAATATTAGCCCTTTGTCAGATGGGTAGATTGCAAAATTTTTCTCCCATTCTGTAGGTTGCCCGTTAACTCTGATGGTAGTTTCCTTTGCTGTGCAGAAGCTCTTTAGTATAATTAGATCCCATTTGTCTATTTTGGCTTTTGTTGCCATTGCTTTTGTGCTTTAGTCATGAAGTCCTTGCCCATGCTTATGTCCTGAAAGGTATTGCCCAGGTTTTCTTCTAGGGTTTTTATGGGTTTTAGGTCTAACATTTACGTCTTTAATCAATCTTGAATTAATTTTTGTATAAGGTGTAAGGAAGGGATCCAGTTTCAGCTTTCTACATATGGCTAGCCAGTTTTCCCAGCACCATTTATTAAATAGGGAATCCTTCATCATTTCTTGTTTTTGTCAGGGTTCTCAAAGATTAGATGGTTGTAGATGTGTAATGTTATTTCTGAGGCCTCTGTTCTGTTCCATTGGTCTATATATCTGTTTTGGTACCAGTATCATGCTGTTTTGGTTACTGTAGCCCTGTAGTATAGTCTGCAGTCAGGTAGCATGATGCCTCCAGCTTTGTTCTTTTTGCTTGGGATTGTCTTGGCAATGCAGGTTCTTTTTTGGTTCCATATGAACTTTAAAGTAGTTTTTTCCAATTCTATGAAAAAAGTCATTGATAGCTTGATGGGGATGGCATCTATAAATTACTTTGGGCAGTATGGCCATTTTCATGATATTTATTCTTCCTGTCCATGAGCATGGAATGTTCTTCCAATTCTTTGTGTCCTGTTTTATTTCATTGAGCAGTGGTTTGTAGTTCTCCTTGAAGAAGTCCTTCACCTCCCTTGTAAGTTGGATTCCTAGGTATTTTATTCTCTTCGTAGCAATTGTGAATGAGAGTTCACTCATGATTTGGCTCTCTGTTTGTCTGTTATTGATGTATAGGAATGCTTGTGATTTTTGCACATTGATTTTGTAGCCTGAGACTTTGCTGAAGTTGCTTATCAGCTTAAGGAGATTTTGGGCTGAAATGATGGGTTTTTGTAAATATACAATGTCATCTGCAAACAGGGACAATTTGCCTTCCTCTTTTCCTAATTAAATACCCTTTATTTCTTTCTCTTGCCTGATTGCCCTGGCCAGAACTTGCAACACTATGTTGAATAGGAGTGGTGAGAGAGGGCATCTTTGTCTTGTGCCAGTTTTCAAAGGGAAGACTTCCAGTTTTTGCCCATTTAGTATGATAATGGCTGTGGGTTTATCACAAATAACTCTTTATTATTTTGAGATACATTCCATCAATACCTAGTTTATTGAGAGCTCTTAGCATTAAGCGCTGTTGAATTTTGTTGAAGGCCTTTTCTGCATCTATTGAGATAATCATGTAGTTTTTATCATTGGTTCTGTTTATGTAATGGATTATGTTTATGGATTTGCATGTGTTGAACCACTCTTGCATCCTAGGGATGAAGCTGACTTGATCATAGTGGATAAGTTTTTGATTGCTGCTGGATTCAGTTTGCCAGTATTTTATTGAGGATTTTTGCATCAATGTTCATCAGGGATACTAGTCAAAAATTCTCTTTTTTGTGGTGCCTCTGCCAGGCTTTGGTATCAGGATGATGGTGAACTCATAAAATGAGTTAGGGAGGATTCCCTCTTTTTCTATTGATTGGAATACTTTCAGAAGGAATGGTACCAGCTCCTCTTTGTACCTCTGCTAGAATGCAGCTGTGAATCCATCTGGTGCTGGACTTTTTTTGGTTGGTAGGCTATTAATTATTGCCTCAATTTCAGAACCTGTTATTGGTCTATTCAGAGATTCAACTTCTTCCTGGTTTAGTCTTGAGAGGGTGTATGTGTCCAGGAATTTATCCATTTCTTCTAGATTTTCTAGTTTATTTGCATAGAGTTGTTTATGGTATTCTCTGATGGTAGTTTGTATTTCTGTGGGATCAGTGGTAATATCCTCTTTATCATTTTTTTATTGTGTCTATTCGGTTCTTCTCTTATCTTCTTTATTAGTCTTGCTAGCAGTCTATCAATGTTTTTGATCTTTTCAAAAAATCAGCTCCTGGATCCATTGATTTTTTCAACGTTTTTGTGTCTCTATCTCCTTCAGTTCTGCTCTGGTCTTAGTTATTTCTTGCCTTCTACTAGCTTTTGAATGTGTTTGCTCTTGTTTCTCTAGTTCTTTTAATTGTGATGTTAGGATGTCAATTTTAGATATTTCCTGCTTTCTCTTGTGGACATTTAGGGCTATAAATTTCCCTCTCACACGGCTTTAAATGTGTCCCAGAAATTCTGGTACGTTATGCCTTTGTTCTCATTGGCTTCAAAGAATATCCTTATTTCTGCCTTCACTTCATTATTTACCCAGTAGTCATTCAGGAGCAGGTTGTTCAGTTTCCATGTAGTTGTGCAGTTTTGAGTGAGTTTCTTCATCCTGCGTTCTAATTTGATTGCACTGTGGTCTAAAAGGCAGTTTGTTGTGATTTCTGTTATTTTACATTTGCTGAGGAGTACTTTACTTCCAACTATGTGGTCAATTTTGGAATAAGTTTGATGTGGTGCTGGGAAGAATGTATACTCTGTTGATTTGGGATGGGGAGTTCTGTAGATGTCTATTAGGTCTGCTTGATGCAGAGCTGAGTTCAGGTCCTGGATATCCTTGTTAACCTTCTGTCTTGTTGATCTGTCTGATATTGACAGTGGGGTGTTAAAGTCTCCCATTATTACTGTGTGGGAGTCTAAATCTCTTTGTAGATCTCTAAGGACTTGCTTTATGAATCTTGGTGCTCCTGTATTAGGTGCACATTTATTTAGGATACTTAGCTCTTCTGGTTGAATTGATCCCTGTACCATTATGTAATGGCCTTCTTTGTCTCTTTTGATCTTTGTTGGTTTAAAGTCTGTTTTATCAGACACTAGGATTGCAACCCTTGCTTTTTTTTTTTTTCTTTCTATTTGCTTGATAGATCTTCCTTCATCCTTTTATTTTGAGCCCATGTGTGACTTTGCATGTGAGATGGGTCTCCTGAATACAGCACACTGATGGGTCTTGATTCTTTATCCAATTTGCCAGTCTGGGTCTTTTAATTGGGGCATTTAGCCCAGTTACATTTAAGGTTAATATTGTTATATGTGAATTTGATCCTGTCAGTATGATGTTTGCTGGTTATTTTGCCCATTAATTGATGCAGTTTCTTCCTAGCATCGATGGTCTTTACAATTTGACATGTTTTTGCAGTGGCTAGTACCGGTTGTTCCTTTCCATGTTTACTGCTTCCTTCAGGAGCTCTTGTAAAGCAGGCCTGGTAGTGACAAAATCTCTCAGCATTTACTTTACTGTAAAGGATTTTATTTCTCCTTCACTTATGAAGCTTAGTTTGGCTGGATATGAAATTCTGGGTCGAATATTCTTTCTTTAAGAATGTTGAATATTGGCCCCCACTCTCTTCTGGCTTATAGAGTTTCTGCGGAGAGATCCACTGTTAGTCTGATGGTCTTCCCTTTGTGAGTAACCTGACTTTTCTCTCTGGCTGTTCTTAACATTTTTTCCTTCATTTCAACCTTGGAGGATCTGATTCCATTCCAAGATGGCTGAATAGGAATAGTTCCAGTCTGCAGCTCCCAGCGTGATCAATGCAGAAGATGGGTGATTTCTGCATTTCCAGCTAAGGTGCCTGGTTCACCCACTGGGACTGGTTGGACAGTGGGTGCAGCCCATGGAGGGCAAGCCAAAGCAGGGCGGGGCATCACCTCACCCAGGAAGTGTAAGTATGCAGGGGATTTCCCTTTCCTAACCAAGGGAAGCCATACCTTCACCAAAGGCGGTACCTGGATAAACAGGACACTCCCATCCAACTACTGTGCTTTTCTAAGGGTCTTAACAAACGGCACATTAGGAGATTATATCCTGTGCCTGGCTCAGGGTGCAACAGTCCGAGATCGAACTGCAAGGCAGCAGCTTGGTTGGGCGAGGAGCATCTGACATTGCTGAGGCTTGAGTAGGTAAACAAAGCAGCCAAGAAGCTCAAACTGGGCAGAACCCACCACAACTCAGCAACGCCTCTGCCTCTGTAGACTCCACATCTAGGAACAGGGCCTAGCTGCACAAAAGAGAGCAGACAACTTCTGCAGACTTAAAAGTCCCTGTCTGACAGCTCTGGAGAGAGCAGTGGTTCTCCCAGCATGGAGTTTGAGCTTGGAGAACAGACAGACTGCCTCCTCAAGTGAGTCCCTGACCCCCATGTAGCCTAACTGGGAAACACCTCCCAGTAGGGGTCAACTGACACCTCATACAGGCTGGCGCCCCTCTGGGACAAAGCTCCCAAGGAAGGATCAGGCAGCAATATTTGCTGTTCTGCAATGTTTGCTGTTCTGCAGCCTCCACTGGAGATACCCAGGCAAACAGGGTCTGAAGTGGAACTCCAGCAAACTCCAACAGACCTGCAGCTGAGGGACGTGACTGTTAGAAGGAAAACTAACAAGCAGAAAGGAATAGGACCAACATCAACGAAAGGACATCCACACCAAAACCCCATCTGTAGGTCACCAACATCAGAGAACAGAGGTAGATAAAAGCACAAAGATGTGGAGAAACCAGAGCAGAAAAGCTGAAAATTCTAAAAACCAAAGTGCCTCTTCTCCTCCAACGGATCACAGCTCCTCGCCAGCAACTGAACAAAGCTGGATGGAGAATGACTTTGACGAGCTGACAGAAGTAGGCTTCAGAAGGTTGGTAATAAACTTCTCTGAGCTAAAGGAGGATATTCAAACCCATTGCAAGGAAGCTAAAAACCTTGGAAAAAGATTAGACAAATGGATGACTAGAATAAACAGTGTGGAGAAGACCTTAAATGACCTGATGGAGCTGAACACCATGGCATGAGAACTACGTGATACATGCACAAGCTTCAATAGCCTATTCGATCAAGTGGAAGAAAGGGTATCAGCGATTAAAGATCAAATTAATGAAATAAAGCGAGAAGTTTAGGGAAAAAAAGAGTATAATCTGAAAGTGACAGGGAAATGGAACCAAGTCAGAAAACTTGGTTTTATCCAGGAGAACTTCCCAACCTAGAAAGGCAGGCCAACATTCAAATTCAAGAAATACAGAGAACACCACAAAGATACTCCTCGAGAAGAGCAACCCCAAGACACATACAGTAACTATTTTTTTTTTAGTATGACTTTCACTCAACACTATCATTGAGAATCATGTGTTGCATGTAGCTGGAATCTGTTCATTTTCATTCTAATGACTCATCTTTGAATTCTTTTGGATGTGTTACATAATTTGTAGCACTACATAATTTGTAGATGATACAATTTACAGATAATCACATCATCGGTAATAAGAAAATATTTGTTTTCTTCCAAAACTACTTGTATTTCTTGTTCTTTCTTGATTGCACTGTAAATTAACTCAATTATTATAGTGAATTAAAATGGTAATAGCCACTGTTTTTGTCTCGTTCTCAATTTCAGAAGGTCATTATTAGGTACGAGCTTTATTGAAAGTTACTTTTTGTTTTGTTTAGATTTGTAGATAGCATTCCTCGGAGTAAGGAATTTCTCTCCTGTATCTAATTTGCTAAATGTTTTGGCATGGATGAATGTTGAAATTTATATAATGATTTTTCTATATCTATTAAGATGATTATATCACATAATTTTTCTCTTTTAATGCTATGATCTTAAAAAATGGTTTCTCTTCTTTCCAATTCTATATTTTTCCCTGTTTTTTGCCTTTTGTTCAATTGATTGCATAGTTTTTATTACTCCATTTGGTCCTTCTCTGAGCTTAGAAATCATATACTCTTTCAGAACACTCACATTAGCCTACAGTTGGGCAAAATAATCCAACACAAAGCCTGTTTTGTAATAAGTTGTTGAATATCTCATGAAATTTATTGAATACTGTACTGAAAGTGAAAAAAGAGTTCTATGAGTAATCGAAGTATAATTTCCACTGACTCAGTATCACTTTCACACTATTGTAAAGTCAAAAAATCTTAAGTTGGAGACTGTATACACATTGTTCAAATATCAGAAAGTTTAAAACAGTATACAATGAAAAGTGCTTTTCCTGCTTTAGACCTTCATTCATCCAGTCTCCATCCCTCTCCACATAATGTGTAACTTTTGAAAGTTTTCATACTGATCTTTCCCAAAACATTTTATGCATATATAAGTCAATATAAGAATATTGTATTTGTTTGTTCTCACAGTGCTAATAAATAAATATCCAAGACTGGGTAATTTATAGAGGAAAGAGGTTTAATTGACTCACAGTTCCACTAGCTGGGGAGGCTCACAATCATGGTGGAAGGTGAAGGAAGAGCAAAATCATGTCTTACATAGCAGCAGGCAAGAAGAGAGAGTGTGCAGGGGAACTCCCCTTTATAAAGCCATCAGATCTTGTGAGACTTGTTCACTATCATGATAACAGCATGGGAAAGACCCATCCCCACGATTCAATTACCTCCCACCAGGTTCCTCCCATGACACGTGGGAATTATGAGATCTACAATTCAAGTTGAGATTTGGGTGGGAACACATCCAAACCATTTCAACTATGTTACAACTCTTCCATTTTTATGTAAGCGATGCACACTTTACACATGATTATGCATCTTCCTTTTTACCTTATATCTTTAAAGCATTTTATAGCTACACATGGAAAAATCTTTATTTTTTCAATAATGTATAGGTTTGTCCCATATTATATATTATACGTAATTCAATCAAGCCCTTATTTATAACATTTTGTGTTGTTTCTGATCTTTTGTTTTTATATACCTGCAAACATAGTACAGATGTCATTTTGCACATGAGAATTATAATCTGTAGAATGAATTTCTGGAAGTGAAGTGCTGAGTCTACAAGCAGGTGTCTGTCATCTTGATAGATAATGTCACTTGCGCTCCATATGGGTTGTACCATTTTGCACTCCCATCATCAATGACGCTGGACACTGCTTATCTTCACCTATCCTCACCCACAGTGCCTAATACATTTAGATTTTTGTCACTCTGAAACTAAGAATGATAATTCTGTGTAACTTTATTTTTTATTTGTAATTACGAGTGAGAGTGATCATATTTTCATAAGTTTAAGAGAGATGTGAGACTATTCATCTGTTTTGCCCATTTTTCCATTGGTCTGTTGGTCTTTATTGAGCAACAAATGATTATTCTGTAGCAAGGATATTAGTCAATTGTCTGAACAAATGTTTTTCCTACTTCATGAAATGTATTTGAATTTTTTGATGGGTAGGGTTTCTCCTGTTTTGTGTTATTTGCTTGTTTCTGGTTTTGTGTGGTATATAGACCATTTTTCTTTGTATATGGTAGAATTTTTCATAATTGCTACAGTGTTTGTCAGTGTTCCTCAGACAAACAGAACTAATAAGATATATATAATTATATAAAGAAACTTATTTAAAAGGAATTAGCTCATACAATTAACGAAGTTGGAAAGGCCAAAATCTGAAGGATGGTCTAGCAGGCGAGAGGCCCATGGAAGAGTGGATGCTGCAGTTCCAGTCTGAAGATTGTCTACTGGCAGAATTTCCTTTTACTCAGGGAGCAGTCAGGGTTTATTATTATTATTATTATTATTCAGGCCAAGTAATTGACCCATCTACCTTATGAAGGTTAAACTGCTTTACTTGAAGTCCACTAACTTAAATGATAATCTCATCCAAAAACACCCTCACGAAAACATCTGGAATAATGTTTGACCAAATATCTGAGGACTATGACCCAGTCAAATTGACATATAAAATTAACTATCACACTACCCTTTATGGTTTCTGAATTTTTGTGTCATTTTTGGAAGATCCACCCCTACTCCCAAGTTATACAAAAAATCCCATTTTTATCTCTAGTGCATTATGATTTCATTTTTAATATGTATATCTTTAATTCTCATGAAATGTTTCTTGTATGTGTAACCAGACTCAATTGTCCAAATATTGTGGATTGAATATAATCATGATCATCTTCTCCTGATTTAAGATGCCAACCTTTTCCTAAAGTTTCATGTGCATTTAGATCTCTTTCCAAGCTTTATGTTCTGTTTGGATTGATTTATTTGCCTTATTATGGAACAGAACCAGACTGCTTTAATCACTGAATATTTATAGAATATTTTAATTTCTGATAAAGTTAGTCCTTGCTCTCTTATTTGGTTTCTTAACTATTCTAATATATAAAAATAAAAAAACCAACTAATTTTATTACATGAAAATGTCATGTACCATATTGGTGTTTTTATTAGATTTGAATTAAAATTACAAATTAGTGAAGATTGACACCATTTTTAAATCTTCATTTCTAAAAATGTAGTATGTCTTTTCATTTGTTGAAGTATTCTTTTGTATTTTTTTCGCTTTTTTTTTTTTTTAAAAGAAATAAGGCCTCACTCTGTCACCCAGGCTGGATTGCAATGGTGCAATCACAGCACCTCAAACTCCTGGGCTCAAAGTGATCCTCCACCTGGGCCTCCCAAGTGACTAGGACTTTAGACATGCATCACCACACTCAGTTAATTTTTCAAATTTTTTTGTAGAGAAGAGATTTCTCTATGCTTCCCAGGCTGGTCTCAAACACCTGGCCTCACACCACCTTGGTCTCCCAAAGTGTTGGGTTTCAGGCATGAGCCACTGTGCCATCCTTCTTTTGTATTCTTTAGACCTGTTTCAGAAGCTTCTTTCTTCTTAATATAAGTCTGTAAATTTTCTTGGTACATTTTTGCATAGTTATTTTATTATTTTTGTTGCTGTCATAAGCGTGGGTCTGGTTGAAGGTTATTGAATTATGTATGGTAGTTTATAACCTGATACATTTCTGCATTTTCATACTGCTTGTGTAAGTTTTTAGATATACAATCTTATAATTTCTTCTCCTTTCCAATTTTTATATCTGTAAGTTTTTTCTTTCTCTCTTTTTTTTTCCTTAAAGACAGAATTTTGCTCTTGTTGCCCAAGCTGGAGTGCAATAACATGATCTCGGCTCACTGCAACCTCCACCTCCCGGGTTCAAGTTATTCTCCTGCCTCAGCCTCCCAAGTAGCTGGGATTACAGGCATGCACCATCATGCCTGGCTGATTTTTTGTATTTTTAGTAGAAATGGGGTTTCACCATGTTAGCCAGGCTGGTCTCGACCTGCTGACCTCAGGTGATCTGCCTGCCTTAGTCTCCCAAAGTGCTGGGATTACAGGCATAAGCCACCGTGCCCGGCCTTTTTCTTAAAATTTCATGAGATTCTAAGTCTAGTACATTGTTAAATAATAAAGTTAATACTTAATATCCTTTTCTTATGAGGGTACTTCTAGTATTTCTCCATTAATTTTAACACTGGCTTTGGGACAGAGGTGGATACATTATCCCATAGTTAAGCTACCATTCATTGATGACTGTTTTCTTGAGTGTTTATAAAGAATGGATTTGGATCATTAAAATGGCTTTTTGTATCTATGGAGATTATTGTATTACTTTCCTTTTTGACCTACTGAAATAATAAGTTATATCTATAAACTTCTTGATATTGAACACCACCTTTCCGTATCTGGAGTAAGCTGCACTTGGTGAGAGTGATATTTTTAATTCAGCAGGGTGAGAATGTTTAGTGCAGCATTATACATTCAAAAACTTGAAATAATCCAAAAGTTCATCAACAGATAAATTGAGATACTTTAATAGGTGGATATATGTAAGTGGAATTAATATTGTATGTGAATGGAAATTAACAGATTATAAACATATGTAGCAAGGTAGATAAATCTTATAACTTTGCATCCTCTGCCCCTTCCCAAAAGAAAACCAGATGCAAAAGAATACGTACTGTGTGATATCATTTGTATAAAGTTTAAATGTGAGAAAATTTAAATGATAGTGTTTAGGAATGCATATTTTAAGGAAATAATTATCATAAAAATCAAAATATTAGTTACTTTTAAAAAACAGAGTGGGACTGGGCACGGTGGGTGGCTCACACTTATAATCCCAGCACTTTGGGAGGCTGTGGTGGACAGATTGCTTGAGTTCAGGAGTTCCAGACCACCCTGGGCAACATGGTGAAACCCTATCTCTAGTAAAATACAAAACTTAACTGGGCATGGTGGCACATGTTTGTAATCCAGCTACTTGGGAGGCTGAGGCATGAGAATCGCTTAAGCCTGGGAGGTGGAGATTGCAGTGAGTTGAGATTGTACCACAGCATTCCAGCCTGGGCGACAGAGCAAGATCCGTCCCCCCACCCCCCAAAAAAAAGACAGAGACAGAGAGTGATTGGGCAAATGAGGGACTTCCAGGGTGCTGATATGTTTAAATTCTTGATCTCAGTAGTATTTGCAAAAGCATGTGCTTTATAATAATTCATGGAGTTTTACATTTATATTTAATGTATTTTTCTCCATATGTGTATGTTGTATTATGAAAAGAATTTAAAAATTATTTGCTTATAAAGATTTTCATGTCACTATTCAGGAGTGAAGATGTCTATAGTTTTCTCCTGTTTTTATTCTTTTTTTGAGGTTTGATATGTTGATTATATAAAAAGAACTTGAAGATTTCCATTATTTGTCTTAGCTCAGAAAATGTTAAAAATCACTGTATAATTACCCGTTCTTTAAAGATTTAATGAAAGTTCCCTGTGCCTTCATCTGAGCTTGTTGCTTTTCTTGTTCATTGAAGAGATAGTTGCTTCACAACTATCTGTGCTTTGTTTGTAAAATTTAGCCCATTTAGGTTTTCGCAATACTATCGGTCACATTTGGATAAACTTCATATTCTTAGAAAATTGTCTGTTTTATCCAGGTTTTGTATATTTGCATCAAAATAAATAAAGTAGTCCTTTGTGATCTTTTAATTTCCTCTATTTTTATAGTACCTCCCGACCCCCCATATCATTTACTAGTTGTGAATTTGTACCTTCTCCTGTTGCCCCTTGATTAATGAAACTAACAGTTTTGGGATTTTTTTTTTTTTTTTTTAAAGAACCAACATTAGCCTTTCTTTATAATTTAACTGATGATTCGTCTAATTCAATCCTTCTCGAACTTTAATCTCTATACAAATCACCTGGAGACCTTGTTAAAATACTGATTCTGATTTAATAGGTCTGAGCTGGGGCCTGAGATTCTGCATTTGTAGCATGTTGCCAGTGATCCCAACATTGCTGGTCCATACTTTGAGTATTAAGGTTCTAGCACATCTATTTATTCTTTTATATGTTTATATCTATGTTACTCTCTTTCTCCATTTATTTTTCTAATTTCCTGAAATCGATATTTAATACATTTCATTCCATTTTATTTTTCATTACTAATAAGTTTTTTATTTATAGTTGACACAATAATTGTATATGTGTATAGAGTGCAGTGTTATGTTTTAATGCATGTATACCTTGTATAATGATCAAATCAGGGTAATTACCATATTTGTTACTTTAAACATTTATCTCTCTTTGTGGAAATATCATGCAAAATCTTCTTTTTTGCTGTCTTGAAATGTACAAGGCATTGTTATTCATTATAGTTGCCTAGCTGTGTTATAGAACACCAGAACCATTCTTGTCTAACTAAAACTTTGTACCCACTGACCAACCTCTTCTCATCGTGCTCTGCCCTACACCTACCTTCCCCAGCCTCTGAAAACCTCTACTCTCTATTTCTATGAGGTCAACTTTTTTAGAGTACACAAATGAGTGAGATCATGCAGTGTTTGTCCTTCTGTGCCTGGCTTATTTCAATTAACATAATGTCTTCTAGGTTTATGCTGCCACAAATGATAGAATTTCATTCTGTTTTATGACTAAGTAGCATTCCATTGTATACTATTCCATTCTATATACCACATTTTCTTTATCCATTCATCTATGGATAGGCATTTAGATTGATTCTATATCTTTGCTATTGTGAATAGCACTGCAGTAAAAACAGGAGGGTAACTATCTCTTTGACACAAATGATTTCATTTCCTTTAGGTATATATAATAATGGGATTGCTGTATCATATGATAATTCTATTTTTAATTGTTTGAGGAACTTCTGCATTCTTTTTCACAGTGACTATATTAATTTACATTATTACCAACAAGGCATAAGAGTTCTCTTCACATTCTCTCCAGTGTTTGTTATTTTTTATCTTTTTGATAATAGCCATTCTGACTAGGGTGAGGTAATAGTTATAGCAGTTTTGATTTGCATTTCCCTGATTATTAGTATATTGACCATTTTTTGTCACATACCTGTTGACTATTTGTATGTATTCTTTCAAGAAACATCTCTTCAAGTCTGTTGCTCATTATTAATCACATTGCTTGTTATTTTGTTATGCATTGAGTTCCTTATATATTCTGCATATTAACCCCTTGTTAGATGCATAGTTCACAAATACTTTCTCCTATTCTGTAGATTGTTTCTTCACTCCAATGTTTTCCTGTGCTGTACAGAAGTTCTTTAGTTTGATGTAATCCCTTTTGTCTATTTTTGCTTTTGTTGTCTGTGCTGCAGAAATACTCAACAAAATACTAGCAAATCAAACTCATCAACACATTAAAAAGATTATTCACCATGATCAAGTGATTCATCCCAGGGATGCAAGAATGGTTCAATATATAGAAGTTAGTAAATGTAATACATGACATTAACATAACTAAGGATAAAAACTCTATGACCTTTTAAATATATGCTGAAAAAGCACGCAGTGAAATTCAACATCCTTTCATGATGAAAACTCTTAACAAATTGGGTATCAAAGGAACATGCTTGAACACAGTAAAGGCCACATAGAACAAATTTATAGCTAACATCATACTGAACAGGGAAAAATTGAAAGCTCTTCCTCTAAGACCTGAAACAAGACAAGAATGCCCACTTTTACCACTTACATTCAACACAGTACTGGAAGTTCTAAGCAGAGTCATTTGGCAAGAGAAAGAAATAATGGACATCCAAATCTGAAAGGAGGAAGCCAAATTGTCCCTGGTTGCAGATGACATGGTCATATTTATAGAAAACTCCAAAGATTGCACCAAAAAACTGTTAAAAACTAATAAATAAATTAGGTAAATTTACAGAATACAAATCAACATATAAAAATTAGTAGCATTTCTATAAACCAATAGCAAACTATATGAAAGAGAAATCAAGAAAGCAATTTCATCTGCAATAGCTAAAGGAAAAAACCCAGGAATAAACTTAACCAAGGAGGTGAAATATCCCTATAGTAAAAACTATAAAACACTGATGAAAGAAATTAAAGAAAACACAAAAAATGGGAAGGTAACCTGTGATTAGGGGTTGGAAGAATTAATATTGTTACAATGTTCATATTACTTAAAGCTATCTGCAGATTCAATGCAATCCCTATGAAAATACCAAAGACATTCTTTACAGAAATGGAAAAAAATCTTAAAATTCATATTGAAATGCAGAAGATTCTGAATACTCAAAGCAATCTGGAGCAAAAAAATAAATAAGTAAAGCAAGAGGTATCACAATACCTGATTTAAAAACATACCACAAGGCTATAGTAATCAAAACAGCATGGTACTGGCATAAAACCAGACGTATAGACCAGTGAAACAGAATAGAGAACCCAGAAATAAATCTATGCCTTTACAACCAATTGATTTTCACAAAGATGCCAATAAACATACATTGGGGGAAAGAGCAGCCTTTTCAATAAATGGTGCTGGGAAAAGTGATTATATTCAGAAGAATGAAACGAGACCCCTACCTCTCATGATATGCAAAGATCAACTCAAATTAAGACTGTAATGTAAGACTGGGCATTGTAGCTCACACCTGTAATCCCAGCACTTTGGGAGGCCAAGGCGGGCAGATCACCTGAGATCAGGAGTTCAAGACCAGGCTGGCCAACACGGCAAAACCCTGACTCTACTAAAAATACAAAAATTATCTGGGTGTGGTGGCAGGCACCTGTAATCCCAGCTACTCAGGAGGCCGAGGCATGATAATCACTTGAATCTGGGAGGCTGAGGTTGCAGTAAGCTAAGCTCGCAACATTGCACTCCAGCCTGGGGGATAGAACAAGACTCCAAAAAAAGACTGTAATGTAAGACCCAAAACTATGAAACTACTAGAAGAAAAAATAAGGGATATGCTTCATAAAATTCAACTGAGCAAGGATGTTTTTAAGAAGACCTAAGAAGGACAGACAACAAAACTATTTTATTTATTAATAATTTATTAAATAAGATTAATTTTAAAAAGTAACTTATGAAATTAATGATTTCTTAATATAAATGTTTCTGTGAATTTCCACAAGTCCTACTTTAATAGTATGTAGTAGGTTTTGACCTACATACTCTGGTATTTTTACCATTTCTTTTTCTAAATATTTTGATATTTCAGTATTTGTACCCTCTCTGAACTAAGAGTTGTTATAACAGAAAATTTTTTAACATTTAGGTGCTATTGACCATTGTTTTCTGAATTTTGTTAATTTTTCATTTTTTGCATTGATCATACTGTTTCTACTTCTTAAAATTTATTGAAGTTTTCTTTGAGGCCTAGTGGGTGGTTAATTTCTGTGACTGTTACACAAAAAGAAGGCGTATACTTCATCTTCAAGGTATATTTTGAGGCATATCAATTAGACTGTATCTATGTTATTTAGCACTATATATTTTGCTACTTAGTACTTCTGCACCTTGACTAATTTTTCCCACTGGATGTGTCATAAACAGAAAGAAGAAAATTAAATTCTCCTTTAAATGGTGGGAAGAATAGGTTTTTCAACAAATGCTACCTGGACAACTGCATATCCATATGAAAAGAAGGGAATGGGACGACCTTTCCACACCATACACAAAAACTAACTCATAATGAATCAAACAGCTAAATGTAAGAAATAGCACTATAAAATTCTCAAAAGAAAATGCAGGTACAAATCTTTATGACCTTGATTAGGTAATAGATTCTTAGATGTGATACCAAAAACACAAGCAATATAAGAAAAAATAGAGAAAATGGAAATAATCAAAATTTAAAACTTTTTTCCTTCAACAGATAACATCAAGAAAATACAAAAATAACCCAAAGATTCAGAGAAAATTTTAACAAATCATATATGTAATAAAGGACTTGTATTTAAAATAATATGTAATGCAAAAGGGGGGCACATTCCAAGACGCCCAAATAGGAACAGCTTCAGTCTGCATCTCCCAGCGTGACTGACACAGAAGACAGGTGATTTCTGCATTTCCAACTGAGGTACCTAGTTCATCTCACTGGGACTGGTTGGGCAGTGGGTGCAGCCCATGGAGGACTAGCTGAAGCAGGGTGGGGCATCACCTCACCTGGGAAGCACAAGGGATCAGGGGATTTCCCTTGCCTGGTCAAGGGAAGCCGTGACAGACTACCTGGAAAAACGGGGCACTCCTGCCCAAATACTGCACTTTTCCCGAGGTCTTAGCAACTGGCAGACAAGGTGATTCTCTCCCGTGCCTGGCTCAACAGGTCCCACGCCCACAGAGCCTTGCTCACTGCTAGCACAGCAGTCTGAGCTCAATCTGCGAGGCAGCAGCCTGGCTGGGGGTGTGTCACCTGACATTGCTGAGGTTTAAGGAGGTAAACAAAGCAGCCTGGAAGCTCAAACTGGGCAGAGCTCACCGCAGCTCAACAAGGCCTACTGCCTCTAGACTCCACTTCTGTGGGCAGGGCATAGCTGAACAAAAGGCAGCAGACAATTTCTGCAGAGTTAAACGTCCCTGTCTGACAGCCCTGAAGAAAGCAGTGGTTCTCCCAGCATGGTGTTTGAGCTCTGAGAATGGACAGACTGTCTCCTCAAGTGGGTTCCTGACCCCCATGTAGCCTAATTGGGAGACACCTCCCAGGAGTGGTCGACAGACACCTCATATAGATGGCTGCCCTTCTGGGACAAAACTTCCCAAGGAAGGATCAGGCAGCAATATTTGCTGTTCTGCAATGTTTGCTGTTCTGCAGCCTCCACTGGAGATACCCAGGCAAACAGGGTCTGAAGTGGAACTCCAGCAAACTCCAACAGACCTGCAGCTGAGGGACCTGACTGTTAGAAAGAAAACTAACATACAGAAAGGAATATCATCAACATCAGCAAAAAAGTCATCTACACCAAAACCCCATCTACAGGCCACCAACATCAAAGAACAAAGATGAGAAAATCACAAAGATGGGGAGAAACAAGAGCAGAAAAGCTGAAAATTCAGAGCACCTCTTCTCCTCCAATGGATCACAGCTCCCTGCCAGCAACGGAACAAAGCTGGATGGAGAATGACTTTGACAAGTTGACAGAAGTACACTTCAGAAGGTTGGTAATAACAAACTAAAGGAGGATGTTCAAAGCCATGGCAAGGAAGCTAAAAACCTTGAAAAAAGATTAGATGAATGGCTAACTAGAATAAACAGTGTAGAGAAGACCTTAAATGACCCGATGGAGCTGAACACCTTGGCATGAGAACTTCGTGATGCATGCACAAGCTTCAATAGCTGATTCTATCAAGTGAAAGAAAGGGTATCAGTGATTGAAGATCAAATTAATGAAATAAATTGAGAAGACACGAGTTGAAAAAAGGGGGAAAAAGAAAAGAACAAAGCCTCCAAGAAATATGGGACTGTATGAAAAGACCAAATCTACATCTGATTGGTGTACCTGAAAGTGATGGAGAGGATGGAACCAAGTTGGATAACACTCTTCAGGATATTATCCAGGAGAACTTCCTCAACTTGGCAAGGCAGGCTGACATTCAAATTCAGGAAATATAGAGAACACCACAAAGATAATCCTTGAGAAGAGCAACCCCAAGAAACATAATTGTCAGAGTCACAAAGGTTGAAATGAAGGAAAAAATGTTAAGAGCAGCCAGAGAGAAAAGTCAGGTTACTCACAAAGGGAAGACCATCAGACTAACAGCGGAGGTTTCAGGAGAAACCCTACACGCCAGAAGAGAGTGGGGGCCGATATTCAACATTCTTAAAGAAAAGAATTTTCAACCCAGAATTTCACATCCAGCCAAACTAAGCTTCATAAGTGAAGGAGAAATAAAATCCTTTGCAGACAAGCACATTCTGAGAGATTTTGTCACTACCAGGCTGGCCTCACAAGATCTCCTGAAGGAAGCAGTAAACATGGAAAGAAACAACAGGTACCAGCCACTGCAAAAACATGCCAAATTGTAAAGATCATCGATGCTAGGAAGAAACTGCATCAATTAACAGGCAAAATAACCAGCAAACATCATAATGACAGGATTAAATTCACATATAACAATATTAACCTTAAATGTAAATGGGATAAATGCCCCAAGTAAAAGACACAGACTGGCAAATTGGATAAAGAATCAAGATCCATCAGTGTGCTGTATTCAGGAGACCCATCTCACATGCAAAGATGATGTGCATAGGCTCAAAATAAAGGGATGGAGGAAGATCTACCAAGCAAATGGAAAGAAAAAAAAAAAAAAAAAAGCAAGGGTTGCAATCCTAGTCTCTGATAAAACAGACTTTAAACCAACAAAGATCAAAAGAGACAAAGAAGGCCAATACATAGTGGTAAAGAGATCAATTCAACCAGAAGAGCTAAGTATCCTAAATAAATGTGCACCCAATACAGGAGCACCAAGATTCATAAAGCAAGTCCTTAGAGACCTACAAAGAGACTTAGACTCCCACACAGTAATAATGGGAGACTTTAACACCCCACTGTCAATATCAGACAGATCAACAAGACAGAAGGTTAACAAGGATATCCAGGACCTGAACTCAGCTCTGCATCAAGCAGACCTAATAGACATCTACAGAACTCCCCACCCCAAATCAACAGAGTATACATTCTTCCCAGCACCACATCAAACTTATTCCAAAATTGACCACATAGTTGGAAGTAAAGTACTCCTCAGCAAATGTAAAAGAGCAGAAATCACAACAAACTGCCTTTTAGACCACAGTGCAATCAAATTAGAACGCAGGATGAAGAAACTCACTCAAAACTGCACAACTACATGGAAACTGAACAACCTGCTCCTGAATGACTACTGGGTAAATAATGAAGCGAAGGCAGAAATAAAGATTTTCTTTAAAACCAATGAGAACAAAGACACAATGTATCAGAATCTCCGGGACACATTTAAAGCAGTGTGTAGAGGGAAATTTATAGCACTAAAAATGCCCACAAGAGAAAGCAGGAAAGATCTAAAATCGACACCCTAACATCACAATTAAAAGAACTAGAGAAGCAAGAGCAAACAAATTCAAAAGTTAGCAGAAGGCAAGAAATAACTAAGTACAGAGCAGCACTGAAAGAGATAGAGACACAAAAAAACCTTCAAAAAATCAATGAATTCAGCAGCTGGTTTTTTGAAAAGATCAACAAAGTTGATAGACTGCTAGCAAGACTAATAAAGAAGATAAGAGAAGAATCAAATAGGCGCAATAAAAAATGATAAAGGGATATCAACACCTATCCCACAGAAATACAAACTACCATCAGAGAATACTGTAAACACCTCTACAAAAATAAACAGGAAAGTCTAGGAGAAACTGAGAAATTCCTGGACACATACACCCTCCCAAGACTAAACCAGGAAGAAGTTGAATCTCTGAATAGACCAATAACAGGCTGTGAAATTGAGGCAATAACTAACAGCCTACCAACCAAAAGAAGTCCAGGACCAGAAGGAATCACAGCTGAATTCTGCCAGAGGTACAAAGAGGAGCTGGTACCATTCCTTCCGAAAGTATTTCAATCAATAGAAAAAGAGAGAATCCTCCCTAACTCATTTTATGAGGCCAACATCATCTTGATACCAAAGTCTAGCAGAGATACAAAAAAAAAAAAATAAAAGAGAATTTTAGACGAATATTCCCAATGAACATTGATGCAAATATTCTCAATAAAATACTGGCAAACCGAATCCAGCAGCACATCAAAAAGCTTATGCACCACGATCAAGTCGGCTTCATCCCTGGGATGCAAGGCTGGTTCAACATATGTAAATCAATAAATGTAATCCATCACACAAACAGAACCAATGACAGAAACCACATGATTATCTCAATAGATGCAGAAAAGCCCTTCGGCAATATACAACAGGCCTTCATGCAAAAATGCTCAATAAACTAGGTATTGATGGAACATATCTCAAAATAATAAGAGCTATTTGTGACAAATCCATAGCCAATATCATACTCAATGGGCAAAAACTGGAAGCATTCCCTTTGAAAACCAGCACAAGACAAGGATGCCCTCTCTCACTACTCCTATTCAACATAGTGTTGGAAGTTCTGGCCAGGGCAATCAGGCAAGAGAAATAAAGGGTATTCAATTAGGAAAAGAGGAAGGCAAATTGTCCCTGTTTGCAGATGACATTGTATATTTAGAAAATCCTATTGTCTCCGCCCAAAATCTCCTTAAGCTGATAAGCAACTTCAGCAAACTCTCGGGATACAAAATCAATGTGCAAAAATCACAAGCATTCCTATACATCAATAACAGACAAACAGAGAGCCAAAGCATGAGTGAATTCCCATTCACAATTGCTACAAAGAGAATAAAATATCTAGGAATCCAACTTACAAGGGATGTGAAGGACCTCTTCAAGGAGAACTACAAACCATTGTTCAATGAAATAAAAGAGGACACAAACAAATGAAGAACATTCTATGCTCATGGACAGGAAGAATCAATATCGTGAAAATGGCCATACTGCCCAAAGTAATTTATAGATTCAATGCCATCCCCATCAAGCTACCGATGACTTTCTTCACAGAATTGGAAAACTACTTTAAAGTTCATATGAAACCAAAAAAGACACAACCTTGCCAAGACAATCCTAAGCAAAAAGAACAGAGCTGGGGGCATCATGCTACCTGACTTCAAACTATACTACAAGGCTACAGTAACCAAAACAGCATGGTACTGGTGCTAAAACAGAGATATAGACCAATGGTACAGAACAGGGCCCTCAGAAATAACACCACACATCTACAACCATCTGATATTTGACAAACCTGACAAAAACAAGAAATGATGAAAGAATTCCCTATTTGATAAATGGTGTCGGGAAAACTGGCTAGTCATATGTAGAAAGCTGAAACTGGATCCCTTCCTTACATCTGATACAAGAATTAATTCAAGATGGATCAAAGACTTAAATGTTAGACCTAAAACCATAAAAACCATAGAAGAAAACCTAGGCAAAACCTCTCAGGACATAGGCATGGGCAAGGACTTCATGACTAAAACACCAGAAGCGATGACAATAAAAACCAAAATAGACAAGTGGGATCTAACTAAACTAAAGAGTGAACAGACAACCTACAGAATGGGAGAAAAATTTTGCAATCTACCCATCTGACAAAGGGCTAATATCCAGAATTCACAAAGAACTTAAACCAATTTAGAAGAAGAAAACAAACAACCCCATCAAAAAGTGGGCAAAAAATATGAACAGACACTTCTCAAAAGAAGACATACATGAAGCCAACAGACACATGAAAAAATGTTCATCATTGCTGGTCATCAGAGAAATGCAAATCAAAACCGCAATGCAATACCTTCTCACACCAGTTAGAATGGCAATCATTAAAAAGTCAGGAAACAACAGATGCTGGAGAGGATGTGGAGAAATAGCAACACTTTTACACTGTTGGTGGGAGTGTAAATTAGTTCAAGACAGTGTGGTGATTCCTCAAGGATCTAGAGCTGGAATTACCATTTGACCCAGCAATCCCACTTGGAATCAACCCAAATGTCCATCAATGATAGACTGAATTAATAAAATGTGGCACATATACACCATGGAATACTCTGCAGCCATAAAAAAGGATGAGCTAATGTCATTTGCAAGGACATGGATTCAGCTGGAAACCATCATTCTGAGCAAACTCTCACAAGGACAGAAAACCAAACACCACATGTTCTCACTCATAGGTAGGAATTGAACAATGAGATCACTTGGACACAGGGCCGGGGAATATCACACACCGGGGCCTGTTGATGGGTGGGGGGCTGGGGAAGGGATAGCATTAGGAGAAATACCTAATGTAAATGATGAGTTGATGGGTGCAGCAAACCAACATTGTACATGTATACCTATGTATCAAACCTGCTTGTTGTGCACATGTACCCTAGAACTTAAAGTATAATAACAAAAAATTACATAAATAAACAAAAACAATAATAAGAAAATTTTTAAAAATAAGTAACTATTACAATTCAATAATACAAAGACAAATAACTCAATTTAAAAAATGAGCAAAGGATTTCAACCGACATTTCTCCAAAGAAGATACGAAATTGCTAACAAGCATTTGGGAAGATTGTCAACACCATTAATCATTAGGGAAATGCAAACCCAAATCACAATGAGATATCACTTGACACCAATTAGGTTGGCTATATTCAAAAAGACAAAAAATAACAAGTGTTGGCAAGGATGTGGGAAAATTGGAACTCTCATACATTGCTGGTCGGAATGTAAAATGTGGCAACCTCTTTGAAAAGCAGCCTGGCTGTTCCTCAAATGATTAAGCATAGAGTTATTTTATATCTACCCAAGAGAAATGAAAACATGTCCACACAAAAGCTTGTGTATGAGTGTTCATAGCAGCATGATACACAATAACCCAACAGTGGAAAAAACCCAAATGTCCATAAATTGATGAATCGATTAATAAAATGTGGTAACCCATATAATGGAATATTCTTCAGCAATAAAAACAAATGAAGTACTTGATGCTTTTGCCTCACAACTCTTAAGATTATTTCGTTTGTCTTGACTTTAGATAATCTGATGACTATGTGCCTAGGTGATGATCTTTTTGTGATGAATTTCCCAGGTGTTCTTAGAGCTTCTTGTATGTGGATGTCTAGATCTCTAGCAAAGCCAAGGAAGTTTTCCTCAATTAGTCCCTCAAATATGTTTTCCAAACTTTTAGATTTCTCTTCTTCCTTGGAAACACCAATTATTCTTAGGTTTGGATGTTTAATATAGTCTCAAAGTTCTTGGAAGCTTTGTTCATTTAAAATTTTTTTTTCTTTGTCTTTGACGGATTGGGTTCCTTTGAAAGCCTTGTCATCAAGCTCTGCGGTTCTTTATTCTGCTTCTTTGATTTTATTGCTGAGACTTTCCAGTGCATTTTGCATCTATTTAAGTGTGTCCTTGATTTCCAGAATTTGTAACTGTTTTTTATTTACGCTATCCATTTCACTGAAAATTTTTCCTTTCTTATCCTGTATCACGTTTTTGATTCTGTCACTATCTTCTGTGTCTTTGCCAATATTTTAATTAAATTATTCACTCTGTGGTCAGTTATCTTCACTTTATTTTCTCTGTGAAGTTATATTTTGGTGCTCTTATTATTAGTTATCTTTATAGCTATAAATTGATCTTAGTCCTCTAGTGTTTGTTTATTCTTACTAGTTATAACTGTGAATATTATTATATTTCTTCCTTTTCTCTCCTTTTATCTCTTGGATCCAGCAGCATACTGTTTTTAGTCAATAATCTCTTTTCTAGTGTTTGCTTTGATATAATTGTGTTTCTGATTTATGACTTGATTTGCCAACTTTAAATGAAATCCTTTGACTTCCAGCTCTTTTAAATTAAACAGTAAACACATTTTCTCATCATTCCAATTTCTTTCCCTCTTTCTCTCTCAATGTTTCAGTTATGTTGTTTCTGCCACTCTAACTCACATTTTTCTAGTTGTAGTGATATTATTAAATATATAGTCTCCCTCAGTCTTTTCCCCAAAGTTATTGATTGACTGAATTCTGTCTTTTATTGGTTCCCACAAAAAGACATCAACAAAATAATATTGCTCCAGTTTTTGAACCTTATTAAAACTATTGTTTGTAGCCGTTATACTTCAAGAAGAGTTTGCATATATATTCTTATCTCAAACTCTCTTTGCTTGAGAATCTCATGGGATTGTATCTGGTATTCAGTGTTGCTGTGTAAAAATAGGAAGGCAGCCTGAATTCTTCCTTCTTATAAAATTGACCTGATCTTTTCACCTGTCTGCCCAAAGGATTCTTTATCTTTGAAGCCCAGAAACTTTATTGGGATATGTCTCATTAGTCATTCTGGGTCTTTCTTTACTCTATCACACGAACTTACTCATTCTCATCCTCTGTGAATCTACTGTGCTTTTTATACTGTCTGATTCTTGTGCCCCATTTTGTTTTTATTTCCTTAATTCTTCTATTTTTTTTTCTTGGACTATGCCTTTCCTTAGTTGTGCAAGCTCATATCTTATCTCTTCCTGCTATGCCACCATATTTTCCTTGAATTATTCCGTTACTGCATTATATATCGTCTTTCATCCAAGTGATCACTTTAATTTGAAGGATTTTTTTTCCTCCAAATTCATGGCAAGACATTTGTTCATAACATTCACTGCTATGGTAATATTTTATAGAAGGATGTACTTTATTAATAAATTTTTTGCCTTTTTTCCCTTTGTCTTGGAATATACATGTAATTTTTATTATTCATCTTTGAATGGTTTTCATTTTCCTAAACTCTGTATTTATAAGGGTTTCCTCGAGGCAGGACCAGTTCAGCTTTCCTGTCTAGCACGCTTGCCCAATGCAAAGGTTCTTCTTGCCACAGTCTCCACAAAGATAGAACGCTTCTCAAAAAAATGTGCCTTGTCTTTCCAAATCTTTATTTGGCCTTGCTTCTTCATTTTTATGAAATTAATTGTAGTCCCACTGGGGTAGAAAGTCACCTCCTGCTTCTGCCACACTTTTGCCAGCAAGGGGTACAGCTTCTGACTGTCAAGGTATACCCATCACTTTCGGGAAGGAAATTGTTAGTGGTGTGTTCTACGATCTGTCATGGCTGGTCTCCTACAATGGAGGTCTTGAGGTCGCTCTTTAGCCTCTCCCAAATTCTTCCCAGAAGAATTCAGTTGCTTTTAGAAAATCTTAAAAGTATGTTGAGTTAGGATAAATACTTAAAAGTATTTAAACTCTCTCCTGAAGTTTATTTAACAATTGAGTTTTTGTTTTGAGTTTTCCATTCTTTATTTGCCTTCGGGTGGTTCCAGGGAGAGAAGTCTGGAGAAGGCTGCATGATGCAGCCATGAGTATACACTGGGAGTTTCCACTCCATCCCCAATCTCCACCAAAAAAGACGGTGCTTCTAAAGGTATTTTTTCCTTCTAATGCCTTAGTTTCTTTATATAGTGGCCTAAAATAGTACAAGAATATCTTCATGGCAACTACAGGCATTGCTCATTGTATGGCAAGCTGATTGATGGAACTTTTCCACCACAGAATTGATGGTTCTGAGCATGAACTCAAACAGCAGTTACCTGAAAATCCAGACACATGAGGTCTTATCCCCCAATCTGTCAGTTTTGTCAGGGTGAAATATGCGCCTTCTCAGCCTTCTGCCGTCTTTGGTGCTCATTGCTAAATGGGTGAGTAGAAATGCCTCAGAGGAATCATCTTGGTGCTGGCTCCAAGGCTCTGTGCAGTCAGCCAGGCTACGAAAAAAGGCAGCCTGTGCCTTCTCCAAACTGATTCCTGCTCCCTCCTCAACCTAATCTTCTTGAATACACTCTCCACTCAAGAGCTGATGGAAAAATGGATCACTGACAAATAACGAATTATTGTATGAATTAACCTCTTGCTGGCAACTGGACAATTTGATAGTAGACTCAAACTGGGTGATTTGAGAATTTAATAAAGGGACTACTAATTCATCCTATGTGAATATGAACCCTCATTTAGAGTTGAGAGAGAGTAGCCAAGGGATAGTGCAGTTAGTTGGGGATTTATAAATGGCAGAGAGCCTTTACCATTTCTTGACCTGGAGGGGCTAAATGGCACAGGAAACTCCCAGAAGTATTGCATAGCGAGGGCTTCTGGAAAGGAGCTTTGGCCTTCAGTAGCAGGTTGTAGGCTGTATAAGGAGGGAAGTAGGGAAAAGAATCTCACCCTCTCTGTGTCACCTTCTCAGCTCCTGCCAGTGCTTCTCATTGGCCAAACCAAATCAAAAGCCAGATAGCAAATGGAGCTACTTGATCAAGTCCTTCTCCTATGATGCGGGGAAGACAGTGGATCTGGAGGGGCAGAATAAAAATAAACAACCTTCCAGGGATCCAGCAATTGCTTGAACAAAATTTCAAAGCTGTTTTATTCTGTACCAAACACATTGCAAATATTGTTGGCTTGCAGAAAGCAAATATAAGATTATTCTAAAGAAAACATTAAGCCTGAGGCCATATATCAATTACAAGGTGAATTTTAGGGCTCAATACAGTTATATATCATCATGTAAACGAACAAATGCCTGGATTTGAATGCTAAGGCATAGGATTATTTCAACATGCACACATTGAGCATTTTCTGAAAAGTATCAAGCTTTTATTACCATTTTGTCCTAAATCCCCTGACCACTTCTCATTCAATTTCCACGAACAGGCCTCCTCTTTCCACCCTTACTTTAATCCTGGGGTTTCCTAACTCAGCCTTCTTCTCTGCTAATTCTACTCCTTCTCACAGACAGGTATTTTTTTTCTGTTCTTTGACATCAGTTTCCACGTCTTCTTTAGTGAGATTTCATACTATTTTTTTAGCTCAGCCCTCCCTTATGAATTCCCAGCTCGTAGACCGTAGCTGCCAACTGGACATTTTCACTTGGATGCTTTATAGACATCTTAAATAATGTTGAAAAACTAACTCATTATCTTAGGCATTCCCAAACAACCTCCTAACACACGCGTGCATGCGCACACACACACGCAGACACCCTGCCTATTCCTGAATTCTCAAACTTATTTAATATTTTATGGCCTTCATTTTTGTTTTCTACCAAAAATAGATAAATGTATGGATGGAATTTCTTTCTTGGCAGAGAAATAAGTAAATATTTAAAACATTTCTTCAGTGTTTTCTACAATGAAAACGAAATCAACAATTTCTATAGTCTATGTAAGAGTCAGTTTCCCAAAGCTATGGCCCATTAGTAATCATCAACACCTTCTCCCTCGTGTCCCATATCCCGGTGGTCATAAATTCATGGCGAAGACACATAGCTTATGTCTTCCTTGCTAGGAACTGTATGCCCATGTCTGGCATTAAAACAGCTATTTCTTGAATGAATAACTCTATGTCTTTTAGCTCTACCCTCTAACTATCTCCACTGCCAGCCCTGCTTCATCTATTTTAGTCAATAATTTCTTTTCTGGTGTTTGCTTTGAGGACCTATGTCAAGGTCTGCTGCCAACACCTTGACATAGGTTCTCAGTGTCTTTGTCCTATAGCACCAAAGGGCCTTCCAGAGGCTTTCCTGCCTCCAAATATTCCCTTTCTAATCCTTTCTCTTCACTGCTGCTAATTACCTTTCTAAAGAGCAATTGTGGTCCCTCTTTAATTTTATTTTATCTTATTTTCTTTAAGACTGGGTCTGGCTCTGTCACCCAGGTTGGAGTTCAATGGTGCAGTCTCCGCTCACTGCAACCTCTTTCTCCCAGGCTCAAGCTGTCCTGCCACCTCAGCCTCCCAGGTAGCTGGGACTACAGGTGCATGCCACCATGCCCAGCTAATATTTTTATTTCTTTGTAGAGATGAAGTTTCACCATGTTGCCAGGCTGATCTCAAACTCCTGAGCTCAAGCAATCCACCCACCTCGGCCTTCCAAAGTGCTGGTATTACAGGCGTGAGCCACTGAGACCATAAATAATAATAATAATAATAAAATAAAACTCTACTTCTGCCTTGCTGGCTGGGCCACAGATGATTCCTGTGTATTTGCCAAAACAGTGTGCACACACTTGCATTTGCAGGTTAGAGACAAAGTATGTCCACTCTAGGTTCCTGCTGCCCTTGAGCTACCTTCCAGTTTGCTACCTCCTATCTACAGGACTAAGACCCAAGTCCTTAGCATGGAAATCAGTTTTCCGTTTTAGCCTCACTTCCTGCCTTACCCATCCACTCACTTAGAACTTGGATTCTTCAACTTCTTACAGTCCTCAAAAATGTTTTCTGTGTGCCATGCCCCTTTTTGCTTCCCAGGAGTTCCTATTTATGCTTCGAGAAGCATCTCAAATATCATTCCCTCCATGACGCCTTCGTGAACTCTCTAGCATTAGCTGCTGCATCCTCTGATGTTGTCCTATTTTTGTCTATCTCTATGTTGTGCAATAATTACATCTTTACATTTCTGTTGGCCCAGCACAAGCCCTACAGGCCAGGACTGTATTGTAGTTTTTCTTTGTCATCCCATCCACCAGTGCAAAATTTGGAAAATAGCAAGAACTCAATCAATAGATGCTAAATTAATGAACACTTTATTAGCCTACATTTATGGAGCATTCTTGGTACCCATGAAACACTTTCATCTCTCTCACATGTCAGTGTTATGTTTCACTGCAGCTTTCTCTAAGGAATTTTGTGAGAAATATGGAGTATTGCAGCACTATTCTTTGGTCATGTGGGGGTTTAATTCCTATTTATACTTTTCTGGTATTACTAGAAATAATGACTGTAACTACTTATCTGGCAAATCTCTGAAATTTCTTTTTAAGGAAATTGTTATTGTTGGAGAAATTTGCAAAGCCTGACTCTGCCGGGGCTCTATTCCTCTTATCTAAGCAGTTAATTCTCTACTACGTTATGTTTAGCTTTTGGCTCTGGAAAACACTCTTTGAACGCCTCCTTTGTGCAGATTTATCCAACTGTCTCCTCTTTCTTTCATTAAGCTTGCCCAGTAAAGCCATGTTTCTTCTGTTTTCAACTGCGAATTTATTTCCACTGGAGCTTTCTGACTTAGAATCTATTTGAACTTCTATAGAAACTTTGGTTGAAAAGGAAAAAAAGAAAAAAAGGCCTGTTTTTAAAGGTTTTCTCTTTCACCTAATATTAGAGGGGATTTCTTTGTGATTAAACAAGTTTGTTATAAAGTAACACACACTGTGAAATATCCAAACAACTACAATGTCTTTATAAATATATTTTTCTTATCGGAGAAGGCAACAGGCAGATCAGCCACTCTTGCAAGGTCATATTTCACAGAGACAGCTGAATTCACCCACCGTTGAATTATGTTATGCAGCCAGTGATTTAGCATTGTCATCTATTTTGATTGACACCAAAAGCCTTCCAGGACAGTAAATGTAAAGATGTTAGAAGAAAATCACTTACAAAATGGCTTGATAGTTCCTGTTAATGAGTTTTAAAATGCGGTATAACAACTTAATCAAATCAGACAGCTCCATAAAAGAATTAATCTGGTCATTGGCTCTCTTTCCAAAACGACTTTGTTGTACTGAGTAAGGTGAGAATTTTTCTGTGGCTAAAACATTCACAACTAGATTCTAAATGACATGACCTGGAATAAGTTATGGATTACCCAAAGTTTCTCAGGAGTTATTTATATTGTGGCCTCTTGTTAAATGAGATGCATGTCTTTTCTAAAGTTTCATTTTAATGAAAAAGAAGAGTATGAATGACATGTATTAAAGACCCTGGGCCTACACTTAAAAATCTCAGTTTTGGATAACTTGTGTGTTGCTGTTTAGAAATTAGAGTGACATTGAGATGCTATTATGGGTTGCCAATGGGAGGGGATTCAGGAATATCTCCATACTGCCCCAGACCACGGAAATAATTTTCTGCAATGTCAAGAGAAAAACACAGGACAATAACCAGTTGAAAGCAGCAAAGTTCTGCATTATTTTTTGCTGTCCTCTTGTTCAAGCTCTAGAGGAGATTATTAGAAATGTAGTATCTCTCCCTGTAGAATTATGGGCTTATGCCAAGACTAGAGACCTAAGGAGACTCGTTTCTTGTCTACCTGGGCTCAAACACCAATCTCTTTAGTGCACCTCCAGACTGAAGCTGTTTCTGAGGTCAGCTTTAAGGAGAAAATTACATATAATCAGAATTACCCTCCAAAATTCATAAATCACCTTTCATTGGTATAGATCACTGTCTCTCGGATTGAGCAGCAGATTAAGTAGTCAGATTGCATTTAGGTTTACATTATATAAAATTTATTATGTTTTGGCTGGGCTTGGTGGCTCACACCTATAATACCAGCACTTTAGGAAGCCAAGATGGGAGGATGGATAGAGGTCAGAAGTTTAAGACCAGCTTGGGCAACAAAGCAAGACCCCATCTCTATAAAAACTTTAAGAATTAACTGGATACAGTGGCACATACCTATAGTCCCAGATACTGGGGAGGCTGGGGCAGAAGGATCATTTGAGCCCAGGAGTCTGCAGCTGCAGTGAGTTATGATCATGCCACTGTGCTCTAGCCTAGGTGACAGAATGAGACCCTGTCACTTACAAAAAAAAAAATAAACAAAAAACCCTAGTATCCTTAAATACTAGGAATCACCTTCAGAATGGCATTGAAAGGCAGGAAGTCTGCCAGGCAGTGCATGAGGGAAGAGCAGAGTCATAGACTCTCCCTCAGACTATCTTATTGACAGACAAGTTACAGGCACTTTTAAAATCAGTCTCTCCTTTCTTTCCTCTCTCTCTCTTTTTCTCAGCTTTCTGTCTCTCTCCTAGAGTTAAATTTTAATGAAAAAGAAAAATAATGTGAATTATTTGTGTGTTAAATATGTATAACATTTCTATATATTTATATTATTAATATGATATAATAATATAATATTTGTATTATTAATATTTATTTAAAACCATCAGCACACACTTAGAACCTCCATTTTGGGTAATGTAGTTATTACCACCATTCTTATCTGACATTTACTTGTGTATTTGTTCAGTGTACATCTGTGCATTCTATGAGACTGTGGGGTTTATGAAGAAAGGGACCATGTCTCTTTTGGGTCACCATTTCATTCTCAAAACTAGCACGGAGCCGAAGAGGAGCTGAAAACATTTGTATTAAATGAATGACTAAATGAGAGAGGCCATTAGACATTACTGTCTTTGGAAGTTATCTTAGTGACTGTGGCTTAATCATGTTGCAGTGTTATAGACACCTTTATAATTTACAAAGAGCTTTCACAAACATGGCCTTATTTTAAAGGTGACAAACATGATTGTCCCCCACCCCAGCTTGTAGAAGAAGAAACTGAGACTTGGAGAGATTAACCAACTTGTCCAAAGTTGCACAGCTAACCTGTGGCAGAACTAGGTCTTGAACTCCTGTCTTCTAACCCTGAGCCAGACCAGTTGGAGTTCCCCATCCCTAGTGACCTCTCCTACATTTATGGGGACTCTTGTGTATCAGAGTTTGTGACTCTGTGCCCACGTAAGGCAGTGGTCACATCTTGTCCCTCATAACAGGAATGTATTAAGTGCCTACTATGCACCAGACATTGCGCAAAATTTCCAGGACACAAACATGAATGAGATATAGTTCTTGCCATCAAAACAACTCACAATCTAATGCAGCATAGTGCTAAACATGCACATTTTTAATATACTGTTGAATATGTTTGTGGATGAAATCCTATCCTGCGCGTGCAGTTGCAATAATATGCAGGTTAAATGAAAGGAAAAGCAAGCCTTGCTGGTTTGCACATATGTTAACAACTATTAGTTCAAGTTGGAAACAAGAATTTAACCATTCTTCACAAGTGTTAAGGAGTGCGTATTTGCAGAGCTGAGGCCAGGAGGCTTAAATTTTAGAAACAGCAGTGGAACTCCTTTTAGTATGTACAGTTGGAAGGAGGCTGGCATTGTCAGGGAGTTGCTCTGGAAAATACAGGCAGTGAATATATTTATCTTTTCCCTTATTTCAGTGTTAGTCTCCCCATAGAATTCCAAGTGAGAAAATAACCTGCAAAGGTGTGAGGTGGGAATCATATTACAACATCGAAGCAGGTGAGATCCTCAGAGATGAAAGGGGAAGAAAATGGCACTTTATTGCATGAGAGTAATCTTCCAGGATTTGTACCATGATGTGTTATATTTTAACAAGAAGAGTACCCAGAAGGGTCAGTTTCAGGAACATCACGTGAACCCCTGGAGAAAAGTAAATGGTTGATTGGCTGTCACACTTACAGTTTCAATATGCTGGGTAAAGCAAAGCAAGGAAAGGTGAGGTCTCACCAAGTGCAGATTACAAAACAAATGCATTTTTTGTGTGCTTTTTTCATAGTAGATGACTTTGAAACAAAAAGAGAAAAATAACCCTGTAAGTAAGTAGAAACTCTGGAAGTAACACTGAGTGATAGAGGATTAGTTTTCACATGTAGGTGATACACAGAGTTTGTACAGTTTTCTAGTTACAAGACTGGGTAGAATTAATACTCAAAGAGAAGACTGTTACAAACAATGGTTCAGAAGGAAGAATGAACTTGATGAGGTTGTGAGGGATCGAGAAGGAATGTTTTGCTTGAAACATGGAGTATGGCAACAATGAACTAGCCTAGTTTTGAATCAAAATGACCTGAAAAACTTCTGTAGAAAGCTTCCAACCAAGCATTGCTATATTATGGAAGAACCTACCATATCCATATGGATTGAAACTTTTCTAGAACTTTTAATAGATGAGCCCTCGTAAGTAAGATCCAGGCTACCAAATTACTCCTCTTTGAATGCTGTTGTGGGTATCATGTCAAGATCCAATGTTTTCTTTCCATGTTATACTAAAGAAATAAAACTTAATATCTATAGTTCAAGTTATAATTGAAACTTATAGTTCTTGATTGAAGCTAGTATAAAAACACTCTGTAGGCTGAGCATGGTGGCTCACACCTGTAATCTCAATGCTGTGAGAGGCCTAGGCTGGAGGATCACTTGAGGCCAGGAGTTCAAGACCAGCCTGAGCAACACAGCGAGACCCCATCTGATATGGTTTGGCTCTGTGTCCCCACCCAAATCTCACCTCAAATTGTAGTACTTCCCATGTGTTAAGAGTGAGACTAGGTGGAGATAATTGAATCATGGTGGCAGTTTCCTCTATGCTGTTCTCATGAGAGTGAGTTATCATGAGATCTGATGGTTTTATAGGGGGCTTCCCCCTTTGCTCAGCACTCATTCTCCCTCCTGCTGCCCTGTGAAGAAGTGCCTTCTGCCATGATTGTCACTTTCTTGAGGACTCCACAGCCACGTGGAACTATGAGTCAAGTAAACCTCTTTTCTTTATAAATTACCCAGTCTTGGGTATTTCTTCATAGCAGCATGAAAACAGACTAATACAGTAAGTTGGTACCAGGAGTAGTGGATCACTGCTGAAAAGATACCCAGAAAATGAAAATAAAAAATTAGCCAGACACGATGGCATGCTCCTAAGGTCCTAGCTATTCAGGAGGCTGAGGCAGGAGGATCGCTTGAGCCCAGGAGTTCGAGGTTACAGTGAGCTATGATTGTGCCACTGTACTCTAGCCTGGGTGGCAGAGTGAGACTTTGTCTCTTAAAAAGTATAATTTAAAAAAACAGAAGGAAAGACTCCATGAATGACATTTTAAAGGGAAAAAATGTTTAGGACAATTACATTGTGTATTCGAACAAAATGTATTCTTATGTCACAACCAGTGAAAATCTGCACTGACTGGAAGAGAGATGAATTATGGTCACTGAGAAACAGAATGTAAAGCATTATTTTCGGGAAAAGAAAACCTAGTTTCCTTTACATGCCACTCACATATTGATATTTTCTCATTATTAGATCTTACATTTTTTTAAGTTCAGAGTTTTAAAATTCCCCAGAGACTTCTGCAAAACCTGAACCATCATTGAGTAATCCATCAAAAATCCAAAGGCATTAAAAATTCCATGACTAATACGTGTGAAATGTTTGAAGATGAAACTCTCTTTTGTAATTATAGACCGCGGAATGTGGAATAGTTTCTGCCGTTTGAATTACCTACCTGAGGATACTACTTGAAAGTTCCATCTTCCGTAAATAACAGTCAGCCTCTTACAGAAGACAGGCAGTGTTTTCATACCTGGCATAGAAATGATTTTAGAATCATTTCCATGCAACATTTTTTCATTATTACCGGGATCTGGTGACTATGAAAGGGAGTAAACTTACACAGCTGGCTCTTTTCAGACAGAGCGATTCAATTTATTCTTGCTCCAGTACTGTAGGAAAATAAAAAGGTTAAAATTACCTTTTGGATTCAATGTGGTATTTTCCCTAGATACCTAAACAAATGGAAGACAGGCAGCTTTCCCAGCTTTGGAATAGGGGACAGTAAGGGATTTCCCTTGCAGCGTGTTGTGTTTTATCTGAAATCTGGTGCTTTTCCATAATTAAAAAAGGGATTTAGATACTGAATTTCATCCTTAAAACAGTCAATATCTTGTAAATTTTCCAGGTATTTCCCTGGTTCATCACGAGGGAAGAGACTTACTTTAATTCTGATCTAATGTGCACATACCTTTTAATTAGGTGCTAAAACAATTTGGGAGATGGGATGGTTTGGTACAAACTTGCTCCTGCCATGGAAATGGTGACTTGGTTGATCTGTGTTCTGGTTCAAGAATGCGCAGGTTTGGGTTTTTTTATGATGTATATTTTTATATCATAAAATGTACATATTATAAAATGTACCACTTTAATTGTTTTTAAGTATACAATTCAGTGGCATTAAGTACACTCCCATTGTTGTGCAACCAATATCACTATCCACAGGCAGAACTTTATTCTCATCCCTAATTGAAACCCACACTCATTAAACAGTAGCTGTCCATTTTCCTCTTCTCTCAGCCCTTGGTAACCACTATTCTACTTTCTGTCTCTATGAGTTTAACTATTCTAAGTGCCTAATATACATGAAATCATACAGCGTTTGTCCTTTTGAGTCTGGGTTGTTTCATTGAGCGTGTTTTCAAGGTTCAGCAATGTTGTAGTTTGGATCAGAATTTCATTCCCTTTCAAGGCTAAATATGTTCTACTGTATGTTATACACATTTTGTTTATCCATTCCTCCATTGATGGGCATTTGGATTGTTTCCACCATTTGGCTTTTGAGAAGAAAGATGCTATTGACATCGGTATACAAAATTTATTTGAGCCCATGATTTTAGTATATATATATATATATATACACACACACTAAAATATATATAAAATATATATATAATATATATATATATGAATTGCTGGAGGATATGGTAGTTCTATGTTTAATTTATTGAGGAATTATCATACTATAGAAATATGTAGATTTTTTTTGTTGTTGTTTGTTTGTTTGTTTGTTTGTTTGTTGAGACAAGGTCTCCTTCTATTGCCCAGGCTAGGCTTCGGTGGCATGATCACAGCTCACTGCAGCCTTCACCTCCCAGACCCAAGCAATACTACCACCTTAGCCTCCCAAGTAGCTGGGACTACATGTCCATGCCACTACGCCCAGCTAATTTTTTATTTTTTATTTTTATTTTTTTTTTTGAGACAGAGTCTCACTCTGTCATCCAGGCTGGAGTGCAGTGGCGTGATCTCAGCTCACTACAACCTCTGCCACTCAGGTTCAAGCGATTCTCCTGTCTCAGCCTCCTGAGTAACTGGGATTACAGGTGCCAGCCACCAAGCCTGGGTAATTTTTGTATTTTTTTTTTTTTAGTAGAAATGGGGTTTTAACCATATTGCCCAGGCTGGTCTCAAACTCCTGAGTTCAAGCAGTTTACCCACTTCAGCCTCCAAAGTGCTGGAATTATAGGCATGGACCACCACACCAGGCCAGAATGTGTAGTTTTTTTTTTGTTGTTTTTTTGTTTTTTTTGTTTTTTTTTTTTTTTTTTGAGACAGAGTCTTGCTCTGTCACCTGGGTTGGAGTGCAGTGGCACGATCTCGGCTCACTGCAAGCTCTGCCCCCCAGGTTCACGCCATTCTCCTGCCTCAGCCTCCCGAGTAGCTGGGACTATAGGTGCCCGCCACTACACCCGGCTAATTTTTTGTATTTTTAGTAGAGACGGGGTTTCACTGCATTAGCCAGGACGGTCTCGATCTCCTGACCTTGTGATCCGCCCGCCTTGGCCTCCCAAAGTGCTGGGATTACAGGCGTGAGCCACCGCGCCTGGTGAATGTACAGCTTTTAATCAGCATTCCAGGTAATGTTATAATCAGATAATCTGAGAAACATTTATTTGTCAGTTACCTATAGCTATGCAACAAACCACTCCAAACAATTAGTAGCATATAACAACAACCATTTATTTAGCTCACAATTATACTGGGTGGCTCTTCTGGCCTGGGCTGGGTTCCTCTGGGTCTGTTGGCCTAGCTCATGTTTCTGTGGTCACTTGGCTGGTCATTTGGGTGCTGGCTGTCCTCAGATGGCCTCAGTCATGTATCCAGTGGTTGCTTGGCTGTAGGCTGAGGCAATGGTTTGACTAGGCCTAGAACCTTTCCTTGTTTAGTAAGCTAACCCCAGCTTGCTCTCAGGGTGGCAGGGTCCCAAGAGCAGCAAGTGAGCAAGCTCCACTGCATAAGCTCTTTTCAGGTCTTTGCCTATATTACGCTTGCTTGTCTATTGGCCAAAGCCAGTCACCTGGCCAAGCCCAGTGTCAGTATAGAGGACACTACCAAACGATGTGGATGCAGAGAGGCAGAAAAGGAGGCTGGGACCATTACTATCATTATTCCACCACAACTTAACTGCTTAATTCAGTATTCTCATGCGAACTCAGGGTTATCTGAAAACTTTCTCCTGCCATAATAAATCTGTGAATGCAGCATAATCATGTCTGAAGTTGCATAGAGCCCTCTGAACCATATGCCCCAGCACCTCTATGATGCTTTCCATTTGAGGGTTCATTCGTTAATTTAATAAATACTTATTGTGAACCTACTGGTGTCTGGAACTCTTCTAGGACCTGGGGATATAGCTATCAACAAAACAGTCCAAGTTCCTCTTCTCTAGGGACTTACATTCTACTGCAGGTGGAAAAGTTTTAGGAGTGAGAATAAATGTCTGGATCCCTGGCACATATCCAGGAAGTTTTGTGGTTGTCATTGTTGTTTAAAGAAGAAGAAGCTTGGAGAATGTTCTTTATTCCCTATTCTCCACCACTATGTGCTTTTACTAATATTTGAGTAGAGGAAAATATTTTGGTTAATTAGAATTTCCAGGTATTTAAATGCCAGAAGGCAGATGCAAACCTGTGTCAGGACATGAGAATTGACTTTTAACTTGTAATCCATATAACTTGGTGCAAAAGTAACCGTGGCTTCCTGTAACAGTAAAAGCCGCGATTACTTTTGCACCAACCTCATACAAGACTGATGGATTCGCATCTTACTTCATTTATGCTTTCTGCAAGGCTCTGTGGCTAATACTTTTGGCCCCTTAGCTACCTGAGGAAAGGCTACTGATCTTTACCGCTCAAAGGGCACTGAAGAGTCACACTCAGCCGAGTAGTGATGGATGGCTACAACAGACTGGATACTTCTTTATTTTATTATTATTATAGTGTGTGTTTAATCCTATGGGAGTAGACCAGCATTCTATATTTTTAAAGTAGCACTGATTTGTTGGAAAACTTGACTTTTATAAACTGAAAGTGTATGTCATCAGTACCTGGAGATGAGATGGGTTTAATGTCCAGCTGATGCTCAGAGGGGCTGCGACTCTCTGCATGGGTTAGTTTGCCAACTAAAACTCACTTCATGCACAAGAGCTGTCATTGAATAACAGTCAAGCTTTGCTTCAGTGTAAGCAGATATTCCAGTGGGGGAGAATTAGGGGACAGCGTGTAGGAGTATTCAAATTAGGATCTTTAGAGTCAGACAGATGTGTCCGTTACTAGCATGGACCTTGGGCAAATGACTTAACCTCTCTGAGTCTCAGTTTCTTTTCTACAAAATGGGATAATAGTACTATCTGCCCCATGAAACTGGAAACACTAACAGAAAGCATGCAAAGCTTGTAGCATAGTGCCTGCAGTGGGCACTTGATTAAAAATGTTAGCTAAAAGTTGTTATCTTTTTTTTTTTTTTTTTTTTTTAAGATGGAGTCTCACTCTGCCTCCTAGACTGGAGTGCAGTGGCACAATCTCGGCTCACTGCGACCTCTGCCTCCCTAGTTCAAGCAATCCTCCTGCCCCAGCCTCCAGAGTAGCTGGGATTACAGGCGCCCACCACCACGCCTGGCTAATTTTTGTATTTTTAGTAGAGATGGGGTTTCACCACGTTGCTAGGCTGATCTCGAACCCCTGACCTCAGATGATCCACCCACCTCAGCTTCCCAAAGTGCTGGGATTACAGACATGAGCGACCATCCCTGGCTTAAAACCTGTTATCTTAATAAATGCTGTTCTGATCTACAGTTACATCACCACAAACAGGTGCCTTTGGCCTGGCTCACAGTACCAGAATGTGAATTATAGGGGAGTTACTCTTGGGACCACCCTAGCACAAATCCAAGCTGAGAAAAAGACATTTATGAAACTGATTTGCCGTTTATGTGTAGCCAGTCAGGAATTCCTACTTGGACTCTTGGCCACTATTTGAGCAACTTTTCTGTAACACTGAACCATAGAAGCAGTCCATCCACCACCACAACAATAAAAACTAGCACTTCACACACTAGCACCTTACCTGGAATGATTTTAGGGGTGTTAGAAAGAGAGACCCAAAATATCTCCTGTGTAACTTTCCACCAGACTTTATGGAAGAGCCCACTACCAACCTGTAAACTGATTGAATATTGTATTTTCCTCTGTGGACTTAGCTGAAAGTAGCAGCTGGACCCAGTGAGAGTTTAGCTGGGAGTAGATTTTGATGGATGGGAACAGGAGTTTCATGAGGTAAGAGGAGAAAAGAGAGAGAATTTTGGTTCATGGATATAGGAGCCATGCAACTTGTATAATTTCATCATAAACATGGCACGCAGGGAGAGGGTGAAATGCCCCCAGGTAGCCAGAAGAAATTGCAAGGCTTTGGTGTTGGGGAGACCAGGGAGATAAAGAAATTAGGGGTAGGAGAGGGATCCAAAGGGAAAATATGAAGGAGAGTGAAAGGCAAACTTTTCAGCTGAGTTACATGAGCAACATCATCTGTAACACAGGGTGGAAAAATCCTATCTTCCTGTCCTCCCCCATGTGACAGGAAGCTGATCTGCCTTCTTGGATTTATTTCCTTCTGGGGCTGTATTTCTCTCCTTGCGCTTTGTCTCACCTCCTTACCTTGTTATAGGCGATCTTTCTCCCCCTGAGGAAATCATAATTCTATCACTGTGGAAATTGAAGTGTCTTCAGCTTTCTTAGCAGTCTTAGAGTATTTTCTTAGGACAAATTGCCAATTTCCTCTTTTATGGAAAATACTAAAATACTTTTTTTTTAATAGAGTGACCTTGATTCTTTCCCATTTGCTATTCTTTCTAATTTCTAGACTGGAGCTAGAAAAATTGAATGAAGTTGTCAGCCTAGTGGCAATAACCACATTAAAATGTTTCTCTGAAAGTCTTTGGAGCAGAGTCCTTGGGCATTTTTACCAGTGACCATCCATGAAGTGACAGCACTATAGACGCAGGGTTTTATTGTGCCCACAGAACTTTCCACCAGCCCTTCTGGTATGATTTACTGTGTCTGTCTTATCCGGGCCCTAACACAGGGCTTGGAGCACAATCAGTGATCAATAAATGTTAACTCAGTGACAGGACAGATGGTCACTGATTTAAAAATAACAACCTTGGCCAGGCGCGGTGCCTCACACCTGTAATCCCAGCACATTGGAAGGCCAAGGCAGGCAGATTACCTGAGGTTAGGTGTTCGAGACCAGCCTGGCCAACATGGTGAAACCCCATCTCTACTAAAAATACAAAAATTAGCCAGTCATGGTGGCATGCACCTGTAATCTCACCTACTCAGGGGGCTGAGGAAGGAGAATCTCTTGAGCCCAGGAGACAGAGGTTGCAGTAAACCGAGATCATGCCACTACACTTCAGCCTGGGCAACAGAGCAAGACTCTGTCTCAAAAAAATAAAAATAAAAATAAAAATAACCTTGCCTCATACTGTTGGGGTACACACTTCCAAGAAGTGGCCCTTGGCAGCTCTGGGAAGCTCTGAGACACTGTTCTTCCTTGGAGTAGTCCCTCTCAGCCTGAGACACTGTCCATCTAAATCTGCGGCACAGGTTCTCCAACTCTAAGAGGCCAGGAGGCGCGGTGTCTGACAATCGTTTGACCTTGTGGCTCCAGGACACCCCAACACTCTGGACTGAACACTGGAACACTCCTGTCCTTAAAGACATTAAAGATTGTGCTCTAATTAGTTTGGAAATGGAATTTCTGAAACTATTTCTAAAAGCAGTAGCAGCCTGCGGACAAATTGATTAAATTCACCAGTTCTCCTGAAAATGATATTTGAAAGGAAAGTTGAGCTGCTTCTATCTTCCCAGAGAAATCGACATGTCATTCAGATGTTGGAGACCCTCAAGAGGCAGAAATGTCTTCATCTCCTGCTGTTCAGGTGCTGACTAAAACCGTTGATCCTTTTCCTTGAAGTATGAGGTTCAGAGGTTGGCCTCAGAAAAGCGGGGGACAGAATATTCTGGAGACTCTGGCAAGTAGAGGACCCCTTGCTGGGAGTAAGCTTCAGCCTCTTCCAAGGTCTGCCACAACAGAAGCAGTAACATGAGAGCGGCACTCAGTAGGACAAAGACGACGAGGCTAATGAGAGCTTTTGGCCGTGAGAAACACTGCCTCCAAGCAGCATTTGGATATGTAGAAACAGTCTTGTTTTACGTGCCGTGGTGCCTCGGGCCTGTACAAGGTCACCAACACATTCAAACTGGGGTGGAGAATTGGGGATATAAAAATGTGATTGCTGAAGACAGCACCATCTTAACCCCTGGAGTCGTCGAGTGCTCATTTGCTGCTACGGGACAGAAAAGCCATTAGAGATATTCCCTGGGTATGTAGCCCAGTTATTTTTGTTTTTTAACATATACTCCAAGTGATTCAAGAGCATGGCAAGGTTTGGGAATTACAGTCCTTAAGCACAATCTCCCATTGGAGGTTACAAGGTTATACTTTAGACTAATTGAACTTGTTTTATTTTTATTTTATCTGTAATAATATTTGATATTCATTTTGTGTATAAAATAATTTTGTTTTTATATTTTGTATATGTGGTATGTAATACAATATAATTATTTTGTTAGTAATATTTTTATTTTGTAATATAGTGATAATAATATAGTAACTGCATGTAAGTGCTTATTATATACAAGATATTGTTCTATTGTAATACAATATAATTATTTTGATAGTAATATTTTTATTTTGTAATACAGTGATAATGATAATAATATAGTAACTGTGTATGTAAGTACTACTTATTATATACAAGATATTGTTCTGAGTGCTTTTACATACATTATCGCAACTAATCTTCGCAATGACTTTTTGAAGGAGATGGTATTATTAACATCATTTTACAGATGAGAAAAGAGAAGCACAAAGAAGCTAAATGATTTGCCCAAGGTTCCATAGCAGTCAAGTGGTAGAGCTTGAATTTACACCTAGACCTGGCGATTCTCAAGTCTGAGACTTTTAACTACCACACTGTGATGATCCAAGTGACCCAAAGCTTTAGGAAATTTGATTAGAGAGAGTTGCATCACTAGGTAACAGAGAGATATAAAAAGTCTGTGGGAAGGGAAAGAAAGATGCTTCTCTGCAGAAATAACGTTTAAGAGTTTTTTGAGCCTTAAGTAAATTAGACCATCTGTTTGTGGCCAGGAACATACTCAGTGGAATAATGTCCCAGCCAATAGAAAAATAGATTTTGCAGAACCCCAGCAGTCAGTTGCTGACATCAGTATGGAATCCACAGGAATTCCAGGTCACTCCTTGCTCCAGAAATAAGGAAAAGCATTAATACAAAGCAGATCTTGGTTTCACCCAACCTGGGAGTGGGAGTATGTCTGCCCCTGAATGCCAGAAAAAAACTATGGGTAGTAGGGGACACGCAATGCAAGCCGATTCCTCAAATCTCCGCTTGAAAGCCGGAAAGCTTCACTATGTATTCTGCACTGACAGGGAAAGACGGGTCCTAATTGGATTGACTGATCCTTCTCTTGGTGGGAGAGGCCTTGGCCTTTGTGAACCAAGGAAAAGATTTTTATGACAAACTGTTCTAGATGCTTTTTAGCTGATGTTAAACAAGATTATGGGTGAATTAGAAAAGGGATTTACAGTAGATCTTTGGATTAATTTATTCATTCACAAACATTTATTGAGTGCTTTGGCTGAATTAGGCAGTACTCTAGGGGATACAGAAATGAAGAAAACAATGGTTCGTCCCCAAGAATCTTACAACTGAGTGGTAGAGACAGACGGCAAAACCAGCAAGAGCTTAATGTGGTGTTTCCATAGACACGTTTGAGAATTCCTATCGTTTACGAGGCAAGGGCACTTTAAACTTCTTAAGGGTGGGAAAATCAAGTGCAAAAAACTCCCCCAAAGAAGGAGGCCTTGCATTATGTCACAAAGTAGTTGCAGTTGCGCAGGCTGATATGCGAAGACCTCCCTGGCAGAAGGAGCAGTGTGTGCACAAGAGGACAGAAGGCAAGGGCACCCCACGGTCCTGCAGGTGCACGGTGAGCAACCAGAACTAGCCAGCTGTTCACCCAATTCATGTCCTCTTTTGGTGGAATCTCCACATCCAGCTCTATAACCTCAAGAATCCCAAGCCAGGGTCTAGGTCTCAACAGGAAGTCAGACTCTGTTTCTGAAGCCTACTCTGTGATTCTGTGCACAGTTTCATGCTGATATTCACCTGGACAATGGAAGGCATGAAAAGTCATTCAGCCTCTTTTGTGAAATTAGAATTGTCAAGGAAAGCAGCTGATACTTCTCAAGTAATCAGGCATGGGGCTAAAGGCTTTCTGGGTTTTGGCCGGGAGATTGTTGTTTGATTTTACATATCGTCTTTATTATAAGCTTTCTCACCCAACTGTTGCTGTCTGTCTTAATCACTGAAAAGCGTCCTCTCCTAATCCGCAGTCATGTTATGATTTGTTTTCTCCTAGTCTCATATTTTCTCTGGATGCATTTCATCCCCGTGTGAGGAGAAGCCATCCCTACATCCTAACGCTACATTGTATATTTCTAAGCACTTGCCTCAAGGCCCCACTCCCAGCAGCTATTGATTCCTGAGAGACTATTACTTTTATTTGCATTGACACAGTGGCTTACCACCTTAAGTGAAAGGATAAACAATTAATGTCCCAGCTCCTGGAAGTTGGATGGCCTTTCTGGGATGCCATTAAGACTTGTCTTGGAGAGGGCTATTTAAAGTAGCTGCTCAGACTGAACTTTAACTAATTATTCAATCAACGATTTGGCAGGTCAGTCAATGGGAAATGATGTACAGTCTGCTGAAATTGATCACACTTCATTTCCCATCAATTGTAAAGCCAAATTGTGGATAAAGTCATAAGTAAAGGATCATTGCCTGCCATTCTTAGGACCATGTTTCCCTATCCCTTCCACTTACTTAAACCCTAGCCTCATCCATAAAAGCAAGAGAATTTTGCACTTACAGGGGGAATCAGTATAAAATGTTTACCACCTTCTGAGATGGAAGGGGAAGGGAGAGTGTTTTCTATTTCATAATTGATGTGTTGCAGCCACATAATCCTCTAACCTTTTCAGGCAGCTCGGATGTGGAGGCTGGATTTTAAGTCCCATGATCCATTATGCATCACTTACTTCCACATCTATTACCATTCCATCGGCCAAATGACAGGATTCCTCATCAGGGCCTTTGACTGTGTGGGGCTCTTCAATTTTATGCTGACGGATAAGCATGTGGAACTTCATACATGGGTGATTTACAGACAATTAGCAGGAGGCAATGGCAGATTTAGTGTAGCTTTTCTGAAAAGTTATGAAAAAAGGATATAAAAAGGAAGGTCCCCTCACCCGGCCCCTTCCCAGGAAAAGGCTTGGAATGATCCAAGCAGTGGATTTTATGACAGTAACTACCACCCTCTCAGAAGATGCAAAATGGAATGTGTGCTTGTCCACATTGATTGACAGCTTCTGAAAGCAGTCACTGGCCCAGGTCAGCAGAGCCCCAGTGGTAGGCCAATAGATCATGAAGGAAGCAGAGACATAGACTCAGATTTCCACATAAGCTTCCTCACCAGCTCTGTTCTCCCAAGCCAACTGGCCTTTTTTCTTGCACACTGGGACCTGAAAAAAGCCTCTGGGATCTGAGATGAATCACTAGAAAATAATCAGAGTGGAATTTTCGGGGAATTGTGGCCATATGAAAAAAAAATGATTTTCCTCACAAGGTGTTGCAAAGTGGAAAGAGTAGTATTTTAAAATCTGTATTTTGTAGCAGAGAAAACTAAGGTTTAAAAATTTGAATGACTTCCTTAACAAATATTTATTGAGAACTTACCACGTGCTAAGCACAGTATTAAGCGCTGAGCTTACTCAGTATTAGTCAGAATTCTCCAGAGAAACAGAACCAATAGGGCACACACACACACAGACACACACACACACACACAGAGCTTCATTATGAGAAGTTGGCTCATGCAATTACCAAGGCTGAGACATCCCGTGATCTGCAGATTGCAAGTTGGAGACTCAGGAAAGCCAGTAGGGTAAGTCAGTGCAATCTGAGAGCCAAGGGAGCTGATGATATAAATCCCAGTCCAAAAGCAGGAGAAGATGAGATGAGATGTCCTAATTGAAGCACTGAGGCAGAAAAATAGGTTGTTAATCCTTTGCTTAACTCTTTGTCCTGTTCAGGCCCTCAATGGATCTGATAATGCCAGCCACACTGGGTAGGACCAGCTACTTTATTGAGTCCACCATCTCAAATGCTAGTCTCATCCAGAAACACCCTCAAGACGCATCAGAAGTAGTGCTTACTCTGTGAATACTGTAGCTCAGTCCTCAAAGGGCTCACAGTCCACCCGTAAATATGTACATATATTATGTATCAATAAAAATGGTTCTAATTGTTTTTATTAAAAATAAAGAGCTTGCAGACCTGAATGCAGGCAAAAATGATACAATATGGACAGAGCTGAAGCGGTTGAAGTGGAAGTGCTTTGAGGGTTCAGAGGAGGGGCACCTGCCTCAATCTTGGGGTGGCAGAGGTTCCGGCAAGGTCTGTGCTGAGGAAATGACATAAGGCATCAAGGACAGCAGGAGTGAACCAAGTGGAGAGGGCTTTTCAGGCAGAGGGAACAGCATATACAAAGCCCCAGAGGCAAGACAGGGCTTCACAGGCAAAAGGTTAGAGCCCCAAATACAAGGAGGAAAAGAGGAGAGGTGGGCTGGAGAGACCCAGGGGCCTGTTAGGGGAGGCGTGTGTGAGCTTGTAAGTTGCTTTCTTCTCAGAACCAGGCCTCTGATCCCAGCATCCTGAAAGGTACGGGGCTCAGCTTCAGCTCTAGCCAAATTCACCCTCCTCCATCTCCTCCTCCTCCCCTCGAATCTCCTCCACCTACCCCCGCATCCCCTCCTTCTCCATGCCTCCCCCTCATCCTCCTGTATCTCCTCCCTCTCATCCTCCTGTAGCTCCCCCTCCTTCTGCATCTCCTCCCCCTTATCCTCCTCTATTTCCTCCCCCTCCTCTGGTATCTCCTCCTCCTCCTGTATCTCCTCCCTCTCCTCCTGTATCTCCTCCTCCTCCTGTATCTCCTCCCCCTCCTCCTGTATCTCCTCCTCCTCCTGTATCTCCTCCCTCTCCTCCTGTATCTCCTCCCCCTCCTCCTGCAGTTACCCCTCCTCCTACTCCTGTATCTCCTCCCACTCCTCCTCCTGTATCTCCTCCCCCTCCTCCTGTATCTCCTCCTCCTCCTGTATCTCCTCCCTCTCCTCCTGTATCTCCTCCCCCTCCTCCTGCAGTTACCCCTCCTCCTACTCCTGTATCTCCTCCCACTCCTCCTCCTGCAACTCTTCCTCCTCCTCCTTCTAGTCCTCCTCCTCCTCCTTCTCCACTCATCCTCATTCTTGCTAGAAGGAAAAAGATTTGTTTTTTATTGATACATAATAATTACACATATTTGTGGGGGGTGTGTGCTATTTTGAAATTTCCCTTTCAGTCACTGTCAAGCACTTCTGGAGGTAATGCCTCTTCTACAAAGTGCACAATGGTCACTGCACACTCAAACATCCCCCAGCCCCCTGCCCCCTGAAAGAAGGCCATATGGGCTAAGTGATCTGATCAAAGTCACTTGGTGCTAATTAGAGATGGAGCCGGGATTTAAGGCCAGGCTCTCTGTCCCAGCTGCTTTCATTGTGTAAACTAAACGCTGACTTGGCCTCTTTGTATGTCACTCAAAAAACTCACTGGGATGCACACCCTTTTAAATGACATCTTTTTCTTTTTAGAATTGTTTCATGTTGGAGAAAATAACATGGTTCTCAAGCCTTTCAATGGTCCTACATCCACAAAAGGGGAAAGGGACACTGCACTGAAATTAGAATCTTCAACAACTTCTTCAGTCTTTCCTGTTGAATTTCGTGAAAGTAATGTACTCATAATTATTTGAGAAATGATGTGATAAGCCCCATTATTAAGACCTCTTATTTCTGAGTGACATGAGCAATTTAAAAGGAAAGGAAATTAACAATGGCATGAATGGTGCATTGTGTGCTCCAAGTTCGGGTACAATCATTGAACCAAAGGAGAGGGGGCAGGGGAATGAGACTGGGCTTTCTCGTAATATTTCTGAGTTGGTGAGCATGAAGGGAGAAAAATCCCTAGTCCTAGCTTGTGTTACAGACTCTGTAATCAGGAAAAAAAAAAAAAAGTAAACACACAGTATCTTTCCTTTCCTTCTCAAGCAATAAACACTGGGGGACACTTGTAGTGAGTGCATCTGACATCAATTTCTATTTCTTCAGCATCGGAATATCAATGAAGTAGAACAGGGGATGTTTCCACAAGATATGAAGATGACAGACAGTCTTACTCTCTGTTCACTGGAGAGTAGAGTTGGTAGCTTTCCAACTGGTATGATTTTAGGGGGTGCAAATACGAACGCCTTGGGGAACCAGGGAGGAGCTATCCGTGTGCAAGGCTGGCGTGGGTGAGGGTCAAGGGCTTGGGCACGTGGCCTCTCTGCACATCAGGGCTGCTTCTCTGCTCTGCATGACTGTCATCATAAGCCAGAGGGACCCAGGGATCCAGGTCCTCTGAGTTTTCAAGGGAGGCCAAAGAATTCTAGGTTTTATGTTTATGTTTTTAAATGAGAAACCTCCTCATTTTGAAATGTTGCAGTGCTGTTGACATGTTACTAAATAAGGTTTGTGTTCTTATGTTGTAGAAGGAAAAGTAATGGTCTGCTGAATATTATTAAAAGTTCTTATGTAGGATTTTGTAAATCTCGATAGTATGAGAAAGAATGAATGTGAGATAAGGATTTGGTATTAAATATTGAAAACTTCAGAATATGGAGGTCATATTACAGAGATAATATGTAAAGAGACATAATATGGTACAATGGAAAGAACACTGCACATGGGATGAGAATTACTCAGGATGTCCACAGACAAGGGCTTCATTAGCCCTGCCTCAGTTTCTACATCTGGAGAGCCAAAGATTCGATTCGCAATCTATCTAAGCTCTCTTCTAACCTTAGCCTTGGTGACACCCCTGGACCCACACTGAAATCCATCAGAGATCCTCCATTGGTGCTGAGCAGTTTTTGTTTCATTCTGAATAATGGAGTTCTTTTCCATTAGGCAACTTCAGGCAAGAAGAAGAAGAAGATTGTATCAGAGGTTCACAAAATAAAGACAAAAGAAAGCAGGAAGGAGAGTTCTAGAAAGAGCCACCCTTTAGAAAAATTCTGGTACACCTTCATCTTCTCACCATCATGATACCCCCATTTTTGCTTCTGAGTCTTTATAGATCATAAGCCAACTTCCTATCAACAGTTAAGAATCTTAACAACAGTTAGAAATTCAGAATCCTAGCAACACAGCCATCTTCTGACTACTCACCATGCACGAGGCACTGTGCCACTTACAAACATTCATATTCTTCACAACAACCCCAAGCGACAGGTTTCTAGAGAACTGTTACTGTACACATCTTGCAGATAGGAGAACTGGGGCTGAGGAAAAGCTATTTGTGCAAATCCACACAGCGAGGAGGAGGCAGATCACCCAGCACTGACTCCATAGCCCTTGATCTTAGTCACTCCCAAGAGGCTGAAACATGTGGTACACCATTTGGGCTCTGGGAATCTGGCCTCAGTTTAAATCCTGCGTCTGCCACACAGTGAATGTCCTCGAAAAAGTAATTTAACCTTTTTAAAGCCTCAGTTTTCTGACCTGTCATTGAGAGGATGAAGTAACTGCCACAAGTTTTGAGGATTAGTGAGCTCTACATAAGGAATGTCAGGTACATTATAAGTGTTCAATAAATGGTGATGATTATTGTCATGAGTCAACTATCATTCTCAAATGTCTTCTTTCTTACTGAACTGCCAGGAGTTGCAAAGCCATCCTGTTAAGCAGGAAAAGCAAGGAAACCACCTAACAGATGCACATGGCATTTCACAAGGGAGTCAGACAGGGGCTGAGAAGGGACTCAGGTGGCTTCAGCCCAGCTCCTAGCTGACTGGACAGATCACTTCCTTGAAGCCTCTAGAGGAAGCAGTGAAATGATATCAATTCCCCTGAGCTTTCGGGAGGGAAAAAAAATTCAATCTCCCTTAAACCGTTCCACTGTATAGAAATCACATGCTTTAGATGTCAGGGCAGTGGGGAAATACCCCTGCATCTTCCCAAAGGTCATTTTTTGCAGGCAGAGGGATTAAATACTTCCCACTGCTTGCTGGCATGGAACACTGAGAACACATCTTCTCTCTAGATAGAATACATGAAACAAAAAGGAGCCCCCTTCTGCCGCCTGAGTGAAATTGTAGGGCAGTGCACTTTGTTGTCACCATGGAAGTGCCTGGTAGAAGAGGTGACATTGGGCAAGAGAAAGCCCTTCAGTGCCAGGTTTGTTTTCATCACTGTGTTCTGTTCTCAACATATTGTGGTGTGAGACTCGCAAAATCTCATGCATTCTCACCACGGGAGCCTGCATCTTCATTGCTGAAGGGAAGTGGAGAGCTCAAAGTAGTTCATGCAGGCAATTCCTCCAAAAAGTTCCCCAAACTATCTGGAGCATCATCTCATTCTCCACTTCAAGTTAATTCCACAGGCTGGCCTGGAGGAACTTCTGCACAGAATTTATCATTAGCCCAGCTTCATGGAACAATCAGGCCCGAGTCCTTTGTTCACACTGATATGAGTAGCAGAAGGGTTTCTAGAAGTTCTTGTCCAGTTGCAATTAAAGTGTTTAGGCGGTTGGTTCTTTCTGCCAGAAAACTCACCTTGGGTGTGCCTGCAACTCTGGCACATGTCTTCAAAAATGTGCTTTGTGACATTTAAATATTGATGTTTTGCTCATAGTTATGGAAATGTAGAAGTGTCTGTCTGATGGTTCATTTCTAACCCCCAAATTCCTATCTTACACTTTAAACTGCCCTGAAAATTAAAAGCCCTTGGAATCAAACTCCAGATACCCAGCCACGTTGCCAATACACTACTTTAGCAAAAGATCCAGAACATGTGTTACATGAAAACCTGTCAGACTGGTTTTTTATTGTAAAAATAATGTAAAGAATTGAGCCAAGCACCCATGTTATTCTGACCATGAAGAAAACGAATGGTGCTAATAACATGAAGCAGAGTCTTCAGCAATCACTCTGAGCTGTAAACTGGGGATGCTTTTTCAACTGTGGAGCCTCCTTATGAGGTATATGAAGATAACAAGCACGCTTTTGAGGGGATTCATGTGTAATTGACATTTTTTAAGTGCCTAGAATGTGGTTCTAAGAGACATTTGAGACTAGGGTCTTGCACTCATCAGGCGGTCCAAAGTATTTCTAGCTTCCTTCTCATTGGAGAGCTAGCATTTGGGGTGTAGGGAGAATGACGCTTATGCCATGTTTTTGTTTTGTTTTGTTTTGTTTGTTTGTTTGTCGGGGAGTGTGGGGATACAGGATCTCACTTTGTCACCCAGGTTGGAGTACAGTGGCACAATCTCTGCTCACTGCAACCTCCACCTCCCAAGCTCAAGCAATCATCCCACCTCAGCTTCCCAAGTAGCTGGGACCGTAGGTGTGCACCACCACACTCCTCTAATTTTTGTATTTCTTTTAGAGATGAGGTCTTGCCATGTTGCCCAGGCTGGTCTTGAGCTCCTGGACTCAAGACATCTGCCCACCTCAGCCTCCCAAAGTGCTGGGATTACAGGCCTGAGCCACTGTGCCCAGCCTTATGCCATGCCTCTTACTGAACGCACCTAGTAACAAACTACCCTAAACTTGGTAATCGTTTATGATTATTATCTCTCAGAATTCTGAAATTTGCAGTTAGATGGAGGCTGAGGCGGGAATCATTAAAGGCTCCCTTACCCCTCTGGGGGCTGATGCTGGCTGGTGGCTTGCACCTCAGCAGCAGCTATAGGCAGGAACACCTACAGATGTCCTCTTCATGTTACCCGGGGTTCCTCACAGCATGGCTGCTGGTTTGCAGCATGGAGCATCCCAAGACATAGAGCCAGGCAGAAGCCACATCACCAATTCTGATCTAGCCACAGAAGCCACACAGTGACACTTTCCACTGCATTCTGTTCATTGCAGGTGAGACACTAAGATGAGCCCATATTTAGGGCAAGGGAAATTAGGTTCTACCTCTTGATGAGGGAAGTGTCAAAGAATTTGAGGAGATGAAAAACTTCAAATCAGTCTTTTTAAAAAATGTAGTCAAACCAGTCTCTTTTTAAAAAAGTATTCCAACCTTTCTTCCATCCCCTGCTTATAAACTCACATCCTGAGGAACAATGACTCGAATAATTCTACCAGAATCCAAGAAACCAAATTGGTTGGGGGCAGGGGTATGTTGTTTTTGTTTCCAAGATGAAGTTCTCTGTGAAACTAGAATGCAGTTCCTCTTATAGAACCCTCTGGAATTAGCAAATGATTCCCAAATAGTACAGGTAGACTCCTGAGTGTTAATGACTTCATTACGTTTTGTTACCGCCATACCTCGAGTCAGGATGCTTGATGGCTTGATGTGATATGTGTGTGTCTCCTCCCATTCTCCTTAAGATAAGCAATAGGCAATATCCAATTGTGTGAGAACCTGCATTGTTCACATGAGCCTTTGTCCTGGATAACAGCTCCTGTTCATCAATATGATACATTGCACTCTGACTTTCTACTTCAGTATTTCTTTGTGGATATTCCTTTCTCCTCTCTGATTGCTTTTTCTTCTTAGACCATTACTCTAGTTGATAGTGCCAGGTTATCATTGGATCCCATCTCCCTCTCCAATAAGCCTGTGATTGATACTAATCTTCCTCATGGGACACATTTTATAGGATGCACATTGGAAACCACTCTCTAAATCTTAGCTTTCTATGTGCTGACAATTTACAAGGTTGCACCTCACACACATCTCAGGAGGCTTAAGGGGAAATTTGAGAGCCATGTAATCAGACCGCCTAGTAAGAACAGAAATGCCTTTCATACACAGATGCTGTCATGCCATTCAGCAGTCTGTGTTATGCCCCCGTTTGTCTTTTTTTCCCCCAGCCAACAAAATGCACATCTAGGTAAGTGCTATCTGGGATGTCGCCAGTTCCTAGAAGCCCAGCATGAATCATTTCTCTCTTCTGCAGGAGAGTAGTGTTTTAATTATTCTAATGAAAGCTTTCACTTGCCATGGAATCCATAAAAGCAGAAAATTAAGGTGGTTGCAAACACCTCTCTGAAGCAGAAACCTTGCTTTATAATTTATCTGCACCTTTCCTAGCAAAACTGGGACCCTGAGAAATTTATAGACACAGGATGTTACCCTTCCAGTTTAACATATGCTTTGGGGTTGAAGTTGTACCTTTCCAGACGCAAGAAAGTATTTTGTGAAAAGTTTTAATTTCTCACGTGAAGTTTGTACCCTTAAAATATGCAGGCCAAGAAAGCCAATATAATGCAGTATTTGCTTGCAACAGTATTAGATTCAGTGTGTCCTTTAAATGAAGGCTTGTGTCCAGAAAATAGAGGGAATCATGGGACTCAAAACTTTTAAGCAACCTAGGTTAGATTCATGATTCGATTATTAGTTTACAGGAAACTCAAAGGAGGACGCTGTGGTCTCTCATACCTCAGTAAGGTCACACTATGGACCAGTAAAGTTTAAGCATTAAGAAACCGCGTTTGTTTTGCATTTTAACTTAAAAATTCAGACCCAGTTATACCTATTGTGAAAAATAAATATTTAAAAACTTGGGTTTTCTTGAATGGCTAGACTTCATTCCCAATTTTGTTCTCACCTCTGAAAATGGGATACTCCTTGTATTGGCCCTTTGAGGAGAAGTGACATCTCAGAACCCTTCTGTTTTTCTTCCTCTATCGTCTGTGTTCTTTATGGATATGTATTTCTTGGCAAATTTGGTGTCATGGGCCAAATTGTATCTCCCCAAATTTGTATGTGGAAGTCCTAATTCCTATCACTTCACCATGTGACTGCATTTGAAGATGCAGGATGTACTTAAGGAGGTAATTAAGTTGAAATGAGGCCTTTAGAGGGACCCTCATTCAATATGACTGGTGTTCTTATGAGAAGGGGTTGGGACACTGAAAACACAGGCCAAGGGACCATATGAGGACACAGCGAGAAGGCAGGCCCCTGCAAGTCAAGGGAAGAGGACTTAGAAGAAACTCAATCTGCCAACACCTTGATCTTAGACTTCAGGCTCTGGAACTGTTGCGGGGAGGGATTCTGTTACTTAAGCCACACAGCCTGTGGTATTTTGTTATGGCAGCCTAGCAAACCAATACATTGGGGATTTCTCCTGCATACAATAGAAACTCATTTTTCCATATAACAAACTAAAACTCCCTTGCGCATCCCTAGGTACAGCTCTGTCCATGGTGACAGTGGATTAAAGCTGTAATACTCTCCATGACTTAGCTTCAGGGCCACCGGCACCAGGCAGAACCTGGAACCCGATAAGCGCAATTGAAGCTCTTCCAGCACGGGTTCCCACTGAGAGGCAGGCAGAGCAACTGGAGGTTTGTGCTGACAAAGCAGCATGGAGCTATAACGTCCAAAGCCACTCAGAACTGCAGGATGGCACAAGTCAAGAAGGAACTGTGTCAGAGCAGAGCTGAAATCTGGGACAGCTCAGAAATCTTGGCACTGAAGGAGGCAGGAGCCTTCACGGTTAGATTGAGAGTGGGCAGTTTTTTCTTTGTCTGCTGCACTTTATTACATTGTGTTTATTATTATTATTATTATTATTATTATATCCAGCGCCACAAGGAAGGGTGAGGCTGAGCACAGGGACCTGGTGGAACTGGGCCATTGTAGAACCAACTAGAAGAGTGTGAGCTACAAAGCAGGAGGAACAGTTTCTCAAAGGGCCGAATGGGGGGAGTCACTGGGGTGCCATGGGCAGGTGTCCTGTGCTGATGCTGGCAGATTAAGCCCGCATGGGTTTGCTTTACATTTTAACTTCAAAATTCACCCTCAGTTATATCTACTGGAGAATATACACATGAATAAAAGGGTCACTGTAAAGGAGACAGATCTGAGAGAGCCCAGATAACAAGCTGCAGCCAGGCCCCAGGCAGCAGAGGAAAGGGCTGCTTGGTTAGTATGGGCCTGGAAGCTTGGGAGCTTCCCAGAAGCCAGGACCACAGCTTTATTCCAACACCCCGCAGCTGACCCAGTGTGCTCCCCACAGAGAATGTTCTCATTACACCTTGTACTTTTCTTTCATAGCGTTGGCTGCAGTTGTAATTTTGCATTTGTGCAATTCTCTGGTTAATGTTGGTCTTCCCCACCAAACCGCATGTTGGTGAGGGCAGCTGTGGCTGTTTTACTCTCCACCGTATTCCCTGTACCTAGGTGGTCCTTGGAAAGAGCTGACACTCAGGATATTTCTTGAATGAATGAATGAATGAATGAATGAATGAATGAATGGATTCATGTTAATATCACCTCCCCTTCTCCAAGTACTCAGAGCCTTGCTACTGGTACAGGAACTTGTAAGATGCACAGAAGGCCAGGGACAGGAGACAGCGTCTCCCAGGGGCTCACTGAAAAACCTGTGCCCTTCTCCAGCTTCCAGGCTTCAGATGGCAGGTGCCTCCAGGCAGGCTGGGAAGCATCTCACCTCTGCCTAGCACTGTGTGCTCTGGTTGGCCAGGGAAGGTCTCCAGGGCAAGACCTGATTCTAGGGATTTCACAAGGGACTTTGATATGTGAGACCCAGAAGCTCCCTGCAGAGAACAAAGGGGCAGTGTGGACTGCCTGTGGAGTCTGAGCCAAGATATGATCTGGGCCTAAGGAGGCACCATGGCATGGCTATTCAGCAGTCCCCCGTCCTGCTCTGGAGCAAACCAAGACCTAATCATTCACAGAGCAACAGAATCCCCAGCTAGTCAGTTCAGGGATTTAGAGAAGCTTCCTTTCTCCCAACTCCATCTGCTGTGACCCACCTTCCTTAGTCAGCCCCTCACCAGGCAGGTCCTCTTTCTTGCTTCTGCCCTTTCTACCTTCTTCTGTATCCTTCCCCTGGCCCCAGCTCTCTCTTTCTGTGGATTCTCTTTGTCCTGGGCATAGGCATAAACATAATAGGTATCAAGAGGTGCTAGAAAGACTCATCGATTCTGAAGTCTTGCACTCCCCCACCATCCTATTAAAAATTTTTAAATGCCTGATATTCCACCACCATTATCCCTTTAGGCCTTAGAAATTACATTCTTACGCCTGGACACAATTTACTTTGTGAGAATCAACTCTCTCTATGACCCTGAAATAGTCTGTTAAAAATGGATCATGGAGCCTGGGTGCGTTGGCTCACTCTTGTAATCTCAGAACTTTGGGAGGTCGAGATGTGTGGATCACCTGAGGTCAGGAGTTTGAGACCAGCCGGGCTAACATGGTGAAACGCCCTCACTACTAAAAATACAAAAATTAGCCAGGTGTGGTGGCAGGCGCCTGTAATCCCAGCTACTCTGGAGGCTGAAGCAGGAGAATCGCTTGAACCCAGGAGGTGGAGGTTGCAGTGAGCCGAGATCACAGCATTGCACTCCAGACTGAGCAACAGAGCAAGACTGTCTCGGTGGGGGGGGACAAAAACAAAAGGATCATGGAGTAGATCAATTTTGATCAGAAAATGTCATGAGGAAAGGTCTGAGCCAGGCGCGGTGGCTCACGCCTGTAATCCCAGCACTTTGGGAGGCCGAGGCGGGCGAATCACAAGGTCAGGAGATCGAGACCATCCTGGCTAACACGGTGAAACCCCATCTCTACTAAAAAAGTGCAAAAAATTAGCAGGGCACGGTGGTGGGTGCCTGTAGTCCCATCTACTCAGGAGGCTGAACCAGGAAAATGGCTTGAACCCGGGGGGTGGAGCTTGCAGTGAGCCGAGATCGCACCACTGCACTCCAGCCTGGGCAGCAGAGCAAGACTCCGTGTCAAAAAAAAGAAAAAAAGAAAAAAAAGAAAGGTCTGGAACATGGGTGCATCTGTAGCCACACGGGATCCTTGGGTAGCCAGGAGGCTGTGGTGGGGTGACAAGTTGGGGGTCACATGGGAAGGAGGCTTGGAAGAAGAAAGTGAGAGAAGGGGGTCAATGGAAAGACATAGGTCAGTGGGCTCACAGTGTCCACTGTGCTGGGTCATCAAGGCCCACTCAGGCTCCCTCCTTCCTGCTGCCCCTCCTCCAGGCAGTCTTCTCCCCTGCAGCTACAGGGCCCCTGCAGCCAGGCCACAGAGACCCACCTACCCTCCACAGGCAGGAAACATGAACACAGGCAGGTCAGCTCAGTCTTCTATTACAAAGCTCACATACGTAGGGAGACCCAGTCTCATCCAGGGCTGATTTCAGGAAAGAAGATTATTCTTCAAGATTTTCTCTTAGGAGGCAGCACCACAAAATGGAAGGGGAACTGACTGTAAGTTCTAACCTGAATTCTAGTCTTGGCTTTGGCAGTAACTCACTGGGTGACCTTGGGCAAGCTCCTTCGCCTCCCAGGGCTTCTCTTTCTTCTATGGCACTTATGTGGTTTATTTTAAAGGTCGTGCATGCTATCTTTGACCTGTTTGCTGCCATTTTCACTGGAAAAAAAGAGCCCTGGGAGATATGATTAAGGAGAGACTCCTGGCCTGTTAGCCAGGGGAGCCCTCCTGCCCAGACCCTGTAAGCACTCTGGATCAGCCTCTGCTCCTCTTATGTTAATTTCCTCCTCTTTCTCACCTATCCTGCTGTCTCCATATAAGGGCACAGCACGGCCAGTTGCATTTAAAATTGCCTTCTAAAAGGCACACACATGCATCCTGGCTGGGCAGCCTTTGTGTGGAGCTGGGACTGATTCATCTCAGGGGCCCAATTCCAGCTTTTGCACTGGCTTGTGGAGGTGTCACTGAGAAGGGTTCAGAGGGCTAAGCTTACCAGCCCTCCAGAACCGGGGAAACGTAGCCTTGGCTACACGTGCCAAGCAGCAGCATAACATGCGGGGCTCTGCAAAGTCAGCAGAGAAAGGATGGCAGGTGTCAACCACTGCACGTATTTTACTTATTTATTGATTTACAGTCCATCTTCCCAGTTTGTATGTAGCCTCCTTCATAGTAGAGATTCAGCCTCATTACCTGTCTCTGGTATCCTTAGCCTGCAGAATGATGCCTGGAACATAGTGGACCACTAAGGAACACTTTTTGAATGAATGAATGAATTAATTAATTAATATGTGTTGGGTACAAGTGTTGTGCTGTGGAACACACTCCTGGAGTCTGGCTCCTGCCCCACAGGCTTGTCTCTAAACTGATGAAGAGCAAGGCAGGCATTGGGCACAGTGGTTCCAGTCATCAGCGGCCCAAGAACGTTATCCCCAGTGTAGGTGCTCCCCCCAGTTGATGGGAATCTGGGAGAGGTGGTACTGACAAGAGAGTTTCTTCACCTCCACTCCAAAGACAGAAAGCAATGAATGTTAATGACAGAGGCAAGCAGCAGGCGCCAGTGCCAGCTCCACTGCTCAGTGCTTCTGGATCCTTTCATTGTTCTGTAATGTACTCAATCCCCAAAGGTATATCTCCTGCCTTCTAATCACTTACAACAAAATACATGTTGCCCTTTACACCGAAGATAAATTGAAACGTGTTCAGGTTCCCGTCTACCTGGGTTTATGACCCAGTCTCAGAGCACCTACATTTGGGGGCAGGGGTGAAGTATACTTTCCCATTGGCCTCTTCCAGTTGCTGGAAGTGTGAGCTTACGATGGGTGACCATTTATTGAGCGTCTACTCTGTGTGTTGAAAACTGTGCCAAGCTCTGTAAGTAAGACAACATCCCAAGGCAAGGCGACTGTAACCTCCTGAAAGATGCTGGCAAACAAACCACCATTATAATTGAATTGGAGTCATTCAGGGCAGAGATGGTGGAGGGCTGGACTGAGGAGCACAATGGGAACTGGGAGATGCAGAGTTGAGAGAAATTGAGTGTTATAAGACTTAATGGTTGATTTGTTGCAGAGAAGGAAATAGATGGTTTTTGTGACTCCCAGGTTTCTGGCATGGGCAGCCAGGTGGGGTTGCGACCTTCACTGCATGGAAGACAGAGTGGCAGATCTGGGGAGACTGAAGTTGAGTTCAGCTTTAGATGTGTTGGTGGTGATGTTCTGATGTACCATCCAAGTGGAAAAGTTCATTAGGAAGTGGAATTACTTAATACCAGGTATCATTCAATGAATGGGGGAGTTTTATTGTTTTTAGTATTTTTAACTTCAATTATGTTTTAGAGAGGCATGTCCTCTTTGTGTTTGACAAAACACTGATTTGCAGTTCTGGTATCCTCCTGAGTAAGTCTTATTTTTGAGATAAACATCACATCAGCCCTGAGTGCAACTAAAAATGAGCTGGGCCAGGGCAGTGGGGACTGCAGTCTGTCAAGGCTCTGTATTTAACAATGCCTTTCTCCAGTGGCCTCTGCCCTGTACCTCCCACACTGTCAGCTCTAAAGGATATTTAGTCCTTGCAGCTTCAAATTCTTTAACCCTTCTTTGGCCTCTCAAGACAAGCCCTGGGTGTCACCGAAACCTCAGGCATGTCCAGAAACAAGCACAAAAGAAGAATGTGACCGCTTCTGCTTAACCTGGCCAGAGCAATTCACTAAGCTTTGCACCTGAAAAACTGAAACAAAACTTCCTAGCAAATCAGGTCCCCACAATCAAAGGGTGGAAAATTTCACTGAAGGTTGGAAAAATGATCAGAGCCTCTTCAGAACTTCAGGACATCCACAGACCTCACTGTACTCTTATCGGAATTCAAGCTGGAAGGAAACATCATAGTCCTCCAAGTGACGCATGAATGAATGGAAAGCTGAAACCCACTTTCTACAGCTTCAGAAATTCATATTGTTATTCATTCAACCAACATTTATGGAGCATCTTTTATATTTAAAACACTTTGTGGGACAGTGTGGGACACAAAGAAAAAGAAAGTTATTCTGCCTCCCCATGAAGTGACATACAAATGGCTGAGTTTGGTGAAGAAATAACTGCAAAGAGTAGTGGGGTTTGCTAATAGCAGTGGAGGAGGTGGAAGCTCCTCTACAGATTAACTCATTGAACCCTCACAGCTTTATGAGCTCGGGTCTAGCATTACCATTATTTTATAGGTGAGTTAACCAAGACACAGGGAAGTTGAGAGATTTTCCCAGAGTCAACAGTTGGTAAGTGATGGGATTTGAACCCAAGCAATCACTATTAAAGACAACTCTGCTGAATAAGTAACCTTTACATGGGACCTGGAATGTTGGGTTGGCTGTCAAAAACTGTAGCTGGGACAGCAGGGAGTGCATTCCAGAGGAAGGCTATTCTAAGGGGAAAGGCAAGGACAGGGTACATTTGGACACGTGGATGGTGGTCCAGTGTGGGCATGTGTAGAGTTCTTGAAATAAACTCTACACATTTTACAATTTTTTTTTTTTACATTTTGAAAATAAGCTATAAAGTGGCACTTTTGGAAATGTAGACATCCCTCTTTAGGGAAGAGAGGGTTACAGAAGATCATTGCATTGGAGTGACATGATCAGAACTGTACTTTAGAAAGAACATATGACTCCTGCACTCTAGCTACTTAGTACAAAAAGTGGAAAAAAAGAGAAAGTTTCTTGGCTTCTGAAACAATGATTGTAGTTGCATTGGCTGCTGTCACAAAGGGATCCCCAAACGTGTAATAGCTCCAAAATGACAGCTTTTGTCTTGTTCACATGGTCAAAAAAGTGGGAGTTTCTACTATGTCTCATCCAAACCTGCTGTTTATTTGTGTGAAGTGCAGGGATGGCTGCTAGAATAAGAATAGATAGCAGGAGGGCCAGTACGCCTCCTAGTTTATTAGGGATAGACCGTAAGATTGCATATGCGAACAAAAAGTATCACTCAGGTTTAATGTGGGGTAGGGTATTTAGGGGATTGGCTAGGGTGATTCAGGGACTTGGTCTCCTTCTGTTCTTTGTCTCTGCCACCTTCTATGTGTGGCTTCCAATGTTACTGTGCCATGCGTATCAACGTGTCAGAAAGGGTAAGACTGGAGGAGACACCTGTTTCTGAAGTTTTCCAATGACCTCTGCTCCCGTTCCATTAGGAGGCACAGGGCTCTCCCGAGAGGCATGGGGACTAGAAACGAAGTCCCTGACTGGGCAGCCACTTACATCTGTGACTCCATACTGTGAAAGGGAAGCATGAATTTTGGTGGAAAGTGAGTCATCACCATCATACCTGAGTGAGGAAAGAAAAACTTACTTACCCTTCAGCAGTAACTTTTCAAAGTAGTCTGGCACCTCATTTTGAAGCCTGGTTGAGAAATAAGTTTTACGAGCAAATGAGGCTTAAAATAACATAAGCACAGTCCCGTTTAGCACCAAAGCTTATTTGTCTAAATTATTGTTGAAGGCTCCAAATTGATTTTATACTTTCCTACCTAAGTGAACAAAACTTAATTTAAGCTTTTCTTGATGACTTAGGATCACCATTATGAATGTCATTTATGGGAATGCAGTGTGTTGTATACCAGCAGCTTCTGAGTGGTGTGGAAATGTTAGTTCCTGGGCTGAACGCCTCCCGAATTCTAGGCTGCTCACTAAGTCCCTTTGTCAATCTCTTGGGTCCCTTAGAATTTTTACAGTCACTGTGTGTTCTCAATACCTCCAATTTCTATGTTTTTCTGCTTTCTGATTTCTTCTGCCATTTTTATTATTTACTAACCCATTTATGTAGGTTTTCTTTTTTCTTCTTTAAGACTCCCCAATCCTCTTTTCTTTCCAGTCCTTCCACTGATTTTGTTTTGCATATTATGGTGAAAAGAGCATGCACATATGTGGGAGTGGCTTTGGCCTCAGTACTGACACAAGCTGTGCCGCAGAAACTATGACCTTGATCAATTTAACCCCGAGCCCCTGTTTCCTCAATATAAACTAAGGTGGTGATATGGATCTTACAGGCTTACATTGGGATTAACTGAGATGCTAGTAATAATACAAAAATTCATCTGTAAAAATTGATAGTCATTATGACTGTTATTTTGGCACTTGGACTTGGTTTCTATTGTCATCGTCAATAGAAATAGAAAGAGTTCATAGGACTCCAGGGAGTTGGAATCCAGACACGAACAGGGGAAGAGCTAGAATGCTCGAGACATCTCTACAGAGTGGACAGCTAAAGCCATGAGTCAGGCTCCTGAAAGTCTCCAAGAGGTTATAGATCTACTAATGTGCTTAAGCAGAATCTAAAGAAAGGTCTGATATAAATGGATGAAGCCATAAGAGGAATATCAAGAAAAGAAGACTGGATAAAAATGTTCCCTGTTTCTAAGAAAAGAAGAAGTTTTCTAAACCTTGAAACTCTTTTAAGCTATCAATCCTATCTGCCTTCATTCACTCCCAGCCTTCTTGAAGGAGCAGGGGGCCTCCATCTCTTCTTGTTAGGAATCTGCTTCTTGTATTTTACAATTCCTTGCCAAATCTGGGCAGAGTCAGCGGAGTGAAGGCAGTTGTGTCTGGGCAGTCTGCCTAAGAGGTTCCATTATATAAACAGTAGGTGCTTAATAACTTGCATTGTGCACATAAAAGGGAAAAAGAAGAAAATGTGATTTTTCACTGCTACAGAGCAAACCATTCTGTGGCCCCAGAGGATGCATCATGTTTAGCAAGATTAACGCAGGTGGCAAAGCGCCTCCCCAGTGGGTATATCACAGCTAATGTCCATCAATGGTTAGCAAATGAGTAGGTGGTGCCTGTGTCAATAATCCTGTTTCTACCCTCATGCTTTATTTATTTAACTAATGGCTGCCTCACTGGTAGCTCATCAAGATGGTGTTTACTGAGCTTGGCAAAGTGAAAAATTATGATTTTGTTTACTCATGTGTTTCCAGCTGGGGTGCTGAGTTGTTATCCAGGCAGCTGATGACCGTTCTTCCACTCTCAGAGCCCCTAACACAGGCAGTTCAGTAAACAAACCATCAGCTTGAGAACCAGAGCGTCAACACTGCCACAATCTGGTTATTTGCTATTTGGCAGTCGTCCGTGTCCAGAACCTCAAAGGATGACTCATTCTGGAACCTCCCTTATACTTAGATATTAAAACAAGTATAAGTCAGATTAAGTGTAATCGGTTTAGTTTGAGCTATTCAGTCGTTTTTGAGAAAAAAAAAAATGAGTATTTGCTCCAAATTAAATATTTGATTTGGGAAAGATTTGTCTCTTGCTCTATACTCAGGCATGTAAAAATAGAATGAAAACCCAAATAGAAAACCTGAGAGAGGTCATCACTCTGGAATGGTTCTCACACCTGCATTAACTAATTTAGTTACTTGTACAGCAAATATTTAGTGAGTACCTACTGTGTATTAGGTCCTGGGGATATTGTGGTGACTTAAACCCAATACAAACATGAACCTAGTTCTTCAGAACCTAGCAACTTTGTAGGAAAGAGAGACATTGAATCAGTGATTGTCAATATGGTGAGAATTATAAAGGGAGAAACAGGGTGCTACACTAGTCTTGGGAGTTTAGGGAAGGATCCTTGAGAAAGGGATGCTTTGAATGGGAGATGAAGGAGTTCCAAAAATCATAGACAGGGAGAGGCAGAGAGGGTAAGTTTAAATATTATTATCTCAGTTAAGTCACAAAATAACTCTGCGAGGTTGGTATTATTGCTGTGGTTTACAATTGAGGAGACTTGGGTTCCAGAGGAAGCATGTGCAAAGACCTAAGGCCAGACTTTATGAATAGTGCCACCTGGAGCTACAAGGTCGAGCAAAGTCAGTGTGGCTGGAGTAGAGAGGAACCATGAGAGGCATGAGATACAGAGGGACTTGCCAAGGAGTTCCTAATTAAAAGTGCATTTTAGAAAGCCCACTCTGGCTGGTATGGAGAATGGATTGAGGTGGAAGTGGGAGGACTGGCTTTGAGGCATGGCAGTGACTGGGTGAAGATGATAGTGAGTTGAACTAGGGGTGGAGTCAGGGGAAGCAACCTGCAGGAAGATAGAAATGATTAAAGTCAACAGACACACAGGAGGTTGGGTCAGCAGGGTCACTGAGTGGCTGGATATGAGGGGAGAGGTACTGGCAGGTTATTCCACAAGGCTCTCTTTATATCTGTAACAATTAAGCCATAATGATACTAATAGCTACTGCTTACTGAGTGTCTACCATAGTCATTTTATAGATGAGAAAACTGAGACTGAGAGTAGGGAAGTACCTACCAATAGATGACTGAACTGAGATCTGAGCCCCAGCCTGACTCCCAAGCTAGTGCTCTCTCCACTCTAATGCTACACTTACAATTCTGGTCAATTCAATATTTTTCTCATTTGGTTGACTGAAGCCTCAGCTTTTTTTCCCAATTTAATTCAGCTATATTTACGACTCCAAGTTCTCATAATTCTTTTGCCTTTGACCATTAATTCTCAGTTATCCTCCAGATTTCGAGCCATGCTATGTTTATCTTAGGGACATTTCAAACAGCAGAGGCCAAAGAAGCCAGTTTCGTGGAATCGGGCTCGTCGGGCCACATTAAATATCACCTCACTCTAATGAAAATGCAGCTTTTTGTTTGTTCTAATGAGCGCAGGGGGCCTTTATGTCCAATCTCTTCCTAGAGGAAGTAATTGCATACGAGTGACCTTTGAAGGAAATCACATCAGGGAGTTATTTGAAGGCACTGAGGTGAGCCAGTGTGTAACATCAACCAATGTACTAGCGTTCCAGAAAAGAAACAAATAGGCTTGTCCCACTGACAACTCGTCCATGCCCCCTTTGGACAGAGGAAAATCATCTACTGCTTGCTGAGAAAGTGAGGCACTGAGGCACAGAGCTTTGTTTAACTATTTCTTGAACACCTGCTGTATGCCGTGCACTGTGCAGAATCGCTGCCTCATGGTGCTCCTGTGGCAGGGAACAGACAATGCAGAAATTTAAAAAAAAATTTAAATCATTAAAGATTTTGATAATTACCAGGAAGGAAACAAATTGGGTCATGAGAGGTGGCAAACTGTACCTCAACTTCCTCATCTAGTTAAAAAAGAGAGAATAGTGGAATTTGCCTCTCGGGGCTGTCTTCAGGACTAGGTTAGATAGTGTAGGTATTGGGCTCGGAAGAGGTCCTGGCACATTAGTTGAACACTTAGTCAGTGTTATGCATGGTTAACATCTTTATTATAGAATAAGTGGGGGAGGCAGTCAGGAAGGGCCTCATGGAGGAGGTGACATTTAAGCTGAGACCTGAGAGATGAGAAGGAACCAAGCTTATGAGCAACTGGGAAAGCAAAGGCTGGAGACCAGAGAAGGAATGCCTACTGTCTCCCAGGAACAGAAAGAAGAGGGAAATCAGCCAGGCCAGAGAGTAGAGAGTAGGGTGGGGAGTGAAATGGGTGAGGGCCATGAGGCAGACAAGATCCCAACCAGGTAATTAACTCAGTTTTATTCTATAAGCAAGAGAAGGGAGTGGTGTGGGCTATGCTTTGAAACCACACTCTGGCAGGCGTGCAGAGAATGAACTGAAGGGTGAAAGCTGCAAGACAAAGAAGGAGAATTACAAAGTCGAGGCACCAGAGGGAGGGTGTTAGGCAGAGGGTAGCGACCTTGTTGGTGGCACAGTATTAGTTTCTTAGGGCTACCAGAACAAATTATCACAAATCGGCTGTGCTAAAACCACAGAAATTTACTCACAGTTATGGAGGTTAAAAGTCTGAAATCAAGGTGTTGGCACAGCCTTGTTCCCCCTTCAAGCTCTAGGGAAGGATACTTCCTTGCATCTTCCAGGTTCTGGTGGTTGCCAGCGAATCCTCCACATTCCTCACCTGCTAGACGCATCACCCCAGTCTCTGCCTCTGCCATCAAGTGGTGTTCTCTCTGTGTGTCTCTGTGTTTTGTGTCTCTTCTTATAACTTCACCAGTGACTGGATTGAGAGCCTGCCCTCATCCAGTATGACCTTACCCTGACTTACATCTCAATTACACCTGCAAAACCTCTGTTTCTAGATAAGACTATATTCACAGGTACCAGAGTGTAGGGCTTCAACATAGCTTTTGAGGGAGGCAGAAAACCTACAACAGCAAGTTGAGTCTTGACTGTCCCACCTCTAAGGGGCTGTGCTGGCCTGACAGTAACCCCCCATGGCCCAGCTTCTGGGGCAAGAAAAAACCCCAGCCATGCACAGAGGTATTCAGCATCTTTCCTGTAATTGGGAGTTGAAATGCTGTGTAGCTATTCCCAGTTGCTTATTCCAAATAAGCAGGCAGGTGGTGGAGAGGAAGGCAGCCCGCTGTGTGAGGGCAGCATATTAAACAAGGAATGTTCCTCCTTATTTATCTGTTTCCTTAAAACCACTTACACTTTTAGGTTGCAACTTAAGTGTACTATTATTTAATGATTCCTTTTCCGTGAGTACCCAGTGACTTTGAACAGTCTATGAATACAGGTGGATTGTCTTGGATTTTTGGAAGTGAGGAGACTTGGGGTTCATCCCAGATGCTATCTTTTGTGTATGGTTTTGGACAAATCCCATAGCCCCATGAGCTTCGGCTTCTTCTGTAAAATGAGAATGTTGGCCCAGCCCAGTGCTTCTCAACCTTGAGGATGAATCAGAAGCACCTGGAGGGCTTAGGAACACACAGATTGCTGGGCCCCATCCTGGAGCATCTGATTCAGAAGGTCTAGAGCAGTGCCTGAATATTCGCATTTCTGGCAAGTTCCTAGACTTTGTTGTTGCTACTGGCCTGAGAACCACACTGTGAGAATTACTGGCCTAGATCATCTCTGAGATTTCTGCAACAATATTATTCCATGAGTCTATGAAACTCATTTTAATGTAAATGACTAGGTGAAGTGAATTTTCTAACCTTAGCTAACAAAATTTGGATTCAGTATAAAAATATGTCTCAGCTACTGCTCACTCTATTTTTCACTTTGGGTTTATCTCTCTAGACTTAAGAGTGTTGTACAGAGAATAGAAAAAGAGATGGGCCATTTAAACAACACCCTTAAGTGTAGAGAGATACCCAAATTTTGCTAGGTAACATTAGAAAATTCACTTCATCTCCTGTGTCTAGTGGGGCCTCCACATACAAGGCTCCCAGAGAAGTCAGCTGAATGTTGGCTCAGAGCTCAATAGAATCACTTAGCTTTAGTCGCACTTATTTAGGGTGGAGGGTGGGGCACAGTAGATGCAATTGAAAACCTGAGAATAATGGCATAAATAAGCCCATGAAAAGATGTTCATCATTAGTCACTCAGAAAATGCAAATCAAAAGCACAATGAGGTACTTCTTTTCACCCATTAGAATAATCAAAAGAGACAGTACTAAGTGATGACAAGGATGTAGAGAATTGGAACATAGTGGGTGGGAATGTAAAATGGTGTAGTCACTTTGGAAAGAAGTTTAGCAGTTTTTCAAAATGTTAAACAAAATTGTCATATGACCCAGTAATTCCCCTGCTAGACATCTATTCAAGAAAAAATGAAAACATATGTCCACATACAAATTTGTATGCAAACGTTTATAATACCATTATTCACAATAACTGAAAAATGGAGACAAATCCAATGTACATCAAGTAATGACTGAATAAACAAAATGTGGTATGGACAAAACTAAAGTACTGACACATGCTAGACACATATGTATATATGTACAAGATGATGCAGAATTTTGATGAACCTCAAAATTATTATGCTAAGTGACAGAAGCAAGACACAAAAGACTATATATTGTATTATTCCATTTATGTGAAATGTCCAGAAAATGCCAATCTTTAGAGACAAAAAGTAGATTAGTGGTTGCCTAACGCTGGGCATGGAATGGAGAGTGACTATAAATGGACATGAGATTTCTCTTCAGGATGATGGAAATGTTCTAAAATTAGGTCATGGTGATGGTTGCCCAACTCTGTAAATATACAAAAAAAAATTTAAATTCATGTTTTAAATTGAGGGATTTTATGGTTTGCAAATTAATCTCAATAAAGCAGTTAAAATAATTTTAAAAATAGAATGGAATTAAATTTAAAAAACTAATGGGATTTCCTGCATCTCCCTCTGAAGGTCATTTAGTGCTGAAGGTGGTTATGACATATGCAGATTCCAAATATTGGGCTTTAGAAAATATTATTCTAGTTACCCAGTGAGAAAATAGCAGGAACTGCTTACTGGAAGAATGGGGACACTTAAATACAATAAACACATCTATTTCACACTCGTTATGTGCCAGACACTGTGGTGAGTGCTTTACATGGCTTATCATTCACTTCCTCTTTGCAAAGTGTATTTGTTGAACGCTATGTGCTGGGCACTGTCCTTGGTGCTGAAGATACTGTGTGAACAAGACAAAGTCCCTCCTTTCAGGGAGCTTAAACATGTAGACATATAAAGATTATTTTATGTAGTGATACATGAATTTAAACAAAAACCTGGATAATGAGAGGTAGTTATAGTAGGTGGGAAAGGGGACTAGTTTAGATTGAGTGGTCAGGGAAAGCTTCCCTTGGGAGGCTGTGTGAGGTAACACCTGAAGGACGTGGAAGAGTCATCATGCAGACATGAGGAGAAGAGTGGCTTGGGTGGGAGAAATTGCTAACATAAAGTATATCAGACAGCAAGGAGTAGAGAAATGACAGTGTAAGCAAGGGAGAGTTCTTTACAGGATGATGTTGAAAGGATACACAAGGATAGAAGCTGCAGATCTTGAGAGTCATGACACAGAGCTCAGTATAAAGTTTGTCTTTTCATGGTATAGTACACAACCATGAAAATGAAATCATGTCCTTTGCAACAAAAATATGGATACATCTGGAGGCCATTATCCTAAGTGAATTAGTGCAAGAACAGAAAACCAGATGCCACATGTTCTCACTTATAAGTGGGAACTAAGCATTGGGTAGTCATGGACATACAGATGGCAAAATAGACACTGGAGACTACTAGAGTGGGGAAGGACTGATAGGGGCAAGAGTTGAAAAAGCTATTGAGCATTATCCTCACTATTGGTGATAGGATCATTCATGCCTCAAAACTCAGTATCACACAATATACCCATATAAAAAATCTGCATGTGTACCCCTGAATCCAAAATAAAAGTTGAAATTATAAAAATAAATATAAAAATAAAGTTTGGTTTCTTATTCCAAAAGCAATAAGAAGCAAACAGTAAGATCTAAGCAGATGAGTGACATAATCTGAATTACATATTAAAGGGGATCCTGGGATCTACACAGGAACAGAAATATAAAAGATGGAATAAAAGAAGTGAACTTAAGAGCTAAGAGTGCTGCAAGAACTACAAGACAATGGTGGCTTAGATGAAGATGGTGGCAGTAGGGACGGTGAGAAGTGGTAGGATCAGGGGCATATGTAGTAGGATAGACCCAATAGGATTGTATGAGTTGTAAAGGGCAGAGAAAAAGAGGTATCAAGAAAGATCCTTGAATTTGGGCTTGAAAACCTGAGTAGAAGGTGCACCATTACTTGAGATGGCAAAACTTCCCTTTGAGTTTGACTTTACTATCTTCACGTCACAGATTAAAAATGGGGCTCAGAAAAGCTAAGCAACTTTGCTCCAAATTATCTATCTAATGAGTGGAAGAAGCAGAGTCAAAGCCAGTGACTCAAGAAAACTATCTTCTAAACCACTCAGTACTGCCTTCTGCCCGCGGATTTCTTGCATCCTTAGCCAGCCAGTAGATGGAAATCAGATGAGGTGGCATTCACTGGGTGGAGACAGGAAGACTTCTTGGCAGTGAAGGCTGGTGGGTGGGCTTGTCATTGAACAAAAAAGAAAGGAACAACTTGGAAGAGTAACATTTTCCTAGTGAATCACATTAAATAATCAGCATGGCTTATACCCAGTGTCAGCCTGAACTGAGATTGACAGCTAATAAAAGCATAGTAATTACAGAAAAACATCAGATTGGAAAGTGCAGAGATTCTTGAAACACCTGAAGCCATTTAATATGTCTTATGTTTGCTCCAGACCAACAGGCAGCTCCCAGAGCAAGACCGGTCTCATTACTGAGCTAATGGACATTGTGCTCTGAGGTACTTTTCCCTCTGCCAAATAAATCAGAATTTTAAAAACGGAAGCCTGATATTGCCATGCTGCAAATGTTTGCAAGGACATCGCTGAGTGGTTTAGGTGTCAAGTTTAATTTGAGTTGGCCTGGCCTATTCTCTTAAGGAAGGCTCCAGAGGCATCAGCTAGGTCACAGGGAGAATTCCTTCTGCTCTTGCTCTTCAGGCTGTGACAGATACCAGACCTTGATACCCTGAGCACGCTTCCCAAGAAGGGATTGCTCCTGTCGTCACAGCCCAAAGGAGTTAGTTGTGATGAAAGTTGTCATGCTTCCCTATTCCATGATGTTAGGTTTGTTTGGGGATTTTGTTGATGATGGTGCTGGTGCTGGTTTTTGTTGTTGTTGTTGTTGTTGCTGGGGGCAGGTGGGGGTGATGGAAGGAGAAACTCATTCACACATTCTAAAATATTCATGAGTCCTCCTCTAAACTGCAGATAGTGTCTTAGATTCTGGGATGATGGCAAATACCTAAAATTATCAAAGAACAAAAGAGACAGCAAAAATAAAATGGTAAGCTCTGAGTGTGCATGCGTGTGTGTTTCTGCACACTCTCTCTAGAGACCTGCCTCCCACTGGCTCCTGTACAGCATGCTGCTCCTTGGGGCCCAGGCTGTAGCCTTGAGCATCAGCAGCCTGGAGAACAGTCACTCCTCCATGTGCTGTGCATTTTCCTGGGCATTCTTCACCTCACAACAGCTCTAATGACCTTGGCATCAAGCTCTTACTGGGAATTAATAACTGGCTGGGCTTAATGGCCCTTACTGTGTCCTGGGCCATTTTCCCAGCCAGCCATTAATTCCAGGCAGTGCCCTGGACTCTGGTCATTATGGTTCCCTGGGCTGAGACGCTGCCCAGTGGCAAATGGCCACAGCCTCCTCTGCAGACAGAGGTTTCCATAGCCCACCACCCTTTCTCTTTGTGGCATCTTTACCAAGGCCTGGGGTTTACAGACAAGTGATTGGTTATGGCACCACATTATATCTACTTTGTATGTGACAGGAGGTAGGTTTTGCAGAGGATAGATAAGGCAGGAGGTTGGGTTTCATTCACTCATTTATCCATCCACCTATTCAGTATTAATTAAGTGATTTTTTTTAATGAGTCAGGGTGGAAGAGAGACTACTAAGCTAGGAGTGAACTAAGATAGAGACCTATGTTTCCTAAGAAGGAACAGAGTATCTCACCAATGAGGCTTTAAGGAAAATGTTCCAAAGAATGGAGGAGGCTGAACACTATGAGGAAGAAGTCGGAGAGAAGGCCTTGCTCGGCAGAGAGCCCGCTGGAGCCACCTCCCCTCTTGTGTCCTCGGCAGTGCATCATCTCCCAGGCCTACGGGCAGAGCTTCAAGTTCACCTCCCCGTGTTCCACTTAGTGATTCATCAACCCAGCATCTGAATGCTTAAGGGAAGAACATGTAAATATTACGTCAGGAATCTTGACTCACCAAGGCATGAATATTTCCACCCATATCATTAAGATGCTAAAGGTTATAATGGTACTGAGAGTATGGGAGCACGCTTCTCTCAGAGGACTGTACCAAATCATGAGAAACACAGTCACACAATTTGTACACTTTTTCGCCATTCTGCCTTCTAAAGTATCATCAGTCCCCCTGAATACAAGAAACAGACTTCATTTTGTCCTTTGGAAGTGGGTCAGCCTGTAGCACATGATCTTCTCAGCTGCTGGAATTGTAACATTATGTTTAGAACAGCTATTGTCATTTTATTGGCACCCCTTACCAAAAGCACCTAAGGCATAATTCAGACTTCAATCTTTTTTGCATCGTTTGATGCATCTGCACAACTCAAAGAATGGGTGTTAGTGTCTGAGGTAATCAATACCAAAGCTCAGATTTCTCAGGTAGCAGAAATCATGAGGGTGGCTTTTTAGAACTGGGCTGACCTGGCATGTTCTGGTGGTGCCCAGTAATCACAGAGGGTCAGTATGGCAAGGTCAGGAAACTTGGCCTTCTCTGAAAGAGTGTTCAGTTGGCCTTCTGTGGGCAAAGAGAAAGAAAAAGCACCAGGTCCTTGGAAGACCCCGAAGGCGATGTGCTTCACCTGCTAACCAGTCTCTGTTCTGAGAATCGAAGCAGAGTAATTAATTAAGGGGAAAGAGATGCTTCTGGGACCTTCTTCAGAATGTTTTCCCTAGTACTAATGACTATAATAAAATTATAGATCAAACCGGAAAATTCAGGATAATTCTAGGTGAGCATGATGAGAAAAAGCAGCTTCCCATGGCCTTAGGGTCCACTGGGATGAATTTACAAAGCAACCTTATTAAGCAAATGTGCTGAGTTACACAGAACCTCAGGGGTGTATTAAGTCCTCAGTGACAGTCTTTAGAATGAAGGAACAAATCAATGTTGTCTGGCCACAAGTATTTAGTGTCAAAGTCAGTCCTGCCATGCTCCACTGTCAACCCTCTATCAACTCTTTGCAGTCAACTGTAGTCTGTATTTCCTCAATCCAACCACAATCAGACTCTGTCACTTCTGTTCAGCTGAGACTATTTTGGCCAAAGTCATCAAATCCAAAGCCCACTCCCCAAGTCTTGTCCTATGACACTGTTGACTACTTGCTCCTTTTTAAAATCGTCTCTTCTGCTGGTTTCCATTACGTAATCCTTTCCTGGTTGTTCTCCCACCTCTCTGGCTCTTCTGAATAGGCTTAAATGTTCCCTCCTCTTTGGTCTCATGGCCCCTTGTGCCTAATTGCATTATAGCACTTACAGCACAGTCCTGTCATGGTTTTTCTGGGGGCACCCTCAACCTAGACTGTATGTTTTGGGTTTTTTTGTTGTTTTTTTTTTTCGAGAAGGAGTCCCGCTCTGTTGCCCAGGCTGGAGCACAGTGGCACAGTCTCGGCTCACTGCAAGCCCTGCCTTCCAGGTTCATGCCATTCTCTTGCCTCAGCCTCCCAAGTAACTGGGACTACAGGTGCCCACCACCATGCCCAGCTAATTTTTTTGTGTTTTGCATAGAGATGGGTTTCACTGTGTTAGCCAGGATGGTCTCGATCGCCTGACCTCGTGATCCACCCGCCTCGGCCTCCCAAAGTGCTGGGATTACAGGCATGAGCCACCGCGCCCAGCCGACTGTATGCTCTTCTATTGTGTTATTAAGGTTGGTGCAAAAGTAGTTGTGGTTTGGGGCATGCTTTTAATGGCAATTAGTTTTGCACTAACCTAATATCTGTAGCACCAGGTTCAGTGCCTGGTACATAATAGGAATTTCACCATTGAATAAATTATCATGGAACTCTTCCCTCTTCATCATTTATGTATGGGATGTGCAAGTAAAATAAGGGAAAGGAAAGTTAAGCATTTCCTCCATTTTTTGGCCACTGAAAATGCCTCTCATCCCAACAGTTCGCCCAGGGATTCAGGACTCCTTACTCCAGGTTTCGGTAGTTTTCTGAGGGGAACAGGGGTCACCTTCTGGACATCTGGAATGTGGTTCTTCCTGAAGAAGGTTTGGTCTCAACCACATTTCAGCATCATGTACTTAATGTTGTAGTTAGATGAATCTATTTCAAATGATCCTCAAAGGAATGGAGGTATTTGGTAGAAGATTCTTGTCACTTTACTGCATCCCCTGAGCCCAGTGTCCTCAGAGTGGTAACAACACTACTGATTAAAACATAGCATCACTGTGTTTCTAAGAGGGAGGAAAGAGGCAGGGAGGTGAGAAAACATCCCGTCACACTGATTCTGCTTATTCTGCTGTACTACTGTGTTGTCATAACGGTGAATCCCTTTGTCTCTGCCGTCGGGGTTTTGAGGCTCAAATTTCAACACTGCCACCGCCTTACAGTGTGATCTTGAGCAAATTGCTTCATTTTTCTATCTTTCAATACTCTCATTTGTAAAATGAGAGCGATAATATAGTATCTTAGAGTATTAGTTGAATGATTAATGCAATTATATTTATAAAAAATCAGAACAGTGCCTAACACAGTTGTGGCCGAAAAGCACTCAATAAATATTAGCTGATTGGCCACTGTTTTCCTTTGTGCCCCCAGCTTTGCTGAGTTCTCAACAGCCCCTTACTCAGACTTCAGCAGGGCCTCCTGTCCTCATACTGTGTCACACTGTATTGTCCTCCTTTACTGACCACTGTCCCTCTCTAAAGTGTAAGCTTTCAAGGCTGTTTGCCCCATTTTTGCATTCTGACTGCCTAGCACAGTGCCTGTCATGTAAGAGTAATTAGATGTTGGGGGAATTATGAAAATTTGCAATGGTAGAACCTCCATTTCATAAGCCCTGCATCAATTATAAACCCTAAGTGTTCAGTGCTGATATCATGAGTACTTATTGTACAATTACTTTATGGACCCCGGCATTCTCTTCTAAATGGGTGATAGGGAACACTGGCCAGGAGCAAAAGGCTCCACACTGACCAATAATCCTGATAGCACCTATCATTTATTGAATGATCTCTGTGACAATCCTATGCTAAAGGTTCAATCACATGCAGTTGCTATTTTTGCAGGCCAAATATTGGCAGTTTCAAAGGGCTCAATCTAATACTGTATGTATCTTAATTTTTTTTATTCTACCATAGTAGAGTGAGGTTTTAACCTCAGTTAGAGATGAGAAAACTGAGACTTGTCAAGGTTAGTGACTTGCCAAAGTCCCATAGCTAGTAGGTGGTGGAAGCAAGGCTGGGCCCATCCCAGATGCAGCTCAAAGCTACATCCCAGAGCTGATGCTTTGAGGCACCACAAGGCGAGGGAAGCTGGCTGCCCTGAGGTGCTCTCAGTGTAGTTCTGAAGACACAGCCATGTCTCAGGAAACTCCCAAAGTAAACACAAAGCTGAATATATGCAGTACTAAGTTGGATTCAATTTCCTGAGACAGTGAAGGAAGCCAGCGTGTCCTGTTCAAAGTTAACAGAGAAGGGCATAGGCTCTGGAAAAAGTCTAACAATGCAACATGCCTTCAGAACATCTTGATTGTCATTTTCTTGTACATTTTCTGGCCTTGGCTTCAGGTCCTAATTACATTATCTTCAAACAGCAACTAGAAATATTGCTCATTAAACATGAACACGGGAATGTTTAATTTGTTAGGATGTAGGTGTTTTGAAAGCAAATCATTGGTTCAGGGCATTGAACTGAGCGCTGCCATTGGAGTTGTCTTTGGTGAACACCATGTCCCAGCCAGAACTTCGCCAGGATGCGTATTCACTGCAGATGAGAGAAGGACCTAGGCCCTGTAATTCCTAGATGAGGTCTGTGCCTCTGAGCTTGAGGCTTTCTTTATGTTTACGAAAATGGGACAACTGAGTTTCTCTTCCTCATCCGTTAAAATAGAAGAAGCAATCCTAATTGTCATTTCAAAATTATGGCCTCTAAGGAGTTACAATCAGCATGTCATTTCCCATATGATGCTTAGTTGATGTTTATTTAGGATAAACATATTTGTACAGCATCCAAGAATTCTAATCAGTGTTTAACTTTCAATAAGGTGAGTTAAGAGCATCACAACTAGTTTCACAGCAATTTGCAGGATAGTCTTTGCTTCAACTTGGGAGTAACTTTGGGCTCAAAAATACCTAGTTTTGAAAGCTAAAAGCACGACTTTATTACTTGCTAGGAATACAGGGCAACTTTGGACAAATTTGTTAACATCTGTATGCTTGAGTATCTTCATCTGTAAAATGACCACGAGAGCAACCTTGCTGGGTTGATGTGTCGATTTGGTTATTTAATATCAGTAAAGCCCTTAGTCCAGTGTTTCACAGATCGGTGCTAACTCCCTTTTGCTCTTGTCCAGTGTTCCCTGTCACCCATTTGGAAAAGAACACTAGGGTCCATAAAGTAACAGCAGAAGGGATATACTCTGACATGACGGGGAGGAGAGGAGAGATGGGTGCCCTTCTCCCAAGGCAGGGAAGTAGCCTGCTGGTACTGAGTGAGGGTTAAGCCCTTTGCCCCTGACAGTGTCCTTCTCCCCCTGCCTTCCAGCCCCTGAAAATGCACTGCAGGGACTGTGCCCTGGTGACCAGCTCAGGGCATCTGCTGCACAGTCGGCAAGGCTCCCAGATTGACCAGACAGAGTGTGTCATCCGCATGAACGACGCCCCCACACGCGGCTATGGGCGCGACGTGGGCAATCGCACCAGCCTGAGGGTCATTGCGCATTCCAGCATCCAGAGGATCCTCCGCAACCGCCACGACCTGCTCAACGTGAGCCAGGGTACCGTGTTCATCTTCTGGGGCCCCAGCAGCTACATGCGGCGGGACGGCAAGGGCCAGGTCTACAACAACCTGCATCTCCTGAGCCAGGTGCTGCCCCGGCTGAAGGCCTTCATGATTACTCGCCACAAGATGCTGCAGTTTGATGAGCTCTTCAAGCAGGAGACTGGCAAAGACAGGTACAAAGGCACAGGGAAGAAGATGCAGGGGAGGGTGAGGATAAGTCATCGTTGGCTGACTCACCCAAAGCAAAGCTTTTGCTACAGGTTTTTGTTGTGGGCTCCACTGCTCATGTCATTGCTAGAGTTCACTTGTAGGGTCCTCTGCGTGACTGGGCTGCTCAAGCTGACTTTACAAGGCAAAGTGAAAAGAAGCATGGAGATAATTATATGGATATTTCAGGGCCTTATTTTTGAGGAAGAGGCTACACAGCTACTGGCCTTCATTGGTTAAAAGTGCAATATAACAGTTTTATTGCATTTCAGTTTACTTGCATGAACACTTACCAAAAAAAAAAGTGTGTGGGTTTATTTTTTTCCATCAAAGGCAAACATTTATTTAGTCAACCAATATTTATTGAGTGCCCACTACTTGCTCAGCACTGCTTGGTCCTAGGGAAACAGTCAAACACAAGAGCCCACCCTCCAAGTATATAAAGTCTTGGACACTTACCAAGTAGTAACCAGTGCACTGAGGGTCTTGTGAGGGAAGAAAATGGTGCTGTAGACGTGCCCTGGGCCCCAGTCCGTGGAAACCCAAACTGTTAGCTACAACTCCATATTAAGACATGAAATCAATGTAGCGAGGCACTGAAAGATTTTTTTCTAAAGTAATGGGAAGAATGGGATAAAATGGAACAGAGTAGAATAGAAAATATATTATCAGCATTCATCCCACACAGTAAGTTAGGCAAGGTATTGTTTCATGAAACTTTTATTTCGGTTTGATAGAGATGGAGATAGATGGATAGGGCTTTCTTCTTCAAGTGATGAAAATGTTCTGAAATTAGTGGTGATGGTTGCACAGTCCTGTGAATGTAAAATAAATATCACTGAATTACACACTTTAGAAAATGAAATTAAAACTGTGTGTGTGTGTGCCTCAATCACGATGTAAAAATGTATTTTTCACTATAGGTTGAAAGATTTTGGAAATTACTGGTCTGGGAGATGAGGAAAATGCTTTCTCAAAAGATATACATAAGCTGAGACCCAGGGCAACAAGTCTTGGATAAAGTAAAGGATCTGGGAGCGGGAGGGAGAAACCTCCCTGGAGGTCCAGGGAATCAGGTGTGAGAGAACATGCAGTGGGTTGGAGAAAAGCCCCCTGTGGCTGCAGTCAGGAGAACTTGGGGGTGGGGGTGACACAAGGTGAAGAAGAGAGGTGAAAAGACGTCAGCTGGACAAATCTAGGTGAAGAAAGGACAATGAAGAAACAAGGGCCACTAGAGAGTACAGCTCTGGGTTGGAACTCTGGCTCTGTCACTCTCTAGTTGTGAGGACCTGGACAAGTTATCCAATCTTTTAGAGTCTCAGTGACCTTACTGTGAAAAGGGGATAGTGACTACCAATCACTGGAGGGACTGGTCTAATAATCAAATTACCTCATTTCTTTAATTCTAAAACCTGTACTGTTATACATTTATGTTGTAATTTATCCCTCTTACAAAAATTGTTACTGAGTCAATTGCTTATCTTTAAACTAAAGGAGAGTCAGACTTAGTGGTGCATGCCTATAATCCCAGCTACTTGGGAGGCTGAGGCAGGAAGATGACTTGAGCCCAGGAGTTCAAATCCAGTATGAGCAATATAGCAAGATCCCATCTCATAAAATTTTTTTTAAATAAAGTGATATGATAAATGCAATAAAGAATATAAAGTAATAAATCCATTATTTGGCTAGCAACTCATTATTAGAGAATAGTCTCAAAGAAAGACTTAAATCCAGTACCCCCAAATTCTTTGTGTAGAAGAGCTAAATAGTTTTTAAATCCTAGAAACCTTGTGACTAGTCAAGGGCTGGCCCAGGCAGGAGTGGGCATGGGTCTGGTGGAGGAAGGAGGAAGAGCTGGCTGTTGGTACTGTGGCCTTTCTCCCTGGAAGGCCCAGCAGACACCATGGGTAGCCCAGCCAGCAGATCACGTTGGGGATTCTGATCATCGCCAGCTGCCACAAAATCCAGTCGTGCATTGACCTTTACAACTCACAGATAAGAGAGACTGTCACTCATTTGAATGAGTTATTTAATCAAGAAAACATTTTACAAGGAATCAAGAAGGAGGGGAGTTATTTCGTTTCATTTTTTACTTGTTGAAAAATCCGAAATAAGTAGAAACCGTCTCAACGGAAAACACTTCTCTCTTTGTAGTTTAATGGTTGATTGCTAAATAAGTATTCCTAAAACACTGCCGCAGTGTTAGCTATTTAGTATAATTAAACGTTGTTCTGGACTCCTTAAGAAATCATTTTAAGCTGATAAGTTAGATACTAAGTCATCATACCCTTTGGCCACTCAGGATCTTTAGGAAGCCATCTCACAGTAAGGCATATCCTGCTCACTAAATTCACTAAATTCTGACCAATGAGAAGCTTTTTCTCACGGTCTTTCTTCCTGGTCTTCCTGGTTGGTAAGGAGGGAGCCAAAGCTTTGTGGAGGGGCTGGTGGGCCTCTTTCCACAGACGTCAGTCTGCCAGGGTCCACGTAGTCCTACTCAGGGGAATCACACTTATGAATGTGGAAGATGCCAGAGTACACTGCTGCTTCCAGAAACTTTGTGCCTCTTGCCTTCAGGAAACCATCTTAAAGAAGCCAATACTCTATTGACTTAATATTCTTAACCTGGAGCCTGCTCCAAGCTGAAAGAAACAAGTCAGAAATGGCCCTTCGGGACAAAACTATTTCTGTAAATTAAAACCTAAAACATTTAGGGTGTAACGGTATTTCTCAATGCATGCTTCTCTTGAAATCCAACAAAACAGTAGCATCTGATACATAAAGTGCAGAATATCTAACTTGCAGATGTCATGATCAGGACTTTCCTTTTGGGTGAATATTTTGAAGAAATAGAGTCATTTAATGGATTGTGATTGATAGAAGTTTCACCCTCCCTAAAAGTGGAGAAATAAGTGGCTCAGGAACAATCTGCAGTTAAGAAGTATGACAAATGACTTAGATGGCCAAGTGGTATTCTTTGATATTAAAAAGTAACTGTACTTGAAAATAACTTTATAATTGAATAAGGGTACATTAGGAAAATATGATTCAGAACCAATATTATAGTAATTAGATAAAGGAAGCATAAATGAAATAACTGCAGGAAGAATATTTCCATAGAGATTATAAATGAGATTCTGGTGGAGCAGAAAGGCCCTTAATTGTAATTTAGTGTGCACTATAGAATTATCAGCTCAGTGTGTTACTTCATCATATAAAAGAATATCTGATAATTTTCCCTAATAAGCACATGACAGCTCTTCATATTCTTTCATTACAGCTGATTAAGTATAAAAACAGTAGATATTCCTTTGTTAGAAAAAGAGTTCAACAAAGAGTTTTAGAAAGACAGCACAAAATGTTACGTTTCTATAGCACGTGACCCCAAAAGGCTGTTGTTTAGGAAGTCTGGGGAATTTTAAGTGTCACTTTAAAGAACTCTTCACTTTAGTTTCTTTCGTCCTCTACCTTGCATTCTTCTCCCCATTTTACCCACAAAGCCTTTTCCTGTGCAGCCACATCCTCCTGTATTCAGGCTGTGGTTTATGATCTCTACTACATCACATAAAACAGAACCAGAGTTATGGGAGAGTTTCTGCCCCTGGAGAAAGTCCCCCTTCATGTGTCCAATAGCTCTAAAAACAGAGGGAGTATAAGTATGATTCCCAGATTAGGCTCCTGAAGCTGTAAGTGAGCTGTCATCCTCTTCCTGGGTTCCACATCCTCCCAGTTATTCACTCACCCGGATTAGGTCTAGAACACATGGCCAGTGCATTGTCATGGCCCATAGGTGAAAACAGCCTCTAACTTAAGGGAAGCCACTTCCTCTTCTTGCTCTTTGCCATTCAGTCAGCTCTACTCCGTCCCAGCTCCTTCAGTCTCAAAGGTCTTATGAATATATAGCCTTCGTGAGAAAGAAGGAAAATCATTAATACCAAATGTAGGCTGAAGGTTTCTGAATTTCCTAATTCCTGCCCTGACTACTGATGGTGGCCCCTACACAGCCCCCAGTAGCAGGGTGTTGGAAGAATTTTCTTCACGGTTGCTAAAAAGCACTGAAAGGAATGGTGAAATTATTTACCTTGTTTGCTCAACTTCGCAACTAAAAGAGGAGGAAGAGATGTCAATGTATCAACACAGCAAGCTTGGTGCTTTTCATGCATGCTTGCTCATTTAGCTCTCAAATAGCCCAGGGACAGAGATTCCTATGCCTCCTTTACAGATAAGAAATGAAGGGTCAAAGATCAACAATAACTTGCCTCAGGTCATCCAGCTGGTTATGATAGAAACAGGTAAGATTCAGCCCATGTTATTCCCAGGAGCTTTTAAATGTGCTTCCTGGGATGTTACCAGGTCAAAATACAATGGAATAGGGGAATGAATGACCAAAGGGCTTAAGAAATAGAAAGTTGAAGCCATGATCCTCAGGGATAACTAAGCCACCCATGCTGTCAGGTATTGGACAAAATGAAGGACTCCTTCAAAATGTCCTTTCTCTCTCTCTCTCTCTCTCTCTTTCTTTTTTGGTCCTTATATGAAATGGAAATAATGATGCAAACTGATTGACAGAAGAAATTTTCCTTCTTCTCAAGGATGGGTGCTACACAGTGCAAATAGAAAAGCCTTCCTGCACCTCTGTTATTCACATCACAAATGGTGCTATGGCTGGGCAAAGTCAGACAGTCTGACCTTGGGGATAAGGTGTTTGAAACTGGCTAATGAGGCATGCCGTAAGCACTGAAGGAAAAGTAAAAGCAGCAACCCCCGAAGAATTGAAATTAATATCCACAGCAGTGTAGCATGGTAGGCTGAGTCATTCTCGCAGGGTCAAATTAGACCTTGGCGTTATGTCTCCACAGTTATCCTAAGGCGTAGCATATGGTAGAAGCTCATTACAGATGTCTGAATGGGAAAATTAATGAACGGTGGGGTGCACCAGTTCATTCCTTAAATTTTGTCAATTATTGGTCTCCTAATAAAAATTTTCTTATATGTAAAATGAAGAAAATATTCAGTTAAATAGAAGCATTCCTGTGGCTCTTTTCCTCTGGTCATTAGCCCATATCCAATTGAGTGTACCCTTCTTATGGAAAGACATTCAATCAAGATGTTGGTGTTAGTCTACTTGAAGGCAAGCTTTCACCCTAAGTTCAGTCAATCAACCAATTGATTAATAGATAAATACATGTGCATGTTTATTTATATTTAATAAGCTACTCATTATCTAGCCTGTTTGGCGAACAAGGAGAATTTCTAGTTACTCAAGTGTTCTTGTTAAGAAAGAGTTGTTAAACGGGGACTGTCATAAGAAATTGAGTTGTGGTAACATATACACTTAAACACTGAAACACCGATCATCATCTTTGATGATGCAGAAGTCCCTTGAGCATCTTTTATTGTCACAAATTCAACATGAGCATCAACATCAATTATGACTGTACTGTGGAATATGGTGATGTTAGTAAGAGATGTCAATTTGGCAAAGTTCCAGATATTTACCAAATGGAGGGAGAGAGGGAGAGACTCTGTTTATAGTTAGCCTTACTCCAGAAAGAATTAAAGATGGTAGTGGGTATAATGGTTACTTTATCAGCTTGCAGACTTAATTATTGTTCCTTCCAGGAAGATATCCAACACTTGGCTCAGCACTGGCTGGTTCACAATGACAATTGCACTGGAGCTCTGTGACAGGATCAATGTTTATGGCATGGTGCCCCCAGACTTCTGCAGGTAGGATTTATTCTGCAAGTGTAAATCATCAGCCGTGTTGTGCAGGGTTTATAAGTATCTGATTCTGAATATCAACCATGAAACATGTCTAACTATCTTCTTGAAGCAATTAATTAGCATGTCCCAAATTCTCATTCTAGAAACAACAAACAGCATTTAATTATGTGATATAAAATATTGAAAGTTTTTATTTGTACTGCTGGAGAATAAATCCATCTTGTGGGCTTCATTTATCCTCTGAATATTTATCAGCCAAAAGTAATGCAATAATTGGCATAATATTAACGATGAGCAAGTATTAAGAAATATTAGTTTTACTCTCATTTCAAAGGAATGTTATAATTTTTTAATGAATTAAAGAGAGCAATTCCGTTGACAGTAAGACCTTTTTTCTAAAATTAAAATATTCCTCTGAGCCTCCTTCCCTTACCACATCAGTGGCCTGGGCTTGCACTTCTAAGGCCAAAAGCAAAGGCATAATTAATTTGAGGTGTCATTTTAATGGGAACATGCACACATCTCTGCTGCCACCTTAACTTTCCTCCTGGCATGTGCCCAGGCAGAGTTCAGGGCATACCACAGATGCACTCGGCAATATTCAGGGCCTGATTTTTGGAAGCCTGCTTGAAAACTCACCTGTAATTTAAAATAGTGAGACCAGAAATCCCAGAAAATATCCTAGTTTTTGGGAATGCCTGATGGCCTGCATGTGGCCTGAATCCTGATCTTCAAATGGCAAAAGCTGGGGTGGGGGTCATTTTAAACTTGCTTTTTAAAATGCGTGCTTACTTACACCATCTGGTGTTTTATTTGTTTATTTTTTCTAACAATGTCTTGAAGGCCATGAGTCTTTAGGCAAAAGCTGCAATTTGGAGGTTTAAAGCAAAGATGAGAAACAGCATCTAATCATCCCATTACCATTTTGCCACTTTTCTGTCTTTTTAACCCAAAGATCCAACACAGCAACAATACTAATTGATATGGAAGACTCAGGCCACAAAGAAGGAGAGAGAAGTACAGACAGAGCAGACCTTTGATGTAAGGTCAGGGTCAGAAATGCTGGGGCTAGGCTACACAGGTGTAAAGCCTGGCCTGGTCACTTACCCACCTAGTACGACCTTGAACAAGTCACTTAGTGTCTCTAGGTCTCAGCTTCCTCATCCATAGACGTGGATGTGATAATAATAGACTCTGCCTCAAAGGCCTGTAGGCAGAGTAAATAAGCTAATACATGTGAAATGCTTGGAACAGCGCCTAGTAAGTACATGGCAAGCACAAGGCAACTTAGCTTGGATCCTCACCCAGTGCTGCCTCACTTAATTCACTGGCCCAGTGTCCCTGCTTAACAATCTATACTCGAAAAAGTAAGTAGAATGGCATAAAAAAGCAAACCGCCTCCTCAAACCAACAGGCTAACAGAGACAGTGAGAATGGCACTTATGGGCATGCAAAGAGCCATCAACGTTGATGGTTATACAGCAGATATAATTAAGCAATATTGCCATTAGGATGCCAGAAAGAAAAAGCATGAATAAATTGAAATGTTAATGACTTCAAGTGTTCAAGGAAATATTCCATTTATTATGGAAAACAAATGAAAGGCAAGTTAACCTGTCATTTCTCCTACTCAGAGTTAGTTCATCATGACTTCATGTACGGTAGGATGGAAACAATTTATGGAAAATACTAACAAAGAAATTAAGATAATGTCAATGCTTTATATATTGCCACTGGCTCCGTGTTTCTCTTCCTAAGCCATCATCCCCAAAGGTTTGATAGTTGTTTGCACAAGACGGTTTCAGCAAGAACTCTTCAAAAGGACCCCTATGCCCAAGTTCTGTCAGAGAAGTGGAGAGTGTCATGTGGAGGAAGGGTTCAGTGCTGGAGACAGCATCCTGCTCAGTCATAAAGCCTGTTTAAGGAAGGGTAAGAAAGAAGACCAGGAGTGGCACAGATGAATTCCCCCGTTCCATTCATCTGCATTTCCAGGACATGTTGACTGGACCACCGGGCATCCAGTTTCGAATTGTGGGGCCTTGAGCCTTGTTTTCCTTGTTTGTAAAATGGGTATAAGAAAATAAGAAGAAGAATAAGCAGGTCATGGTGATAATTAAATGAGATAACAGATGTAGAGTGTTGGATGCAGCTCCTCGCACACAGTATTCAGGAAAGAGTATCAATATCATTAATATTAATAAGATATGTAAAATAATTTATATTATTAACATTATCCCAAGCACTTGAGAGTTTCCCTGAAAGATACCAAGAATTTTGAGCAAGGGGCTGGGCGTGGTGGTTCATGGCTGTAATCCCAGCACTTTGGTAGGCTGAGGCAAGCAAATTGCTTAAGCTCAGGAGTTCAAGACCAGCCTGGCCAACATGGCGAAACCCTGTCTCTACAAAAAATAGAAAAATTAGCCAGGCATGATGGTGTGCACCTGTAATCCCAGCTACTCGGGTGGTTGAGGCATGAGAACTGCTTGAATCTGGGAGGCGGAGGATGCAGTGAGCCGAGATCGTTCCACTGCCCTCCAGCCTGGGCGACAAAGTGAGGCTCTGTCCCAAAAAAAAAAAAAACTTAAGGGGGCTTCAAAGAAGAAGACACAGATCCTTGCCTCCTGGAAGCTTATAATAAGTCTTAACCATGCTAGAATATAAAGAACGCAGCAAAGCCACTTACCATGTGACTATAAAAAGAGGCAGCTTTTGCAATCTTCATCTAAGAGTCAAATGAGTCTGTAAACAGTACCTTCCTCACCACCAGAGAATGGAAAAGCAACTGGTATGGTAGTCTGCTACTCATCTGACCATTCCCTCTTTTATATTTATTTTGAAAGAAGCAGAGAACTATTAGGGGCTGAAAACATGGTGCATGTATCATGAGCTCCATGGCTTAAGGAGGTAAGCTATCGCCAGGGCCAAAAATGGTTGTGGATGGTTTTGTGAGGTGGCAGAGCTCACACTGGCTGGGGCCACTGGAATCTAGCCTCCCTGAGAGCAGAGTTTTGTGTGTTTAGTTCAGTGTTTGAGACCTAGAACACAGGACAGTAGATATTTACTCTCCTGGCATATGGCAGATACTTCATAAATATCAAGGGAATGAATGGTTGTGTCCTCTGCTCTCTGTAGTGCTATAGTAAAGTGTGTTGTGTATGGATAAAAATAACCATTTCTGCCTCTCAGAAACTCTGACCTTGAGAAAGTTACTTGAACTCACTGAGGCTTAGTGACTGATACTGGGCAAGTTACCTAATGCTGCATCTCAGAAGCCTTACCTGCAAAATGGTGATGACAGTTATCATATAAACTCTCTTGCATTGTGAGTTTATATGATAATTGCATGAAGTCGTAGACGAAGAATGCTTAGCAAAGTCCCAGGGTCTGTTCAGTACACAGAAAGTTATGGGGTGAAGGGATTCACTGATCTGCAATTGTAGATACTCACTGGCGCATTTTACGGAACTGGCATTATGTGGCCTCCAGCTCCTTTCAGGGCATCTCATGGGCTGCTCAAAGTGTGCCTAGCCTTTCTATAGCTTCCCTAAAGTTCGCAGTGTCTCACTGCAATGAAGAGCTAGCCACATGGAGCAGATTTTAGCAGACAAAAAGAGAGCCAACTGTTCAGTTTGGGCAAATTAACCATTTCAGACCGTAAGACACAATTAGTACCCTCAAAAAAGTCACTAACTAAATAAACCACAAGCCTTTTATTCATTCCACTAACTCGTGTTGGGCACCAGGCAGGTAACCAGAGATGAATGAGACAGGGTCTCTGTCTTCAGTCGCCTGAGACTCACTTGACCACAGTTCAATCATGAGGTACAGAAGGTTACTCGAGGTGCCAGTGGGAGATGATGTTCACTCTCTGCCTGTCAGTAGCATCTGACCCACTGAGCTTTATTGGACCATCTGTCTCCAACTTTCAAACTAGACTCAGAGAAGTCCTTGCATTCCTCTGATTCTATCAGGTGGCACACGGATAAGGAGCTAGGACAACAGGAATATTGGACCCTTCCACCCTACTTGGTCAGGGGCAGACCCACTTGGCTCTGTTTGCATACGGGCTATTGTATAAGATTTCTTTTCAGCAGAAGATCCTTTGACAAATAAGAACTTTAACAACCTCTAGTCTAAGACACAACCATGCTGCTTTCCGATCTAAATCAAACTCTTTCACACTTTTCAGGAGAGTGGAATCATCACCTTCTTATTGTCCCAAAGAGAATGTCAGCTGTCATATGCATGGTGTGAGGGAGGGGAGGCAGTGGGACAGAGAGAGAAGAGCTGAATTATATCTTGGGGGTGCAAACAGCCAAGCAATCCGTGAGTGCCTGATCCCCAAGGGGAAGTATGGGTAGGCTGGAGAGTCATTTCCCATCTGCTGTCCTGGAGGTCTGCCTTCTCATCTCACCCAACGGGCCAGTGTTACTTCTAGGAGTCATTCATTGGCAAGAAAACTTCTGGTACCCACTTAAAGTATTAAGCCCATGGACTTCTTAGGAAGAAAGATAGCATCACATTTCATATTTAAAACCACAAATGGAAGTGGTGGACATATAAATGGCCATGGTGGCAGATGACAGACATATCTCATTCAAGATCTAGCAGAATCTAACTGACGCAAAGTCATTTGAATGGCATGCAGCATCTTTCATTTCGTACTGCGATAGCCTCCTGGACTGCTCTCTCCAACTCTTGTCTTCCTCTCCAAACATGACTGCCTTGCTAGATGACAAATCTAACTTCAGGGAGTTACTTAAAACTCCTGAGTGACCTCTTTCTGAGAAGAGTTCACACTCCCTATGTTAGCACACAAGACCTTCAAGTTATGGCTTCTGCATACCACTTTAGTCACATCTTCTCTATTGATGCAGATTTATGTGTTTATTTGTTTATTCAACCTTACTGAAAAACTCGTAAAGCAACTCACCCTACAGACACCTGTTCCTATGCCCTCAGTTTGGACTGCCCATCCCCTACTTCCTTAAGCTGGCTGGTTTCCCACCAGCTCTTCACTAATAACATTAATGGCTGATATTTGTTGTGCACATACCTCATGCTGGCTCTGTGCTTAACATGAACACATGCATTATTTCCTTGAGCCTTATAATAATCTTATGAGGTAAGCATCATTAATATCACCATTTTACGTAGAAAGCTTAAAGACATGAAACAGCTGCCCATGGTCATAGAGCAAATAAATAGCAGAGCTGGGATTTGAATATGATCTTCAGGGCTCAAGAGCCAATGCTCTTAATCCTTCAGTTCACTGTTTCAGATACAGCAGCCCTTCCTTCTCAGCTCTCCCTAGCCCTGTCTGAGTCAGACCTACTGGGCCCACTGGGCCTCCGTCTACCTCTGCCCTGTACCATCTCACTGATTGGTTTGTCCATCTCCTTTGTTTGACTCTAGGCTCCTTAAGAAGAGTCCCCTGTATCAATCCACATTTGTATCATTAGCACTTGTCATTGTGTCTGGCATAGAGTGTATCTTCAGTACAGATTAGTTCAATGAGAAACAAAAATAAGCCTTGTCCATGGGGGTGTTTAAGAGATTGATTCTAAACATTATTACTGCAACACCAAAAGTGCCAGGCACATTAAAACTCTAACTAGCAAATTCAGATTTTGAGGGGGCCCCAGAAGTCAATGGAGGCCACCTTGTTTTATTTTCAGCCAGAGCCAGCTCTGGGTACTCAAAGAGGGGCTCAGGCATCAGTCCCCCACCCTGCCTGTATCACCAGACTTCAGGCACATCAAAGTTCAGGAAGCTAGAGAAAATTAATGCCATGTTGCACCAGAGACAACATCAAAATATATTATTCTGTGGACAGTGGACTCTTAAATCATGCCGTATCCATACTGTAAGCCAAATTCATTCTCTCTAGATGGCCTATAAATTGCGTGAAAAGATCTGTTGTCGTTGCTTTCCAAACTAAGTTATGCTGAGTATTTAATCTCATTTTCCATTGTAAATTATTTGTGATAATAATGGGCCAAGCATTTAAATTCTACCTAATAATCTTATTTCTGGTCATACTTAGCACATTACCAAGTTTACAACTCTCTGTTACCCATCGTTTCTTGAGTATTAATTAGCGGGGTAATGATTCAGAGTGATCACTGTCATGGAACTAAATTAATATCTCATCTGTAATGTGAAGGACATCTCAAAGGTATCGTGAATATCAGAGAGTTGATGCTGCCAGAATTATTAGCTAGTGAACATTAATAAAGCTGCCAGCCTAACAGGGAAAGTTCTTACTTGGCGACAGTCCACCGGGTAGAATCGGAAGCTTACTTACAGAAGACGGGTGTGGAATGGCAATGCCACCCATGTGGTTTACGTTTTATGAAGTAGACTTAAAATATATGGTTGTGTTTCTTCCAGGGTGAGGGTGGGGCTTGGGTGATTCACTGTAGCTCTTTGTCCCATGAAGGGTGGGCAGCTGCAGGCTCTTGGTGCTCCATGCACCCAGACACACAATGCTATTCCATGGGCTTCCAAGGTATACAGCTCTTTTCCTCCCAAAAGAAGATCCAAGGACCAGAAATTAAGGCAGTAGAATAAGGGTGGCTCAGTGCACCTCCAGGACTGTGACAGATGCTTGGGAAGGACTGCTGCAAGAATATTTTCTTCTCAACACCTCATAGTGTCACCAAAGCCCCCAGTGCAAGCCAGTTGCAGAACAACCTAGCAGCTTCACAGCTATTAATTCAACTCTATTCTCTCTATTCTTCAAACATTTCCTGAGTACCTACTATATGCCAGGTACCGCACCAAGAATAGAAATGTGTTTAAAGAGAATGTCTAAGAGTTCTAGAAAGAGGCCAAGACACCATTCTTTCCTCAGGATATTTGCAGCCTTCTGCCTAGTCCAGCCCCAAACCCAGTGGGCAGGGTCAACCTAGATCATACTATAGGAGAGAAAAAGCAATTTCTTTTCCTCCTCCACCATAGGTTCTTTGCCGAGTCTCCTATGACAAAAGACAGATTAACGAGAGAAAAGCATACACATTTATTTAATATAAATTTTACGTGACACCAGAGCCTTCAGAAATGAAGAGCCAAAGAAACAGGGAGATCTCCTTATTTTTATGCTAAGTTTGATGAGGAAGTGGATAGTTGTGAAGAAGTAGGATTGGACAAAGAAGGTGTGATCTAATGGTAATAAACCAGGGTGGGTGGGGGGAGGTAGCAAGGTCTGTTTGTTCAGATTCTTTTTGGCATTTCCTTGTCTTTGAGGATAGGGATGTTCCTTTCCTCCGGGTATATGGAGGGTACCACTGGAATGAAGCTTTACGACCTACTTTAGAGGAGGGCAAAGAAATCTTTTATGACCTGCATCAGAGGAGAAGGGTGAAGGGAGGCAAAAGTGATCTCCCTGCTTCTGTTGTTTCCTCAAATGCCAAGGTACCATATTTTGGAGCAACATGTCCTACACCTCGTCAGTACCCAGAAATGGAAGTGTCTTCCCTTGCTTGTTAGGGTTATGAGGTTTTTTTCAGTTGTAAAACTTAGCTTTAGATGAGTCAAAAAGTGGAACGTTACAAACCCCTGCTGCCATTAGCACTGATGGGCAGAACTGTACATGAGCACAAAGCCTCTGTTTAACACCCTGAGCAGATCACAAGCACCACACACGGGGCTCCTCTGTAGCAAGAGCTCAGAGGAAAGCAGCAAGGACAAGCTGCTTTCAACCACACGCTGTTGATGCCCGCGAAACCTGGGTGCCGTTAGTACAGAAACCCCACCTGGGGGACAGGAGTTTTTCCGAGACACAGAACCTCACTCTTAAGAGTACAGAGTCTGGAGTCAACTGGCTTTGGTCCAAACCTTGGCTGCGAAACTTCAGTTTTCCTGTGCATGAGTTTCCTTGTCTGCAGAGTAGGGGTGCTAATAGTAACTCTCTGCTATAGTGTGGATATGTTTTGTTTGTTCCCACCAAATCTCATGTTGAAATTTGATCCTCAATGTTGGAGGTGGGGCCTAGTGGCAGGTGTTTGGGTCATGGGGGCAGATCCCTCATGAATAGATTAGTGTCCTCCCTGGGGTGGGGCATGAATGAGTTCTCATTTTGTTTGCTCCCAACAGAGCTGGTTGTTAAAAAGAGCCTGGCACCTCTCCCTTTCTCTTCTTCCTCTCTCGCCTTGTGATCTCTGCACACGCCAGCCAGCTCCCCTTCACTTTCTGCTAGGGGTGGAAGCAGCCTGGGGCTCTCACCAGATGCCCAATCTTGAATTTTTCCAGACGTCAGAATCATGAGCCAAATAAGCCTTTTTTCTTTATAAATTACCCAGACTTGGGTATTCTTTTATAGCAACGCAAAATGGACTGACACTCTCTTATAGGGGTGTTGTAAGGACTAAATAAGTGAGTATATGTGGAGTGCCGAGCACTGTGCTCTGAGCTGAAATGGTCAACTCCAGCAGCTTGGATGGACAATGAGTGAGGTTGTGTGCTGAAAGCCAGGCAGTGGACTGTCTCCCTGGGCGTCAGATGCTCCCTATCAAACGGGGGCTGCAATATTTGCCTCAGAGGGCTGATGGGGATGTAAAGGAGCTCACACCAGTTAAGCACAGAGGTTGAGCAGGTACTTACAAAATCAGTTGTCTCAAACTTGGCTGCATATTAGAATCTCAAGGAGCTTTCCACCATTAGAATCTTCTAAGGAGCTTTGTTGTTATGATATGTATTATTTAAAAATATATGTTTATTTTTGTTTTAAATCATCTTAGAGTTACAGCAAGATTGCAAAAATAGTATTGAGAGTTCATATAACCTTTATCCAGCTTCCGCTAAAGCGGATTTGCGTTCCTGTGGTCCAATTATCAAAAGTAAGAAATTAACATCAGTACAATGGTCAGCTAAACTACATTTTACCAGTTTCTCTACTAATGTCCTTTATCTCCTCCAAGAACGAATCCAGGTTCCCTTTGCATTTATTTATCAGGTGTCCTTAGTCTCTAAATCCATGGCGGTTCCTCAGGCTTTCCCTGCATTTCATGACACTTTTGACGAGTACTAGTCAGGTATTTCATAGAATGTCCCTCAATTGGGGTTTATCTAATGTTTTTCTGTGCTTAGATTGAGGTTATGCATTACTGGGAAGGATACCACAGAAGCCATAGGCCCTTCCCAGAATCTCATAACAGGAAGTATGTGATGTCCGTATGTCTTATTACTGGCAATGTTAACCTTCATCACTTGGTTAAGGCAATGTCTGCTGGGCTTACCCATTGTAAAGTTACTGTTTTTCCCTTTGTCATTAATAAATAACTTGGGAGAGATACTTTCAGGTTATGCAGATAGCCTATTTCTCCTCATCTTTTTCCCCATTAATATCCCATTCATTGGTGCATCTTGCCTGCAACAATTACTGCAACGTTCTGAGGATGGTTTCCTAGTCCCTCATTCTTTCTACATTGTTTATTGGAATTTTTCTGTCATGAAATGCTGTTTCTTCTCCTCCATTTATTTATTCAGTTATTTATTGAAATTATCATGGACTCATGGATATTTATTTTATTTTATTGGTTTTATAATCCAATACTGACATTTTTTATTTTGATTCAAACCTAAGACACTTTCTAAAATACCTGTGCCTGAGTTCCTCTCCAAGTCATCTGAACCAGAGTCTAGAGGGATGGAGCATAGGTATTTCCTTAAAGCTCCCCAAGTGCACTAAGTGTTAGTTCCCTCACTCTCCCCACCTGCTCCCTCTAAAAAGAAAAAAAAAAAAATTCTTCCTCACATCATTCTGCAGGGCTTGTTCTCAAACTGGCTGTCAGAATGTGGATGGCAGGCTGCAGCCACTTGGGGAACCGGCTCTGTGGTCATCTCCATTCCTGCCTCCCCAGCCCACATATCCTTTCCTTCAGCTTACCGGGCCCACAATGGGAACTTGAGCACCAGAATCCCTTTTACAACTGCTTCCTCGTGTGGAAATTCTGCTGATGTTTATCATAGTTTTCACTGAGGTCAGGTGAAGGAAGAAAAAACTAGGGCAGCCTTTAGAAAGTCAGGTTTGAGAAAAGACCCAAGGAAGTAAGACCTTCAGCTAGGAGTGTCTTTCTAAATGGCATAGTGAATTTAGTGAATTCCAGCTGATGGCAGGCTCACAGCTGGGGGAGATGTTCCTGCAGTTTCCAGCTCTGCCTTCCGACTCCCAGAAAGCACTTTTCTGATGCTTAGACAGAGTTTTAACATGTGGAAACAACTCGCTTACATGAATAACTTATCTTGACACCTCTGAAATCACAGTAACCAAATATGTAAATTTAATTCTCCTTTTAGGGGATCAATATAGAGTCAGATAAGTTTTTTTTCCAAAGAGATGGTCTTCTTGAATAAGGAAATTGATCCTATAGCATCTTTAGCTGGTTTCCAATTACCCTCCACTCCTAGGTGCCAAATCAATCTCATGATATTTTTAGAAACCTAATTGTTTCTTTAGTCAGATTGATGCCAATAAAATGTCCAAAACTTAGATGAATCAGATTTAAAAAGTGATTTGCGATGGAACAAAAGCTTAACCCCAGGCATACCATGGCAACATGAAATTGGCATGGTTCCCCCAATTTATGCCATATGAATATGGGAAGATATGTCTCACAAATTCTTATTTTTTTCTTCGTAGTGGTCAGCTTCAACCTGAATTTTTGTTAGCAGGCATTCTCTGTATTGAAAACACATTCTATTAAAATTTTAATGGGATTCCAATTTCTAGGGTAAGTAAATTAATAAAATCTGCAATAACTAGTCAGGAAAGGATCCAGTGTTTCACTATAGAGCATAGAGATAATTCCAAGACAAGCGTATTAGAGATGCAAAGTGTTAATTTAGCATAGCATCCAAGCCAGGATAAGGAATGTTTAGATGCTGCATGACAAAAATAAATCTCTCTTCCTGGAAGAACTTTAACCTAAGAGGAGAAACAGCTCAAAGGTTTATTGTTGTCAGAGCCACAAACATGACACCCCTCTTGATAAAAGACTTCAATCCCTGACCCCAGTAAAGTTGCTACTCTAAAAGCTATTTGTGTATTGATCTCCTCTGAAGAAAACAAATAGGTGTCTGGCAGGATGAGCATCTTTGGGAAACCAAGTTATTATACTTAGAGGAGAGCCCAGGTGACCAAAGTGGGAACCCTAGGGCATCAGGCTCTGAAAGATGATTTGCAAGATGCTGAGAAGCCTGGGTCTTCTCTTCTTAGTCTCTGCAACAAGGCCAGTTGCTGAGCATAGCTCAAATTAGGAGAGTTTGTCTGCCAAGAAACCTTGACTAATCTTACCATTCATTCTTCAAAAGACAGAAGAGGTGGGGTAGATTAGCCTATTATAGAAACCAGTCTGAGACCAAAACTCTTTGGTGTGTAAATATTGTATTAACCCTAAAACAAGGGCACCTACCACCCCCACATATTAACCCTGTGCACACATCTTGAAGAAATGAGCTAGTGTTTCCTGTTTGAGGCTGAGACAGAGATATAGAGGCAGAAAAACACTTGGAGATTCTCAGGCCACCAAGCAAGGACTGAGGATGTAGAGTTTCTGGACTAAAATACTGTAGACTTTGAGTACATAGGCCATCTGAAGTGCCAAAAGAAAAATTGTGGCCTCTTGCTTGCTGTCTTCCTTTTTCTCCCATAGGATCAAGCTAGGATAATCAACTTTCCATACTCAGAGAAGAAAGTGTCTTTAGAAGTTTGCTGTTTAGCTGCTAATTCTATATACATTTCTTTCAACAACAGAATTTTTAAAATTATTTATTGAGCACCTACCAGGGACTATTCTAGGAATAAGACAAAACACTGCCATCATGAACACCCAATAAACAAGTAAACAGTAACAACAATTTCAGAGAGCAATTGATGCTATAAAGAAAATGAATTCAAGTGAGATGAAGTGAGGGGAGCAAGTGTCAGGTAAGGCCTCTCAGAGAAGGATATTATTTGAGCTGACACCCAATGGTGAGGAGCGAACTCAGAGTATTCCAGGCAAGTGACTGCCATCAAGTGCAAAGGCCCTGAAGTAGGGATGAGCATGGCAGAGTTGACCGGAAAGGCCAGTATGGTGGGAACATAGTGAACAAGGCTGAGTGGATTAGGAGAAGACTTGGAAGAGGAGCCACATCATAATGCACCCCAGCAGACATGCTCTCTGTATAACTGGAAGCATCTGGAAGCTTAGTGTAGTGGGGAATGGGAATGACATATTTTGTTTTGGTAATATCTCTACAGCTGCATGTGGTAAATAGACAGTAAGAAAAGTGAAAATAATACTATTGTTGTCACTCATTAATATGTAGGGTCTAACTCTGAGGAGACTGAACATTCTGCAGCTGATTTTCAATCTTTTTGATGAAAATGATGGTCACTGATTTTATTTCACCACCTCAAAACCTCTCCACTTCCTTACTGTGTAATCAGAAAAACCATTTGTCGAAACTCATTTAACTAGAAAATACAATTTGTGTTTATCAGCTTATTAAAGATAACATCTTACCTCAATCAGTCAAAGGAAAAAAAAATTTCCTTTAATCAGTTATCTCAATTTCCTCCTACAGGGATCGCAATCACCCTTCAGTACCTTATCATTATTATGAACCTTTTGGACCTGATGAATGTACAATGTACCTCTCCCATGAGCGAGGACGCAAGGGCAGTCATCACCGCTTTATCACAGAGAAACGAGTCTTTAAGAACTGGGCACGGACATTCAATATTCACTTTTTTCAACCAGACTGGAAACCAGAATCACTTGCTATAAATCATCCTGAGAATAAACCTGTGTTCTAAGGACTGAGCGTGCCAGACTGTAATCCCAAGTATTCACTGCATCAGACACCGAGACCCTGAACTTCCTGAGCTACCAGACAGGAAAGGGTAGCAGAAAACAGCTTCACTCCTCAGGAAGTACCATGGACAGATGCCTACCAGGCGTGACAAAGCAGTGCAGTTGGATTGTAAGGAAAAATTCCAGAATTAATGCATTCTAATGAGTGTTGTCCCCTTCAATGGTGTTACTTAGGAGCTGAACACTCAATTCAGTTATACCACTATGGCTAAAAACATTTTGGATCTCTTAGTATTGCCTTTGAAACTGCAACATAAGCAACTCAACAATATTAGTTGCATTCCTTTATAGAAACACCGTGTCAAAGACATTTTTCTATCAAGTTGTATTCTTTCCTGTTCTATAACCTTTGTTATCTGTTAGACTGTGTATGTGTGATTTGTAAAAAGCAGGCTGAAACTATGGACATGATTTCTGAAGAGCACATCTCCGCTGACTTTCATAAAGCAAATGTCCAATATTTATTTATTGAGAGTTTTTTAGTGCAATCTAGGCCAGTATTTTTATAGATTATGATTATGTGGTAATTTATCCTTCCTAACTCTTTAATCCTGAATGATGGTTGGAAATGGCCTAGAATTGGGTTACTCTGTTCACAATGCTCATTGTTAGCATGCGATTGGTATTTGACTTGGAAATGTTGTGTTGTATTTTTTGAACCCCTAGGCTTCAGGAAAACTGTTCTTTTATAGAAAGAATAGCAATGGCATTTTCTAATGTGCAGAAATGTTCCAAAAGGACGAAATTGAAAACCAAAACCTATGTTATTAAAACACAAAGATGCTAACAAGAGAAATTTAAAGGTAGTTTTCTTTAGTAATAATTGATGTGAGTGTCCTCTCTTGAGCCCTGGATTCCTCTTTGGCAGAATGATGTCACTGTACCAGAAAACCTCTTAGGTTTCATCCCAAATCTAAACTTGTGGCCTTCTGTTGACCCATTTGAAGACTCTGCACTTGGAGTAATGGGGTCCCAACCTTATTTTGGGGGGCCTTATCTACATTCATATTACTTATCTCACTCTTGTGGTTAAAACTACACTTCTTCCTCAGTCCACATGGGCTAAAATCTACCCCCTGCTTCTCTCGAAGCATCACCATCCACCTCTTCCCCAGCCTCTCAACACAAAAACACAGGATAGACACACACACACAAAAGGCATACTTCCAAGGGGTTCCCTGGCTACAAGAGCACAGAGCTGCCCTTCTGTGAGGAAAAGAGACTACAAGGACATGCCCTATCATTCGACTCATTGATGCTATGAACTATTTAGACTCACTACAAATCTTCTTAGATTATATTCATTACCATTCCATGGTCTGAAGGAGTATAAAGGACTAATTTTATTCAGAGCCAAGATAAATTCATATTACAGATTTTTATTAAAACAAGTAATATTGTTCAAAAATAGTCTCATAAATATACTAGTGTTTTCTTTACACATGACTCAGAAGGCATTAGAGAAACTAATTTGAAGGCACCAGCAAATATTATGTATGAAGACTGACATTGTTTTACAGACATGACCTGGCTTGTGATTAAAGAAGCTTTATCACATTACCACGTCTTTCCCCCCTTTTCTTAATTAGTACACTAACTAGTACTATTAATTCTATGGAGTACTGTTGTTAAAATGCAAACATAATCAGGGTACTCACATAACATAATCAAAGTTGATATTGTTGAGTGTGACTTGGGCTGTTCAAAGCCAGTAAGGGTGAAATGGCTGTCCAAAACATACTGGAATATGTTCTTTAAGTTTTCTAATAGCTTTTAAAGGGACTATGAATTTTATTCCAACACATTGTCTTCCACAGCATGGACTCTGAACACATCGTATTTTATCAACATATGAAAAAGTGTATAAATTTTATACAATTTACTTATAGACCACCTTTATAATCACTTGAAGAGATTATGTTGCTCAAACATAAGTGGCTCCTTTGACAATTTCTGTATTTGTGGAAATTTGGAAAGGCATAGTTTCGGTATGTAAGAATGTAATTATATTGCCTCATCTAATAATATCTCACATATCTGTGTATCTTCAGATTGTAGATTTTCTTTAAGAAAAAACCATCATGGTAGCTCCATCTTGTTTGTAACTTCTCCCTCTCAAATACTCAAAAGAATGAAAAGAGACCAAATTCGGAAAATCCTGGCTTCACTGGGAATGTTTTAAATCTACATGTAGCTAGGATATGTGATTTCATATTGTTAAAAAATGTGGTGTATACAAGTGTAAAAATTACCACTTGCAAAGTGGTTTTATTATAGCATTAAAGAAAATGACTAGAATTCTGATAGATTGTGCTGATGAACCTGGTTGTGGGCAATTGAATTCTTGTCTTGCCACGACCATTTCCTGACTGTCAGTCTTAACACTATTCAACACCATTAAATATAAACTCTGATATAAAAGATGACTACAGAACCATGTTTATAGACCTCAGTGATTTCAGTGTCTGATTGTGTTTGAAGCCTAAGTCATACTCGTTATGTTACATACCTTTTTCCTGTCTCCCAGCTGTGTCATCAGCTCCCTCCTAGCTTTTAAGACCACAGTAATACAATGCCACAGCTGGCCGATCCATGGCTTCTGTTATTTCAACACAAGAACATTTGGCAGAGGCCATTACAATAGATAGCCATTATGGGCAAAGATACAGGAATTTGCAAACAAAATCAATCACTTCAAATGGCCCATAAAAAGAGGAATCTCAGATTTAATATTCTACAGTAAATATTCACCCAAGAAAGCATACATTAAAAGAACATTAGGAGGTAAATATTCAGCATGCTGCGTGGGGACTTAGCTGTGTGATTTCCATTACCGTTAATGGGCGTTTTCAACTAAGTCCCTGTGCTTCGCTAACCCTGGTGTGTACTCCTAAGGGCTACGCATAAAACCTGAACAATTCAGGGACTTCTGAGGTCGTCAGATTTCAGAGTAAGATCTTTTCTTTTTAAAAAAAAATAGATGAAAGCAAAACACAATGTACTGTACCTAAAAGAGAAATTTGTGTAGTCTCTCACAATCCTTAGGTTACTACCAGATTTGTGTATCATTTGTTTTCTGAAGTTCTCTCCATTACTGATCTGTTTGAATGACATGAGCATGGAGGGAAATAATCTCATTTTGAAATAAAAACTCTCCTCAAAAATTAAAATTACCAACTTAGAAGATAATGAATGCTGAGTAAAAGTAGAAGGAGAAAGTTGAACTTCTGTTAGGATTAAGACAGTGTTATTTAAAGGCATATGCACCCATTTGGTACCTGACTAAATATTTGTCCTTGTGTAAGAGCAAACTCATTTCAGAAATATATCCTGAATTCCGCCAGGGTGATGCTTCAAATTGTTAAATAAACCTACTCTGAGAGAATGGTCCATGTTCCTATTCTCTCTCTGCAGTGTTAGGAGGTGATGTTAACACTCTGTATGTTTTGTGTCTGACCCAATCATTTCTTCCATTCTCATTGCTTCTCTCTTAAACCTCATTGTATCTCTTTATTGTCATTTTCTCCCGATTGTCTTCTTTTGTCTACAGTGTGCTTTTTAAAACCAGCAGACTTTGGGACTGTTAAGGTCTTCCTTGTAAGTTTTTAAACTAAAAATCTATCTGGGGAACAGATTTGGGGTAGGTCCTACCAGAGTAATAACCATGGTAGGTGGGAGGACTATATCTGGCTACCATACCTGGTACTTCAGAAGTACCATTATGGTTTGCCCAGAGCCAAGTGGGGAGTGAAGAAGAGGGGTCCCCAAGACACAGACTTCAATGCTAAAACTAGGGAAGCCCTGGGCTCCATGACAGTGGCTCACACTATCAGAAGACCATCTCAAAGAAAACTATAATAATAAGCCCTGGAGGGCAGGATGTGTGAACCAATTGCCTAGGTGTTAGCACATGCCAGAGGTACTTTGGAATGGAAAGAGGTGAGAGTGTCTCAAGGTTTAAAAATGAGCAAGTGTAGCCCCTCTTTGGTAGCTCACTCATCCCACCTTCTCAGGGTATTGAAATGCAAATGCAAAAAGGCTGAAACCCTGTTTGTTTCTACTCAGTGCCCTAATATTATATACTACCTTGAATTGTCCTTTGTCTTTTTATGTATGTGTACTGTTAGTCTATTTAGATTGTAAGCTCCTTGAGGGCAGAGACTCTTTCTCCTTTGTCTCTGTAGCCTATACCTAGTATAGTGCCTTGCACACAATAGGCGCTCAATAAATGTCTGTTGTTCATGATGACCTCTTAATGTTGACCCATTGGATTGGTAATTGTGTATAAACACATCCTTCTATTTTAAAAGTATAAGAAATGCAATATGTTGTGACATAGTAAAATTTTAAGTGGGTTTTTATAGGGTTAGTTCTTAAACCTGTAATGTTTTTAATCAACAGAGCTGACCTAGATTTCAGTAGGATAATGTTGCTGAATTCATTATGTTTGCTAATGCTGGCTGTACTGAGCACACAGGTGAAGTAAAGTTCAGCAAGCTTTGTGTTTTCGCTGTTAGTGAACTGCTCTTAGCACAAATTAAATTTAATATTGACAAATGCTATACCATCTGCAGAAAGGCAGAAGAACAGCTTGGGCTCTGACTTCTGTGGTTCAACAACAAAAGGAAGGCTAAAATGAGACAGGTTATAACCTGCTTTAAACTTGACAGCTTTCTAAAGCTGCTAGGAATCCAACTGGTGGTTATTGAAGGTCTATAAAAATTAAGTATACATTTATCTTAAAAACTAAATGAAACAAACAAACCAAAAAACATTTTGTTTCCATGAAGCAGATCCAAAATGGTTTCATCTCACCAGAATATGAAGGGAAAGGAGAACCCTTGGGAAAAGCTGTCCTCAGGCGGAGCATCGCAGGCTCCTGAATCACCACCTGGCCAGAACTTGATGTTTGGTTACCTCCCAGCTACAGGAGAGGGCAACAGGCAGGCAGTAAAGGTGAGTCAGCTGCCACCTTTACTTCTACAAAGGACCATATTATTCCCTTCTTGAGCATGCGGACACTCTAGTATTCCTCTTTCATCATCTACTCTTCCACATACTTATTTAAATGTGCGATCTCAATTTCATTTTTTAAAGCATAGGAAAAGGGCTAGAAGATACTAAACCGAGAAAAGTGCTTATTTCTAAATGGAGAGGATCACAGATTTTCTAGCTTTTTCAAAATTTAAATTATATTCACAAAATGTTATTTCATAAAATTTTAAGAATGTCTTTGCTCACAGCGTAGGTTATCTCAAGGGTTAGTGTCTTTAGTTCTTTACCCTGTGACTAGCTCTTTAATTTCAAAACCAAATATAGGAAATCCATAAGGTTGAGTCAAAATTTTTATAATTATACTCTACCTACTGAATATCTTCTGTGTTTTGCACAACGTCTTTTGTGACATATATGTTATTTCACCATAATCCTATTATCCCATTTTGCAGACAAGCAAATTGAAACTACCAGAAGTTGTGTATCTGGCCCCCTGGGTGATGAAGATGAGAACAGGCATAGCATGTCTTGTACCGAACATTCTTCTATGTGCTTCACATATATAAATGCATGTAGTCCTCACAATAACCCCATGACATAGGTTCTTTTATCATTCCCCTTTACAGGTGCAAAAATTGAGGAACAAGGCACTTCAGTAACTTACCCAAGGTCATGCCTCCATTAAGTGGGAAAGGCAGGTTAGAAGCCAAAGGGTCTGTCTCTGGGGTGTCTGTTCTTTGTCACCATGTACTTCATGGCAGAAATTTAATTCTATGGGCAACAATTGCTATTAGAATATTCATTATATAATATTTGATACACACCAAATAATGTGATGAATATGTATATTTTGAAGGAAACATAAAAAGAACATTATCACTACTTTTGAAGCTACCTGAGTATTTTCCAATTGCCTTGAATTTTTTTATTTACCATTTTCTTGCTTTCTAAATGGTTTTATTACATACAGATTTATATAAAATTACTATATCATTTAGTTTTGTATATTTATAAATGTTATAAGCCTGTTAAAATGTTGTATATAGTCTTCTGAAACTTGCTTTTTCCCAAGATTTATCCATACCCTTTGCATATATACAAATCCAGTTTATTTGCACTACTGTATAACACCATCATGTGAATATACCATAATTTACTTTTATCCATTCTTTCAGTAAGTATTTGGGTTTTTTGCTTGTTACTAATGTGTACAATGCTTGTATGAATGTTCTTAGAAAATTCTAGTACATGTGTGCAAGAATTTGTAGAGTGCATACCTAGGGATCAAATTGCTGAGCTATAGAGCAAAACAGTTCACATGTGCATGATGTTGCCAAATTGTTTTCCAAAGTGGTTGGACATTTTATACTCCTAACAGTAGTTCTCCACATCCTTGTCAACACTTGGTATTTCCAGACTAAATTTTTGGCCAACTGGTGGATGTAAATTATATCTCATTATGATCTTTACGTGTATTTCCCTTATTTTTTATGTAGTTCAGCATTTTTTCCTATTGTTAATTCTGCATGAGTGTTACTTCATCTGTGAAATGGCTATTCATCTTTGTTCACTCTTCTCCTGGGTTACTTTACTTTTTGATTTAAAGAATTCTTAGTATATTCTTGATACTATTTTTGTTGATTCTATGTGTTATAAATATCTCCTTCCAATCTGTGGCTTGTCTTTTCTTTTGCTCTGTGGTGCCTTTCAAGGAACAAAAGTTTTACATTGTACTGCTTATGTCAATTTCATGTTTTCTATCTTACATCGTTAGAGCTTCTTATTCCTTATTTAATAACTCTTCTGCTGTTCTTAATCATTAACTATTTTCCTATATCTTATTTTAGAAATTTCAAAGATTTTGTCTTTCACATGGCAGTTAGGGATTTATTTTCTTGAATGATGTGAGGTAGAACTCACTTTTGTTTTTATATAGATACCAACTGTCCCAGCCAGCACAATTTACTTAAGAATTTGCTTTTTCCCTAGTGATTTGCAATCAAATTTTCATATATGTGGGAATTTCTTTCTGCTCTCTGTAATCTGTTCAATTCTAATCAAATTGACTATCTCTTTACTAATAAATTAATAATTAAGTACTATAACTTTATAATAAATCTTGATATCTTGTAGTAAAATTTCTTCCTCACCTTATTCTGCCTCCGGGGAATGTCTTGCTTATTCATTTTTTTAGTTATAAATTTTTACCAAGGTAAAATTTTCATTCAGTAAGTACACAAATCTTATGTTTATAGATTAATGAAATTCTATATGTCTATGCCCCTGAGTAACCACTACCAAGGTCAAAATGTGGTATGCTTCCGTTATCCTGGAGGCTCACTCATGTCTCTTCCAGTCAACCTTTCCATCCAGAGTAATCATCATTCTGACTTCTATCCATGTAGATTTGCTCTGCCTGTTTTAAAATTTCATACAAATGGAGTCATGTGCCATATACATATATATATATATATATATTTTTTTTTTTTTTTTTTTTTTGAGATGGAGTTTTGCTCTTGTTGCCCAAACTGGAGTGCAATGGCGCACTCTCACCTCACTGCAACATCCGCCGCCCAGGTTCAAGTGATTCTCCTGCCTCAGCCTTCAGAGTAGCTGGGATTACAGGTGTGCACCACCACACCTGGCTAATTTTTTTGTATTTTTAGTAGAAATGGGGTTTCACCATGTTGGACAGGCTGCTCTCGAACTCCTGACCTCAGGTGATCCACCCACCTTGGCCTCCCAAACTGCTGGGATTACAGGCATGAGCCACCATGCCCAGCCCATGTGGTCTATTTTTATATCCAGCTTCTTTCAGTCAAAATTGTGTTTGTAAGGTTTTTTTCCTGTCAATAGTTATTCTTTCATTGCTGTGTAGTGTCACATTGCAGTAGAATTACTAATTCTAATATTCATGGTCTTTTGGGTTGCTTTCATTTTAGGGCTACTATGAATATAGTTGTTATGAACATCCCTAAACATGTGTTTTGGTGGACTGTCTTGGTCCATTTGGATTGCTAACAAAGTGCCATAGACTGAGTGGCTTCCAAACAGCAGAAATTTATTTCTCACAGTTCTGAAGGTGAGGAAGTCTGAGATTGGGTGTCAGCATGTTCAGATTCTGCTAAGAGCTCTTTTCCACATTGCAGAGCCATCTTCACATTTTATACTCACCTGGCAAAACCATGGCAAGAGAGCTATTTGAGGTCTGCTCAGGGATTCTTCAAGCCCAGTTCCCACTTTAATTTACTCCAACACACTGATTTTCAAATGTTAATACAAACTTGCATTAATAGGAAAAAACCCCACTTAGTCATGATGTAGTATCCTTTCAACTTTTTATATTTGAGCGCTGCTTTGTAAAGGATTTTTTACACAAGTTTTCACAAGATAGCATGGTCTGTAATTTTTCTTGCTTGCATTAACTTTTTCAGGTTTTGATATCAAGGTTATGCTAGTGTCATTAATGGATTAGAAAGTGTTTCCTCTTTTTCTATTTTCTACAAGAGTTTGTGTAATGTTGGTATTATTTCTTCCTTGAGTGTTTGAAAGAATTGAAGCCATTTGAAACTGTAATTTTCTGTGTGAAGAGATTTTTAATTATAGATTCAATATATTTAATAAATACAGAAGTAGATTTTCTATTTCTACTTCTGTCAATTTCGGTGAATTGTGTTTTTAAATAAATTTGTCCATTTCATCTAAATGAAATAAAATTTTTTGTGATATTCTTAGTCTCCTTTTAATTTCTGCGGGATAGCTTGTATATCTTTTTCTCTTTCCTGGTAGTGGTTCTCCCTCTCTCTCTCTGTTTAACTTGACAGGGGTTTCTTGTAGTAATTGTTTGTTTGTTTAACATATCCTTGAAATTTTTATATTTATTAGTGTTTTTCTCCTCCTGTCATTGGGTTTAATTTGTTGTACTTGTTCTAGCTTCTTGAGGTAGTTTAGATCTGTGATTTTTCTCATTCTTCTTGTCTAATATATGAATCTAGAGCTATAAATTTTTCTCTAAATTCTGATTTAGCTACATCTCACAAGTTTTGATATGTCGAATCTTCATTAACATTAACTTCAAAATATTTTAAAATTTCCCTTGTGATTTCTTCTTCAATGCATGAGTTATTCAGATATATGTTGCTTAACTTCCAAATATTTTGGCATTTTCTAGAAATGTTTTAGTAAATTTTTAACTTTGTTCTATTGTGGCCAAACATCACAATAATACTCTGGCAAATAATACTCTGTATTATTGCCATTCTTTTTTTGAAATTTATTTAGACTTTTCTTAATGGTCCATAATGTTGTCTATTTTGGTGAATATTCCATGTGTACTTAAAAAGTGTGTACTTTATTATGGTTGTGGATAGTAATCTTTATGTGTCAGTTAAGTTGATTACTAATGTTGTTTAAATCTTTTTTATACTTAACTGATTTTGTTGTCTGTTCATTCTATCATTTACTAAGGGGAATATATGGAATCCTACAACTATTTCTCCGTGAATTTCTGTATTTCTTCTTTTAGTCTGACTTTTACCTTCAAAACGTGTTATTAGGTGCATACATATTTAGGATTGTTATACCTTCCTTTAGAAGTGATCTTTTTGCCTTTATAAAAAGCATCTCATTATCTTTAGTAATGCTGCACTCCTTAAATCCTATTTTGCCTGGCACTGGTATAGCTACACTTGCTTTTATTAATGTTTTTATGTTTATATCCTTTTCTACCCTCTAATGTCCTTTTAATTTCAATTGTCTTGTGTTCTTTCATTTAAATTGTTTCTCTTATAAACAGAAGTAATTTACTTTTCTTTTTTATCTTGTCTGATGCAAGATATGTTTACTGAACATTGCCATTGTCTTCTTGTTTCCATAGTTTCCATTTTCATTGTATAAGCATTTATATACACACATATACATATATACATATGTCTGTATTTATACATATAAGTACATATGCATTTTATATATTTATATGTACAAAGAGAGAGGGACGTTCTATCAGTTTTGTTTCTCTCTGAAAAATCTTGACTAATACAGGTACTGTCTTAGGTTTCTTCACTCGAAAGTTACTCTTTTCCCCTTTGTAATTGTTAAGAATCTTGCAGGTTGACACTTCGAAAATATGCAAATATCCTGTTTTTCATGATACTTTCACTCACTAATGTTAGCATCCATTGAAGTTCCTTGCTGCAACAATTATTACTCTGGTGTGTACCAAATAGTGATTTTCTTTTTATTTTCGTAATTTATTCTATATTTTGTCTGGAATTTGGAATTGTACTGTAAGGAAGAATCACCTCTTTTCCTAAGTTATTCAGATATTTTAAATTTCCAAATATATAGGACTTCATTATTCTTTTTATGTTGATAGCTAAGTTAATTGCTTGTGGTTAGAGAATATGGTCAGCATTATGTTAATTATTTTACATATTTGAGACTTGTTTTATACAGTACATCGTCAACTTGGGCAAGTGTTTCACGTGCATTTCTCTTTAAGACTGGGGCCCAGTTTTCCATAATATACCCATTACATCAAGCTTGCTAATTGTGTTGTTCAAATATTTTATATTTTTACTAATTTTAGTTAGGTTAAACAATAATAAAGAAGCAGTTTTTACTTACCTGATATAATATTGAATTTGTCATTTTTCCTCTATACATCTACAAATTTTTTTGCTTTACTTATTCTGAGGTATATACAAGTTTTTCATTGTTTTAAAGTTAGTTTTTATCATTTGGTATTAACCACTTGTATTCCTAATAACACTTTTACCTTACAGTTTGTATTTTTCTATCATTAATACAGCTGAATGCTCTTTTTTGTTACTATTTTTTATGAATATCTTTAAATAACACTTTTTTGCTTTCAATCTTTTGTGCCCTTATATTTTAGGTATTTATTGTCAACAACATAAACAACATAATGTTTCTGCTTTCTGAAATCTGACAATCTCTGTCTTTTATTAGAAAGTTGACTTAATTTCCAATTTGGGGGAATTAATAATTTATTTAGACTTGTTACTATAATCTTATTTTGCAATTTCCATTCATTCATTCTTCTTCTAACCCTTTATCTCCTTTATTGCCCATTTCTTCTAATTGGTTATGTTTATTGCTACTCCACTTTTCTCTTTCTGTTAGTTTGGAAGTTAGATACTCTTTCTGCTAATGGTTACTCTTGAAGTGAAATTTTATCATATATACTTAACAACTTAAGAAATTATATGATTAATCAATATCTTCAAATTCCTCCTCCCTGCTTGAATAATCAAGGACCTTAGAAACCTTTAATTCTCAATGATATCCTTTCTATGTACAGTCAATTAATTCTATACACTTCTTTTTCAATTCTACACATTAGAAATTAGTTGAATTTTATATACATTTTACTTTACTTTTTTTTTTGTTGTTCTCCATCCCTTTTTTCATATCAGAAATTTTCACTGTTTTTTCCTATTGTTCTTAAATTTTTTAGAAGCTTCATTGACAAAGATTTATTGTGGGGAAACTACCACATTTGTATGCATGAAAATGTCTTCCATCCTTACCTTGCTTTTCTGTATACACAATTCTAGGTTAATAGTGATTTTTTTCTCACCTGTTTAAAGATATTGTTCAACTATCTCCTGATTTATGTCACGTTGAAAAGTCTTCTGTCATTGCTTTGTTACTCCTGTGTACAGTCTCTGGCTGCTTGTACGATCTTGTCTATCTTCAGAGTTCTAAAGTTTCACTACAATATGTCTAGATATGGATTTTCTTTATTCTGCTAGTTACGTAGATTAATTCCTACATCTACAGAGGGACATCTTTTCTCATCTCTGGAAAACCTTTAACCATGATCTCTTCACCTATTGCCTCTATTCTCCCTTTTAGGACTCGAGTTAGATGCATATTAGATCTTCTGTTTTATCCTCCATGTTCTCAATCATTTTTCCATGTTTTTCATCTCCCTGTCTTTTGTGTCACATTCTAGGTCATTTCTTCAATTCTATTTCCTCGTTTGTTATTTTTCTTTTACCTGGTCTAAGCTATTATCTAATTCAATCCGACCGTCTGACCAATTCAAAGCAATATCCTTTGGCCCAAACCTGTATTTCTGTTAATACATTTTTTTAGGATGCAGCATTCCTTTGTAGGCTTCTCGTTAGACATGTATCTGTATAATCTATGTAAAATCACAAAATACCAAAGGAAATATACCAGCATACAGGAGATTCAACAGAAATAACAAACAACAATTTAGAAAGTTGAATTATTTATCAGATATAGAATATAAAATAATTACATATGGAATATTTAAAAATACTTAAAATGGATTTTTAAAAGAGCAAGTTATCACAAGATCAACTACAATTCCCAATAGCGTCTTAGTCAGTTTGGGCTGTTATAACAAATTACCATAGACTGGGTGGCTGAAACAACAAGCGTTTATTTCTCACAGTTCTGGAGAGTGGGAAGTCCAAGATCACTGGTGCTGGCAGATCCAGCGCCTTGTGAGGGCCTGCTTCCTGGCTTAGCGATGTCATCTTCTTAGTTGAATCCCACATTTCCTCCTCTTTTGAAAAGGGTATGGATCCCATTCATTTGGGCTCCACCCTCATGAGTTAATTATCTCTCAAAGGCCCCACCTCCAAATATCATCACATGGGAGAATAGGCTTCAACATGCAAATGTTGGGAGTGGGAGTGCACAAACATTCAGCCCATAGCAGCATCTTCTTATAATCCTGTATACGAAGCCATAGAAACCTCAACAGAAGAAACAATCATCCTAAATAAAGAACTTAACATTTATCTATGTTAACTGTAATTGTACTGGTGTCAGCTTGTCAAAATAATTTTAATTCTGTCATCTCTTGGACATCTAATCCCTTATTGTTTGTGCCACGTGTAAAGTTGATAAACATATTATTAGGAGATGGTAGGCCAGCCACGGATTCCCTGCAGGATAATAGAAAGCTGCTTATTTGGATGTGACTGATCCACCTGGTATCTGTTACTTGATCCAAAGCATATTTCACTTTATTTTACAAGGATGCAGTGGAAGGCTTTAGCAGATGTGTTGCTGAAATACAAACATTTTCTGACTGTATCATCCCCCTGGCCTGTCACCAGTCTAAAAAGAAAATCAAGTTGGTAGCTGGTGAGAGCTGCATTCCTTCTTGTAAGTTCTTGCTTCAAATGTAGAATTTTCAAAGCCCTTTTTTGGTGAGTCTTCATTTTACAGCATGATCCTTTCCTGCAGTATTCTACTATGATTTCAGCTTCCTCTTTTCTTGAACTGTGTTACAAACCATATTCTTTTGCCTCTGGTGCCCATATGTTAGCCTCCTTCCTTTTCTGATTTCAGACATATGAGTCTCATTTGAACTGGCCTGGTATTTTTAATAAGGGATTAAAACCAGACAACATGTTGGGAGGGTTACCTTGATTTTTCTCATGCCCTGCTGTATTATTCCACTCTCACGTTGCTAATAAAGACATACCCGGCCGGGCGCGGTGGCTCACGCCTGTAATCCCAAAACTTTGGGAGGCTGAGGCGGGCAGATCACGAGGTCAGGAGATCGAGACCATCCTGGCTAACACAGTGAAACCCCGTCTCTACTAAAAATACAGAAAATTAGCCGGGCGTGGTGGCGGGCGCCTGTAGTCCCAGCTACTCGGGAGGCTGAGGCAGGAGAATGGCGTAAACCCGGGAGGCGGAGCTTGCAGTGACCCGAGATGGCGCCCCTGCACTCCAGCCTGGGCAACAGAGTGAGACTCCGTCTCAAAAAATAATAATAATAATAAAAAATATAAAATAAATAAAAATCTGTGTAAACTCCAAATTTATATATTGATTTTTACCAGGTGATTCACCCCCAGCGTGGACAGAGGTTGAGTCTATTGCCTGGATTCAGGCAACTTAGAGTCCTCTTAGAGTTTCTCTAAGAAATTGCTACATATTTCTGAAGACATCATGAGTTCAAAGTTGCTCTGGCATTCTCCATGTTCAAACATCCATCTGCCAGATAAGCACTTTCCAAAGACCCTCCTTTCTGCTGCCTTCTTTGACTACCTGTCTTTTAAGACTTGTTATTAAGTATTGCCTCTGATGAAGCGTTTCCAGTTCTTACCGCACACAGCGGACCTCTCCTCCCACTGCACTCTGTGCCCATGTCTCTCCCAGCACTTGTTAAATGCCTTACTTCCCACACTAAACCAGAGCCTCCCTAGGTTCAGGTCTAGCTGGGATTCATATACATATCCCGGCTCCAGCCATGGTGCTTGGATCCAAGTAGAGGTGCTTGTGAAAGAGGAAAAGAAATTATTTTACTCAACCTGAAGAGGTTTCTGTCACCCCAAATCCTCATCATAATCTAGTGGGTAATAAAAAATGCACATATGTAATACTGGATGGTTGGAATGAAGGTTCTGTAAGATAGGGATGAGAAGAATTCTAACCATAGGGCTTTAGGGAGAGAGACCTCTGGAGCCTGTTTGGTGACTTAGAAATGTCTTTGTTTCATTTCATTTGTTGCAAAGTAATTGAACCATGTGATGAAATAGACTTCTGTGATGAGTTACATAACTATTCGTTTATTTTTTTCGAACAGGTGATTTCTTCCTTTTTGAAAAGTAAAGCTCTCAGGAATTATTTAATCTTTGTTTGAAGCCAATTAAATATTAAAGGATCTCTCCCGCCTTTGCATAAGTCAACAGAATGGAAAATTTCATGGGGTGATGGGATAGAGGGGCACAGAGCTTTGGAATCAATTCCTCTCCTTTCTCTACACTCACTGCTACCCTGTTTGGCACTCCATTAATACTTGCCTGGAATACTGTAATCTTCCAGGATTGTCTTTTTCCAATGCATTTCTGTCCCATTTCATTAATGCAAAGTTAATCTCCTACGGTGCTAATTTTACTTAAAATCTTTCTCTGAATTCTGACTAGCTGTTAAATTTAGTCTTCAGTCTGTAGCCTGGAAATCAGAACCCACAGGCTGCTTTATCAGCTCTTCACTTTATCTTCTCATCTTTCACTGCTCCTCAGTGTGTGTCCTGAAGCTCCAGCTACACCAGATGACATAAGGTGGCCCCAGGCCTCACTCATGCTGCTCCTTCCACCTACAGTGCTGCCCTTGTCCCAGGCTTGCCTCCCACTGACAAGGCTTCCCCACCACAACTTTTTTTCCTATCTCCATGTTGCATTTGAGGCTCAGGGGAGTAAGCACCTGCCCTTGGCAGCCCCACTTCCATTTTCCCATCTTCCAAGTCACAGTTCTCTTTATTTTCTTTGAAAAATCAGTCCTCCCGCTCTCAATCATGTGGGAGCTCCAGGAGTAGGCCCTGACTGGCTTACACCTGTTGGCATATCCTGTCTCCCAAGACACAAAAATTGGTTCAGGAATGAGAACATGACCCTAGGCAGACACATAAACTTTTCCTCCAATTCATGGTGCTCTAGGGTTTGGAACTATTATAGTTATATTTGCAAACACAAGGGAGCCACCTTGAGAATGGGGACGTTTCAAGGAAGCAGAGCTGAGAGATACATCTTAGAATATCTTTGAGTCCTGGATCAAGCTGAGCCTGAAGACAAATATCTGCTAAACATTCAGTTATGTATATAAATTCTACTTTTTTTTTTTTTTTTTTTTTTAGACGGAGTCTCGCTCTGTAGCCCGGGCTGGAGTGCAGTGGCCGGATCTCAGCTCACTGCAACCTCCGCCTCCCAGGTTTACGCCATTCTCCTGCCTCAGCCTCCCAAGTAGCTGGGACTACAGGCGCCCGCCACCTCGCCCGGCTAGTTTTTTGTATTTTTTAGTAGAGACGGGGTTTCACGGTGTTCGCTAGGATGGTCTCGATCTCCTGACCTCGTGATCCGCCCGTCTCGGCCTCCCAAAGTGCTGGGATTACAGGCTTGAGCCACCGCGCCCGGCCTCTACTTTTTATTTAAGCATGCTCAAACAGGATTTTCTGTAGCTTCCAAAAAAATTATGTCCAACAGATACTCTCCATTTAATGACATGTAGAAACCCTTCTAGAGCCTCTTCACCAGTATCCTGGCTCCCCATCCCCTATCATAAGCACCTTACAGATAAAAAATATTAATATTTCACAAATATTGGGGGAACAAAGACACAATGTATAGACCAGATCGACAATAGGAAGTAGTAAAGTGCGTTTTCAGTACAAAGATGTTGTAGTGATTCTACCACCCTTTTGGGCACTTTCCTTGCCTGTGGTTCTCTATGCTGTCATTGAGTTGGCTTGATAGGAATCCTGGAGTTGCTAATGTAGGTAGATATAGCTGGGAAGCTGTAAACAGAACTATAATACAATACAGTAAAAGATGAAGAGATATGCTATTAAAAGAAAGAATATTGCATTGTGAAACTTTTAATTATATAGATACATACACATATGTATATTGGGACACAATGTTAAATGTATTTCTTAGTGTGGATGGAAGTATTTTTTTTTTCTTTTTTTGAGACAAAGTCTCAGTCTGTCGCCAGGCTGGAGTGTAGTGGCGAGATCTCGGCTCACTGCAACCTCCACCTGCCGGGTTCAAGTGATTCTCCTGCCTCAGCCTCCTGAGTAGCTGGGACTACAGGCGTGTGCCACCACGCCCAGCTAATTTTTGTATTTTTAGTAGAGACGGGATTTCACCATGTTGGCCAGGATGGTCTCAATCTCTTGACCTCGTGATCTGCCCGCCTCAGCCTCCCAAAGTGTTGGCTACCGCGCCCAGCCAGCAAAATGTTTTTAAAAACCATTGCTCTAGCTCCCACATGAGACAATTCTGTAATACACAATACAAAAGAAAGCAACAGAGGGCATGATATTAGAGAGGGTATTTATTTTACAAATTTTATTTTTCAGTTATATAGATACATACGTATATATATGTATTGAGTCACTAAATGAAATGCACTTCTTATTGTGGGTGGTAGGGCAAAAGTTTGAAAACCACTGACTTGCTCTCTACCTGTGGCCTGAAATATTACAAAACAGTATGATTGTCTAAACTGCAGTCAGCAACGTGAGAAGAAGAAGGAGAGTCCATAATAACCTCAGCAACTGGAGCTATGGAGGCAGGCAATATATCTGTAGAGTGATTCCTGGGCTTCCTGGCAAGCAGTGAAGTGCATGTCTGCAGGACTGCTTGCAGAGCCAAGGCAGACAACAGAGCTGGCCAAACCAGGGCATGTATCTTTCCAGCCTGTTTCCATGGCCAGCTCCTCAAGTTATCTAATTAAAGGCCATGCAGACACGGGAGACAAGGGCCTTTGGAGAAAGAGGAGCCAGAAGAGGTTAAACATTTTGAACTGCTTGCTACCTTTGGCTTTGGCCTAAAGGAACCCTGAGGGATGCTTTGCAAAGAACCTGGCCTCCCGAATCAAAAGTACAGAGACAATCTACTGGAATGTGTGGCTGCTTTAGTATTTGGAGAATAATAATAACAAAAGCCAGATGTCTTTAAAAAGAAGGTAATTTGCTTTTCGAAAAAATATTTGCTCTTCTCATGTTTTAAATTGTTCAGCTCTTGTCTTCTACATTTAAGTTGTTTTGTTCTCTAAATGTTTAGCACTTAGAGAATGATATATTCCTTTGACTAGATTTTTGCTTAGTTTTTATCTTTCTTTAAAAGGTTTCAGCTACCTGGCTTACTCTTTCTATTCCATTTAATTTTTTCCTTCATTGTTTTCACTTGAAAACATTGTTGTTACCTTTTCTCCTTAAGCTTTATTCGCAACTATATCCTCGAAATTCTACGTTTCTGATTTTAACATCTAAAATTTTGATTATTTTATTCTCATTTTTCCCTAGTTATACTTTTAATTTCTGAGCCCCGGTTTTCTTTTTTTTAACCAGTTCAATGTGTTATCTGTATTCCTTTTATTTGATTTCTCTTATTTCAATCTCAATTTTTTTCCTCCACATTTGGTTTTCTTGGTTTATATATGTATTTTCTTATTTGTAATTTTAATCATTATGTTCCTTGTATAGTGTACATTTATTAGGCTGACAAGCGACAGAAATGCAAAGCTTAGGCTTTTAACCTCTATACCATTCAGGCTTAATCTGCAAACAACTTTGTAGCTAACTAATCTAGAACATTTCCTACACCGATTGGCCGCTAACATGTTTTTTTTCTCTTTTGATCTATCTCCCTTCTTAGCAGGGTTACAGGAAGCTCCTCCTGCTCCTGAATCTTTCCATTTCCTCTACTTGTCAGAAGAAGCAAGGACAGGCTGCCTAAGCCAGAAGAATTCAGGGTTATTAAAATAGTCACTTAGACTCTTGCGGGATGGCTTTCACATATATGATACGTCTGTGAGTCACATAGAACAGATCCAACTCCCAGAACAGTGTCAGAAAGTGGTGCCTTTTCATGTCTTTTTTTTAAACTTTTATTTTAGGTTTGCAACTACATGTGCAGGTTTGTTACCTAGGTGAACTTGTGTCACGGGGATTTGTTGTACATTATTTCATCACTCAGGTATTAAGCCCAGCACCCAGTAGTTACCTTTACTGAGCCTCTCCCTCCTCCCACCCTCCACCCCCAAGTAGTTCCCAGTGTCTTTGTTGTTCCCTTCTGTGTATTCATGTGTTCTCATTCTTTAGCTCACACTTATAAGTGAGAACATGTGGTGTTTAGTTTTCTGTTCCTGCATTAGCTTGCTAAGAATAATACTTCCAGCTTCATCTATGTTCCTGCAAAAGACATAATCTCATTTTTTTTATGGCTGCATAGCATTCCGTGGTGTATATATACCATATCTTCTTTATCCAGTCTATTATTGATGGGCATTTAGGTTGATTCCATGTCTTTGCTATTGTGAATAGTGTTGCAATGAACATTTGCATCCCAGGGAAGCCCTCAGAATTAGGGAAGGTGGTCAAGAATGTGCTCTGACCCTTTTTTCATCTCTTTTGGAGAGAATAAGACTTTTCCTTAAACCCAGAGGAATAATCTGAACAATTTAAATGACCATGGCCAAGAATTTCATCATGTAATACTGAGAGATGGGACTACCTGGATTTCCTAGGTCAACTAAGAATCCCTAAGTCTAGCTGGGAAGGTGACTGCTTCCAGCTTTAAACATGGGGCTTGCAACTTAGCCCACACCCGACCAGAGAGCTCACTAAAATGCTAATTAGGCAAAACAGGAGGTAAAGAAATAGCCAATCATCTATTGCCCGAGAGCACAGCGGGAGGGACAAGGATTGGGATATAAACCCAGGCATTTGAGCCGGTTACAGCAACCCCCTTTGGGTCCCCTCCTCTTATATGGGAGCTCTGTTTTCACTCTATTTCACTCTATTAAATCTTGCAACTGTACTCTTATGGTCCATGTTTTGTTACCGCTCGAGCTGAGCATGCGTTTGCCGTCCACCACTGCTGTTTGCCGCCATCGCAGACCTGCCCTTGACCTGCATCCCTCCAGATCCGGCAGGGTATCCGCTGTGCTCCTGATCCAGCAAGGCACCCATTGCCACTCTCGATTGGGCTAAAGGCTTGCCATTTTTCCTGCATGGCTAAGTGCCTGGGTTTGTCCTAATTGAGCTGATGGTTCTCTTCCATGACCCACAGCTTCGAATAGAGCAACAACACTCACCACATGGCCCAAAATTCCATCCTTTGGAATCTGTGAGGCCAAGAACCCCGGGTTAGAGAACACGAGGCTTGCCACCATCTTGGAAGTGGCCCACCACCATTTTGGAAGCAGCCCGCCACCATCTTGGGAGCTCTGGGAGCAAGGACCCCCCGGTAACATTTTGGCGACCACGAAGGGACCTCCAAAAGCGGTAATATTGGGCCACTTTCGCTTGCTATTCTGTCCTATCCTTCCTTAGAATTGGAGGAAAATACCAGGCACCTGTCGGCCAGTTAAAAACGATTAGCGTGGCCGCTGGAATTAAGACTCAGGTGTGAGGCTATCTGGGGAAGGACTTTCTAACAGCCCCCAGCCCTTCTGGAGTGGGGACATTGGTCTGCCTGGAGCTAGCTTCCACTTTCAATTTTCTTGGGAAGCCGAGGGCCGACTAGAGGCAGAAAGCTGTCATCCCAAACTCCCGGCAGTAGCCGGTTGAGATCATGGCGCAGCCAGAAGTCTCTACTCCACAGTTGCCCATGCGTACACCCCTACCTTTCCTTCTGACCCATACCTCCTGGGTCCTGACCACCACAATCTTGAAAGTGTAGCCCCAAAATTCTCCTTACCTCTGAATCTACTTCCTCTGATCCCTGCCTCCTAGATACTAATGGTTCAGACTTTCATTTCCTCTAGCAAGTTGTATCTCCAAAGGGATCTAAGGAAGCTCTAGGCTGCATCCTTAGGCATCTAGGCTATAAACCCAGGGAGTCTTATTCCTGGTGTCCCTCCCGATTTAGGTCTACAGCTCTCAACATGGGCAGTTATGTTGGACCTGTTCCCCACCACCCTTGCCAGGGCCCCAAGTTTGTAATGGCTGAGAGAGAGAGACTCGGAGAGAGAGAGACAGAGAGACGAAGAGGGAGTCCAAGAGAAAAATAAAAAGAAAAAGTAAAAAAGTGTGCCCTATTTCTTTAAAAGCCAGGGTAAATTTAAAACCTGTAATTAATCATTGAAGGTCTTCTCTGTGACCCTATAACACTCCAATACCACTTGGTTGTCAGTGTAAATAAGGGCATAGCCCGAAAGCACTGATGCCACTGACAACCCAGAGCTGTCCTGTAAAAAATCCTTAACCCAGCAGATTTCCTAACAGGGGATTAAATCTTAATTACCATGCAAGGTCCAACCAGACCTAGAAGGAACTCCCTTCAGGATAGGACGATAGAAGGTTCCTCCAAGGTGACTGAGAAAAAAACCCAATGGGTATTCAGTAATTGATATGAAGACTCTTGTGGAAGCAGAGTTAGAAAATTTGCCTAATAATTGGTCTCCTCAAACGTGCGAGCTGTTTGCACTTAGCCAAGCCTTAAAGTACTTACAGAATCAAAAGACTATCTCAATCCTGACTCAAAAGGTTAGCTACACCCTTTCTCAAATGAATTTGCATAAGAACTGTTGTTTATAGGAATGTATCTTGACGGGGCAGCTGGGTTGTTATGAAATACCAGTCCAGCTCTAGGACTCACCCCTGAGCGCAAAGGCAATGTTGGGCACACTGGTAAAGGACCACTAGAATCCAGACCCCTTTCTTTGTAGTCAAGAGAGGCGGGAAAACAGGTGCAGGACTGCTACATTGGTGAGCGTAACTAATCCGATAAGCAGAGGACCATGAGTGGTTACGCACCCTGGAAAGGAACTCACCGCCGAGCGCAAAGGCAATGTTGGGCACGCTGGTAAAGGACCACTAGAATCCAGCAGCCTGGATCCCTTTCTTTGTGGTCAAAAGAGGTAGGAAAACAGGTGCAGGACTGCTACGTCAGTGAGCGTAACTAATCCAATAAGCAGAGGTCCACAGGTGGTTACGCACCCTGGAAAGGAATAAGCATTAGGACCATAGAGGGCGCTCTATGACTAATGCTCATTGGAAAATGACTAGGGGTGCTGGCATCCCTATGTTCTTTTTTCAGATGGGAAACGTTCCCCCCGAGGCAAAAACAACCCTAAGATGTATTCTGGAGAATTAGGACCAATTTGACCCTCAGACGCTAAGAAAGAAATGACTTATATTCTTCTGCAGTACCACCTGGCAATGATATCCTCTTCAAGGGGGAGAAACCTGGCGTCCTGAGGGAAGTATAAATTTTAACACTGTCTTAAAACTAGACCTCTTTTGTAGAAAAGAAGGCAAATGGAGTGAAGTGCCGTATGTACAAACTTTCTTTTCATTAAGAGACAACTCGCAATTATGTAAAAAGTGTGATTTATGCCCTACAGGAAGCCCTCAGAGTCTACCTCCCTACCCCAGCGTCCCCCAACTCCTTCCCCAACTAATAAGGACCCCCCCCTTCAACCCATTCGGTCCAAAAGGAGATAAAGGGGTAAACCATGAACCAAAGAGGGTGAATATTCCCTGATTATGCCCCCTCCAAGCAGTGGGAGGAGGAGAATTCGACCCAGCCAGAGTGCATGTACCGTTTTCTCTCTAAGACTTAAAGCAAATTAAAATAGACCTAGGTAAACTCTCAGATAACCCTGATGGCTATATGGATGTTTTACAAGGGTTAGGACACTCCTTTGATCTGACATGGAGAGATATAATGTTACTGCTAAATCAAACACTAACCCCAAATGAGAGAAATGCTGCCATAACTGCAGCCTGAAAGTTTGGCGAATCTCTGGTATCTCAGTCAGGTCAATGATAGGATGACAACAGAGGAAAGAACGATTCCCCACAGGCCAGCAAGCAGTTCCCAGTGTAGACCCTCATTGGGACACAGAATCAGAACATGAAGATTGGTGCCACAGACATTTGCTAACTTGCGTGCTAAAAGGACTAAGGAAAACTAGGAAGAAGCCTATGAATTATTCAGTGATGTCCACCGTAACACAGGTGAAGGAAGAAAATCCTACTGCCTTTCGGGAGAGACTAAAGGAGGCATTGAGGAAGCATACCTCCCTGTCACCTGACTCTGTTGAAGGCTAACTAATCTTAAAGGATAAATTTATCACTCAGTCAGCTGCAGACATTAGGAAAAAACTTCAAAAATCTGCCTTAGGCCCAGAGCAAAACTTAGAAACCCTACTAAACTTGGCAACATTTTTTTATAATAAAGATCAGGAGGAGCAGGCGGAATGCGACAAATGGGATAAAAAAAGGCCACTGCTTTAGTCATGTCATGGCCCTCAGGCAAGCAGACTTTGGAGGCTCTGGAAAAGGCGTAAGCTGGACAAATCAAATGCCTAATAGGGCTTGCTTCCAGTGCGTCTACAAGGACACTTTAAAAAAGATTGTCCAAGTAGAAGTAAGCTGCCCCCTCGTCCACACCCCTTATGTCAAGGGAATCACTGGAAGGCGCACTACACCAGGGGATGAAGGTCCTCTGAGTCAGAAGCCAGCAGTAGGACTGAGGGTGCCCCGGGCAAGCGCCAGCCCATGCCATCACCCTCACAGAGCCCCGGGTATGCTTGACCATTGAGGGCCATGAGGTTAACTGTCTCCTGGACACTGGCGCAGGCTTTTCAGCCTTACTCTTCTGTCCCGGACAACTGTCCTCCAGATCTGTCACTATCCGAGGGGTCCTAGGACAGCCAGTCACTAGATACTTCTCCCAGCCACTATGTTGTGACTGAGGAACTTTACTGCTTTCACATGCTTTTCTAATTATGCCTGAAAGCCCCACTCCCTTGTTAGGGAGAGACATTCTAGCAAAAGCAGGGGCCATTATACACCTGAACATAGGAGAAGGAACACCCGTTTGTTGTCCCCTGCTTGAGGAAGGAATTAATCCTGAAGTCTGGGCAACAGAAGGACAATATGGATGCGTAAAAAATGCCCATCCTGTTCAAGTTAAACTAAAGGATTCCACCTCCTTTCCCTACCAAAGGCAGTACCCCCTCAGACCCGAGGCCCAACAAGGCCTCCAAAGGATTGTTAAGGACCTAAAAGCCCAAGGCCTAGTAAAACCATGCAATAGCCCCTGCAATACTCCAATTTTAGGAGTACAGAAACCCAGTGGACAGTGGAGGTTAGTGCAAGATCTTAGGACTATCAATGAGGTTGTCTCCCAGCTGTACCTAGCCCTTATACTCTGCTTTTGCAAATACCAGAGGAAGCAGAGTGGTTTACAGTCCTGGAACTTAAGGATGCCTTTTCCTGCATCCCTGTACATCCTGACTCTCCCTTTGAAGATCCTTCAAACCTAGCGTCTCAACTCACCTGGACTGTTTTATCCCAAGGGTTCGGGGATAGCCCCCATCTATTTGGCCAGGCTTTAGCCCAAGACTTGAGCCAATTCTCATACCTGGACACTCTTGTCCTTCAGTACATGGATGATTTACTTTTAGCCACCCGTTCAGAAACCTTGTGCCATCAAGCCACCCAAGCGCTCTTAAATTTCCTTGCTACCTGTGGCTACAAGGTTTCCAAACCGAAGGCTCCGGTCTGCTCAGAGCAGGTTAAATACTTAGGGCTAAAATTATACAAAGGCACCAGGGCCCTCAGTGAGGAACGTGTCCAGCTTATACTGCCTTATCCTCATCCCAAAACCCTAAAGCAACTAAGAGGGCTCCTTGGCATAACAGGTTTCTGAACAATGGAACAACTTCAGCACAGAAATAAACACCACTTCCGTTTTAGTAGGACCTCTTGTTTCCAATCTGGAAATAACCCATACTTCAAACCTCACCTGTGTAAAATTTATCAATACTATAGACACAACCAACTACCAATGCATCAGGTGGGTAACTCCTCCCACTCGAACAGTCTACCTACCCTCAGGAATATTTTTTGTCTGTGGCACCTCAGCCTATCATTGTTTGAATGGCTCTTTAGAATCTATGTGCTTCCTCTCATTCTTAGTGCCCCCTATGACCATCTACACTGAACAAGATTTACACAATTATGTCATACCTAAGCCCCACAAAAAAGAGTACCCATTCTTCCTTTTGTTATCAGAGCAGGAGTGCTAGGTGGACTAGGTACTGGCGTTGGTGGTATCACAACCTCTACTCAGTTCGACTACAAACTATCTCAAGAACTAAATGGTGACATGAAATGGGCCACCAACTCCCTGGTCACCTTGCAAGATCAACTTAACTCCCTAGCAGCAGTAGTCCTTCAAAATCGAAGAGCTTTAGACTTGCTAACGGCCAAAAGAGGGGGAACCTGTTTATTTTTCGGGGAAAATGCTGTTATTATGTTAATCAATCAGGAATCATCGCTGAGAAAGCTAAAGAAATTTGAGATCGAATATAACGTAGAGCAGAGGAGCTTCAAAACACTGGACCCTGCAGCCTCCTCAGCCAATGGATGCCCTGGATTCTCCCCTTCTTAGGACCTCTGGCAAGTATAATATTGCTACTCTTTGCACCCTGTATCTTTAACCTCCTTGTTAAGTTTGTCTCTTCCAGAATCGAAGCTACAACACTACAAACAGTTCTTCAAATGGAGTCCCAGATGCAGTCCATGACTAAGATCTACTGTGGACCCCTGGACCAGCCTGCTAGCCCATGCTCCGATGTTAATGACATTGAAGGCACCCTTCCCAAGGAAATCTCAACTACACCACCCCTACTACGCCCCAATTCAGTAGGAAGCAGTTAGAGTGGTTGTTGGCCAACCTCTCCAACAGCACTTGGATTTTCCTGTTGAGAGGGGGGACTGAGAGACAGGACTAGCTGGATTTCCTAGGCCGATTAAGAATCCTTAAGCCTAGCTGGGAAGGTGACCACACCTACCTTTAAACACGGGGCTTGCAACTTAGCCCACACCTGACCAATCAGAGAGCTCACTAAAATGCTAATTAGGCAAAACAGGAGGTAAAGAAATAGCCAATCATCTATTGCCTGAGAGCACAGTGGGAAGGACAAGGATCAGGATATAAACCCAGGCATGCAGGCCGACTACAGCAACCCCCTTTGGGTCCCCTCCCCTTATGGGGGAGCTCTGTTTTCACTCTATTTCACTCTATTAAATCCTGCAACTGTACTCTTCTGGTCCATGTTTTGTTATGGCTTGAGCTGAGCATTTGTTCACTGTCCACCACTGTTTGCCACCATCACAGACCCACTGCTGACTTCCATCCCTCCGGATCTGGCAGAGTGTCCGCTGTGCTCCTGATCCAGCTAGGCGCCCATTGCCACTCCATATGGGGCTAAAGACTTGCCATTGTTCCTGCACAGCTAAGTGCCTGGGTTTGTCCTAATCAAGCTGAACACTAGTCACTGGGTTCCATGGTTCTCTTCCGTAACCCACGGCTTCTAATAGAGCTGTAACACTCACCACATGGCCCAAGATTCCATTCCTTGGAATCTGTGAGGCCAAGAACCCCGGGTCAGAGAACACAAGGCTTGCCACCATCTTGGAAGTGGCCCACGACCATTTTGGAAGCAGACTGCCACCATCTTGGGAGCTCTGGGAGCAAGGACCCCCCAGTAACAATACCATCTAGTTTCTTTAAGGACTTGTATCAGTGAAAGTCCAATCAGGACACAGAAATTACATGGCAATTTGAAAAAAGAAATAAGAGTAAAGGTATCATGCGCGTCCATGTGAAGAGAACACCATACATGCTTTATGTGAGCAATAAAGCTTTTTAATTACCTGGGTGCAGGCGGGCTGAGTCCGAAAAGAGTGTCAGCGAAGGGAGATAGGAGTGGGCCATTTTATAGGATTTGGGTAGGTAAAGGAAAATTACAGTCAAAGGGGGTTTTTCTCTGGTGGGCAGGGGCGGGGGTCACAAGGTGCTCAGTCGGGGAGCTTTTGAGCCAGGAAAAGGAATTTCACAAGGTAATGTCATCAGTTAAGGCAGGAACAGGCCATTTTCACTTCTTTTGTGGTGGAACGTCATCAGTTAAGGCATGAACCGGGCCATCTGGATGTATACGTGCAGGTGACAGGGGATATGATGGCTTAGCTTTGGCTCAGAGGCCTGACAAAAGGGGCAGTTGCTAGTGAGCGATAACAAGTACTCTAAAGAATACGGGAGTGGCAGGCACATTCTCTTGAGCTTTGCTACTTTGGAGGTCTTCGTCCCCAAAAGGGGGAATTCTTTCATCAGGAGACACAACAGTAATTTCACTGAATTTGAAGAGACGATTGCCAACTGGTCATTTGAGGCTGTTTATGTCACTAAATCAATGGGCCAAAAATAAGGAGCTGCTTCACTGGCGGAGTGATTGATCCCAATTACCAAGGAGAAATTTAATGGGCAGCCTCCTCCCCTGGGACTGAGCCAGAAGTCCAAGGAAGAAGCCAACACCTCCCAGGGCTGAGATCAGACATCATTGGAGAGGGCATGGCAAGGCACACTGGCAGAGAAGTTCACTGAGGTGTCATGTCAGTGGAGCTTGCTGGAAAACTGCCCCTTGGAGTGCTAAGGTAATATCCTCAGGGAGGAGCCATGTCTCAGAACTCACTGGAAAGCCACCTGAAGGAATGTGGGGAAAGTTGTTCAGAGGAAGCTGCCCTGTTAGCAGCTCTCTGCAAGGAGGTATGCTGGGGGGAAAATGTTCATAAGGATATGCCCACCGTCTGCACTTTGCTTAAAATGGCTGGAACCAGTTGCCTGAGGCAGCCATTCAAGTGAAGGTGTTTTGCTGGTAGCCCTCCCACTATAAAGTTGTTTACAGGAAGTGCTCTGTGCTGCCGGCCGCTGGGCACGGCAGAAAACACAGAACGTGTGCACAAGCACATGTACTCTCTCTCTATATATATTTATCTCTCTCTCTCTCTCTCTCTCTTTCTCTGCAGGAGATGATCACCAGAAACAAGAAGAAAAGCTCCTTCCTTCTGTGATCCTCCAGCACTGTCTATTGACAAAGCTTAGCAACATGTTCACTGTAAAGAAGAAATTCTTAAGGGGTTCAGCTCCATTATCCTAAAATGGTAATAAATGGATTGGGGGTTGAGACAATGAGTTGATAACTGGGAACAGTACATTCCTTTAGCTACTCATTTTCCATATTTACCCTTCACTCATGTGAGTTCTGTACAATGAAGCAACTCTGTGTTTCCACCTAACAAGATATTGCTATTCTCACAAATGAAGAAATTCTCACCCTTCACAAAATAAAGAGATGCACAGTCCTAACCATCACTGTATCCATTGCCAGCTATAGTCATTACTCCTCAAATTCTATGATAGTTTCACTGATTATTTTCTTGCCTAAAGACTATTATGTATGGTTAAGCACCACTAGTTTGTGTAAAAATAAAAATGGAAAAAAGAGAAAGAAATAGCCTACATAAACATATAATAGCCAAAGAGACTACAAAGACTACAAATAACACAAAGCCACTACAGCCCTCATTTCAGTAGTGGGGCACAAGGCCATAGTTGATACCTCTGGCTTATATTTCTTTTGACCTTGGCCAGAAGCTCGGCGGGTCAATTCTTTATCCAGTAGAGTGACCTAAAACTTCCTTCAGAAGAGTGAAGTCCTTAATCGTCTGCCTTTTTTTTTTTTTTTTTTTTGGTATAAGAACTGCTAATGGGCACCCCAGATAATCCCCTGGATTCCACATAATCCTCCTTCTCCTCAGTGTGTAGCAGCAACTCAATTTCCCCTTGAAAATTGAGATCAATCACTCCAACCAGTGAAGCAACTTCTTATTTTTGGTCTGTTGTTTTAGTGACACAAACAGCCTCAAATGACCAGGTGGCAATGTTCTCTTCAAATTCAGTGAAACTGTTGTGTCTCCTGATGAAAGCATTCTCCCTCTTGGCTGCAAAGACCTCCAAATTAGCAAAGCTCAAAGTTTCCATTGGATTTGGCAGTTCCATCACTGATAACAGTAAAGAGAATCATTTCAGGGGAGTAGTGGGAACAGAAACCAGATTACAAGAGGGTTTACGATGAAGAGAAGGCAAGGCAGGGAAGCCAGTAAGTGAATGCAGCCCACTCTTTCAAAAGAAAAGCTATGAAATTAAGCAGAGGAGAGCTCTGTAAAGCACTTAGAAGAGGACACAGTATTTTGAGAGGAATTTTTAAGATGAGGAAAACTTACACATCGTATAAAATTCAAGTGGAAATTCTTCTATGTAAAAAGAAATTGAAGGAAGAGATGAGTAAACAAGATCCCAAAAGGGATGGGATCAATATACTCAAAGCATTGGGATCTCTGCCTCAGTCTCTGAGCCCAAAGAAGTGGGTAGGGCTGTGATGGGAGAAAATAAAGGCAAATCTGTAGGAGGTGGAACAGGAAGTTGAGCTGGTTACCTTCCCCCAGTTTAATTTTCAGATTACAAAGCAAAGCCTTTTGATGAAAGAACTGAGTTGGTAGAGCAGGAAGATTGAAGAAAATGCACAATTTTGAAAAGAACAATAGTGGAAAATAGAGAGGGACAAGGGATAGAGAAATCTAATCTTGTTGTCTATAAATCATGACTCAAATTTTACTTCCTCCTTGATGTGTGCTCTGCCTCTTCAACTGATAGTAAATAAAAGATTAGTAATATCTCTATATAGCAATTAAAAACAGAGGTTTCTCTTTAAGTTCCTATCCTATAACTCTTACAGAGCACTCGTCATTTTCTGCTATGTAGTTTTTTTCCTTTCTAGAATCCACTGTAACTCTTTAATGTATTAGATTTTTGTATCCCTCATAAGCATCTACTAGAGTGTGTAGCTCATTAACACAGTGTTTCAATAACTAATTGTTGTACAACAAACCACGCTCTACTAATGGAGTAAAATAACAACCTTTTGTAATTATTCTCTCTCATGGTTCTGGGGATAACTAAGTGGTTCTCACTTGGGGGTCTCTCCTGAGGTTGCAGTCAGGAAACATCTGGAGGCTCCTGACTGCACGTCTCTGGAGTGTGATGTTGGCTCCTGGTGGGACCTCAGCCAGGGGGCTGCCCTCCGCAATACACATATGTGACTTCTCCATGCGGCTTGGGCTTCCTCAGGGGACAGTGGCTGGGTTCCGAGAGCAAGTGTCCTAGAAAAGAGCTGGGCAGGTGCTATAATCCTTTTTATGATCTCTGAAGTCATGCAGTAGTATTCTGTAACATTATATTTATTAGAATTAAGTCACTAAGGCCAGCCCATATTCAAGAGGTGGGGAGTTTAGACTCCATGTCTTGATGAGAAGAGTGTCAAGGGATTTGAAGATACTACACATATAAATGCTAATTAGTTGCTTGTTTTAAGCATTTATTGTATTTTGAAAAAGCCCCAGAAACAAAGAGAATGAGAGTGGTGCACAGTCTTACAAGGTCTGAATAGAAGTCAGGAATAATGCTAAAGAGTCAATTAACCCATAAAAGTGCTAACCATGGCTGCTTATTTCACTAGTGTTTGTAATCTTTTACAATCTCTTTTTAGGAGATAAAATTGAGCTGTTTGGTCTAGAAAGGTGTAGTAGGTCAGTGCTTCTGCTACTTTACGGGCACACAAACTCCTGGGGATCTTGTTAAAATGCAAGATTTTAACAATATGATGCCAGGGGCATCACATTCTGCATTTCTAGGAAGCTACAAGGGGGATACTGCAGCTACATGGGCCACCCATTGAACAGCAATTTAGCAGAAAGTAATACGGGTAACTGCCTGGCTCCTGTGATCCCACCCTTCTCTGGGAGGAGCGCTAATGGGGTATGCCACCAGAGGTCCTTACGGGCTTACAAGACCTTAGCCCTCTGGCCTGTGAACCCGTGATGCCAATGAGGTTAATCTGTTCTTCCATAAGACTTGTAGAACTGGAATTAAAGGAAGAGAGTAATTTACCTCTCTCTTGTGGTAGAAGCACGGAATATGAGGCTCTATCCATCATGTCAGAAAGCCAGTTTCCAGGAGGAATAAAGGGAACACATAGAGAGAAGAGAATCCAGGTGACACTCCAGTGCCTGATGAGGCTCAGAACTGACCCCACTCTGAAAGATTATACAAAATATCCTAATATCGTTCTGGCAAATTACCCTCTTGGCCTAAATTTGTTCTACTTGGGTTTTTATCATTTGAAACTAAAAAAGCTCTAACAAAGGGTAGGGAAAGTAGGGGATATGTTCTCTTGGAAATGTAATGCTCACTGTTTTGCAGTACTAGATGATTATCCAGACGTCTGCAATCTGAGGGTGAGGAAAGACTGTCCCTTAAGTCATGTTAAAGGTGTGTTCCCAACAGAGTGGACTGAGTATGAAAGACGACGACAATGGAACACTAAGGCCGAGGGAAGATGAGAAAAGTCTCAACCTACCTAAAATAGGAAAAACATCTAGAAAAGGGAGGCAAAGAGAGTCTATGGATTAAAATCATTGGATAGTATCGAAAGAAACTGTTACCCAAAAGTGATGCCTGCTGAAAACAGATGGGAAAAGGACAGTCTAGGAATAGCAAAGCTAATATTCTCTAAAGAGTGACCAGACCCTGGGCCTGAGTGGAAGTTAAAAGCCCAGCAAAGAACAAAACATTGACTTTTCATATATGTTGGACATTGTGTGATTTGCTTTACATTTATGACCTTATTAAATGACCCCCTAAGAAAGTTTCGCTCAGGCCCTCCCTGAAACTCTAGCACAGTCGCAGCTGGCACTCCCACAGTCGAAAGAGAGGAAACCGAACGTGGATCATATCATGTGGTTCCCACCTGGCAGACCCTATGACTGGGTATGCCTCAGCAGGCAAATCTCAGAGTCCTCCGAAGTCTCAGAGACTGCAAGCTGTGCAGGTGACACAAGAATGACATGGCCACCTTTCCATGTTTGGAGTAAATTTTTAATAACCAGTTTCTTGGTTACAACTTCATCTATATAAATCCCCTTATTCTAGGATCTACACAGTTAAACCTAATATTTCACAGCACATTTCTAAAACAGTACATTTTTTACACTAAAAAAATAAAATAAAAGCCTGGTTACCACCAAGGTGTATTGTCCATGAATTGAAAGGCTTTCCTATTTAAGTAGCAGGTACATGTGTAAATAGGGCAGGCAGCAATAGAACAGCAATATTGGAGAACGCTTTCTTTGTAGTAAATGCCCTTGAGTATGAGATGTGACAATGAAGCAATAAGGCCAATTCTATAAAGCAAAAATGGATACTGATCTCCTTATTTTGTAGCCATACCTTATGGTATGTTTATAACGTATTTCTTTCACATGTTAAAACAGTATCTACTAAAGATGGGCTTAATTTTGGTAAAGTGAACTGAAAAAAGTTATATGTTAATGCAACATTTGTTGTAAAGATTCCAGAAACGCAGGAGTCAAAAATTCAAATTATGATTCCCACAGTAACTGTAACTCTGGTATACAACATACATAATGGAAGAAATGTTATCAACATATACCATAGTAGAAAATACTCAGTAAGCAGAAACAAGCTGAGTTATGCTTGCTGTGGGAATCATCATTTTCAACTAGCTGGGAATATATAAAAATCGAAACCATAAATGCATGCATTATTTTTTGCAGTTAATTCTAATTTTTCTTGATCCAATTTAATCAGCTTTGTATCCAAACTACATTTTCCCTTCACAAACTGCAAATGAATGTCTTTCGTAATTTTAAAATCCACATCATTTGATTTCTTTTTCTCACACAGGCTGCCTTTTGCAGGATGGCATCATTACACCCTGTCCCTCCCTGAAATGTCAGGACACATCTGCTGGGATTCATTTATCTACATTCCTTTTCTCTCTGAAGGACACCATGGGGAAGGAGAAAAAGAACAGCAAAGAGAACAAGAATCACATTGAGTAGCTTAGAAAGGTACATAAGTGCAACAGAAACAGGGACACTGTCACCATTAACTTCCCCTATGGTATCCTCCTGAGCTGACACAGGAACAATGCCACCATATATTTACAATTTCCAAAGTGTTTAGTCAAAATATTATCTCATCTGATTCTCACAACACTGTGAGAAAGGCAAAACCAAAACACCTTTCTGTTGTTCAGCTTTTGTGACTCAAGTAGAATATATTTAAAGATTTGTTTTTATGTTATCGTCTAAAGTGTAGGCCATTTAATTGCAATGACAATATTTCCTAAATATACTCATCTACCACATGCAGAGGATTTAGTTATTATGAAGGCAGAGTATGGTCTATGTAAAAAGATTATGGTTATAAGTGAAACATTTAACATATTTTAAGCTTTTGGCTTTAACTATATTCTGAAGATTCAACAATGAAACAGAGGAATAACTGCCCTTTGAAATTCTGCCGAGGCAAAATTTATCCTGAATATTTTATCCAGTATTACTTTTCCCAGTTTGGTTTTAACTAAGAAGGGCACCTTCTGTAACCTCGGAAGACGAATCCTTTTACTTTCTAGCAGTCTTTATCCATCAGAGTATGTTTCATTATATTCAAACTAAATTACTTTGGCTCAAGAACAATCATAGTTCCTTTACCACCCTAAATAGCTCCGCCTCCCCATGGTGTCCATGACCTTGGATGAGTGTCTGGAGGGTAACATGGTCAATCTGTGTGTGTCTCAGTGCTACTGTGATCAGTCTATTCAATTGCAAGTTTATTTTCCCTTCTTTTCACCTACAGAAAGATCCTTCACATAATCAGACAAAATTTTCCTTCCTCATTTATATAAGATACCAATAAAAAGATCAATTAAAATAAAGATTCAGAACTGGCAAAAAGCCTCAATATCATTTGTTCTAACTAGGGAGATAACACAGTCAATCCTTTGCCTGTGAAAAGTATGACAATCTTGCATGCAATTAAAAGGTAATATTTTAAGTGCAAAAGGAAAAACAAATCTTCAGGAATATTTTAGGAGGTTTTCTTGTGGAGGAAGAGTTGTCTTCTTAATGTTACCTACAATCATAAACAAAATTATAAAACAGATCTTTGCACTGAATAAAGATGGACACATAAGTTCTTGCATAAAACAGGTAAGACACTTGAAGGTATCCTCCCAGACATAAATGCTGAACTTTTAGGCTTTTCCTCTACTCATATGCAAAAGTTTGAAAAGAAAAAACAGTATCAGGGCTTGGTCATAGCACAGCCTCAATATTATTTCCAAGCTAAAATGTCAGTGATGGGGATATGAGCTCTTGCATCTTATCAGAGACCAGAAAAAGGCCTTACTGCCTTATAGGATACATCAGCCAGACATGAAGGCTAGGCCATAAGCATACATTTTCTTCGCAGGTCCATCCACTTTATGGGATTTTTCTCAGGGAAAGTATAGATACAGACAGTGGGCAAGGTTTACCTTAAACAGAATGAAATAAAGTCCTTGTTGGCTCTCTCTTTCAAGGTGGAAAATGAAGAGGAGGTGACCAATTCTAGAAGATCACAGAACGCTTACAAATGAAAAATAATGGGGTATGTTTCTCTTGAGCAGTCAATAAGTGAAATTATCAAAGATCTAAAATTTCCCAAATAAACTGACAACATATAAGGTCCTGGAGACTGTCAGTGCCATAGATCAAAAAACCAATTTTTCATCTTTGCTTTTAATTAAAGTTGCAGGATTCCATGAGTGAACAGCAGTAAAATATTAATACATTAAAGAATAAACCAAAGGAAAATGTTTGGTGCAATGTAAGTGGTCAAACAATAGAAGACTGTGAAATGAATTAAATATTCATACAGTGGATACTATGCAGTTATTCACAATGTATTTTTGAGAGGGAAAAGGTTGATAATATATTGTAAGATGAAAAAGGATATTACAAAATAGTATATTCCATATGATATCCATATTGGGAAAAAAATATGTGCGTAAGTCAAAAGATTGGGAGGATATACAGAAAATAATTAACCGAAGTTACCTCTGTTAGTGAGAATTTAACGTCTTCACAATTTTTTCTTTTCCAAATGAAAAGGGGATAAGGGGAAATTACTATTTTCAAAAACAATCAATGTACTCTGATCTCTTTGTTCCATTTGCTTTTATAAATACAAAATACAAAACCGGAATATATTTTGTGCCATCACACAATTGCGTTAACAATTATTTTTCTTTAAGTTATAAAATTAATAGTTAATTCAAATTTAGTTTCCTTATACTTATTTCCAATTCACACAAGAGAAACACATTTTTAAAAATATATAATGACATAAATTATTATCCAAGGTTGCAGTCTTCCATGCTTTCTTCACTCATCATCAAATCTAAAAAATGAACTTCATATGCTTAATTCCGTAAGTTTTGAAGAAAACCATGATAATAAGTGCCCATAATCCCAGAATAAAGCCCCCAGGAGGATGCCAGTCTTTCAGCTTTGGTTTCTGCAAAACAAGAATAACATGATAAATTTTATAACAGGTAAATAATTCAGCAATCAATAAAGCAAATATTGATGAAAAAGAGAAATTTCACTGGCTGTGTTTGAAGGGGGACTAGTTTAGTCAAATTAAGTATATTGGGATATCAACAATGGTAAAGACTTCAGACAGGGTAAATATCCCACAGGGTAAACTGGCTCCTAAGAAAGATCAGTTTCAGCTTATATTTTGTTTCATCAAAGAGTCCTTCCCTGATTACCTAATCACACCATCTATCCTCACTCAAGTTATTCAGTAGCCTAACAGTCTTTCTCACTTTGGATTTATATATTCATTAATTTGTTGGTTTTATCCATCTCTGCTAGACTGTAGTTCCATGAGGGTCATCTTATTATATTCCCAGCACCAACCTGCCAAGGTGCTTGCCATTCAAGAGGCATTCACATATCATACTGAGTAAATCAGTGGAAGAACAAACACTACCCAACTCCATCAGATATTCAACACACACTTGTTTGAGGGCCAGTGCCTTGGGTCATGTTTTTCCCTTGAGGTAGAATGCTCCTTAACCTATTCATTGTGCCTATTCAAAACTCACTAAGTCAAATGCCTCCTCCAGACTCTACCATTATTCCCACCTGATAGGTTATTTTCTTTGAGTTCCTATAGTACCTGAACTTTAACTCCTTCTACTGTTACTCCTATTCACTATTATATTTACCTTTATCATTTATCTCCCTGTATACTCCCTAATATCAAAGTCCATCAAAGTCAATTTTTTATCCCCCTTCTCTATTCCCCACCCCCCAAGTGTCACATATGCTTTTCTGTCCAGCAAGAAAAGTCTTCCTCATTTAGTTGTCATTTCAACAGCTACATTACAGCCTTGTAATTGGAAGTTTGTGACAATGACTCTTTTCTACTTACTGAATTACCGGCCAAGACTGTAACAACAGTTATGATATTAGAAGCATATTTTAGACCATCGGGGAGAGAAATGGTAAGCTAAAATTGGCTTTAGTCATCATATAATGTCCATCAACTCAAAATTAACTTTTCAAACTAAAAGGAGAGAAAGCTACCTCAATATTTTAACTTGGATCATAATGCTAGAGTTTTCAGAGCTTTTAATCAGATGCTTAATATAAACTGACCTACCAGTGTTTAAAGTGGTTACCTTCCATCTTCATTCCTATGCTTACCCTCAACCTCTACCAGTCCATCCAGAAAACTCCCCCAAAATTTATCCCAAAATATTAAATCCAATTTTCCTCATGTTATTTTCCACTTAAGAGTCTGCAGTGGCTTCCACTCAACATGTGTGATGATAAACGCAAAAGGTCCTTGCCCTCTAGTATCTTACAAGATGGTAAGTTCGGGGGTTCTCAAACCATTTCTAATGGCAAAGCTCTTTGAAGTTATGGTGCTTTCTGTGCAATACCGTGACAAATCTTAATTCCAGTAGAAAATCTAGAATATTTAATAAAAAGCAAAGCTATATTAAACATAAGCTATATAAATATCACAAGCATGTGTCAATGAAAACATAAGTGAGTGAACTAAACAAGATCACTGCTCAGTTTTTGTCCTGTTTATTTTCTACTAGTCAAACAATTTGTAATTCACACAAAAGGGTTGAAAACATTTAAGATCTAAAACTACTTTTCCACATACCGGGAAAAGATTATTCATTATTAGTGGAAGCACACTTTTATACAATCTATAGATATTCCCTGAAAGCCCAGTTTAAAAGCACTGACCTAGTTTGAGAGATAAGATACTGATTTTCCCTAACAACTAGGAGTCCCTGATTTATATGGCATTTAAAAACACTCACACTTAGGTTACTACTGTAGAAAAGTTAAATACATATTGTCAAAATCTGGCACCAATGTAAACTCTTAACTAAGGAGAACAGGCTATAGACAATTGTTCCATAAATCCAATTAATGAACTTCAGTGCTAAAAGAGTTAAGAAGGAATTTAAACCAACTCATGTTTTTCAAAAAATGGTGAACATCATTTAAGCTCTACATTCAATAGAGATTATAGAAATAATAATCAAGTAGTTAATAGCAAATCTTTTTTTTTTTCTTAATTATACTTTAAGTTCTAGGGTGCACAACGTGCAGGTTTGTTATATATGTATACTTGTGCCATGTTGGTGTGCTGCACCCATCAACTCGTCAGCACCCATCAACTCGTCATTTACATCAGGTATAACTCCCAATGCAATCCCTCCCACCTCCCCCCTCCCCATAATAGGCCCTGGTGTGTAATGTTCCCCTTCCCGAGTCCAAGTGATCTCATTGTTCAGTTCCCACCTATGACTGAGAACATGCGGTGTTTGGTTTTCTGTTCTTGTGATAGTTTGCTGAGAATGATGGTTTCCAGCTGCATCCATGTCCCTACAAAGGACACAAACTCATCCCTTTTTATGGCTGCATAGTATTCCATGGTGTATATGTGCCACATTTTCTTAATCCAGTCTGTCACTGATGGACATTTGGGTTGATTCCAAGTCTTTGCTATTGTGAGTAGTGCCGCAATGAACATACATGTGCATGTGTCTTTATAGTAGCATGATTTATAATCCTTTGGGTATATACCCAGTAATGGGATGGCTGGGTCATATGGTACTTCTAGATCCTTGAGGAATCGCCATACTGTTTTCCATAATGGTTGAAATAGTTTACAGTCCCACCAACAGTGTAAAAGTGTTCCTATTTCTCCACATCCTCTCCAGCACCTGTTGTTTCCTGACTTTTTAATGATTGCCATTCTAACTGGTGTGAGATGGTATCTCATTGTGGTTCTGATTTGCATTTCTCTGATGGCCAGAGATGACAAGCATTTTTTCATGTGTCTGTTGGCTGTATGCATGTCTTCTTTTGAGAAATGTCTGTTCATATCCCTTGCCCACTTTTTGATGGGGTTGTTTGTTTTTTTCTTGTAAATTTGTTTGAGTTCTTTATAGGTTCTGCATATTAGCCCTTTGTCAGATGAGTAGACTGCAAAAATTTTCCCCCATTCTGTAGGTTGCCTGTTCACTCTGATGGTAGTTTCTTTTGCTGTGCAGAAGCTCTTTAGTTTAATTAGATCCCATTTGTCAATTTTGGTTTTAATTCTGCAGCTGTAATAACTCCAGTGACTTTCCAGTGAGATGGATTTCTTGAGGTTGTAATTTTACTATTAGATCTGAAACTTAGCAGCCAGAAACAGTTGCCAGAGATAAGACAACTACGGGAAAAATAGCATCTTTGAAAGTATCATTTTTCCAAAGATTCAACAACTAGCCCTGGCAGCTGTTTTGACCCATTATTCCACAGGCTGGCTTGGAGAATTCGGGAGGCACTTCATTCTGGTCTTTCAACCTCCTTGACAGGTATGTGTTTCACATCTAGACCACTGATGGCCAGGGTAGGAACAAAGAGAAAATCAAAGTGCTATTTCTCCAACAGCAAACTTTAAAAGTAATAATGGAGGACTAAGAATTATATGTAATTTCTCCAAAATTATAATGGAACGGTAAACTTATTCACATGATAACACTGCATCAGCTACCAAAAGCAGCAAATCTTGGCCTTTCAAAACTGCTCCTTACAGTTGCTATTTTTTTTAATGTTTATTCAATACCATTTTTGATTAATAAAAATGGAAAATGCACAATGAACTAAATGCACTTTAGACTCAGCTTAAGATGGTATCTGAATAGAATCCCCTAGTGCAGTCTCTCCCACCTTCTCACAACAATCCATACAAAGGCACAGAAAAAGACAACAGCACATCCTACCAAAATTCAGTTAACCTCTGATGAGAAATCTCTAACAGTTTCACTATCTGAAAGTCCCAGAAACCAGCACTAGAAACAAATTAATGGTAGTCTCAGTTTTCTGTTTGGTAGATACCATGCAAAGGCTTGCTTTGCTCTGTGAAACACAATACTTCTGCCAGCTGAGTAAAGGACTTTAGCTCACTCCCTTTTTCCTCCTGCTGTTTAACAGACACAGTGTTTATGCAGTAGAAAGATGGCTTTATGAGGCAGCCAGAGTTGTGTAACTCATTCCCAGTTCCCAGTGGCACACCTCTTTATATGTCCATTTAAATATAATTCCCAGCAAACAATATGACAAAAGGATAGAGGGGCAGTGACAATGGTTCACTGCTTCTTGGAAGGCTTAGTATCACAGGAAAAGCTCTGCAGAGACCAGAAAATGCAGGGAAAACCCTGTTAGTAGTACACGTTTTAAAAATATGTTTTTTTTCCATATACTTTAACGTTTTTTAAGTGCCCCCAAAAACAAGCTTAAGTGGCTGGGTAGCAGATGATCCTAGTTTAATTCAGCAAAGCCACATTTAGACTGGTCTAAGTAACGGTCACTTGGAACCATATAACAACCTATTCCTCAGATACAGATTTGAGAAGGCATCTAAACCTAAGTGGATAGTGAAAACCATCCACACACTCTGTTGGCAAATACCAACAGTGTCCAAATAAAAAGGAAAAACCGAGGTAGGCTCTATAAGGAAAAATACTCCCAAACATGAGAAATAAATTATAACCTGAAGATGCATGCAGAGAAGATCTCTCTGAGAAAAATTTAATAATGAACCACAAATTAATTTTAGACAATTTTTGTCTGGCATAGATTTGAATAAAGATTCACAACCAACCAAAAATGAAAGAACAATATAAAGAGAAAAAGAATACACGACAGAAAGACAACAAGCTGAAATAAAGGGAGCTGGATGACATAATTTTGTAACAGCAAAATTAAAATCCACATTTACAAGGAACATGGTATTCTAAGCACATCTTCAAGTCCTTCATTCATCCAATTGTATGTTAGATTGATGGCAAACATGGCCCTAATTATTCATACTTGGATGTGTTCATACCCTCTGCAATGTGACTTTATAGAAGCTGTCATCAAGAGGTAGAATCTATATCCCTACCCTTTGAATCAGCAGGTCTTACGACTTCTTTTGGCCAACAAAATGCAAAACAAGTAACAGTGTCCCAACTCCGAGTTAGCCTCGAGAGTCTTGGCTTGCTTCTGCTCTCTCTCAGACCTCTTCCACCACCAGGAAAAAAGCCTAAGCTTCTAGAGGATGAAACATCAGCTACAGAAGAGCTGAGCTTCCCTCCAGCTAATAACCGGCCAACTATAAGGGCAAAAGCATCTAACTAATCCAGAGTTGACCACACCACAGACTCACCATGGAGCCTGAGAACAGAACTGCCCAACTAAACTCATACTAAATTGCCAGCCTGCAGCATTGTGAGCTAAATAAATGACTGATGTTTTAAATTACTAAGTTTGGAGTGGTTCATAATACATCAAAAGTTATGAAATACATCCACAGTGGTGACAATTAATGTGAAGAAAAGAAAAACCCTGATCCTTTATCACCATAACAAAATAGAAAAAGTTCCCATCTCCATACTTGTAGCTTTAGGTTTTTCTAACAATGGCATAAGAACAGCATGACAGGCAGCAAATCAAGCCCTCAGTTTAGTGGAGATGCAGTGCTACTCTCCTCTAGCTCTCCTTTATAGTTTTCCTGGAAAGAAAGAAACTCCAACTGCCACCATGCCAGGAATTGCTTTCGAGGAAAGACGGTGACACAGGGGAATCTAGAAACTAACTCATCTAGCTTCCTTTTAGCCTTCTTCCAACTGAAGTCTAGATCTGAAGTTTGGTTCCTCTTCTTTTTAAAGTTACCAATTAGAGGTAATCACATATTACCCCCGTGCTGGGAAATGCACACTACCCAAGATCTTTATGTACCTTTTTCCATGATAAATGTGCAAGGCAGTTACTGTAATCTAGAAAATTAAGGATGATTTGTTTTCAACTATGATTTGGGTTTTAACTGAAAGATGACCACAGTTTTTCCTTAATCGTGATTTTAACTTTCCTGTGATAAGAACACCCACTGTTAACATTATTAGTTAACATTACTCTGGAATTTCTAGCCAATCCAGGCATAACATGCAGGAAGGGAAAGTAAATGTTCATTACTCATAGATATTATCATTAGATATCAAAAAGCTCCATAAAATCAATTCTTACAATTATTGAGAATAAAGGGCTCAGATTTCATATAAATATTTTTAAAAAATATCTTTCAAGTATGTCAGCAAATATGAGTCAGAACATAGAAAAAAATTTCACTCACAATAACAATAAAAAACAAAATAACCATGAATACCCATAACATGAGATGTAAGGTAAACACTCTACACTACACTACAGAGAGGGGTAAACAGTCAGAAATATTAAAAAAAAAAAAAAAAAAACAAAAACGCTAAACAATAATGTGATTCTGATGCAAAAGTAGAAAGATGAATAAAGCAGAATAGAAACTAGCAATCAGTCCAGTATCCCAGGATTTAGTATATTATAAAAGGGCTATCACAAATCAGTGGGAAAGGGAATAGTAGTCCTACTGGCGCTGTAACAATGGATTAGCATTTGGAAACAAAATCAGTTTTGTTCCTAACCCAACACTGTAAACAAAAACACACTTTACATGGTTCAGAATTAAATATAAAAATAGAGAAAAAAAAAAAAAAAGATAAAATGTAGGAGCATCTGTATGATAAAGGTATTAGTAAGCCTAAAAGCAATGAGTGAAAATAAAGAGAAGGTGGAGGAATTTTTTTTTTTTTTTGAGACAGGGTTTTTGTCACACAGGCTGGTGTGCAGTGGCATGATCTCAGCTCACTGCAGACTCCTCAACCTCCCAGGTTCAAGTGATCCGCCAGCCTCAGCGCCCCCAAGTAGCTGGGACTACAGGTGTGTGCCACCATGCCTGGCTAATTTTTGTATTTTTGGCAGAGACAGGGTTTCGCCATGTTGACCTGGCTGGTCTCAAACTCCTGAGCTCAAGCAATCCTCCATCCACCTTGGCCTCCAAAAGTATTAGGATTACCGGGGTGAACTACCACGCCTGGTTGTAAAGGGATTTTTAGAAGAGTTTTTTGAAAGATCTGTATTTCAAAATATATAGAAACCAAATTAATAGGCACATAAATGGAAACTATGACAGAAAAGGGGATAAATCCAATACATGAGGGTCTCCCCCAAATCAGTAAGACACAAGGGTATATCAATAAATGGAACAGGGAAATATTTTCACAAAATTACAAATGGCTAACACTTGAAAAAAATCATTTTTCTTCATCATAAACACAATATATTAAGTATTTCCTCCTCTTCTTACAATTATACTAGTAAATGTTAATAAGGACAGTCAACTTTTCTGGAAAATAACCCGTTAACATGTTTAGAGGTCTTTAAAATTCATTTATTCCAATTCCTAGGATTTGTAACACTTCTAGGATCTATATTAAGGAATTCAGAAATGCTCACAAAGGTTTTGCACAAAGGCTTTCTTCTCAGTGGCTACATAATAAAAAACAGGAAGGAATCTATAGTCATATAATACAGGAAACATTGTACATCCACATATTAATCAATAAAAATATTTTCAAATAATTTTAATGATTTGGAGATGCTTATACTAAATTAATAAAATGGAAATGATGCAAATTGAATCTGAAATACGATGTTTTTCTATAACAATATGCAAAGAAGGGAAATATACTAAAGTCTTAGTGTTTTTCTGGGGGAAGCAGGGGTACAGTTGGTTTTAAATCTCTTCTCTATACTTACCTAAGCTTTTGAAAATGTTTTCTATAATGAGTATGTCTTACTTTAGTTATTTTGGGGAGAAATCGGATTATGCAGCAAAAATTTGTATTGAAGGAATCCACCTAGAAGAATCTTCATATACTCTTTTCCAAATTAGGAGAAGCACTGCAGCAACACTGTTTATTACTGATATCCAACTTTATGAAAAAAAACCTGAATAGCATAACAGCAACATAATGTAATAAAGTGCCTTTTCAGTATGTGTTTAATGATACTGTTGCCATATGACAACACTGCTATTTTTAAAACAACTACATGTAACCTTTTAGACATTTTATAATAATTTTACTTAAAATCAAGTGACAAAATTGGTATAATTATTGCATTTGGCAGTATAGTTGCATTTGAGGTAAGTTCATATTAAAGTATATCGTGTAATTTCATTTGTGTCCATTAGAGCTTCTTAAAAAAATGACTGATTTTATGTAGTTACTCTAGTGACTGCCATTAAATGCACTCCTCCTTTTTTAAACTTTCACAATAAGTTACAATACAAAGGTAAAAAGCGTACATAAAACATGGCAATATGTTATAAGCAAACACTTAAAAGCTTAAGGGCTACCCTCTTATTGAAACGCCTAATATTTCAAATTTAAAAGAGAGGTAGCTAAGCAACACTGTACTTCCAATTGCAAATAGTATTTTGTTTCCCCCTCCATGTTGCTAGGAGAACATTACCACATAACTTTCAAAATAGTTAAGAGAGCACAGATCTAAGTATTAAAATTATGTAAAAAGAAAAAAAACTTAGGATTTTGAAAACTGTACATACTTATTGGGAAGCAAATGGAAAATTTCCAAGGTTTCAATGAGATTCTTAAAGTATAATGAGCATATCAGTTCAGTTAAATTGTATTTTAAGGAAAGAAAGTATAAAACAATCTACTAAGGTTATAGTTATAATTATTTCGGAAAATAGCTGTGTTCAACGATTAGTGGTAGTTTATTAATATTTCCAGTCTATATCCTTTATATAAAATATAATTTGTATTTTTCAAATTATATTAATAGTATAAGTCAAACTGGTAGGCAGAATGTAAGACAGCTTCTAAGATACCCTCAACCTGGGATACATGCCCTATATAATACCCGTCCTTTGAGTCTGGACAACACCTGTGAATATGATGGACTATCACTCCTATGATTAGGCTGAATTATATGGCATATGAGGAATTCTGAGGATATAATTAAGGTCCCTAATCAGTTGATTCTCAGTTAATAAAAAAGGAGATTATCCAGAGCATAAGGAGAGAGGTGGGAAATAAGGCACTGAAATAATCAGATGAGACCTTTAAAAGGAGGTCTAGGTATCAGAGACTGAAGTTGGAAAGACAGATATATTCGAAGTAGCCAAGATGCTCTCCTGTTGGCCTCCCTGAATCAAGCGGCCAGGTTGTACAGTGCAGTACAGACACGGAATGGCAGACAGCCTTTACAACTGACTGACACCCTCAGTCCTACAAACACAAAGAACTGAATTATTTTAATTAGTAGGCTTGGAAGAGAACCCTCAGCCTCAAATAAGATGACAGTCCTGGTTGACACCTTGATTAAAACTTTGTGAGACCCTGAGCAGAGGAACTAGCTAAGCTATGCCTGGACTCCACTCATGGAAAGTGCGAGATAATAATGGTTTTAAATCACTAAGTTTGTTATACACCAATAAAACTAATTCACAAACAAATCTGCCAAACCTGGATGAATAAACAATACATGAACAAGACATGAAACTATTTATTACATCTGATACTAAAAAAGTATTCAAGGAATCTACTTGCATTGTTGGCAGAGTTCCTTGGGTGGAATAACACAGTTATGACATTATGTTTTAAAAAAATAGAAGTAAAGAAAAATAGCTGAATTCTTCCTAGTCTTCCATACCTATTTATTATTCTCTAAGACCTACCTCAAATTTCACCTCCAGATTAAGTCTATTCTCATACCCCAGTAAGAATTAATTTCTTCTTTTCACGGCACTGGTGATATTTGGTTTATTATCTCACATGACGGATTAATGATGGATTAAATTAAATGTTAATATATGGGTGTCAGTCTACTACATTTTGATCTGTTAGTGATACCTATTTTTGAACCTGATCAGGCCCTCACAAGCTCTGGATACAACAGGACAATTTGTCTTAGTTATATATTATTTTCCTCTTGAAGAGAAGAAATATAAAATATTCAAATATAAACATCATCTATTTAATGCCAATTCATTAATGTTCTTGGTTTTAGGATTTAAGGAAAAATTAAGAATTGTAGTGATCACTTGTATAATCTACTTTAGGATTCCATAGTGAGAAGTCATAAGTTAAAAAATATTCTTTTGGCCAGGTGCGGTGGCTCACACCTGCAATCCCAGCACTTTGGGACGCCAAGGCGGGTGAATCACGAGGTCAAGAGATCGAGACCATCCCGGTCAACATGGTAAACCCCATCTCTACTAAAAATACAAAAATTAGCTGGGCATGGTGGCGCACACCTGTAGTCCCAGCTACTCGGGAGGGTGAGTCAGGAGAATCACTTGAACCCAGGAGGCGGAGGCTGCAGTGAGCTGAGATGGTGCCACTGCACTCCAGCCTGGCGACAGAGTGAGAATCCATCTCAAGCACACACAAAAAAATTCTTTTAAAATCATGTAAAAAATAGAATTCCAATGGAGGAGGTTAAAAGACTTTCCAATTGGGCAAAGTAACTACAGTTGTTGAAAACATTCAAAGTTGGCAGCAAGACCTGTTGTGGTATTCCATTCAGTGGATCTCATTTCAATGTATTACTTCATTGTGCAATTAATGAAATCCAAGGATCTCCACAGGAGAGGCATCCACTGAAGAGGCATCCAGGCTTAGTTTCCTAGTAACCACTCCTAATTTTTTGGATTCTATTATATTTCTAGAGGCAACATCCTCCAATATTGTGAGTGGCATGCTTTAAAACTGAAGATTATGGATGAAATTAAATTTGCAAGTCCACTGACCTTAAAATAGTGATATTATACTGGATTATTTAGGTGAGCCCAATAGTATCACAAATGTTCTTCAGTGTGGTAGAGGGAGGCAGAATAGGGAGAACAAGAGCAATGACAATATAGCTTTTACATTCAAATGTCCAAGAGCTCTTTCTTATACAAAGAAACTTTTTTGTTTGTTTGTTTTATACCATCCTAGTCTTCTTTAGTATATAAAATAAGGGTCAGATGGCAATGACATTCTACCTTTAATTTACTTTGGAGAAAGTAACTCTCATCCTAGGATTCAACATTGAGGGTGAAAGAGGGAAGGAAGCAAGAAACCAAAGTAAAGTCCAGGTGTTTGTGTAAATGCCCTTCAATTTGGATCTTTCTGATGTTTTCTCATAATTAGATTCAGGTTATGCATTTTGTTTATCAGAAATACTTTGTAAGTAATACTGAGTCCTAATTGTATCACATTATGATCAGTTTGTTCCATTATTGGTGATGTTGGCTATGGTGGCATCCTTCAAGTTATAATACAATAAAATTACTATTTTTACTCTTTATAATTGGTAAGTAATTTATGGGACAATAAAGATTTTCTTTTCTACTCAAAAAATGTAAAATAATTTGAAGTTCAAAGTAAATGAATATATTTTTTAGTTCTTAACCAAGAAAAATAACCCACAGTCCCCTCAAATAAATAATAAAGCTTCATTTATCAACAGTGTCTATCAGTGTCTGTTTAGGGGTAATCAGAGTTATGCTTCCACCTATGACGGATTAAATGCTAAGGAATTATCTGCCCATCTTGAACAATTAGAACGTCAGACAAAAGGTAATAAACAATGGTTTTCAGACATTGGACAATTTGTACCAGTTTTCTGATCCCTGAGAAAAAGGAAACAAATGAGTCCTTTAATTGCCCCATGCTCATTGCCTGTAGGCAGTTTCCAAACTACAGCACAAGGAAAGAGACCCAAACACAGCCTGGCAGTCTTGCTGAGTGGAAGAGACACAAATTAGAATTCAGGGAGGTTTAGGTGGTTAGAATTTGCAGGATAGAAGAGGAGGGAGCTGCACAGAAAGAAATACATGCAGGAGCTCCAGAGATCTGCAGAGGAATATACTTGCATTTTTGGCAGAGTTCTAATCTATGCATGCATGACAAGAAACTACCTATAGCTGGTAGAAGGGAAAAAATATCAAAAGGCCAAACAATTCCCAAAGCTCCTTCAGAGTTGGGAATTGTTCATGTACACACTTAAAGAAATGGACAGACCTTGTAAGATACAAAAGCATCAGGTCACAGCTTATAGTGAGGCTAAATCAGGATAGTGGGGCTATCTTAAAAAAAAAAAAAAAAAAAAAAAAAAAAAGACTGCTCTGGATCTGTCGGTAACAACTTAAAAGCAATTCTTAAAGTGATCAAACTTACCCTCAAACAAAATTCATCATTCACTATATAAATAAAGCAAAAATCTAAAGTCCAGCAGCTAATAGCAACAAAAAAACTAAAAATATCTAGCATCCAACTTAAAAATCCAGGCATGCAAAGAAGAGATATATGACATACAGCCAGGAGGAAAAACAATTACTAGAAAAAGACTCATAAATAAAAAATGAAAAAGATGATGATTTCAATGGACAGGGATCTGAAAGCAGATATTTTAAATCAAATGTAAAAAAAACCATGAACATATGAGGAATATTTAAATAAGACCCATATAAGATCTTGAAATGAAAAATACATTGGATGGAATTAACAGCAGATAATACACTGGAAAAGAAACATCAGAGAACAAATAAAATAGCGATAGAAATTATTCAAAATGAAGCACAGAAGAGAAAGGGCAGGGAAAAAAATAAACAGAGCCTAAAAAAGCTATGGCAAATATCAAGCCGGGTAACATTTGCCTAATTGGAGTCCCAAGTAGGAAGGGAGAAAAATATCTAAAACAAATAATGACACAGGATTTTCTCGCCCCTTCACCAGACTCGCAACAGAGGCACCCTGTTTACTCGGCCACCATGCTCAACCCCTTGTGGGAGGGAGCATGTGAGCGAGCAAGTGTGGGATCTGACTGGCCATTCCGGGCACTGGCAGGAGAAAGCTCCATGCAAGGCCCACAGTAGCACCCAGGTGAGGGTGCCCATGACCCTGAAGCCCCAGAGTGGGTGTTATAGTGTTCTCTTAGTTCTCCCTCTGTAGACAGCGGTGTGTTAGCAGCTCAGCTGGCCCCTTGCCTCAGTGCATGGAGCAACGGGGCGACTGCCCTCTACCAGCAAGGGTAAAAGGCTGGTGTCAGAGCCTTTCTAGGTACCCACGCTTGGTGGGTCCTGAGCTCTTGTCTGGTGTCCAAGAAGAATGAGGTCGTGTAGACAACTGAAGGATGGTGAGGTGGAGAATTTTACTGAGCAATGAAAACGGCTCTCAGCGGAGAAGGGAGCTGGAGAGGGGACAGAAAGCGCACGTCACCTTCCCTAAAGTCAGGTTATCTCTTCCTGAAGTTCAGTCGTATCCCTCGAAGTCCAGCCATCTCCCTCCTTATCAACTGAGTCTGGGATCTTTATAAGCAGAGGATGGGGGTGGGGCAGGCCGTAGGTAGTTTTGGAAAAGGCAACATTTGATTGGTAAAAGGGCATTATTCAGAAAGAACCAACTGGGAGAGAGTAGGCAAACCTTGGGCCATGGGTTTCAGGCTGTTTGCTTTTTTTGGCCTGAAGGTGGGGTTTCACTGGGCACCCATCCCTGTCTGCCTAGAATTTCTCTATCTCCTGCCTCTATCAATAATAGCTGAAATTTTTCCAAATTTCATGAAAACTAGAAACTATCAGATCCCTAAAGCTCAACACCAAGCAGAAGAAACACAGAGAAAACCACACAAAGGGATAGCATAATCAAAATACTGGCAATGACAGAGAATATCTTTAAAACAGTCAGAGAAAAAGGGATTTGTTCTTACAGAGCAGGGTTCAGTAAACTACAATACACACGCTGGACATCTGTTTTCATTACTAAAGTTTCAATGGAACACAGTCATACCCTTTCATTTACACATTATCTATTGGGACTTTCACACTATACCAAAAATTGAGTAGCTGTAACAAACACCATTGTGACCGACAAGCCTAAAATATTTACTATTTGACACTTTAAGAAAAAGTTTGTAGTTCCTTGCTACGGAGAAACAAAAATAAGAATGACTGAAGGTCGGCTGTCAGAAACCATGGAGGGCAGAAAACAATAGAAAGACACCTTTAAAGTGCTGAAAGAAAAAACTAAAAATCTGAATCTTGAAGTACAGGGAAAATGTAACACGTTAAAAATCCAAAAAGTACATTAAAACTATATTTTACGTGATATCAAAAGAAAACCACCAACACACCAAAAATGAATAATGCTTGTTTCCAGTTATACAGATATTCCTAAACGGGCAAACAGTTAATGGGAAAAGTTTTAAAATTATTGTAACAGGATTTTGTTACTTTGCTACTTAAAAGGTAAATTCCAACTCCTTGTTTTTAGGCAGAATTTCTTTAACTTCTTTAATATGGATCTCTCAAGAGAATCATCACATTCTTTCAAGTGTAAAAGGAGGACTGGCATCCTCCTTCTGAGATACATAGGCTGAAGAACAAATCATTAAGCCTCCCACTGTGCTTAAATGAAATCACTCTTGGGATAAAATAGTTAATTTCAGTCAAATTAATTTTTTGGAACACTATTTGCTTGTATTAAAAAAGATCATAACATTTCCTTATAAAATAAATTATCTAAAGTTTGAAAAAGTATTTTTAACAAAAGTAATCACTTTTAGTCATGGCAGTCATACAAATGTTTAACATATTTGTACAACAAAAGTGAATCTCATAATTACTTTTCCCGTACTCTACTTACAATGATCTTTCCCATGGATAAAGGCCCTCTATGTGGTTTAATCAATGACAATACCCTGAAACAGTCCTTTTCTGCTTCTATATACTAGTTGAAGACAGCATGCTAATGTTTATAGTTTATTATAATAATTACTTGATAATTTTAGTTATTCTAGATACAGCTTTTTAGCATGAGGAAAATGTTTAACTAGCATCTACATATCAATATATAATTTATACATCTCTCTCAGGCAATGTAACAGATTGAATAACACTACTCTTTAAAAGTAGACATTATTTCACAAGACTAAGATATCTATTGGCATATTTTAAACTAGAAACACCTTAATTAATCAAAACTAGGTAACATGGATACTATTCTGTCTTCACTAAGTATTAATAGCCTTGGATATAGAACTGGTAAATAAAAAAGATACACAAAATCAAATAATTAAATACACTGATTAGGCACTGATAAATATATATGAATGTAGATTAAAGTAAAACAGTCTTTTAAAGGAAAATATGTGTTTAAGAATGATCAGAAATTATAATCTGAGATAACTGACATAATAATACACAAGTTACCCACCAAACATGACTGGTATGACAAAATGAAAGTTAACCCTGAATGTTAAAAATCTACAACTAAAGATATTGATTCCTCTAATATAAAATGTGACTTTTCTGACATGCATATACCAGTTTTAAAGTGAATGATAATCTTAACTCTTATCAGGAAGCACATTAAGGTGATTTCAGGTCAACTTAGATGGCAGATTAGGTAACTCCTAGTTACATTATTTCGATCAGTTGCAAGTCAGTATCTAAACTACTGCCAAGAATATAGCATGAGGCTGAAGGGAACTGTGTTTTAATTTGTCTCTATCCAGTCAGTTTCTGTATCTATATGAGAAGAGATCCCCCAGGGCTTTAATTTCTTTTTTTCCAGTGAGACTTCTGGTAATGTTTTTGGTGGATCCCTGGATTTCAGTGATGTTAAGATAGGCATATAATAACAAATTGATAAAAGTAACAATGTATTTTCCTGTTTTCTTTTATCAATTTGTTATTATATGTCTATCTTTTTCTTTCCTTTAACTAAGATGTTAACTTACCTTATTACATTGTAAGTCAAAACCATCCCACTAGAAAAACAGAATGCGTTGGGCATGAGTAATTTCATTTATTTTCTTCACTGTATAATGCACCATTTTTTCCTTGTATAGTTTCTCTACCTTAAAAGCAGGTACAAATATATAGCTAGCGAACCCACTTTTCCATTTCCTGGAGCTGAAAATGGCCCATTTTCTCACTTACAGTACTGCTTACCTCAACTTCTAGAAAGTCAGTATTTATTAAAAACCAACAATCCTCCAGCAAACCATTCATATGCCCCTAATACTATGGTTTACACTTCATCCTTAAAACAAATACAGTTAGAAAACCTAATAATATATCAGATGCTATGTGATACATTTTGGCATAACGGACAACAGGAAAAGAAGACATTCTTCATATTTGGCACATTTATAAAATTACAATGAATTTTAAAGGATCAAAACTCAATTTAGAATAGTCATTATGCTTCTATCATGTCTTATTAAAGTCAAAATCTATTATAAAGCATATTTAATGTCTTTAATATTTATAAACAAATTTTTAAAGAAAAAGAAAAATTTATTATATATTATTTGTGAAGAAGCACCAAAAACTTTTTTGAAAGCCTCTTTGTTAGTAACTAAATTGATGAAGATGTAATAGAAAGGGAGTAAAGTTAATTACTACCAAGTATCTTAATATTCAAAGCAATACAAAGGGTCAAATGTCTAATATTCATTAGGGACGTTTGCGTTCTAAATGTGATGAACTCTGAATTACTTTGACTTGTGAAGATGTGTATCTGTCTAGTTGTTTTTAATTACTAATTGTTTTAGCTGTATGTAGCTAATTCTCAAGCATTCAAGGTCCACTCATAAGTTAATGCTTATCAAGGCTCTTTGACACTCACTTTTCTCACCACTTTGGACATTCCACTATGAGCTGCCCACAGTAGTGGGGAAGAGATTAAAAAAACAGTACAGGCAATCTTCAACCAGTGAATGAGTTATATTCTAAACATTCTCCTTATCATCAGTTTTTTGGAAATTAAAAATGATTTTATTGAAAATCATGTTATGAATGGTGGCTAGATTATCCAGATAGTTCACAAATGCCTATTAAATTCTGAAGGCCACTGTACCATTTAAACTACATGGAACCTCAGAATAGGTGACCACATAGCAGAAACTTTCTCTTTTCAAGTGAGCCATCCATAGGTAAAATTTTAAATAAGCAAAGCTAATCTTTAGCACTCTCCCCTATCATTTTTTGAACCCACATCTCTTCATATCTCTACATGTCTTAAACCCTCTTTGGGAAGTCAAGTGCAGCTGGGGTGAAGAAAGCAACTGCAAACAGAATTGAGAAGGTAACTCTCTTTAGGCCAGTATCTAAATAAATGATACTCATTTGCTGAAGAATTCTGAACTAAATCTGTTGATACTTATTCTTCCAAAATACATTTTCAATTAATCAGAACATGAATTACACCTGTTGATATCTCCTTCATCAAAATTTTCTGGAGACAAAGCCTTCGTGAAAAAATGCTCATAAGGAGGAAGTATACCACAGTAGTTAAGAAGATAAATTTTGGAGTCAAACAGACCTAGAATCAAATTCTGGCTATCCCACTTATGAGATGGAAGACCTTAGGCAAATTATTTAAACTATTCTGAACCTCAGTTAATTCATGTATAAAATGGGAACAATTTCATCAACGGTACTAGTTATTTTCGGATGATCATTATCATTATCAATTATAAAATATGTTTTGCACCTATTTACAGTTGTACAACAAAAACGAAAAGAAACAGATGCTTCCTCAACTATTCTCAGTTTAAAAATCTTTATAAATTTGGTGAAAACAGGTATCTGTTTCTGCTTGGGAATACTTACCACTAGTGACAAAATTTCCATTTCCATCATAGAAATTTCACATATCAGAAAAGGGATGTAATGACAAATTTGTAGGTGGACCAAACATTTTCAAACTTAAAGTTGATGATAATTATTAAAATGTTGATTGTCATTCTCAAACAGCTTTACCCTTGCATTTATCCCTTGAGAAGTGACATTTTTGGAAGTGGCTGTAGTAAGTTATAATATGAAAGTTGATGTTAATTTATATTAATTTAAAAACATATCTGATATTAAGAGATTAGTCCATGACCTTCAAAAAGTTTAGTTTTCATTACTTGCCTCATCACTTGAATAAAAATAAATGAAAAATGTATTATTTTTCACTAGACATCAATTTTAAAGTTGCTATGGTTAGGGAAAGCGCTACATGATTTTAAAGCAATATAAGTCAGTCCTGAGGCAGACAGAGTGCTAGGGATTCAGCATCCTTTTGATGAGTTTCCAGATATTGATAATTCAATAGGCACATTTTTTAAAAGAAGGTGGCAGAGATTTCTACTTGATAGACATTTCAGTCAACCTTTAGTAAAGTTTAGCTGTAATGGGGTAGGTATTACTGTAACGGAAAAACACTAAAATGCCAAAATTGCAACAGTGGAACAACATGAAGAGTAATGACAAATAAAAACAGAAGAATTGAAAAATTACTGCAATCCATGTCACATAATGTAAGGAGCTAGAATTACACAGCCTGGGACAACATTTCAAAATGCAGAAAAGTGAAAAGAGATTCTCAACTATACATATTTTGAAATATCTCAATTACAAGAGTAAGAGGCTAATTATACAAATAAAATGTTTGTCTGTGGGCAGAGACTGCAAATAATTCAAATTACCTGTATTGGTCCTCAACCTGAGGTGGTACTATGTTCCAAAGGTGGGGAAGAGCTCAGAAAAGGTGTGGTCTTTTTTTTTTTTTTTTTTTTTTAAGCATCACAATGACTAAGCAGTGCTACTGGCAACCAGTAGTTAGAAGGACAAGGGATGCCAAACATCCCGCGATGCACAGATCAGTCCTGCACAGTGAAAGAACTGTCTCATCCAAATACCTAGAATACTCCCACAGAGCAACAATGGACACACCAGGATACTGTACGAACTGGTTACATTGGAAAAAATGATCTCTAGGACTAAAAAGGAGTAACAAAGAACAGATGAAACAAGACTCTGCAAGATAATCTATGTTTTAAGCAAGAGCCTGGCAGGAGACCCCAGTACTTCTCTCTAAGAAACTAAATCTGTAATGGATACATAGCTCTAATCTTTTGTGCAGCTTATCTTAAAAAAAGAGAATAGTAAGGTGATACTGTACCACCATCATGTGCAGTGTGCAGAGGGCCATTAAAAATAGAAATCTTGCAATCTACTAATCTTGTCAAAATATTAAAGGATTTGTAGGAGGCCTTATAACTGAAATAGGGGGAACCAGAGAAAGCCTAGAAGATAGTTAAGAACACAGTGGGGAAAACAACAGATATTTCTCCACAAAGATAAGGTATTCACTGATACATAACATTTGATTAAGTTAAAGTTTTTTAAAGCGTACACGGGTTTATGGCTTTGTTTACATGGAGCCTCTGCCTTAGTGGAGGGACCTAAATTTATGAAGATAAAATTGACTCATAATGGTGACCCCCAGAATTGAATCTCTCACACATCTTAAACCCCAGGCAAGCATCTACCAAAAGGTTTCTAATCAAGCTGTTTAAATGTGTGTGTGTGCGTGCGTGCGCGCTTGCTTAATATAAGAAGCTGAGATAGTAAAGATAAATTTAGTGTCACAAATAGAAATAATAATCATCAGGACCAAGAACAGAGAGACTCCTGGGAGGTTTAAATTCAGTACTTAGTTTACTGAGTTCACACCATGCCTCTGATGCTTTCATATAAATATGATTACAGTCGAGTAATCATATTTACAGTCGAGTCATCATACTTACCATCACACATTTTCGTTAAATAATTGTTTCATAGTTATAACTATGTAACTTTTGAGACATAAAATATTGATAATATATCTTTTCTTGTATTAACATAACTTTTACCACTGAAACTAATAGTTGCTTCATTACACTGTTCACTTAATTTTCTATGTCACTCTAACTAAATCTACTCAACTTTAAAACTTCTTTTAACATGGTCAGACACATTAGATAATTTGTCACCATTCCACCGACTGCAGACACCCATCTTGGAGTCCTTCATTGTCTTGCTCCAATTTGTACTCTTTACTCTTCAAACTTCTACACAATTGTCACCTCAGAACGCACTTCACCATAAACGGGAATTTCACTAGCATCTCACCATGATGGCACAATCTCTTGTGCCTTGGATGATTTTCCCTCAGGATTTTTGGTTTGCTCTTTCATTTAATGGATCATATCTCAAGTAGCTTCTTCACAAAGGATGAATAAGAAAAATTATCTATTGAGACTTGGAATGTCTTTCCTATTTTATGATACTTACACCATAATTTGGAAATGAACAGAACCTTAAGTTGGAAATTATTTTCTCACATAATTTTGAAGACACCACTCCACTGCTTTCTGGTTTGACTGGTATCTTCCGGGAGGAATTCCTCAATCTTCTGCTAATAAAATATAAGCCTAAATTCCAGTGTTCTGAAAGCTAAACAGGAAGAAGACACTTGGGAGGAAGACAAGAGGGTGTTTCTTTTTGGACCCAACCTCTGAGGTGCCTGGTACCTATCTTCCCAGGGTTCTGCAGTATAAACCGCCTAGTTCTTACAGGACTCCAGCGTGATGGAAGTTACGGCTGAGCTTTTCCACTCTGCTAAATGTCAGAGGGTAAAGCATAGAAATGTCTTCAACCTGTCATGCTTACCTAGTTTATAAACATACTCGCAAATGTTGGTACCAATTACCACAGTGTCCTCAATTTATGCCTATTTATACACCCCTCCAGTAGTATTACTGCCTCAGGCATCACTGAGTATTACTACTTTTCATATATTTGCTTGAAGTTAAAAAAAAAAAATGAAACTTTCTGATAAAAATAAACAATTCTAACATCATTAATGAACATCAACATGTTTTATCAGTTTATTATCCTCTACTATTTCAACTTTTGAGGCATGTCTGTGTGAGTTCTTTATGTAAGTTCATTAGACTGTTCAGTTTTTTTCTTGCCATTCTGTAAGAGTTCTTTATAATACAAAGATGTTAATTCCACGAGGAAAATATTTTTCCACTTTGATATCTGCCTTTTCTTTCTTTTTGAGATAGGATCTCACTCTGTTGCCCAGGCTGGAGTACAGTGGCGTGATCACAGCTCACTGTAACCTTGAACTCCTGGGCTCAGGGTAACCTCCTGCCTCATCCTCCTGAGTAGCTACGATTACAGGTGCCCATCACCATGCCTGGTTAGTTTATGTTTTTTTGTAGAGATGGGGTCTCACTCTGTTGCCCAGGCTGGTCTGCCTTTTCATTTCAATGTATAGACATTTTACATTTTTACATCACTTGAACCCAGGAGTTCAAGACCAGCCTCAGCAACATGGCAAAACTCCATCTCTACCAAAAATAAAAAAAAATTAGATGGGTGTGGTAGGATGCACCTGTAGTCCTAGCTACTTAGGAGGCTGAGGTGGGAGGATCACTTGAGCCCGGGAGGATCACTTGATCCCGGGAGGTCGAGGCTTCAGTGAGCCATGATTATGCCACCACACTCCAGCCTGGGCGACAGAGACCCTGCCTCAAAAAAATTTTTAAAAAGTAGATATTTTTTTCTACTGAAAAATCATACACACTATATCAACTACGCTGAGGGGCATTCACATTGTTTCCAGTTTGTTGTGGCCACATTAACGCTACTATAAATATTACTGTACTCAGATTCTTATACAGCAGTACTTTTCCTTATATATTAGAAGTACAAGCTAGATTCTCATGAGTGGAACGACTGTGTTGAAGAGTATGTATACAGATACTCCTGTAAGTCCTGATAAACCCATCATAAATTAAAAATATCATAAAGTTGAGAATGCATTTAATACACCTAATCTACCAAACATCATAGCTTAACCTAGCCTACCTTAAACATGTTCAGAACACACACATTAGCCTACAGTTGGGCAAAATAATCTAACACAAACCCTATTTTATAATAATGTCTCATGCAATTTACTGAATACTATATATGACATTAAACTTGTGACAGTTTTGCACCATAGTAAAGTTGAAAAATCCTAACTCAAACCATTCTAAGTCAGGGACCGTCTGTGTATTATATGTGAAGAGATGTTGTCAGTTGGTCATCTCAAGAGGTAGGAATAATCCATATTTCTAACAACAATGTACACAAGTACCTTTTTCCTAGCATCTCTGACAGAAATGGGTGATTTTGATTTTTAAAATATCTTTATTGAGATCCAATCACATACCATAAAATTTACCCTCTTAAAATGTATAATTCAGTGGTCTTAGAATATTCGCAGAGTCATGCAATGATCACCACCAAGTTAGGACATTTTCATCACTCCAAAAAAGAAACCCCGTATCACTAGTCAGTCCCCATCACCTCACCATGTCTCAGACCTAGGCACACATTTATGTGTTTTCTAGATTTGGCTATTCTTGACATTTTATATAAATGGAACCATATAATATGTTTTCTTGTGTGTGACTGGCTTCTTTCATTTAACATATGTTTTCAAGTTTCACTCACGTTTTAGCATGTATCTGTATTTTCTTTCCTTTTATTGCTGAATAATACTCTACTGTATAGATATGCTATATATGATTTATCTATTTATCAGTTGAACATTTGTGTTATTTCTACTTTTTGGCTATTAAAAATAATGCTGCAATGAATATCTATATAAGTTTTTGTGTAGCTGCATGATTTTATTTCTCTTGGGTATATAACTAGGTTGGAATATTGGGTCATATGGTAACTCTGTGTTTAACCTTTTGAGGAAATGTCAAACTGTTTATCAAAGTATTGTTTTAATTTTGCCAGTTTGATGAGCACTAAATAATTTCACTGAATTTGTAATGTGTACTTCCTCACTGAGTTTGAAGTTCCCTATTCTCATTCATTGGCCATGTCATTTATTTCTAAATAGATTTTCATCAATTTTTTAAATCTTTTTTCTACTGAGTTTTGCTTGCCTTTTATAAACATCCAAGAGTCCTTTGAATATTACAGATATTAAGGAATTTTCTGTTGTCTTCTTTGTAAACATATTTGTCTTGATTGTAACATTTGTCTTTTAACTTTGTGGAACCTGTGTCATATAAAATATTCCATTTTTGTGGAGCTAAATATATCTTCAGAGTTTCAGGGTTCATTAAGAAGTTCTTCTCTACTTCCAGATTATACAAGCGGTTGCCTATATGTTCTTATAAGATTTTTAATTTTTATTTTACATTGTCTTTATGAAAAAAATTTACATTGCATATAGTATGAAATAGAGGCTTACCTGCTTTTCTACTGAAATAAAAATATATTTATCATATATTAAATTATCAAATATAATAAAAAAATTTTCTGGATTCTCTAGGATTCTGGTGTGTTTCAAGCCACAGGTCAGGACTACCTGTTGCTTACAACATCAGTTTAGTAGGCTTTAGCATTTAAAAAAATATAAAATAGAATACGAAAATAGAGTATATCATACGTAATAAGGATACGTGTGTGATAAAACCTTTTATTTCTTTTAACATACACAAACATACACATCAAAAGTCATTATGTATATGAAATATTTCTTATCATGAATTAGAATCCATAAAGTTTGAAATTCACTTCTCCATGTGTTCCACTGATCCTCTTGTCTATTCCTTTGTCCATATAATATTTATCTGATTACAGATGCTTTAGGCTAATATTCTGATATCCAGTAAAACAAGTGCCTCTCTTATATACTGTCTTTGGTTATTCTTGGACATTTGTTCTTCCACATAAATCATGTGGTCATTTTTTCCTAACATTAAAAAAGAAACACTTGTTTCTATTCTAATTAGAATTGCTAAATTGGCAGAATTTACACTTACACTTTCATCATATTGTTTATTTGGCATGTCTTTCTGTTTCTGAAACAGTACCTTTCTATGATTCTTATTATACAGGTCTATGGTTTACTTGTTAAATCTAATTGTAATTATTTTATAGTTCTCTTCACTGCTGTGACAGAAAAATTTTCCCATTTTCATTTCTGTGTGTTTACTGCAAATACAGAGAAGCTATCAATTTTATTTAAGAAGCCAATTTTATTTGGCTATCTCATCACATTCTCTTATTAATTTTATTGTTCATAACTTGAGTCTCCTGGGTTTCCTAGGTATACAATCATATTTTTGAGGATGGCTAGAAAAATGGTAAATAATTTGACAGTATAAAATGGTAGTAGTGAGAATCCTATCTCCTGATTGTAAAAAGCAGTTTAAATATCACACACAAGAAATGAATTACTCAAATGACTGATACTCATTCCTCTCTCTTCTATTTCTTATTTCTCCTTGTTTCAGCCTCTGTCCCTGCTTTGAAAGCTTCCATCTCTCCTGCAGCTTCTAAGTTGTGCTACTAGTGAGAGTCCTTGGCTTCTGGTGCCTGGGTAGTAGGGAAAAGAGGTGGTCCTGGCTTTCAGGGTACCATTAAAAATATGTTATCTATCCATTTAGAGATATGTATATGTAGTACAAGGCAAGATGCTAAAAGAAATATCAAGAAACTGAGACTGTCCAGAAAGATGATAAAATAGGATATATAAGACATAAAAATAAGTAATTCTATTTTAAATAGAAATGACATGTGCTCCAAAACAGGTACAGGTAAAGTATAAGATTATTTCTCATGAAAATAGTTATGGGGGAGATTATGCACTACAATAATGCTATAACTCAGATATAGATCAAAAAGCTTTTGTGAAACTAGCTGAACCTAATTATCACATGTATTACTATTCCCTTAGGAAAAAAGTTGCAAGCATTCATTCATTTATCAAGACGGTCCCACTCTGTCACCCAGACTGGAGTGCAGTGCCACAATCTCAGCCCACTGCAGCCTCAATCTGGATCCCAGGCCCAGGAGATTTTCCCACCTAAGCCTCCCAAGTAGGTGAGACTATAGGCACGCACCACCAAGCCCGGCTAATTTTCTGTATTTCTTGTAGACATAGGGTTTTGTTATGTCACCCAGGCTGGTCTTGAACTCCTGGGCTCAAGTGATCCACCCACCCTGGCCTTCCAAGGGGCTGGGATTATAGGCATGAGCTACCATGTGCCCAGCGAAAATTTGCTTTTAAATAATGGACTTATCAGTTAATTTCTGACAACATAACTCATACGTTTCTAAAAGACCAGTTGGACCGGCTAATGGTAACAGTACTTAAGTTGTAGTACTGTCAAAAAAGGGAAATAACAAAAGGAATAAATGAAGAGTCTGCTATTAACAATGACCTGTCCTGACTACTCTTTTATTGAGAACAGGATTCATTTTATTCAATAAAAATAAAATACATAAATTCCTATCATGTAAAATTTCTTAAAGATAGGTATTAAGTAGAATCAAGTGCTACTGAACTTTAATATAATGTTTGTAATTCAGTGTTAAAATTAACACAGTCTCTTGTACTGCCAAAAAAATCACAATCTAAAATTTTCACCAGGGTCAAAAATTCTTTATCTTGGAATTCACACAGTGTATAATAGCAAAATGCAGCTGTTACATAAACCAGGTAGTTTATTGGTTCATTCATGCTATAAAAATATTACTGACATTTCATCTGGTCAACCATCTTAAAGGTTAATTCTTGTTTCCTCTTTCAGATTTTATTCTAGGTGAACTGTTCTGGGCAGATTCTATTTACCTATTCTGAGGAAACCACAAACTGTTTCATTGCTCACTCTTACTGTTAAGAACATATTGACTTGCTGCCTGCTCTGCTGTTTAATTCATTTATGCTGAGAGTCAGGCATGAAGACAGAATTTTAAATGTGACATTTGCAGACTGTTAGGTCATTTAAGCTCTGACAACACTGGGGAATTCCTGACATATAAACTGGATCTGATTACCAAGCACAGACGAGCTTCCCAAAGGAGCAAATTTCTGATCATTTTTTGTAATTTCTCACAGAATTGCAATACTAAATTTTAATGTCAATGAAAAATATATATAGCCAACATTTTAAAGTAAAAGCCTCTGTTTGTTTCAATAAAGTCCAAACTGGCACTTCTAATCAATACATATCAGCTAAATAAAAATTATTTTGACAGAAAAAGGCATATGGAAAAACTCACAATAACAATCAACATTCATAACAATTCTGAGAAAGTCTGCCATTTAAGGGCTTTTAATATTTACTGTAATATGTAAAGTTCTGAAAATTCTGCTAGGTCTAAAGGCTATAACTCTAGTCAACAGACCATTTAAAATTATTAGATTCTGGCCCAGCAGGGCAGAGGTTATATACTGTCAAATTATAGTACAAAGTCTAAGCTTACATACTTAAAACACTGCCTTCTCAACAATTATAGTTATGTAGAAAGGATGATGAAATCATTATAATTGGAAATGAACAAATTGCCCACATGACATGCAGAATTACACTTCACAAGGGTTGACAATGGGGCGGGGTAAAGGATGTAGGGCAAGACTGTTTTCTCTTTTTAGTGACTCCAAAAAATTACAATCAATGATATTTTTGCAGCTCTTTTTCCTTGTCACTAAGTACTAGACACAATGGGTCAAAATGAAAGTTTTCTGAAATTAAATTTCGTAGTCAAATAATGCACAAAAGATAATCCTTATTTTATCCTATATTTTATGTAAGTTAAGAATTCTGGTGTTAAACAGCAAGTAGCCTTTTAATATTGTGCTTCGAATGGGACTTTCAACTGTAATAGGGGTAGTCTAAATAGGGATAGACAGCCCAGAATGCCTTTCAGCTACAACACATTGATTCTGAAAACCCTAACAAAAGCAATTACTTTTCAGAGATTAAAAATCTTGTTTCTTTCAAAAGAATAAAATGAAACGCAAACCTGGTGTATTATCTGAGCTACAGGAAGTTGTTCAGCATATTTCAGAGGTTCCATTAGTTCCTCATCCATCTGGTCTTCCTTATAGCTGGAAAAAGAGAATTTAAAAACACAAAGCTAAGGCAAATACTATTTTGAAATATGGCAAATATTTAAATATGTCAAATATGAAATATAGTAAAATGCATATGTTTAAGTTTTTGAAATAATCGGTATTTATCAACAATCTTTGAAACGCTACCACTGAAAAATTTTAAATGACTATAAAGATATTCAGACTACGTTAAGTAACTATGCAATAAAATTAGCTAACATCACTTAATGTTCTCAGATCCTGTCATTTTCTGAGACAAAAATATTTCAGTACACTCTGTTCAAAAGAGGGTGTTTCTTTCATAGCCCTTAAAGGTATTCAAAACCTGGCTCCAACCAAACTCAAGCCTCATCTCCAGCAACCCTTTCTCTACTTAACAGTCTACTGTTTTAGTTATATTTTACTGGCCAAATCCCACTGGGCCTTGCACCTCCAGGAGAGAGACCTTAGGAGAAATCAATCCTGCTGACATCATCTAGCCTCCAGACTGTGAGGAAATACATTTATGTTGTTTAAGCCATCCAGTCTCTGGTACTTTGGTATGGCAACCCTAGCAAACTAATACCTATTAGCATTAGGTATTTTTACCTCAATTAAAAAATAAACTAAAGTAAATACTCATTGACCAAAAGAAAACACACACACACACACACACACACACAAAACTCGCTTTAAAGCATTTCACAGTGTATCTTTTAAAAGTTTATTCACTTTATGTATAAAAACACATACAGGCTGGGTGCAGTGGCTAACAGCTGTAATCCCAACACTTTGGGAGGCCGAGGGGGGTGGATCACTTGAGGTCAAGAGTTTAAGACCAGCCTGGCCAACATGGTGAAACCTCGTCTCTACTAAAAATACAAAAATTAGCCAGGCGTGGTGGTACACACCTGTAGTCCCAGCTGCTTGGGAGGCTGAGGCAGGAGAACTGCTTGAACCCGGGAGATGGAGGTTGCAGTGAGCCGAGATCATGCCACTGCACTCCAGCCTGGGAGACAGAGCAAGAGTCTGTCTCAAAAAACAAACCAACAAAAAAAACCCCACAAAACACGCAAACACACACATACACGCACATAGCAACAAAAGAAAAAACAGACAAACTCTATAGACATCATCAAATTTTAAGACTTTTTTGTTTCAAAGGACACAATTAAGAATGTAAAAACAGTCTACAGAATGGGAGAAACTCTTTGCAAATCATATAACCAAAAAGGGACTTATATTAATAAGAATGCATAAACACAACTCAAGAATAAAAAAGCGAACAACTCAGTATTTTTCCTTCCTTATCGAGGACATTCTTAAGTGCAAATGATGTATTTTTGTTTGTTTCTTTTCTACTGTGGTCAGCAGTGGGAAAAAGACAGTGACCACTTATGCACTTTGGTTCCATGCCTTGATTCCTGTTAAGGCACCAGCAGTTTTAATAAATATCTTCTGAAAAAATAAAAATTAAATCACCGACATTAATTTTAAGAGTATAAAAGAAATATGACAAAGTCACTCTTCATTGGTTATTCCAAAAATCTAAAATAACAATGTATAAGATGAAATACATTTTTTTTTTCTCACAAAATGTCTCTTAGTCAATATAAAAGATATTCTTTGGGTATACAAAAATATTTGAAATCCGGCAATTTGTTTTGAATAACTTTTTATAATGCCATGTAGCTGTTATGAAAAATTCCAAACACATTTCTATATTTTTTATATTATTTTTGCAGGATCATTTAAAAGTGAGCTGCAGATACCATGACAGTTCACATCTAAATCTTTCAGCAAAATATTTATCAACCAAGGATATGTCTGAAATGTTTCTTAATAACTGCAGCACTTTTTCCAAATGCAATTCACAAGTAATCTTGAGTATCACTATGGATATATGAGTATTTTACTTATCCAATGTTTCACAATCAATTAAAATGATTACTCATTTCTATAATTTCTTGAAAACATATTTCCACTGCTTTCTTGCTTTATTTTGATATCAAGAAGTGTGATGCTAAGTTGGTTCGATGTTAATTATTTTCATTTTTAATTATTTTTAATTTTTAAATTACTAATTTTTTGGCTTAGAAGCTCAGACGGCCTTTATTTTCCCTTTTGTTTTAAGGTCTAATACTATAATATATCTTAAAAGTTGATTGTTATAGATCAAGTTTCCCAGGTACACGGGAAACAGGAGTCCTTTCAATATGGAGATTCAGATCTCATTTTATTTCAAAAAATGTTTTATTATAACTTTAAATATCATATCTGTTAATTTTCCACTTATTTCCTAGTTCAAGGTGTTGAACTAAATATATGGAAAATTCTCTCTTTCTGATCATTTTCATTTCTCTTATTTCAGTTTCATTTTCTTGGCTCTTTCTATTCTTTATGTCTTTTATTGAACTTCTGGAATATCTATCTTCCCTTGTCTACCTTGTAATTTACTTTTCATTTCTGAGATGATTTTTTTCTTTTTTCACCATTTACTTTCCTGAGTTCAGTCAACTGCTGTTTCACATATCTTTCTGTTTGTCCATTTCAATTGTGAATTTTTGAATGCCTGATTCATGGTATCCTTTCATAATGCAATTGCTTGTTTAATACAGGTTATTCATGTTCAGATGTTTCATTTCAGTTTTCCTGTTTTGTAATTTTTCTTTGATTTCTTTCCTTCCTTTTTATTTGTGCTTTCATTCTGTGTGTGTGTGTCATTTACTAAGAAGGTCTGATTTTAATTTTGTTTTATACTTATTGTAACTTTGTAAAGGTGCTGGCTTCTTTTTCTGTTGAGGATTATTTGTATTGGCTTTTTCAGAATCAGCAGTAACAAGTTATCCTGCCATGGAGGGTGAAGGGAGGTAAGCTGACTTACTAGGTTTCTCAGTTCAAGAGCACCCTCTTCTGTGGCTTCACTGAAGTGTAGTTGCTTTAGTAAGTGGTGCTTTTTGTGGTGGGAGGGGCAGGATTTGTCTTAAAAAAAATTGTCTTGTTCCCGTAGTGCCCTTATCTTCAGCTGCTTTCTTTCCTTTCACCACCATGACTCCAAGGGACACCGCTGTCCCACTCTGTCCTTTGCAAGTAGTCTTCCATTATCCCAGAATTCATGCTATCCCAGAATGTCACCTAAGGTCATTCATACATTCTAAGCCCCATCTTGTAAATCATTATTAGTCAGGTCTCTGATAAACCATATATAATTCAGATAGAGAAAACTACAAATATTAATTTCAATTTACATGTGGCAGCCATCCTAAAGGAACCTGGAACTTTTCTCCTGTGAAATGGTAAAGTTCTCTTTTCTTAAAGTCATCCAAGTGTTCCTTTTACTTAACATTTTAAGTCATTTCAGAAGCCCCCCTAAAAGAATGTTTTTTCCATGATCTCTTTCCAAGATCCTTTACTAAGAAAATCTATTTAAATAACTTAATAAGGGAGTAATTTCTACATGGAAAAAGCTGTATATTCCTTATTTTGCTTTACTATTTTTTAAAATAGAGTTTTTGTAGAAGATAACACAAGGTATTTACTTACTTTATAAAAGGATTTTGACTTCAATAGAGTCATACTACCATCTCAAATGAAAAGGCAATTAAAATACTGTCCAAATCCTCTGCATAAATAAAATTCTCCTGGCAAATTATGAAGCCTATGAAGTTAGTCTTTACAATCCCCTGTGCTTTCTAGTGTTTTCTATATCCTTTTTCTCTTTCATATCCAGTGCCCAAAAAATTTTTCTCTTCTGTGCTATTCAAGCACCCTAAAATAACACTGTAAAATTATTTACTGTGTCCATACAGAAGGTTATCTCTAACTCAGAAAGAGTAAAGTTTATATTCTAGAGTGTCACACTGAGATCAGACAATTAAGGTATAAAATAACATACAGCCAGGTATGATGGCATGTTCCTATAGTCCCAGGTACGTGGGAGATTGAGGAGGAAGGATCACTTGAGCCTAGGAATTAGAGACCAGCCCGGGTTATATAGTGAGACCCTATCACAAATAAATAAATAAACATAAAATTACATAGTTTATTTCAGGTTGAAGGCGAAAGCATCTTTCCAAACACTGGAAATAAAGCCAACAAACTGAACAAGAAAGCAGAGACACTGTGCTATGCTAGATACAAACTAAAAATTAAGAGTATCAATAATAATTAAAGACACCTCATCTAGAGTAATCCAAAATCATTAGGAAGAAATTCTCTACACATACCAAAAACAGGAAGGTAGACAAATAGTTAGTATAACCTGTTTTGAAAATATGGCTCAAAGAAGCACTTGAAATTAAAAGGAAATAATAGAGAAATCAAATTAATTTCTTCCTAGAATCTTTGGAAAAAAGGATTGAAAAATTCACACTCCTAAACTGCATTTTTAAATGTTCAAATAGTCATATAATAGATAACGCATATTGTACAAGATATAATTGACAAACCTGAAAATTTAAAGACACTCCAAGCGAAGAAAACTGAAGTTTATTGGTCAATGCAAACAAACACAAAATGCTACTACAAATTCAGACAGGTCCCAAGAGTCACTAAAGCTTATTTTTGTGAAAACAGGCTATACAGCAATGATAAAACAATCTAATACATTACTTCCCTCGAAATGAGATCCCCTCCAAACTCCCTGCATCACTATTTTTCTAATTATCAAACTAAAAACTTGTGAGAGAAGATATGAAAATAGAACTTCAGTTAAAAGCTACTTTAAAGAAGCACAAGAAAGACGGTAAGCCAGGGAAAAAAGACTTAATATGAGGCAGAGAACAGCAAGTTAAGTCCAAAGAGAACTAAGGTTACACTAATTTATGGCCCAACTGTTGAAATGCATCTTATTTACTGTCAGTTTCCAATGTAGTATAAAAATGCACACACTAGTTAAATAAGAAGACCTGTCAAGCAACTCAGTAAAGCTAATATAATAAAATCCCAGAAAAGCAAACTCTTGTTCTCATTTGAGAGACTTTAAAAGTAACTTCCTGTTTGGTAAAAATTATAGGCAGGCTTTCCAGAAGTTCACACAACCAGCTAACTTGAATGTACAAGGAACTATCTGTGTAGAGTCAAAGGCAATTCTAAAATACTAGTGTAGAGTTCTGGGGGATATCAGAGAAAAAACTTGTCAAAATTATTGAGTACTTACTCTGAACTCTACTAAATCTATCAGGAGTTAATGTACATTGTTCTAGTCATTTTATTTTGCTTTTACCATACATATTTAAGTACGCATGAAAAATACATAGAATATCTACAAATCATTTCATTAATAAATTGTACAGTAAAATTCAGCAACTAGCTTTTTTCATTCAAATGTGAGGTCAAATGTGACCTGTCACCTGTTTCTGTATGTCCTGTGAGCTAAGAATGGCTTTTATGTTTTTGAATGGTTAGGAAAAATAAGTCTAAAGAAGAATAACATTTCGTGACTAGTGAAAACTACACAAAATTTGAATTTCAGTGTTGTACTATAACAGCAGAGTTGCATATTTACAACTGAGACCATATGACCTATAACCTACAAATGCTTTAAATATTTACTATCTGGCCCTTTACAGAAAAAGTTGTGCAACCCATACATTAGAATAATTATTAAGAAGTGGACTTGCTGGGTCGTAAGTTATGTACATTTTAAATTTTGCTAGAAACAAGTAAATCGCTATCCAAAATGGCCGCATCAACGTATACTGCCACCAGAAATGCGTAAGTTCCCATTTCCTTTCAACATCACCACCTAAATTTCTGTAAGACATAGTATCTCATTGTTTTAATGTCCACTTCCCTTCTAAAATCACCTTTAGGTGATCACTAACATGAGTCTTTTTCTCTTCTTAAACTGTATTTCTTTTTTCTTCTATTTGGTTTGTCTTTTAAAAAATTAATATTTAGAGTTATTTTGATAATCTAGACAGAAATTCTTTGAAATAGATGTTACAAATAATGTCACCACACTTTTTCTTCTCTTTTAACTTTGTTTGCATTGTCTTTTTTTTTTTGCTATATATGATATTCTATTCCATTAGTCTTTGACAATCTTTTTTTATGAGCCGTAATTTGAGTAGTGTGACACCTTTCCCTACTCCTAAGCAAAAAAAAAAAAAAAAAAAAAAAAAAAAAAAAAAGTTATTCTGCAATAATTCTGATGTTTCCTTTTTGCATTTTTATCTTTAATCCATTTGTATTTTGTACAGTGTAAAGGGGAAATCTAATTTTGTTTGTTTCTCCATGGCAAACCAATTGCTTCAACATAGAATTTTCTGACTTACCTATCCTCTCCTCCAAGTAAAACCATATCTATCATACATATATTGTTATGCATGGGTCTCTTTGGGGGCTTTATAATATGTTGTATATTTATTTACCTAATCTGAACCAATATCACATTATCTGAATCACCACAACTTTAAAACAGAAAATCCTGGTGTCAGATAAGACTAAATGCCTCTCCCACCACTACTGTTCATACTCCGTAGTCATCCAAATGACTTTGGCTTTTTGTTCCTTTACTAGTCCACATGAATTTGATAGCCAGCTTATTAAGTTCCATGAAGAATCCTACAAAGGCAGAATGTAGTAATAGTTAAGAGAGCATACCTGGAGTCAGACAGCTAGCACTTCCACTTATGAGTTGTCTAACCAGATACAAACCTCTCCACATCTGTAGTCATATATAAAATGACTACATACTACACAGCTGTTTTGAGGATTAAACAAGTTAATAAATTCAAAGTGCTTAGAATAGTGCTGGTATTTATTAAATACTGGAAGTTTAAGAGAAATTGAATTGCATTTATTTACAGATAATTTAGATAAAATTATATGATAATTTATTCTCATCCCTAAACATGTTTCACCTCTCCATTTATAGGTGTTCCTTTATGATCTATAATTAATTTTATTTTGTCTCCATAAAGAAGATGTACATCTTTTAAGATGTATAATTGGGTGGCTTATAGCTTTTGTTGCTTATTTTGTATTAATATATCTATAGATACATGCATATATCTATTATATATAAATAATATAGGCATATATACTATTGATTTCCATGTAATGATCTTTTATCTGGCAATCTTACTAAACTCTCTCATTAAATTTAATATTGGTAGATTCACTTAGATTTTTCTATTATACAGCATCTGTGAAAAAAAGGAAGGAAGAGTTCCTGATCCTCACACCTCCTATTTCTTTTCCTTACTCCATTAGTTGAGACTTTTTGTGCAGTAACAAATAGATGGGATTATAGCATGTATTCTTATCTCATCCCTGATTTTCATCGAAATGCTTCTATAATTTCACACTATATAAAGTCTGCTGCTAGTTTAGACACATTCCCTTTATTATCTCCCATTCATTTGGAGTGTCTAAGTTACATTGCCTTTTTAAAAAACATTATCATTTATGATTAATGATTTTATTCAAATGTTTTTTCTGTATCTACTGAAATAATTACAAACTATTTCTCATTTAATGTATTGATACGATGAAATACACTAATATATTTTCTAATTCTGAATCATTCCTCTCATTTTAAGATAATTTCTATTTGGTCATGAAATGTTTTTATTTATACACTACTGAATTTGAATTTTATTTAAGATTTGTACATCTGTGATCACAAGTGAGGCTGGCTCTCTATTTTTTTCATTCTCTCTTTGTCTAGTTTTGGTTTCAGAATTATATTCGTTCCACTGAACGAGGTAGGAAGCTTCTTTATTCTGTTCATATTATGTCAGCACCTCAAGTGGTTAATAAATGTCAAATGTAAAAACCATCTAAGCCTGCTGTCTTGTTTGCAGTTTGTTGGGAAAGGGAACATGTTTTTTACAGTTAAAAAAGGAGCAGTATCTTTCAGTTGAAGGCTTAATTTATTACTTTTACTTACTTTTTTTCTAAATCTAAATATTACGTTAGCCACATCCAAAGTGATTTTTATATCCTTATATTGAAAATGTCTCATGTAAATAGCACATTTTTAGGTTATGTTTTTAATTCAGTATGACTACTTTTTTCTTTGAAATAGGGTACTTGGTCCAATTATAATTAATGTAATAATTGATATAGCTGGCTTTACAACTACTACCTATTTTCTATTTCCCATCTGTTTGAATTTCCTTTTTCTTCTTTTGAAACAGCCAAATATTTTATTACATCTTTTTTTCTGCTATGAACTTGATAGGCGTATTTCTACCATTATCGTAGCAATTACATTAGGACATCCAACTTGGACTTGGTAGTCTAATCAAACTGTTCAACATTATCATTTCTTCAATAATAGTAGTACCTTACAACACTTTGATTCCATTTATCCTCCTGCCTTTGGTCTTATTATTGTCATATATTTTAATTCTATGAATACTTTAAACTCAACAAGATTGTGGGGGTTTTTGTCTAATTAAGTCAATTATTTTAATTGATATATTCACTGATTCTGGCTCTCTTCATTCTTTACTGAATTTTGCTGTTTCTCTTTGTAATCATTTCTGGCTGAAGAATTTCATTTAGTTTTATTTTATTTCAAGTGCACTGGCAACAAATTCTCTATCTGAAAAACATCTTGATTTCATCTTCATTTATGTAAGATATTTTTGCTGAGTAGAGAATGTTGGTTTAAAAGTTTTCTTCCTTTCACCACTTTAAACGTGTCTTTCTATTGTTTTATGGCTCTCATTATAATAATATGTCAGTATTAAAGATAATGTCAGCCTTTCCTTCTCTGTCAGGCTTTTAAATTTGTTCTCTATGTTTTTTCAGCATTTTGACTACGATGTGCCAAACTGTGGTTTTCTTTGCATTCATTTTGCTTACAATGAATTAACTGAATATGTGGTCCGATGTATTTCATTAGTTTAGGAAAATGTTTATTATCACTTTAAATATTGTCTCTTCTTCCTTATTTTCAATCTGTCATCTAGTTTGGGACATTATTTACATATATGTTGGACCATTTTTCTGTATCTAACATGTCTCGTACTCTTTTCTGTTTGTTTCTTTCTGTACTTCAGTTTCAATATTTTCTATTGTACTGTCTTCAAGTTCACTAATTCTATCATCTTCTGTATCCAATTTGCAGTTAAGTCATCGATTGAGTTCTTAATTCCAGATGCTATATTTTTCAATACTAGAATGTTCATTATTTTAGTTATACTCATATTCTCTGGTGAAACTCCCCACCTCTTCATCTATTTGCCAAGAATATTTTTCCTATTTTCTTGAACATCTTAACCATAGTTATTTCAAAGTTTTTGTCTACTACCTCCAAGTTCTGGATCACTTCTGAGTTTGCTTCTATATTCTGTTTTTTTTGTTTTTCTCTTGGTATATGATTACGGTGTACTAGAAATTTTTAATTGATGGGTGTAGGAAACTGCATACTTAAGAAAGGTTATATACAGTGTTATTTTCCACTTGAGAAGGTCCGTGTGTTCTTCTGCTGGGCAGTTAAGAGTGATACTCTGATCACTTTTACTCATTCAGGGACTGAGCTGAATTTAGACCACCTGGAAATTTTGATAAGACTAATTCATTACACCTTAATGTGGCCCTATTCTAATGGTGAGGCCCTTCAAGGTTTTCAGTTGAGAGCCTGGCAGGTTTTGTTTCAACACAGAGAGAGTAAGACTATAGAGATTTCTACTATACTGTTCAAAGGTTTCTGACTTAGATTTTTGGACTATTGTCCTGCACAGCTTAAGGATTTGGTATGCCAGCCTCACTGAACTGCCAAAAACTATACTCATCACTCTGTCCCCATTAGTAACCCTTTAACAGAGGCCAAGCCCAAATTCTCACCTGTAGCGCAGAGGTATGTGACTTTTCTATGCAACTAATCACCTCAATCATAGTATGAAAGCAACCATGATGATATGTAAATCAATGAATAAGGCTGTTTTCCAATAAAACTTTATTTTAAAAAATAGTCAATAACAAGATTTGGCCCATGGGCCATAGTCTGCTGACTTCTGCTTTTGCTACACTGGGAAAAAGCAAGTGTACCCAAGAGAAAAAAGTGGCTAGAAACTGTCAGCATTAGTTCACCACAATCTCCACAGCTGTCAACTCTTACCTGGTATGTTCTTAAGGGGCTCTCATCCTGAAGATGTTTATCTCTTCAGTAATACAAGACTAGTAAATTCAGATGTTTTTTGCTTAGTAATTTAGCTTCCCTTTAGTTTTAGAATTTGGCAAGTATTTTGAAAGGAAAATTGGTAACATAATTGAGACAAATATCTTGAAAAGGAAAGTTATTTTTTGAGTGAATGACAATTTTGTCACTCTAGCTTAACACAGTCACCAAAAATGTTGCTGGTGAAATTTCTCTATACTCTAGCAGTGGCCCACTGCCAAGCCCAGATTCTCAACCTTTGGTCTACTCCCAGAATTGGCAAATGATCACAGAGAAAAATTGGCTACAGATTCTCAGCTCATCTCTGAGAATTTTCCCCAAATCTGGATTTTTAGATTCTCAGTCCTCATTGCTTCTGCAACTGATATTTTTTAAAATGCAATTTAATCTGTCTTTCCTAATTGTTCTTGGTGAGTCCATAAGCCTACTGCAAAGTATTTCATCCTATTCAGAAGTAGAAATTGTACACTACTACTTTTGATATTTTCATTATCACTTAGTACCAAGTATTTTTTTAAATTTTCATAGGTTTTTAAATATTATTCTAAGAATTATTCAAAGAGTGTTTTTAAATTCCCAAACATACGTGTTTTAAACAATTCTTTTTTACTACTGATTGTAACTATTACACTGTGATCAAAAAAAAAAATGCTCCTTAAGATTCCAACACTTTACGTTATTAAGACTTACTCTTTTGGCCTAGTATTGGTTAACATTTGTAAATGTTACAGTTGGTCTTAAAGAGAATATTTATTCCCTAATTGTTCAATTTCTTGGCTCAAGTTTATTGATTATGTTGCTTGCATTTTCAATTTTAAAACTTTTGGATGGATCTTTTATTGGTTTTGGTACTGTAATACTAAAATATTCCATTACAATGATAAACTTATCAACCTGTTTTTTAAATATGTAAATTTTTGCTTTAAACATTTTGTGGTTATATTACTAAGTAATTAAGAGTTTAACATGCTTTTCTCTTCCTGATGAGATAAACTTTTACTTAGTTACCTTGCTTATGATTAATAATGTTATATGCTGTATACTCTATGTACTATGTGCATACACATATATGTATATGTACTATGTATATATTACACACTATAAGTATTTAAGCTTTCTTTTGGTGAGCTGTTGCCTAGTAATCCTTGCAGTTTCAACTATTTAATATCATTATATTTTCCGTCTGTAGTTATGCCTCTTTTTATCCTAATACAGTATTCTGTTATAAACTATTACTATTCACTTACTTAAATTTATTGTGATTAAAAAATTATCACTATTTCTCTTCACTCCTTTACTGCCTTCTCATTGATTTTTTAATTTCATTTTTTTCTCCTGCAATGTTTCTGATCTTATCTCCTCTATTTCTATTCATTTATTAGTCACTCTAAAAATGTAAACTGCCTACTTTCCTCACTGTCTAAAGCTATTAAAATTTACAACCCTTTTCCCAAAAATTAAACCTTTTTCCCAAAGGAAAAAAAAAATCTGAAACTCCAGAATACTTCAACCAATCACTTCCTCTTCTCCTACATAATGTTGTTATTAAATACATTAATACTTTGTTTTATCTTACTCCCCCAAATAATTATTATCATTGTCATTATCATCATAATTATACAATATATTCAGTTTTTGCTTATATTTACTCACACTTCACCAATTTATTACAGCATTCCTATTTACACTCAGACCTCTCTTCTGTTTCATTTTCCTTTTTCAAAAAGTGCATCCCTTTAGGTATTAAGGTGTATTGATGTCAAATACTCTCAGCTTTTGCATGTTCGAAAATGTCCTTATTTTTCGTTCAGTCTTTAATGGTAGTTAAGCTAGCTTAAATTCTAAGCCAACAGTAATTTTCTCTCAGTAGTTTATTGGTCTTACTCTCTAGTATCTTTCGGTTTCCACTGTTGCTATTAAGATGTTTGCTGTCAACTTAGTTGTTACCCATTGTAGATACCATTTTTCTCTTTGACTGATTTTTAAATCTCTTACGTACTTAGGGGATTCTAAAATGTTCACATAAAGTATGAACTCTGTGTATTGTTCTTTGGATTTGTTGAACTACCTTCAAAATGCAAAAGTATAAGCCATTATCTCTTATACTGCCTTTTGCTCATTCTGTATTTTCTTCTCCCTGGAACTCTAATTAGACATAGCCAACAGTTTCCAATATTATCTTCATGTCTCATAGCCTGTCTTAACACTTTTCATCTCTGTCTATATTTCATACTGAGTTATTTCTTTAGATCTCTTATTTTACTATTTCTCCTTTCAAGTATGAGTTATCTTACAAAAATCATTAAAATCTTTTACTCCTTCCTGTATCTATTCATACCTTTTTGAGATACGACTTTGTAGCTCCTTCCAAGAAAAGATATAGTCTGTTTTACCAGCCCTTGAATTTTACTTGGATTTGTGATTCCTTCTGCACAATAGGATGCAGCAAGAGTAACAGGGCTCCAGTTTAAAATCTTGGCCACAAAAGGTCTTGCACACTTTTGGGACTCATGGATAACCTCCTGGAGGATAAAGGACCACATGGGAGCTGAATCAACATCAAAAGCCCCAGATATGTGAGACAGTATAGCCAAAAATTAGAAGTCACTCACTCAACCCAAAGATGACAAATTCTGAGAAAGCACAATATAAACTAGAAGAACCATGCAGGTTGAGCCCATCCTAAATTGTCAACCCTCAGAATCAAAAGCTAAATATGTGGTTGTTATTTAAAGACATTAAGTTTTGGAATGATTTTTGATGCGTCAATACCTCAATAATATGTCTACTATTTAATCTGTTTACTACATTTTTAATTTGAATAACTGTGGTTTACAAACAGGAAAGTCTATCTGGCCTTTCTCAAATATGCCTCATCATTCTTTATCATGTTGTAACCCTTGTGTAATCCTTCATTTCCTTCTTTTATTTTTATTTTCCTTTTTATTTGTATTTTATTTTTTTTGAGACGGAGTCTCACTCTTGTCACCCAGGCTGGAGTGCAATGGCACGATCTTGGCTCACTGCCACCTCTGCCTCCTGGATTCCAGCAATCCTCCTGCCTCAGCCTCCCGAGTAGCTGGGATTACAGGCGCACACCACCACACCCGGCTACTTTTTGTATTTTTGGTAGAGACGGGGTTTCACCATGTTGGCCAGGCTGGTTGGGAACTACTGACCTCAAGTGATTTGTCCACCTCGGCCTCCCAAAGCACTGGGATTACAGGAGTGAGCCACCACGCCCAACCTCTTTTATTTAAAAAAAATAATTTAAATGGTTATTTTGTATTTTGTAATTGATAATTCATATATCTAATGTTCTTGCAGGTCTAATTCTCCTGATTATTCTGTATTGTGTTAAGCAAAATTCTAAGATGACCCTCAAGATTCTGATCCCTTGGTGCTCATATGCCCTGTATTGTCCACTTTCCTGGAGCACAAGCAGGACTATGAATATGATAAACTTCACTCCTATGATAAGGTTATGTTATATGACAAAAGTGAGGGAATTTTGCAAATATAATTAAGGTCTGAAATCAGTTCACATTTAGTTAATCAGAAGTCTGTCCTGAGTGGGCTTGACCTAACCAGGCAAACCATTAACAGAGACCATGCCCTTCCTAAAGTTAGACAGATTCAAAATAGGAGAGACTACTGCAGGCTTTGAAGACACAAACGGCCATACTGTGAACTGCCTTTGGAGGGGCCATGAGGCAAGGACCTAAGACAACTTACAGGAGCTACAGATACTGTTTGGTTAATACTCATAAGAAAATTAGGATTTCAGCCCTGCATATGCAAGGAACTGAATTTTGTCAACAATGAGTGAGCTTGGAAGAGGACGCCAAGCCTAAGATGAGACCATGGTATCAGGTGGCCTTTTTCAGCCTGTGAGACTTCAGGCAAAGGACCCAGCTAACCTGTACCCACACTTGCAGCCTACAGATACTGTGAGATAATACATGGGTGTTGTCTTGCACTGCTGAGTTTGTGGTAGCTTCTTATACAGCAATAGAAAACTAATACTCTTACGGGATTAGTTTGCTTTCTCAAATTGTCTGCCATTTAAGTACATGAACACCTTAATCTGTGAGGATCCTGAGGAACCTCAATTGAGAATGATTCCCAAATCGAATTTGAGTTTGCTTCTGTCTTGCTTTGGGTTGCTATCAATCTGGTATCACTTCAACTGAATTGCTCCACTTCAAATTTCTTGGGCCAAGAAGGTTAACCATGTTAAATCACATTAGAGTACGACTGATTACATATTCCCAGGTAAACCTCTTTTACCCCCACATCTCTAGCCAAGGCAAGAGAAATGTCCTCATTTTCTTCCTCTCAGGTTGTTAGATTTTATTCCAGCCCACTCTCTGAGGGTAATGAGAAGTTAACGGTTTTATGCAGAGGTCTTAAGCTCAACTGTCAACAAATGGATCCACAGTGTTTTGTCCTAACCATCACACAAAGCTATTCTAATCAAAACTCTAGGTTTCTATATTAGTACACATCACTTAGACAGTCCTGCCTTCCACATTCATTCAGCACTTGGGTTTTAGTGTCTATGTGTTTTTTCCCAAGAGATTTCCCTACTGTTGAGCAAAGTGGACCTTCGTCTGTTGCAAGCCACTGTTCAGCAATAGGCTCCTGCAAATACTTTCTGCTCCTAGATAAAAAGGCCAACAGAATAAGGCACACGGTCCCCTGTAAAGGCGTCTTTAGATGAAGGTGCAGCTGGAAACACATGGGTTGGACCAAGAAGGAAATTACAACCCTAAATCACATGAGAGCCCTAAAGCAAGAAAGAGCTCCCATTGATACTCCCTCTTTTTAAAGTAAATCTATACCGTCCTTGCAAAAGGAGACAGAGTCTGAGCTTGCTGCCAACTGTTCAGGGAAGCTGCATGTTTAGAATACCAGCTGTTACTATCTAGAAACACTGTAGGAAGTGGAACCCATGTAGTCCTTACCACTGAATGAGGAGGTGCCACCAGCTCTGCTTCAATCTGGAAGAAGCCAGCAATACTATTCATCAAATGTTGTTTGTCTCTACACACTTACTTTCTTGGCAGCTCAGCTAAGTATTTAAAAAGATATTTTTTAAAATATAATTTATAGAGCATCTAGGTATTTTGTAACAGAATTTTCAGAAAAATCCAGTCAGCAACATTACAAAAGTGAATTCAATTGATTATTCTTTATTATTAACTTCAAATCATCTCTCTAAACTCATTTACATTAATTTCTTGTTCTGAGAAAGTGAAATGCTGTATCTCATTCTAATATTACAGGGTGTTCTTTTATTGAGAAATGTTTCCTTCAAATGAAATGTGAAACTATGAATGCCAAGGCTACGGAAGTCAAGCTGTATTTTTATATCTGATATAGTTTAGAAATGTGTCCTTGCTCAAATATCAGGTTGAGCTGTAATCCCCAATGCTGGAGGTAGGGCCTGATGGAAGGTGTTTGGGTCATGGGGGCAGATCCCTCATGGCGTGGTGCTGTCTTCACCACAGTGAGTGAGTTCTCGCAAGATCTGGTCATTTCAAAGTGTGTGGCACCTCCCCTAGTGTGTGCTCACACTCACTCTCTCGCTTTCTCTCTTGCACTCTCTCCCAAACCCTCCCCTTCCTTCCTCCCTCTATCTCTCTTAACTCTCACTCTCCTCCAACCCCCCTGCCCCTGCTCACTTAAATTTGCTCCTGTCCTCGCTCCTGTTCTCACCATATGATGTGCCTGTTCCCCATCTGCCTTCTACCATAATTGGAAGCTTCCTGATGCCTCCCCAAAAGCAGATACCCCTACAGTACAGACTGTAGAACAATAAGCCAATTACCCAGTCTCAGGTATTTCTTTATAGCAGTGCAAGATCGACCTAATACAATACCTAAGGTAAAAGTGGGTTTTTTCAGAGTCAGTGTTAACTCATGGGAACATCATGTATTCTTTTATTACCAGAAGTTACCTAATTTTTGGATATTCAAGGTTTTACTATATCTAATTTTCAAAGAAACAACAAAAAAACAAAAAACAAACAAAAAACCTATATTTGACACTAAAACCATACAAGATATATTTTAATCATATTCTATGATTTAGAAGATACATATCACAGTATTTTTACATGCAAAAGAGAAACCATTGTGAACATCACTTTTTTTTAAAGCGTAAGTTAGATATGTTTTAAATATCTTGCTTATGCACAGCAATTACAGTAGTTACAACTTTATGTCGCACCATATAGTTCATTATCACCTGTTTCAGTACCTTAAAGGAAAAGTACCAAAGATTGCTATAAAACATGCAATCTTAAAATCACCTAAAAGAAATATAAAACACTATTTTCTTGCTCCATCTCTCAATGTACATGCTCTAAATATACATATCTTTGATATAAATAAACATTATAAAAATTAGATATATGAATTTTAATAAAACCCAGTTTAAACTGCTTACCAAGTATCTCTGAATCTCTGGCTGGCAATATAGTTCAGGCCAAACAAAGTCCATTACTACCTGTGGTGTAGTACAATATAATTCTCAGCCAGCATAGTCAGGTATTTTAAGATCATATCCTAAGAACTCTTGTATTTCATTATTTTGTCTGCTCTTTACTTCTTGGGAAATCATACTAGAATATATTAACATTAGAAGCTGATGCCATCAGATAAGGAACAGAGAATGGCTTTTAATATTGAAGTTAAAATGAAGGAACTGAAAAAGGCATTCCATACAATATAAGCTGCACGCTTCCCTTAGTGAAAGTACTTTCAGAATAATAAGTCACAATTTCATCAAATTAAAGAAAGCAACAAGTCTGGAATATCTCTGAGTATAACAAGAACTATGTATATAATGAATGCATTTAAAGCAGAGAAAGATGGAGCATAATACAGCTTGTCAATGTTGGTAAGTCCCCTGATTTTCCTTTATTTTTTGAGAAAAATAATTTCAAAATGAAAATGTTCAATTACTTTATAGTAATTTATAACATCTGTAGAAAAACATGCTTTAAACAATATTTACTATATCAATTTAATAAAAACTCACATAAATAACCTTACTTTGACTTTTTAGGTCCACTTTGGCATTATTCAAAAAAAAATTTTTTTTTTTTTAATTTTTTTTTTTTTTTGTGAGACAGAGTCTGGCCCTGTCGCCCAGGCTGGAGTGCAGTGGCCGGATCTCAGCTTACTGCAAGCTCCGCCTCCCGGGTTTGCGCCATTCTCCTGCCTCAGCCTCCCGCGTAGCTGGGACTACAGGCGCCCGCCACCTCGCCCGGCTATTTTTTTGTATTTTTTAGTAGAGACGGGGTTTCACTGTGTTAGCCAGGATGGTCTCGATCTCCTGACCTCGTGATCCGCCCGTCTCGGCCTCCCAAAGTGCTGGGATTACAGGCTTGAGCCACCGCGCCTGGCCTATTCAAAAAATTTTTATCATGAAATTTTGATTTTTCGATTAAGCCCTGAGAAATCAGTTTTCTAATAAAGTTAACAGCTGTGCCCCAAAATGGTATCCAACATAAAGGATATCATGAGCAAAGACCTGAGGTCCGTATCATTTACCAGGTCCATTTTTCCCCCACAATAAAACCCATAAATAGTTCAACACTAATATTGCAATGTCAGAATGAGTATTAAAAAAGACTAATAGGCTATAATACTGAATTAACACTAGTAAGATAAAAACATAAAGAAATAAGCATAAATCCTGAAATTCAGTTGTTTTCTGTTTTGTTTTTTTAAGTCAGCTACACAGGTAAGTATGGGAAAGCCAGGCTAATAATAATTCCTGTCAGAATGGGGTATAGATGGCATGGCTGATAAAAGCACAAATCAAGCTATAGAAACAGAACTATAATACACCAAATAAAGATGGTATTGTATTGCTCATTGTATCTCTTGCACTGGAGGAAGACATCAATATGACTGTGATGAGTTTTAGATGGCACACTTTTAAAAAGGCATTGACAAAGTATGTTCATTTTATATACACTACCCTCAATCTTCAAAATAACTCATAAGGTAGAGAGTAGATCACCCTATGACAGATAAAGTATCTGAGTCTTAGAGAGATTAAGGTATTGTATTAGTACATTTTCACACTGCTGTAAAGAAATACCCAAGCTGGGTAATTTATAAAGAAAAGAGTTTTAATTGACTCACACTTCCACATGGCTGGGGAGGCCTTACGAAACTTACGATCATGGCAGAAGGCAAAGGGGAAGCTAGGACCTTCTTCATATGGTGGCAGGAGAGAGAAGTGCAAGCAGAGGAAAGGCCAGACACTTATAAAACCATCAGATCTTATAAGAACCCACTCACTATCACAAGAATAGCATGGGGGAAATCACACTCATGACCCAATCACCTCCCTCCTTCTCTCAACACATGGGGATTACAATTCCAGATGAGATTTGAGTGGGGACACAGAGTTCAAACCATATCTGGTACCCAGAAAAAGCAAAATTTGAATGCAAGTGCATTCAGCTCCGTGCTCTTTCTACTAGATCATGTTGCCTTAAAAGTTTCTTCTAGCATGAGGAGGGGGCAATTTGGCCATACTTCACTTGTAGAATATTTGAAACCCAGGTAGCAAGGCACACCATTATTTCAATAAAAATTGACTTTTCTGAAATGGGATTACAGATTTATATATTAATATAAATGTCTTTTCCCTCTTGTTTTACCTAACAGCTACATTCCTAAAGTGTTATTATATAAATCAGTTTTTAAAATGGAATCCACTTTCCCCAATGATAAGCTAGAAATAAAGATTGCCTTATTACTAATTAGTAATAAATAATCCTCACACACAAACACTCCTTAACTCTTTTTGACCCTTCAATTTCTTGGTCAAGTATTTAATAACATGGAAATTAATATCTAAAAATATGTCATAAGTATCTGATAGATTTACCTATTTCATAGATAAAATTCCATATTGTTAGGTTTTTTAAAAGCAAAACAACTTACATATAGAGAGAAATTTTTACCATCCTTTACAAACTGACAATTCAATATCAAAATTATTTTTCTCTACCAGTTGCCTGAAGAAATAACTATCATAATTTATTTGAAGGCACAAGCTACCTTGATCTCCAGCATTTAAAAAAATTAAGACAGTTCCCTATGTACAAATACATGATACTACTGCCATCTTCTGGTACAACACAATTTCCCAATTCTGTATAGTATTTCTATAAATGAGAATCCTCCAAATATGAAATAACTAGTTTATATCACTGAAACCAGAATTGATAATCAGCTAAATGGCTAAAATGCAGTTTAAATAGAATTCTAGCAATCATTAATTTTTATCAGTGTGTGAGGTAAGTGCTCTCAATAATACTTAACACTTAGTGCTTCACTATATTTGAGGCATAGAATTAAGTGCTTTCTAAGCAAAATAAAAATTACTTTATTAACTATATGAGGTAGAGTTATTATTCTCATTTTACAGATGCAGAAACTGAGAACAGAAGAAGTCCTATAGTTTGCCCAAGGTTGCACAGCTAATAAATGGCAGAGGATCTGAATTTAGGAGCTTATTGATTCCAATGACTTTGCTTTTATTATTATATTGTAATATCCCCTATAATGTCAGATAGCAGACAATAAGTAAGTCTGTTAACTCATTTAGAATGGTAAGATTTAATTTATGGAGTGGAACAATAATATTACAATTAGTGCAAAGATCGGAAGAGTCACATAAATCAAAAAGACATAAATCAAAGAACTAAAAGAAACCTTAAAGGTCACGTAATTTATTTTTCTATACAATACAGAACTTTATCCTCTAAAAATCCAAATGGATTTGCCTCTAATTGTTTTATAAATATCATACGATTTGTAGATTTTAGACAATTAAAAATTTTAGGTGCTATCATGCATTTAGTGTTTAAATTAAAATTAACTTTGCTTTGACATACTTAAAAATATTAATAAACATTAGTTGGAAACTACTACTCCTAGTAAACATATTTGCCAATTTATATTTAGAGATGTTGTATTAACACAAAGGGATACAGTACTATGTTGTGCTATACTATTTATATATACTGATTTGTTAAAAGTCATAAAGCAACTCAATTGATGTTTTTGTTAATTACAGATAGGACAGTGAAATAAACTGCTAAAAAACAAAAACAAAAAACTACCCATGATATGACCAATCTATTTTGAAACTATAACAATAAGAACTTCATATGTATGCAAAATGACAAAATGAGTAATTTAATTATGTTTTGGTCCCTTTATAAATCAAACGAATCACATCTAATTTCTGAAATTTCATTTTAATGAGCTTTTGAATAACTGAAGTGACAAAGAGCTGTAAATAACAATATAAAATAAATGACAAAATAAAATGCTAAGATAATGCAGAATTATACCGATGAGCAAATTACTCACTTTGAAAAATATAGTAACGTAGAAAGGGAGAAATCCTGCCAACTGTTACTTGAGCCATTTTGGTGAATTTTTGGTTCATAAAGTTTTATAATCGTAACAATTTACTATGAGAAATTTTAAGCAAATCATGTGATCACAGTTTCATATTCTTCACAATCAATTTTACTCGAATCTCAAAGAGATGTTACTATTGAATATGGAAATTTAACTTTTGATTTAATTTCCTAGTAAATATTATAAATAGACTAGAATCCATATGTTCAATAATATAATATATACTATAGTAGGTCCTTTACATTTCCATATAAATTTTGGAATCAGCTTGTCAACCTCTACAGAAAAATAAAAAAATAAAAAGTCTGCTGGGGTTTTGATTGGAATTGGGTTGACCCCAAATCAATAAGATCTCAGAAAAACAGTCAATATAAAATCAACTGTAATATTTCTGCATTTGAGCAACAAACAAATGTAATTTTTTAAAAATAACATACAAAATATTTAGGAATAAATTTAATAAAATGTGTAGGAAATATCTACAATAAAACAATATGGAGAAATTACATGAGATCTAAATAACTGTAGAGATATGCTCATGGGTGGTGGGGACTCAATATTGTTAAGCTGTGGTACAGCCCAATATAAAGTTAATTCAATCCCAATCAAAATCCCAGTAGGCTTTTATTCTTTTTATTTTTTTACTTTAAGAAACCTACAAGCTGATTCATAAACTTATATGAAAATGCAAAGAACCTAGAACACTGAAAACAACCTTGAAAATGAAAAAATAAATCTGGAGGACTTACATAATTTCAGGAGTTTCTATAAAACTACAATCATCAAGAATGTAATACTGGTATAAAGATAGAAATATTTCAATGCAACAAAATAAAGTCCAGAAATAGACCCCAAAAACATGATTTTTTGACAAAGGGATCAACACAATTCAATGAGGAATAAATACAGATGCTGCTCAACTTATGGAGGAGTTATGTCTCAATAAACTCATTGTAAATATAAAATACTGTAAATTGAAAATGAATTTAATACCATGATAAATCCATTATGAAGTAAAAAATGATAAGTCAAACCATTGTAAGTAAGTTGGGGACCATCTGCAATTTTTTCAACAAATGTTACTGGAATATTTGGAAGTCCATATGGAAAAAACCTGAACCTTAACCCCTACCTCACACAATACTCAAAAATTAATTCAAAATGGATCACAGACCTACACATAAAAGCTAAAACTATAAAACTTCTAGAAGAAAACAAGAAAATCCTAATGACCCTGGTTAAGCAAAGACTACTTGCATAATAGGTACTAAGCATAAAGAAAAAATAAGTGAATTTCACCAACATTAAAATTTCTACCCTTCAAAAGACATCACTAAGAAAATGAGGCTTGGCACCATAGCTCATGCCTGTAATTCCAGTGCTTTGGGAGACCCAAGCAGGAGGACTGCCTGAGGCCAGGAGTTTTAGATCAGCCTGGGTAACAAAGCAAGACCCTGTCTCTACAAAAAAATGTAAAAGAGGCCTGGTGAGGTGGCTCACACCTGTAATCCCAGCACTTTGGGAGGTAGAGGCAGGTGGATTGCCTGAGCTCAGGAGTTTGAGGCCAGTCTGGGCAACAAGGTGAAACCCCGACTCTACTAAAATACAAAAAATTAGCCAGGCATGGTAGCATGCACCTGTAGTCCCAGCTACTCAGGAAGCTAAGGCAGGAGAATTGCTAGAACCCGGGAGGCAGAGGTTGCAGTGAGCCAAGATTGTGCCACTGCACTCCAGCCTGGGCGACACAGCAAGACTCTGTCTTAAAAAAAAAAAAAAAAAGGAAAAGAAATATTAGCCAGGCATGGCAGCATGAGCTTGTAGTCCCAGCTACTTGTGAGGCTGAGGTAGGATGATCACCTAAGCCTGAAAGTTCAAGGGTTCAGTGAGCTATGACTCTGCATAGGCAAGAGAGAAAGATCCTGTAAGAGAAGGTGAGGGAAAGAAGGGAAAGACAGGGAGGAAGGGAGGGGAGGTGTATTAGTCTGTTTTCACACTGCGAATAAAGACATACTCGAGACTGGGAAGAAAAATAGGTTTAATGGACTCACAGTTCCACATAGCTGGGGAGGCCTCACAATCATGGCAGAAGGCAAAAGGTGCTTCTTACATGGTGGCAGTAAGACAGAATGAGAGGGGAGTGAAAGCAGAGGCCCCTTATAAAACCATCAGATCTCGTGAGACTTATTCACTACCATGGGAACAGTATGGGGGAAACCACCCTCATGATTCAATTATCTCCCACCGGGTCCCTCCCACAACACATGGGAATTATGGAAGTAAAATTCGAGATTTGGGTGGGGACACAGAACCAAACCATATCAGGAGGGGAAGGGAGGGAAGGGAAGGGGAGGGGAGGGGAGAAAAATTCAGACTAACTAAGTTTCTTCTAACCCATTAAGATAAAAGGTGAGTGTTTAGAGTTCATAATGTCCTAGGTTCTGTTTTTCCTTAGGTAATTCTATAGAATTAAGACTTTTACAAATTTGGTAACACTAAAATGTGCAATATTTTTACAGTCACAATCTGGAGGATATCTTCCTAATACAGAAAAGATACAAAACTGGTAACCTGAGTAAAAGGTTTGCTAACACAGAATTACCACCAGATTCTAAAAAACCCAACTCTTTGAATAGGAAGACCGTTTATCTGTCTGCATAATTATCCAAAGTCAGCCTATGTATACTACGATGAAGCTGTTTAAAATCAAGTTACCTAAGCAAAGCTTATTACAATCAGTCCTTATTTTACCTCATCTGCTCTTGCAAATAAATTACAACACAATTAGTAAGACATAGGCAGAAACAAGGTGTTGTTACTATATAACTTTATCTTAACATGTCTAAGTTTCAGAAGACATATAAAAACAATTCTTATTGCATATAGGTACTCCTAATCAGTTTTATGTACTAAAGTTCTCCATCATATCTGATTTTAGTCTAGTGTACTATGCAAAATATAAAATATAAATAACTGAACCAATAGACTCCATTGTTTCCCTAATATGTGTAGAAAGTATTTCTGATTGTCAATTTTATTTTATTTTATTTTATTTATTTATTTATTTTTTTTTTTTTTTGAGACGGAGTTTCACTCTGTCGCCCAGGCTGGAGTGCAGTGGCGTGATCTCGGCTCACTGCAAGCTCTGCCTTCCGGGTTCACGCCATTCTCCTGCCTCAGCCTCCCGAGTAGCTAGGACTACAGGTGCCCGCCACCACGCCCAGCTAATTTTTTGTATTTTTAGTAGATACGGGGTTTCACCGTGTTAGCCAGGATGGTCTCGATCTCCTGACCTCGTGATTCGCCCGTCTCGGCCTCCCACAGTGCTGGGATTACAGGTGTGAGCCACCGCGCCCAGCTCTAATTGTCAATTTTAATAACACGTATTGATAATTTAACCTAAGATTTTTAAAAATACATCTATACTCCAGACTATAATTTCCTTAATAAAACAGTTTTTTATGATATCTGATCTCTCATTATATACTTAACTCTAAATAAACTTCGGATTGCCATTCATATTTGTATGCAAATAGCACCTACATACAATGAGATAATATCTGTAGCATCTATGTAAAAATTCCTGAACCACTGGGAGCCTGATTCTCATAAATTAACTGAATAAAGTACACCAGTAATTATGAAGCCATCTGGTAAATAGCAACATTGTAAATAAAATTTATTTATAAACACTAGAGGGTGCTCTAATTCAACAGTGCTTGGTATCTGGCTGTGATATTTAAAGTAATTTTCTCCTTGATTAAAAACAACAATCTTCAGCAATGACAATTTTTGCTACTGAGCTAATACATACAAATAATTTAAGAGCCAAAATTCCATTCTTCCAGAACATATAACAAAACAATTTGTCAAGATAGGCAGTATAAAAAAATGCACATTGTGACATGAAAAATTCAAAATGTGGGGGGAAAGGGAGTTAATATCTACAGGTTTCAGTTTGTTTGTTCCTTATCTCTTTTTTGGTGATTGAAGTCATGTTAGTATCAGTTTTTGGTTTTTTGGTTTTTTTTTTTTGAGATGGAGTCTCACTCTGTCACCAGGCTGGAGTGCAGCGGCGCGATCTTGGCTTACTGCAGCCCCTGCCTCCCGGGTTCAAGCAATTATCCTGCCTCACCCTCTTGAGTAGCTGGGACTCCAGGGGCGCACTGCCATGCCCGGCTAGTTTTTTGTATTTTTAGTAAGGACGGGTTTTACCATGTTGGCCATAATGGTCTTGATCTCCTGACCTAGTGATCCGCCCACCTTGGCCTCCCAAAGTGCTGGGATTACAGGCATGTGCCACCACGCCCGGCCATATCAGTTTTAAATAACTTATTAGAACTACAGGATTTTTAATGAACCTAATGGTAACCACAAAGCAAAAACCTATAATAGACACACTAAAAGCAAAAAGCAATGAATTAAAACATACTATCAGGGAAAATCATTTAACCACAAAGGAAAATGGAAAAAAAGGAAGAGAGGAGTTACAAAATAACTAGAAAACAAATAACAAAATGGCTACAGTAAGCCCTTACCTATCAATAATAATATCGAATACAAATTGACTAAATTCTATTAAAAGACATCATAATTAAAAGACATGACTAACTGGATTAAAAAACAAAGACCCACCTATATATTGCCTATAAGAAACTCACTTTGCCTATACAGATACAGACAAAAAAATGAACAAATGGAAAAAGATATTTATGTAAATGAAAACCAAAAACAAGCATGAGTAGCAATGCTTATATCAGATAAAACAGACTTTAAGTCAAAAACCATAAAAAGAAACAAAGAAGGTTATCATATAATGACAAAGGAGTCAATGTAGCAAGAGAACATAGTAATAGTAAATATGTATATACCCACTACAGTATTACCCAAATATAAAGCAAATATGATTAGATCTAAAGGAAGAGGCAAACTATAATACAATAATAGTATAGCACTTCAACACCCCACTTTCAACAACAGACAGATCATCCAAGCAGAAAATCTACAAAGAGGTATTGGAGTCTATATTCTAAACCAAATGGACCTAATAGACATTTACAGAACATTTCAGTCAACTGCTGCATATTATACATTTTCCTCATCAGCACATAAAACTGGATAGACCATATGTTAGGTCACAAAACAAGTCTCAACAAATTCAAAAAAGCTGAAATAATTTCAAGTATCTTTTTCTGACTATAAAAAAAAACCTAAAAGTCAGTAACAAGAGGACCTTTGGAAAAGTATACAAATACATGGAAATAACATTCTCCTGAATAACAAATGGGTCAATGGAGAAATTAAGAAGAAACTTTAAAAATTTCTGGAAACAAATGAAAAACAAACACAACATATCAGAATATGGGATACAGCAAAAGTAGTATTAAAAGGAAAGTTTATAGTAATAAACGCCTACAGAAGAGAGAAAGATTTCAAATAAACAACCTAACTATGCAACTTAAAGAACTCAAAAATCAAGAGCAAAACAAATCCAAAATTAGTAGAAGAAAGAAATAAGGATCAGACTGGGTGCAGTGGCTTACATTTGTAACCCCAGCACTTTGGGAGGCCAAGGTGGGAGGATCGTTTGAGCCCAGGAGTTCGAGACCAGCCTAGGCAACATACGGAGACCCCCATCTCTACAAAAAATAAAAACAAATTAGCCTGGTGTGGTGGTGCATGTCTTCAGTCCCAGTTACGTGGGAGGCTGAGGCAAAATGATCGCTTGAGCCCAGGAGTTCCAGACTAGGCTGAGCAACAGAGCAAGATCCAATCTCAAAAAAAAAAAAAAAAAAAAGAGAAAAGAAAAGAAAAGAGAAAAGAAAAGAAAGAAAAAGAAATTGAGACTAAAAAATATATAAAAGATCAACAACGCAAACTGTTGGTTTTTTGAAAAGATAAAATTGACAAACCAGTAGTTAGACTAAGAAAAAAGATTAAGAGCCCAAATAAATAAAATCAGAGATAAAAAAGAAAACATTTCAACTGATACCACAGAAATACAAAATCTCATTTGACAATATTGTGAACAAGCACATGACAAAAAAATTGGAAAATCTAGAAGAAACATATGAAATCCTGGACACACACAACCTACCATCATTGAATCAGAAAGAAATAGAAAATCTAATCAGACCAATAATGAGTAACAAGATCAAAGCAGTAGTAAAGAATCTCCCATCAAAGAAAAGCTCAGGACCTGATGGATTTACTACTGAATTCTGCCAAACATTTAAAGAACTAATACCAAGTCTACTCAAACTATTTCAAAAAATTGAAGGAGGGAATACTTCCAAACTCATCTATGAGGCTAGCATTACCCTGATAACAAAACCAGACAAGAACACAACACACACACATAAAAAATCTAAAGGCCAGTGTCTCTGATGAACATACATGCAGAAATCCTCCACAAAATACTAGCAAACTGAATTCCACAGCACATTAAAAAAAAAAGACCATTCCATCATGATCAAGTGGGATTCATCCCAGATATGCAATAAGGGTTCAATACATGCAAATCAATAAACAAGATACATGATCAACAGAATCAAGGACAAAATCCACATGATAATTTCAATAGATGCTGAAAAAGCATTCAACAAAATTCAGCATCCCTTCATGATAAAAACTCTCAACAAACTGGATTAGAAGGAACATAAATCAACATGATAAAGGCCATACATAACAAACCCACAGCTAATATCATACTTAATGGGGAACAACTGAAAGACTTTCCACTAAGATCTAGAACAAGGTAAGAATGTGCACTCTCATCACTTCTATCCAACATAGTACTGGAAGTCCGAGCCAGAGCAATTAGGCAAAAGAGAGAAATGAAGGGTGTCCAAATTGGAAAGGAAGAAGTCAAATTATCTTTGTGTGTAGACAACATGATCTTACACTTTAAAAAACCTAAAGAGTCCACCAAAAAATTCTTAGAACTGATAAACAAATTCAGTAAAGTTTCAGGATATAAAACCAACATACAGAAATCAGTCACATTTTTATCCAACAGTTATCAATCTGAAAAAGCCATCAAGAAAGCAATCTCACTTACAATACCTACCAAAGAAAAAAATAATCTAGGAATAAATTTTACCGAAGTGAAACATCTCTACAGGAAAAACTACACAAAGCTGATGAAATAAATTGAAGAAGACACAAAAAATGGAAAGACATCCCATGCTCATGGACTGTATAAAATAACATTGTTGAAATGGCCATACTACCCAAAGAAGTATATTTGTTGATCTATACATATGCAATCTCTATCAAAATTCCAATGGCACTTTTCATATAAATAGAAAAATCAACCCTAAAATTTCTATGGAACCACAAGAGACCCAGAATAGCAAAAGCAACCCTGAGCAAGAAGAACAAAGCTGGAAGCATCACACTATTTGATTTCAAATTATACTACATAGCTACAGTAATCAAAACAGCAAGGTACAGGGATTAAAAACAGACACACAGACCAATGGGACAAATAGAAAACTCAGAAATAAATCCAAGCACTTACAGCCAACTCATTTCCAACAAAGGTGCCAAGAATATACACTGGGAAAGGACACTCTTTAATAATCGTGCTGGGAAGAAGAATGAAACTAGATACCCATCTTTCACCATATCCCAAAATCAAATCAAAATGGACTAAAGACTTAAATCTAAGACCTGAAACTGTGAAACTACTAAAAGGAAACACTGGGGAAACATTCCAGGACATTATTCTGGGCAGAAATGTTTTAGGTAAAACCTCAAAAGTCATAGGCAACAAAAGCAAAAATAGATAAATGAAATTACATCACGCTAAAAAGCTTCTGCATAGCAAAGGAAACAATCTTCAAAGTGAAGAGACAACGTACAGAATGAGAGAAAATATTTGCAATTCATCTGACAAGCAATTAATAACCAGAATATATAAGGAATTTGAAGCAACTCAATAGCAAAAAATAATAATAATCATCTAATTATAAAATTGGCAAATGATCTGAATAGACATTTCACAAAAGAAGACAACAGGTATATGAAAAAATGCTCAAAATCACTAATCACCAAAGAAATGCAAATCAAAACTACGAGATATCATCTCACCTCACTTAGCTTATAAACAAGACCAAAAAATAACAAATGCTGGCAAGGATGTGGAGAAAGGGGACACTCATACACTGTTGGTGGGAATGCAAAATAGTACAGTCATTATAGAAAACAGTAGAGGTTGCTCAAAAAATTAAAAATAAAACTACCGTATGATCCAGCAATCCCACATCTAGCTACATATTCAGAAGAAAGGATCAGTATACTGAAGAGTTATCTGCACTCCCATGTCTATTGCAGCAGTATTCACAATAGTCAAGATATGGAATCAAGATGTGTCCATCAACAGATGAATGGAAAAGGAAAATGTATAAAATAACACAATAAAATATTATTCAGCTATAAAAAAGAGTGAAATCTTGTTACTTGTAACAACATGGATGGAGCTGAAAGTTATTGTTAAGTGAAATATGCCAGGCACAGAAAGACAAACATCACATATTCTCATTCACATGTGGGAGCAAAACGAGTGGATGTCAAGGAGGTAGAGGGTAGACCAGAGGCTGGGTAGGGAAAGTGTTTGGGAGGAGAATGAAGAGAAGGTGGTTAAGGAGCATAAAAACACAGTTAGATAGAAGATACAAGTTATAGTATTTGATAGTATAGTAGGGAAATTATTGTTAACTATTTATTGCATATTTCAAAATATCTAGAAAAAAATACTAATGTACCCAACACAAAGAAAAGACAAATGTCTGAGGTGATGGATATCCCAGTTACCCTGATTTAATCATTAAACACTGTACACATGTATCAAAATATCACATGTACCCCCAAAATATGTACAAATATTATATATCAATAAAAAAGAAACTATTGTAACTAGAATCAAAGAAAAGCATCTTGTGCCAGTGTTTGAATTTATTCCTACAACATTCATAAGCTCAATTACAAATCTTCAAAATTTTCAAAATTGTTATAATTGTATATATTGCCCTTTTTCAATCCAAAAAGTTCCCTGTAGTGTGACTTTCTAATAGATAGCAACAGATAATCACAAATAACAAAGTTTCATGGTTAACAACATATGCCATTATATATTTCAAGAAACTAGCTATTGGCTGACTCATTATTTATTTCTAATAAAGTATTTTACCTTTAAAAATGATTAAAGAGAAAATAAAACAAATAATAAGTATTTCTAAAATTCACATATCCAAAGTGAACCAACGTCTCTCAACTTCCTCTCTCTTACAAATGTCCATACTCACTCACATACAATTCACTCCCCAAGGCAGTACCTGGTTTACACTTCTCATTCCTTTCCCTAATGTTACCAGGAGGCCTAACAGAAAATTATGGCTCTCGGATAGCCAGTTATGGGAAAAGTTTTAGGCCTTTGTGGCAAGTCTCAAATTGAACTACTAGCAAGATTGTATTTTGGAGTTCCAACATAATCCTAATGATGATCTTAGTTTCCACTAATATTGACAGTTTTTGCCTATAAATCTGAAAAGCATACAGCCTACATAAAGTGAAGACTGGGTGAGCATAAATATGTAATTTTACTTACAAACACCAACTTTTGCCTCTTAATACAACGTTTCAAAAAAATGTACAAATTGTGAGACTAGTCTTCTATTCAAATAATGGTTTAAGATGAATGAATACCTGCTTTCCATGATTTCCGAACCCTGTTGCAAATTAATAGTCTCTGTTGTAATTTCCACTTTCCGTACACTTCCAAAGAAATCAGTTATCAGTACATTTTTAGGATCCCTCTGAAAAAGATCAGTGCGATGTCCGGGAGTAGACACACACAGACTTTTGGGACACACCTGAAACTGAAAAAATATATAATAATAAATTCATGCATCACACATATACAATGTTTATTAAATCCAATGACATAATACACTAAACTATAGTGTATTTTTAAAACTCTCCCAACCTAAAGAAGCTATGCATTCCAAAGAGCTTAAAGATTAAAGTTTCATTCCTATCATAATGCTTGGAATTTTAAGAAAACTATGCAGACATTAGGACAGTAATAAAAAAGTAGCTGGCCACTGTGGGAAAAGGCATACTCACTTTCTTGAATTATATGCTTCAAAGTGTATTGTGAACCCTTAACTCTAAGATCTCACACTCAACATGATGAAAACAGAATTGCTCTTTTTCTTTTTCTGTATCCGTCACAGTGGGATGCTCTACTGGAGTGGTTTTCAAACGTTTTGTAATCACGCCCTTTGATTCAAACTTTAAATTCAAATAAAGTAGTACATGGAGGCCCAATATGTAAAAAACATTTAAGTGGAGTTGCTCTGGATTTCAGAAAACTGAAGCACAGCCTCTCTACTGCATACCCTCTTGCTCTCTATTGTACTCCTATGTAGCATTTTATATATCAAAGCACTTTCTTAGTTTATCTATGAAAATAAGCCCAAGCCACCTCCACAAATACTCCAGTGCTCAGTCTGAAAAACCACAACTTCACTGCAAAACAGACATCACAGTAATTTTTCTGTTAATCTTATCACTGATACTCCATGTCAGTGAATTACCAAGGACAGACATATATTCATTCACTCAGCAAAGCATAAAAAGTGTATATTACATAGAATTCAGACTTACTTTCCACAGAGGATATGAAGATTGCTAAGACATGATCCTGTCCTCAAGGATTTCAGACTAATTAGAGATGAATAAACATAACAAGGTAGAAAAAAATGGAAAGTCTCACTTCAGAAAAGGATAAACTTCTTACAGTTTGAGGATGGGAAAAAAACAGACAGTGAAATTCAAGTCTTTTTTTTTTTTTTTTTTTTTTTTTTGAAGGAAAACGAGGACTTGCTGGTGGGAAATAAGAGCATTCCTAATAAAAGCAGTTGCAGAGATGTGCAAAGCAAATGATTTAGTTTGGCTGAAACACAAGATATATGAGGAAAAATATTATAGGCCTGACAGGAAAGGTCCAGGCACACAGCACCTATCCACCTGTGAAGATAAGACTGTCTGCACTGGCAATCACCAATATAAAGGCAGCAAGGTAGAGAAGGGTAAAGCAGCTACAATTTATAAAACACAGTGTTCCAAGCACTGTGCTAAGCAGTTTGCGGATATTCTCATTTAAGCCTACCAATAACTCTGAGGTATACAAAAGTTGTATCTCCACTTCAAACTAAGGCTCAAAGAGATTAAATAATTTACCTAATACCACACTGCCAGCAATCCTTGTCGTCCCTATTCAGGAAAGCAGTACAAGGAAACACAAAGAAGAACTCAGGATACAAATTAAAAAGGAAAAAAAAGTAAAATGCCAAACAGGAATAACAGATAGAAGACTGGAGGAAAAAAATGACAGATAAAATAAGCAGAGATAAAACTGAAGTCCCAAGAATTCTGAAGATCTCTTGGGTATTCCTGTATGAGCAACTTGATGGGCTTTCTTAGGTACCAGCAAAAGAAAACATTTAAGAGTATAGTCAAATGGGCAGGGAAACACTGAATAATATTATCTTATTCTTTGCTGCCAAAATAAACATACTTCCCCTTATTATGAAGTCACTTCTTTCTTTAAGAATTTTTATCACATCAATCTGATTTCCTTAGCTCAAGTAACACAATGACCCACAGGTCTCATATTACTCAGTTTAATTTTCAATAATCTTCTTCAATTACGGAATGTCCACACTCTAGCCAGGCCATTATCAAAGGTAAGAATCATCTATTATTCCAACTTCTGTGTATCTGCACATATTCTATTTCCTTAGAGTACGCTATACTTTTCTTCCTTCAAACCATACTTCCTTCAAGCCATTATCAAAGACAAGGATCATCTATTATTCCAACTTCCTCGTGTCTGCGGGTATTTTATTTCCCTAGAGTAGGCTATACTTCCCTTCCTTCAAACCTATACTTACCTTTTCCAAGAAAAAGTTATTACTAATCTCACTATATTTAAAGGAACCATACAAATGTGCATTGTTGTCATGTCCTTTCATTCATTTAGTAGATATTCAAATGAGCATCTACAAATAAACCAGGTACTGTAATTAAGTTCTGTGGAGTGTAAGATGAATATAATATGGTCCTTACACCTCGTTATTGAAGAAGCTCAAAGCCTTGAGGAAACATCACAAATATAAACAATTATAGTGCAATACTAAAAGTATAATAAAGGTACACGGCAAGACTTGTATGTTCACAAAGGAAAAAAAATTACCTGGAGGATCCAGACATTTCACATAACAAGTAATACTTTATAAATGTGCTCTTCAACTGTTACCAATGACACTATAAACTTTAAAGGGGCTAACACCAGGTCTTCAAATTTTGCTACTGCTAAAGCAACTAACATGGTACTGTGAATACAACTGATACTCAACAAACATTACTATATACATATACTCTAATAGAAAATAGGTATTATTACACAGTTGAGCTAGAGATAGGTTAAGTCACTGCCCTAGTAAACTGCCAGAAAATGAATCATTCTTATTGAATAAGATTACAATAGTCATCATCAAATTTTCAAAATAAAGGTGGTAGGGTAAGATGAGATATTAGTGAGGAATGTTTATTAAAAACTAAATAGCAATTACGAGCAATAAAAAAATTAGTTTCCTTAATCTTTCCTGCATAATCAACAGAAGTATTTTTTAAACAATCATTAGATATTCAATGTGCAAGGCACATATAAACTTTTGAGACAGCATGTCATGCCTTACACAAAATATACAATGTACAATCCAAAAATGAGAACAAACTTTTAAATTGAATTGGAACTTAAGTGACTGTAATTTTTTTACAGTTAAAGTAGCATTATCACAAGTTTTAATATTCAAATTCATATCAATATTTAATAAGCATCAAAATATATAATCTTCAAAATGAAGTTAGAAAGTAGTTGATATGGTTTGGCTGTGTCCCCACCCAAATCTCATCTTGAATTGCAGCTCCCATAATTCCTACATGTTATGGGACGGACTTGGTGGGAGGTAAGTGAATCATGGGGACAAATCTTTCCCATGCTGTTCTCGTGACTGAGTAAGTCTCACGAGATCTGATGGTTTTATAATGGACAGTTCCCCTGCACAAGCTCTCTTGTCTGCCACCATGTAAGACATGCCCTTACACGTCTTTTGCCTTCCACAAGGATTGTGAAGCCTGCCCAGCCATGTGGAACTATAAGTCCATTAAACCTCTTTTTTTGTTGTTGTTGTTTTGTTTGTTCATATTGAGACAGAGTCTCACTCTGTCACCCAAGCTGGAATGCAGTGGCGCAATTTCAGCTCACTGCAACCTCTGCCTCCCAGGTTGAAGTGATGCTTCTGCCTCAGCCTCCTGAGCAGCTGGGATTACAGGCATGTGCCACTATGCCCAGCTAAGTTTTGTATTTTTAGTAGAGACAGGCTTTCACCATGTTGGCCAGGCTGGTCTTGAACTCCTGACCTCAAGTAATCCGCCCACCTCGGCCTCCCAAAGTGCTGGGATTATAGGCGTGAGCCACTGAGCCCAGCCTAAATCTCTCTCTCTTTTTTTTTTTATAATAATTACCCAGTCTCAGGTATTTCTTCATAGCAGTATGAAAATGGACAAATACAGTAAATTGGTACCAGCAGAGTGGGTTACTGCTATGAAGATACCTGAAAATGTGGAAGCAACTTTGGTACTGGGTAACAGGCAGATGTTGGAACAGTATGGAGGGCTCAGAAGAAAACAGGAAGATGTGAAAAAGTTTGGAGCTTCTTAAGAGACTTGTTGAATGGTTTTAACCAAAAAGCCCAGGCTGAGGTGGTCTCAGATGGAGATGAGGAACTACTGGGAATTGGAGCAAAGGTGATTCTTGCTATGCTTTAGCAAAGAGACTGGCAGCATTTTGCCCCTGCCCTAGAGATCTGTGGAACTTTGAAATTGAGGGAGATGATTTAGGGTATCTGGTGGAAGAAATTTCTAAGCAGCAAAGTGTTCAAGAGGCGACTTGGGTGCTATTAAAATCATTCAAGTTTATGTATTCATGAAGATATGGTTTGGAATTGGATCTTATATTTAAAAGGGAAGCAGACCATAAAAGTTCAGAAAATGTGTATCTTGACAATGCAACAAAAAATAAAAACCCATTTTCTGAGGAGAAATTCAAGCCCCCTGCAGAAATTTGCGTCAGTAACGAGGAGCCAAATGTTAATTGCCAAGACAATGGGGAAAATGTCTCCAGGGCATGTCAGAGACCTTCACAGCAGCCCCTCCCATCACAAGCCCTGAGGCCTAGAAGGATAAAATGATTGTGTGGACTGGGCCCAGGACCCCCTGCACTGTGCAGTATAGGGACTTGATGTCCCATGTCCCAGCCACTCCAGCTGTGGCTAAAATGGGCCAAAGTACATCTTGGCCCATAGCTTCAGAGGTTGTAAGCTCCAAACCTTGGCAGCTTACACATGGTGTTAAGCCTGAAGGTGCACAGAAGTCAAGAACTGAGGTTTAAGAACCTCCACCTAGATTTCAAAGGATGTATGGAAATGCCTGGATGTCCAGGCAGAAGTTTGCTGCAGGGTCAGGGCCCCCATGGGGGGCAGTGCAGAAGGAAAACGTGGGGTTAGAGTCCCCACACAGAGTCCCCAGTGGGGTGCTGCCTAGTGGAGTTGTGAGAAGAAGGCCACCGTCCTCCAGATCCCAGAATGTAGCAACACCAGCCCGTAAAAGCAAACAGGAGGAAGGCCATACCCTGCAAAGCCACAAGGGCAAAGCTGCCCAAGGCCATGGGAGCCCACCTCTTGCATATGTGACCTGGATATGAGACATGGAGTCAAAGGAGATCATTTTGGAACTTTAAGGTTTAATGACTGCCCTATTGGATTTCTGACTTGCACGGGGCCTATAGTGCCTTCATTTTGGCCAAATTCTCCCAAGTAGAACAGGTGTATTTAACCAATGCCTGTACCCCCATTGTATATAGGAAGTAGCTAACTTGCTTTTGATTTTGCAGGCTCATAGGCAGAAGGGACTTGTCTTGTCTCAGATGAGACTTTGGACTGTGGACTTGGAGATAATGATGAAATGAGTTAAGACTTTAGGGGACTATCGGGAAGGCATGATTGGTTTTGAAACATGAGAATATGTTTCAGCTTTGGGAGGGGCCAGAGGCAGAATAAGATAATTTGGCTCTGTCCTCACTCAAATCTCATCTTGAATTGTAGCTCCCATAATTCCCATGTGGCATGGGAGGGACCCGGTGGGAGGTAATTTAATCATGCAGGGCAGTTACCGTCATGCTATTCTCATGATAGTGAGTGAGTTCTCATGAGATCTGATGGTTTTATAAAGTGCATTTCCCCTGCACATGCTTTCTTGCCTGCCATCATGTAAGATGTGCCTTTGCTCCTCCTTCACCTTCTGCCATGATTATGAAGCCTCCCAGCCATGTGGAACTGTGAGTCCATTAACCCTCTTTTTCTTTAGAAATTACCCAGGCCCGGGTATTTCTTCATAGCAGTATGAAAATGGACTCATATAGTAGTTCTATCAAATTTCACAGCCTATAGCAGTGGGCTTCAGAATCTTTCAGTAAAACCCCCTTAATAAATGAGAACTTACTTAAAAGATTTGTATGTGATTAAAGAGATCAATGCAAAGTTGCTTGGCTGAAGTGCTAGAGGACAGAGCCCTGTCTACTCAGTTTCCCCTTCATTCTAAGTCCCATGAAAGCAGGAACTAAGGAAAGAGGCATCTGCCTCTTTCATTAGGAACAGCCTGTGCTTGGCACTTAGCAAACAAGAAATGTTTGTGAAAGAATAAACAAACTATAAATTAATGGAGAAAAGAATGAAAGTCATTGACACATAGTAAATTATCCAGTCTAGAATTGTTGTTTCAAGCTTTTCATATGCCTACTTTCAACAGCAACTTCAAAGTAGATTTAATTAAAAGAATCAGCACAAAAAAACTCAAGAAAAAAAACCTAAATTAAGTTCAACAAGCCTTGTCAAATGACTATACTATAAATTGTAGGGCCCACAAAAATATGTAAGAAAAGGTCTCTCTTTTCCAGGAGCTTCCCATTCAGTGAGAAAGACTTACATTCAATTAGTAAGGTCAATAAAAGACTGTGGTAAATGTTACTAAGGAGAATTAAAGGTCTATGGAGGCTCTGAAGATAAAACAAGAAATTCCCAGAGGGAAGAATTCGGGGAGATTTCCTGAAGGAGATACAATCTGAGGTGGCCCCTGAAGAATACGTAGAATTTCAAAAGGTGAATCTAAAAAAAGTACGTTTCTGGTAAGGAAAAGAAAATGAGTAAAGGAAAACATCAGGCTTCTTGTAGTAGACAGACAGAGAAATGCTAATATACAGGTAAAAGGTAGCTATCAAACAGTTTTAAAAGCTATAATTCAACACAAAAAACAGTATCCTCTAGGAGTACAGGGAATAATACACTTCTTTTCACATTAAGGTTAGCATACCTATATGCTATAATCAAATCAAGTGAATACTTACAAGGTCATTCATATTAGTTTGGCTAGCTGGGTTAATTTCTTCCAAAAATTCCAAGACATAAAATGTGTATCTGTCCATAAGATGGACTCCAATTGCAGGATCAGGTTGATGCTATGAAAAGGTGAAAAAAAGTATTTTTAACAGTGTCATTATAACAAAATGTTTTAAATGTAACCAAAATTTCCTTCTAATGTATTAGTCTAAGAAAGAAGAGATACATTCATAAAGCATTTAAAGCATTTAATTGGTTTCAGAAATAGGTGCACATTCCAAAGACACAGTTTACAAATGAGGAAAATGCACATACCGAGAGTGAATCTTCTCCCACTTGGCTACTAGCTAGAGCCATTATGTTAGGAGAATAAAATCGCTCATACATGGATGCTCCTTGGCAAGTATCAATAATAAACAGTAGCTCATTGTAGCTGAAAGAAAAGTGATAACATCTTTGACAAGGATCATGCTGTAAATCATAGACTAATATTTCTACAATACTTTCATAAGACGTTTAAATCATATGTTAGTCATTTCATTAGCTAAAAGTGTTCAGCAAAAATCCCAACAGAAATTTGACCTTAGAAAACTTAAAGGTATAAATTTGTCCAAGGAAACCACAGCGAGTATTGCTTGTGCCCAAGGTGGCTCTCCCAGCTCTTTTCCCTCTCCCTTGTCTATGCCATATAATTCAGAATCTAAATGAATATTCCATTCAACAAGCACTTATTTGGCATCCATGCTGTCCTAGAAATTGAGCTAGGTTCAGAAAAAGAAGTATGAATTAGTAACTATACTAAAAGAGCATAAACTCTAAGTGAAAGACAAACACATAACTAAATTGGAATGTGATGAGTACTACAAATATATATTGAGTGCCTACAATGTGCCTGATATTATGCTGGAGATACAACAGTCCCTGCCCTCTTACAGCCTACAGTCTAACAAAATCAAACTGTTGAATGAACACTGAGGAAGGACTAAGGAGAACTGCAAAGAAAAGCAGATCAGAGAAAGGTGATGCCCAATATGGGCAATAAAGGGTGTTATTTTGTATTTCAGAGAAAAGAAGATAACATTCCAGCAGAGGGAAAAGCACACCATGTAAAAAAGTATAAGTGCTTGCGAATAGATCTATGTACCTAGGATTTAAAGTAAATTTGGGAGAATGGAGCGAAATTGGTTTCAAAAAGCTAGAGTAGGAACAATTTGTAAAGGATACCATATGAAGTCTGAATCTTATCCTGAAGAGTGGAGAAACCATGAAAGGTTTTTGTTTTTGTTGTTGTTTTAATGAAAGAATAATATAATAAGGTATCTATTGCACAATAAGTTGCCTAGCTGGCAAAAGTTAAAGTAGAGAGGAGACATGTTTTCTGGGAAGTTTTTTCTCAGACACTGGGTCTAGATAAACAGCTAACAAGGAACCTAGAAAACAAAGCATTGAATCTTGAACTACAATATCATCCAAGAAAGTGATAGGAGGCACAATTAACATGACACATTTGTTCTGTGGCAAAATATGTGGAGGCTCCTATGCATTAGAAACATCCAAAGTTAGGAGAGGTTGTGGAGTAAATAAGAGAGCAAGCTCTAGGACTGAACCATTTGGGCATGAATCCTAGCTGTGTCAAGTTTGGCAAGTTACTACTAGCTGTGTAAAGTTCGGCAAGTTATTGAATCTTTCTGTGCCTAAGTTCACTCACTTGTAAAAAGGGAATAGTAATAGTATCTAGCCCATAGAGTTGTAAAATTAAATGAGACAACAGATGTAAAATACAGTATGCAGCACCCAGTATGCATTCTCTAACTGTAAGCTATGAATAGGACATAATCAGTGCCCAGTAAAAGCTTCCTCTTCAACACTTCAACACATTGCTTATGCTTTTAACACTACAGTATTTATTTTGTAGCATCATTGTGTACATATTTCTCTTTTCCATTAGATTGTAAACACTTTGAAGGCATCATATTCCACTTTCTGCCACAGGAATAGAAGATAGCCTGTAAGTATTTATTGAAAGTAATCAAGTTAAAAGTTCTTTCACTTACAGTCATATGTATGACAGCTTCCAACTAAAGAGATGCTTAGCAAGGGTTACTAACAATCATCCTTAATGTGAGTTAAGTTACAAATTTTATGCTAACCATAATTTCAGTAATTTTTTTCCATAGAAGAAATATGGCTATCACATTAGAGGCCAAAGAATGAGCTAGAAAGAACAGGTACAAGTTGAAACATACACAATGTTCATAATCTCCATAATAATAGGTAACTTGGTTGGAGGGGCACTTACTTCCTCTAAAAAAGATGCTGAATAAGAAGAGATGGAATCTTAAAAGGTTAACTATTTCATGTTACAGAATAACTCTGTTTTTCTTTTAAAAACAACCCAGTTCAATGGAAATAACAAATGTAAATTTAAAAGAGTCAAAGAAATTGTCAAATTAAGTTAAAAATCTTATAAAATAAAAACAACAAACCTACTAACTATGTGAAAATTAGGTATGAATATAGCTTATGAATTTGTTAATTACCGTCTTTTCTGCCACATTTGTTCAAAAGCATCTGCAAGTTCTATGTTGGTAATTTCTTCAGAATCTTGAAATTTTAAGAAACCATTTCCACCATGTCCTTGTATAAAGAGTAAAAAAGATCAATAGATACATTTTTTAATGCAAACTGCATATATCTAGACATATACACTTACTTCATTACTTTTTGACATCACTTATTTTATACTCTAAAATATATACTATGAAAACAAAAAAATTGAATTTTCTACTACGCCAATTAAAAAGAGAATGATAGACTATATAAAATAGCAGATATAATATCTTTAAGAGGGTTTCTAATATTCAATTCCAGAAACCTGTATTTATGCTCTTCCATTGGCTCCATTATTATATCGAAATGAGTTTCCATTCATAAAAATGTTTCAAATACCAGGCAAACATTTTTGGTGAGAAAGAAGCTGGAGACACTAGCTAGTCCCACATTTTTACTACAAGAGGTGGACCAGAAGATAGTGCTATTTGTATGCAATCTAGAGGCAGGCTGTCTGGATTCAAATGGTAGCTATGCCATGTTAGTTTAGGAAAATAATTTAATCTTTCTATGCCTCAGCTTCCTCAGCCATAAAGTGAGAAATGTATCTGCAACACTATCATTAGCTTACTTATACAGTTCCTTTGTACAGGTTTTTAAAAGGTACCTTCCACTGGGCATGACAGTAGGAAAAAAAAAAAAAACCGCCTCCCCACCTTCCTCCTGGATATATGCAGCCCTGCAAGCTTACAAGTGGTTAGTTGACTATGCCTTTGTGGGAGAAACAAGTATTCCTCCCTCCCATTAGAATACAACCCTGTGGTAGAGCAGATTGCTTAGTGTAAGCACATACTAGATTTCAGTTCCCACTTAACCTCCTGGCCAGATTCTTGGGTGCACTATACAACCCACACAACCACATACAGCAACCTTGAATATCGGCACCTAAGTCGATGCACTGCTGTGAGAATGAAATGAGTTAATAGACACAATGATTTAGAATACTGCCTGATGTATACTATGCCTCCATAAATATTATCATATTATCATAATTATCAACCCTTTTTTTCTCTTACAGACCCTGGTAACCTTCTACAAAAGAGCAGGTAGTAAATATTTTTGGTTTGTGAGTCATATTGTCTCCAGCACAACTACTGAACTCTGCTGTCGTAGTATGGAAGCAGTCATAGAAACTGTGAAAATCAAATGGATGCAACCATGTTTCTATAAAACTTCCAAAACAGGCAGCCAGTTCACAGGCCATAGTTTATCAAATCCTATCTTAAACTACTAGAATTTGTTCTAAGCCTGCAGTTATTCTGAAATTCCTGAAAGAGTACCAACAGAATCAGGAAACAAACAAAAAATAATAATAATAAATCCTTTAGTTTAATACATCAAATAAAACTAACCTACAAAAAAACTGCACTTCATCTTGTTTGCCACAAAAGCTTGAAAATTCCTTGTAATTTTCAGAAAAAGTAAAATAAAATTTTTCCTGGCTTCATTAACTCTATTGAGTTAATTTATAAAGTTTATAAATTAAGTCTTGAATGTTATAAATAAATGCAACATGATAGAGAAAAGCCACTAAGTAGGGGTCATTAACTATCTTGTCATGTGATATCTAAGAATTATTCTATACCTGTTTTATCATCAGTTGAATGGAATGCCCTCCAAAAAATTTATAGAACACCTTTTGATTAACATTCATATTTACCGAATACTACTATAAGACAGGCAACTGGTGATTTAAAAGAAAAAAAAAAAAAAAGCAAATATATAATCAATGACATCTTGGAATTCAAAATACAGTGAACGCAACAGATACCCAAACTATAAAGTAATAATAAGTTAAATGCTATGAAAGAAACTAAAAATTAACATGGAAGTGCATAGAGGAAAGTCCAGACCAGCCAGGGAGAAGAGAAATATCTTTGGATAGGAAAAATATAAGCTGTGTTATTTCATACCTCTTCTGAAGGAAAAACCAGAAACTATTAATAATAACACTGGGACAACAGGTATAAACTACAACTGTCCCAGGTAATTGGAAACATCAGTCACCCTAGACTTAGAAAGGAAGTCATGGAAGGAAGTGACTCCTAAGCTAAAACTAAAACGATATGGAATAATCAAGCAGGCAAAGTAGACTGAAAAGGCGTCATAAGCAAATGCAAGAGCTTAAACAAATATCTGAAGGACAGAACAGTCAAGCTTGGAAGAGAATTAGAAAAAAGTATTAAGACCTAAGACAAGTTAAAAAATATAGCTAAATCATTATATATATTATTATGTGTAATACACACGATAACTATATTATATTATGGTACACTTTATCTCCAATATTCCTCAAAGTATAATCAAAAGACTACTGTATCTCATATCTGAGGAGTATATCCACAATACAGTTTCATGAATCCCAGCCCAGATGAAAACTAAATAAGAATTCTAAAATAAGGCCTAAGTATCTAAAGTTGGTAATCTTAATGTACAGCAAAATTTGAGATGGAAAACCATTATAAAGTTTTTAGTAGAAGAGGGATAGATTTGCAATTTCTATTAGACACTTTCACAGGATGATTAACAGGAGAACAAAACTGAAGGATGCTATAGCAGGATACCAAGCAAAAGGTGCTAAAGTTTACCAAGTCAATAGTAAAAAAAAATAGAGATAATAAGCAACGGCACAAAACGTTATACTGTTTTCAGATATCATCTCAAATACTTCTGCATCATGGAAAATATAACTACATGAGAAACCATTTTAACCAAAAATCATTTAATGTGTTTAAATTTCTTTCCACGTGCCTTTCTTTTCAAAGAGTTTCAATATATTCTACTATAAAAACTCTAAATTATGAAATTACCTGTCATATAAATTAGAATATTGCTTCTATCATCAGAAAGAAGACGTTTTGACCGAGGAGTACTAGGTGGGATCCTCCCAGTTAATACCCGTAAAAAATTCTCAACAGTTACCTAAGAGGGGAAAAACAAGAAAAATCAGATGAAATAAAACCTGGGAAATCCTGACAAATTATTTTTTACTTTCAAAAATGTTCCTTCTTCTTTCTCCATATATTACTCAGCATCAACTGAAAATAAAACACCCAAAAATTACATAACTTAATTAAAATACATTCATTTAAACATATACCTCCAAGTAACTTTGTTACTATTTTTAAAAGTACTAAAAACTAACAAAGAAGGCAGGCCATGGTGGCTCATGTCTATAAACTCAGCACTTTGTGAGGCCATGGCAAGAGGACTGCTTGTGGGCAGGAGTTCAAGATCAGCCTAAGCAACATAGTGAGACCCCATTTCTATGCACACACAAAAAATGTTTAGAATAGCCAGGTATGGTAACATGTTGCTGTTGTTCTAGCTACTCAGAAGGCTGAGGCAGAAGGCTCATTTGAGCCCAGGAGTTCACCACTGCACTCCAGCCTGGGCAAGAGAGAAAGATTATGTCTCTTAGGAAAAAACAAAAACAAAAACAAGCAAAGTAAGACTACCTTGGAGAAAAATAAGTTCTGAATTTAAAACTTTAAATGCTATGTGAAGTGCTGCCTTTAAATACTACCAAAAAGCTGCGCAATTATTAATATGGCTAGGCTGATGGCTCACACCTGTAATTCCAACTACTCAGGAGGCTGAAGTAGGAGGATCACTTGAGGCCAAGTCCTCAAAAACAGCCTGGACAACATAGTAAGACCCCATCTCTGGAAAAATAAAATAAATTAGCCAGGCATGGTGGTGCACACCTGTAGTCCCTGCTACTCAGGAGGCTGAAGTAGGAGGATCACTTGAGCCCAGGAGTTCAAGGCTGCAGTGAGCTATGATATGGCCACTATACTCCTGCCTGGGTGACAGAGCAAGACTCCAGCTCTAAAAAAATAAAAAATAAAAATTATTAATCCCTCTGCATAGGCAATTCTGTGGGAAGATATGAAATATAAAAATTTTTAAATAAATTCAACTACACTATGGCAGCTAATTTGTACAACTACTTAGTCAATTATAGATTAACTATCAAATAAAATAGTTCCATGTTCACTACCTGGGTGACAGGCTCAATCATATCCCAAACCTCAGCATCACACAATATACCTTTGTAACAAATCTGCACATGTATCCCCTGAATTTAAAATAAAGTTTGAAAAAGAAAAAAAAAGTTCCATATATATTTCCCCAAAATTACATATCTGTAATTTTTGAATGCACTTTGTTTCTTAGATTTTGTTAGTGGTATCTTTAACATGTAAAAAATTCATAACACTTTAAACTAGATTTCCCAATCTAGAATTTCTATCCCTCTGGGATTCTTTGAAGGCATATTTAAAGTTGTAAAGAGTAAAACACTGATTTAAAGCCAACAGCTGAGTCATATATTATGCATATCTACATTTAAAAAGTAGAAAACCTATCCAGTTTTCTTGTTCATCTATTCCCTAGAACATGAGTGTATAAATTGTATGTATACACATTTGTGTGTGTGTAAACTGTTTGATTTACATTTTTCCTTCAAGACAGCAAAATGCTAATTGTTTTAACAGGAATTCTTGTTGGCCAACAAGGAAGGAGGATGTTTGGCCTATATTTTAAGATGACTACATAAACAAGTAAAAAGTCAAACATACATATTTAATTCAATGAGCCAACATTTTTGAGTGCCTAACACCAGGCTACAGGTACTTGCCAACTATATGATATATAAGATATAGGCCCTCTTAGCTTACAGTCTAGGAGGAGATAGATACGCTTTTAAAATTGCTTCGAAAGTGGTCTGGGAACACACAGGAAATTGTGTCTTACTTTTGGTAGGCTTGGTAAAAGGGGAAGTATTATCTTTTTTTTTTTTTGAGACGGAGTCTCGCTCTGTCGCCCAGGCTGGAGTGCAGTGGCGCGATCTCGGGTCACCGCAAGCTCCGCCTCCCGGGTTCGCATCATTCTCCTGCCTTAGCCTCCCAAGTAGCTGGGACTACAGGCGCCCGCCGCCACGCCCGGCTAATTTTTTGCATTTTTAGTAGAGACAGGGTTTCACCGTGTTAGCCAGGATGGTCTCGATTTCCTGACCTCGTGATCCGCCCGCCCGATTCGCCCGCCTCGGCCTCCCAAAGTGCTGGGATTACAGGCGTGAGCCACTGCGCCCAGCCAAGGGGAAGTATTATCTAAGAGGACTTCATAAAAGAAGACTTCAAATATTAAGCATATTCACCATCTTTTATATTTAAAATGAAGTTTCAAAGGGAGAAAACACAATGTAATACAATTTTTTTACATTTACATTTTTATTTCTAATCACATAGTCATAAAAAACACTAGAAGCATATTGAAAGTGGTTATTTCTAAGTAGTGGAAATACAGGTGAGTTGTTAGTCACTATAGTTTTTCCACAATTAATACAATTACTGAAACTACTAAGCTTGATAATTTAGGTCAAATAAGAAAAATATATGTTTACTATAAAATATATTTACTGTAAAAGAAAGGTGACACATTAAACCTCTCTATAATACTCTAACATTGAAGCCAATATAAAGTTTTTCTGTCCTAGATAAAAACATAAAATGTTCATGCTTTAATATTTTACTTATATGTCATTGCCTTAATATGACCCCCAGAGACAGTTACATCAAGGCTTCAGTGACAATTAAGTTTAAAGAAAAATAATAAGACAATTTTATTCTGCCATTGTTTTAGAGCTTAAAAGTAACAATGCCATTTCAAAAGTGTGGCTAGATTAAAGAATTTACCTCATAACTTCTATAATCCACTTCCACATCATCTCCATACACATTTAGTTCCATATTCTTGTGACTAAACACTGTAGCTGGTTTGGGATTTCTAGGATTACAGGCCATATCATCTGCAAGCATTAGGACAATGTGACTAGGGAAAAAAACAAAAACAAAAACAAAAATCTCCAGTAAATATATACTTCAGATAAAAGGAAAAAGCTAAACACAAATTTATTTATGTCATGTAGCTATTGTGTTCATTTTTCTCCTCCTTCAAAAAAAACTATTTTCAACTACATATGTGAAGGCACCTTAATTATTTTTCATATCTTTATGTACTATATATTTTAAAGTAGAGAAATTAGAACAATCTGGCATAAACTTATGAACAGAATTTCAAGTTACTAATGTTTTTCCGAACGATGCATACTTTATGCCATACAGCAAAGGGAAGCTAAAGAAACTGTTTTTCCTCAAGCATCGAAAATATTTTTTAGTAAAATTTTACATTCTCAAAACTTACAGAGTCCACATTAAACTATGATGTCCAAAGAATTAACTTTCGGAATCCCAAATGCTTGAGTATAAAAACATGCAACTGATCAGCAAGTACAATCAGTTTAGCACAAGAGCACACCTCCAAGCCAATCACTTCTGACAAGATCCACAAATCTACTCCATTTCCCTAACACCAGCAACCACCACCTTCTGGCTAGATGTTGGAATAGCTCCCTATCTGGTATCCTGCTTCTTCTCTCACCCTCTTTCAGTTCATTCTTCTAACAGCCCTCAGAGTGATCTTCCTTAAATAAGTCAAATCATTAAATGTTCCCACTTAAAAGTTTCCAAGGACTCCCCATTATATCTGTATTTAATTTTTTTTTTTTTTTTTTGTTCCCCTGCAGTTCCATGCATCCCTATTACATTTAGAGAGAAACTGCAAATCCTTGCATCATCTAAAAGGCTTAATCTGGTCTCTGTCTCTCCAACTTCAGCCTCTAACACCCACATTCTCTATGCTACCTCCACAGTGGCCTTTCTGTTCTTAGAATATGCCAAGCCTTTCCCACTTAAGTGGCTATTGACCAAATTTAGACTTCACTCCTCCCAGATCTTCATATAATTTCAGCCTCAGCTATGGTACTCTATCTTATTATGTTTTATTTTCTTCAGGACATCTATGAATCTGAAATCCCCATCATCTCCTATCACCACCCCCCACCACCACCATTAGAATATAAGCTCTCTGAGGGCAAGGGCTATATCTGTCCTGTTCACCACTGTATCACTCTACATACTAGGGCTTGGCATATAGCATGTAGTCGGTAAATAATTTTAAGTGAATGAAATATTTTAATTTTTGCTTATAATTTCTTTACAAGGATATAACATCTCTCTTTGATACTTCTCATCTTCACTCTACCATTAAAACTGGTGAATAACAATCAGGAAATTCTCCATTCTACCATATCTTGAGTTTCCCAAGCATAAGGGAAAAATTAATGTGGCATACATAACTAGTTTGGCAGGAGACAGCAAGAAGAAAATGTTCTGCTACATATGTTCCAAATACATTAAAGTTCAAAACTGAAACATTATGATTTTTCTTGAAAATTGGCTAGATTTCTACTCTGAAAGTGTTCCAACCCTGCCACGTTCAAAGATCAGATCTTCAGCTGTTACTGATTCATTTTCACAGCATAGTGAAAGTCATTCCTCTGAAAACAGAAAATGTATCTTCTCTTTTTTAAAACTTAAGGAGATCATTAATATATATTAAATAAATACCAATCATATATTCCTTTGTTAAACAAGACTGAATTGACCTCCAAATGTCAATATAAAAATGAGTATTTCTTTAGGCTATGTTTTCTGTTTAGGGTTAATTTCACTCTAGGAAATGAAATAATTATTCAATAGCTATACAGTGTCAATATCAATCAGAAAGAAGTACTAACTTCAACTTAAAATCATAAATTTAATCAACATTTCTCTTAGAGATAATTTTGAGCCTCAATATAAGTACTATGACCTGTTAACATAATGAATATATTATAAAACACTGTACTTGAAATAATATAGAAAAAGAGAAGTTGGGAAACAGAATGGATTTCAAACGTTTTGAAGTCCAACCACATATTCTAATTCGCTGTTTCTAAAACTCAAGAAGTGTACAGAACTCTTTTCTAGAAAAAAAAAATAATTTTCACTTGGTCGAAGTGTTATTTATACAACAGTATTTAAGTATACACATGCAAACAAACTACTTAGGCTTATAGTTCTTACAAAACTGTAAAATCAAGAGAAAAGTATAAAATTCTAACAAAACGAGCAAACTAATAATACTATAAAAACATTAATCCCATTGAAAGATGACATTATTTTCCAAAAACTAAACACCTGCTGCTTTAACAGAAGAGCTTCAAGTCTGGTTCTACATTTAACTTTTTTTGTGTGCGTGTGTGTGTTTTGACATCCATAATTGTTAAAGCGAACTAAAATGGCCTGAGAAGGACTCCGTACTTCTATATTTGAGTCCTTGTGGACAAGCTGCAACCTAACTTAAGAGGTAGACAAGATGGAAAACCGAATTTAGGAGTATGCACCTGTAACAATGGCTGAGTCTTGGCCAATGCCAGCAGCCATACTTCAGCCACTCATACATTGCCAAGTGCTCAAACTGTGTTCAAATAAGTAAAATGCCAACCTGTAACCAATCCAGTTGTTTGTGTACCTCACTTTCCAATTTCTGTACCTCACTTCCCTTTGTCTCTAATCTTCTTCTGCCATGTGCTGCACTGGAGTCTCTCTGAATCTGCTGTGATTCTGGGGGCTGGCCAATTAGTGAATCGACAGAAACTGGACCGGGTCCAGGATCAGATCTGTTCCAGTAATTAACTGGCTTGAATCCAGTTAGAGGCTTCTTACATCTGAGTGGGTGAGAAAGAAACTGGTAGTAAGTGGTAATATTGCAGGGGCTATAAAATTTGGCTATTAAAAATTCGCAGGGGATGGGCACGGCGGCTCACACCTGTAACCCCAGCACTTTGGGAGGCCGAGACGGGCAGATCACGAGGTCAGGAGATCGAGACCATCCTGGCTAACATGGTGAAACCCCATCTCTACTAAAAATACAAAAAATTTGCCGGGCGTGTTGACAGGCGCCTGTAGTCCCAGCTACTCAGGAAGCTGAGGCAGGAGAATGGCATGAACCCATGTGGTGGAGCTTGCAGTAAGCCAAGATCGCACCAAAGCACTCCAGCCTGGGGGACAGAGCGAGACTCCATCTCAAAAATATGTGTATATATTCGCAGGGATTTTTGTGTCCTACCTCTGTTTCATTTTTCTTGTGCGCTTAGGTAGGAAAAAAAAATTACTGGCTAAGTTAAGGGAACCCGAGAGCAAAGTCAGTATTTTGGGTAAAAATGGTATCCTTAATTTCTGAAGAACTGAGTTCCTTCCGGCTTATACATGCATCAATGTTAGGCCCCAGAAGCAGTGAAGTCTCACAGAAATGGTGAGATCTCACTAAGGATAACTTACAATAGAACACTCCAAATGAACAACGCACTGAAGTGCATTTAAAACAATGAGGCTCCCAAATTAATCTCATCTACAGATGCCTACTGATCTGCAGAAGCTTCTAAAAAGATTTCAATATTTTTATTTAAAGCACACATATTTTACTCTGGCCAGAATGGAAAATATTAGAATTTGGGTCCCCCATACAACTGGTTGGGCAGCAACTTGCAAAATTGAGATAATTTTGCCTGTGGTTCCATTATTTTCCTTTGTGATGCAGTCTGGCCCCCAGAACTATGGTGTGGTAAGCAGGGTCACTGGGGCTACTCAGGGAAGGAGAACCCAGAAATCTGACTAGCCAGCAAAAGGGCAAGAATTTCTTACCAGGCTTCTGGCCTCAATCTGTGCAAACTGGTTAAATGAATGGTAAAAATCACGATTATCTCCTCTGTAAAGTTTTAATTAATGCAAAAAATGATTCTGAGTCTATTCTTAAGCTGTACCAAATCTGGTGTCCTTGTCTTTCTGTATGGTTCTGTCATAAAGAGTAGCTTTGGATAGCACACAGGCTTAGGACCCCATAAGCTCACTATTCAAGACAGCGCAGCAAGCTGGTCAATAACAAACTTTGCTGTGGTTCCCTGAAACAAACAAAAAACTGCCTGAGGTCTTGATCTTGTTTTGCCTTGGAAGCTTAACCCTGTAACCATGTGGTGGTACTTTCTCTTCATCTCCGCCTTCCAGGGAAAAAGATTTTTGGGATTCATGTCATAGCTAGCTCCAAAAATGGGATTCATGTCTAGCTCCAAAAATTATCTTCAGCAGTTAAAAGCCTTTGCAAACTCAAAATTGACTGCTCTAGACTTCTGGGAAGAGCAATGGAAGTTATACAATGTAGCTCAGTAGCTAAGGTGCCTCTTTACAATGGTGACCCGAGTTCAATTCCTGGCTTAGGGAATGAGTCCCTTCTGGTTTGATATCTATATGATATTTACTATTTGTTGATTCTCTTCCTCATTTTCTTTCTCTGAGCCAGAAATATTGGCTGTTTGGCCTGGCTAAAGTCATGTAACAAGAAATTTAAAAGGACTTTTATAAAGAGGGCTGTGGCTAAAAGTCAGTTTAATTAAAAGTGGATATTCAGCTCTAACAGCCTGGGACTCCTTGGGAAAAGCAGAGGAGGCACCACAGACCGTGTTTTGGGAAAAACCTGTTTTTCTCAAGAAACCTTAGAAATTAAAAATTAAATCCCTCTCAAAATCTAAGGCTCTGTTCTGTTTTGTATTGCCTTATCTGATTTTTTTGCCTTTGGGGAGTATCAGAAATTACTTTGCATTATGAGAGAGCTTTGGTGTGTAATAACTAGGTAGGAAATACACTTTTAGGGATAGCTAATGGCAGTTACAGGGAGATACTCAGCTCTGCACACTTGGATCAGAGAAGCATGCTTTTGGCCACCTAGAAGTTATGGAAATGTTCCCACCCACCACTAAGAGATAAGACACCCATGGGAGCTAGGTTGATTCATTCTTTATGGGATCCAGGATCTGATATAAAAATGAGAATAGGATCCTTAATTTCTAGAGATCTGTTTTGCCTTCCAGCTATGCCTGCTTATTATATTAGGCTGTAGAAAATGCATGTTCCTGGCCTTGTTCCTCCAAGAACTCCACCCTAAAGCCAGTAATCCGATTAAAAACCTTAAAAACTGACAAATAAAAAATCTTGCAACTACTGGATCTTCTTCTATCTGTATACTTATATATGTGTTCCGTGTGTGATTTTTTTTAAAAGGGCTCTAATTAATTGGCTTAAAGAAAAATAGGTGCTTAAATCAAATATTTGAAAGAAGAAACTGTAATGCTTTTTAGTTCACGTAACTTCAGTAATCTTTGGGAAGTAAAAAGTTTTAAAGATTATTGGTAAAATAAAGACATTTATTCTAAATCAGGCAGGTCAGAGACTAGGTTTGCTAAATGCTTTAAGGTCATAAACTGCTTTGACTTTTGAAAATTGTTCAATTTACCTACCTTGGAAACAACAGATTCTAGGTAAGGCCTGGGGACATGTGGAATTAGCTACGCCCTCTAGCTACACAAAGAAGGTTATAAAGAAAAGAGATTTTATACAAGAAAGGATCCTGTATGGTAAATTCTTGTCCTAAAGTAAAAGAACTGTTTGGTTAAAAACAGGGATGCTTAGAACAAGTCAGAAAGTCCAAGCATGACGTAGGTGGTCTGTGTAAGTCATGAAAGCATTCGTGAAAGGAAATTTATGCACCAAAGGTAAATGCTGCTAAGAGTTACTGTTACAAGATATAATTGAGACTACTGAAATAACAGTTTACATGCAAGGTGTGTATGGAAAGTAAAATTTGTTTTTGGTAAAAAAAAAAATTATAAGAAAGCATGAGAATGTAAATTTTTGCCTAGTGTAGAGGGCTAACGGATTGTTTTAAATTAGATAAGACAAAGCTAAAGGTTGAGCTAGTTGTAGAAGGTTTGTAAAAATTACTTGTAAAAGAGATTCTGTGTGTAAATATATTAGCTACAGTTAAAGGGGTATTATTCAGTTTTTACGTAAAATGAACATTAAAAAAAAGCGCAACAGGTTTTTCTTAGAGCACTTATCTGCTCTTTAACAAAAATTCTACAGGGTTATAAAAGGTTTATAAGAATCTCACCTTATGGACAAACTGATTAAGATCGATAAATTTGTCTATAAGGTTTTATTAAAAATTGGGGTTGACATTAATAGTAGACTTATGAAAGGGTGAAATTTGGCTCTCCCATGAACAAGATTTTCATGTAATATTAAAGGATAATAAAAGATTTTTGTTTGCCTTTTGAATAAACTAGGAAAAAAAGAAGGGAAAGACAAAAGACAGACTGTTTGGAAAGCTAAGTCTTCCCTCTATCAATGAGTGAAAAGTTTTTGCCTTTTTAAAACTTCTTTATCATTTTGGCTAAATGAATGACTATGGTGACCTGTAATTCTATTTCATAATATCAAGTGTTTAAACCTCTAATGTATTTGATAGGCTTCCCAAAATCAAATTTCAGCTTCCAAATTATCTTTTCTGACCTCTAACTTTGGGATGCTACAGAGGGCCCCTGAAGAATCCAAAAGACAGGTAAACAGGATTATTTGACATGTTATTTGGAAAGCACTGTAAAAATAAAAAATAATGCTTAACTTTCTTTAAGTTATATTTTAGTGTATGTCATCAATATGTTCCAATATCACATAGGATTTCTAAAATTCTAATATGTCTAAGTAATGCTATCAATCATAATTATGGTTATTATGTTAAGCTATTATAGACCACAGAAATTATCCTTGTCAGCTGTGTTTTTAACTATGACTAATGTCATTTCTAGTTAATTGCTTAATGCTGGTGCAGTTTCTGAAAACTTCGCAAGCACACAAAATCCTAGAATATGGTGTCTTTTAGGAGGTTCATGAAAGGATGGAAAGAACCCTGAAAAGTACTCTAGAATACAGGTTTCTGATAACATATGTCAAATTACCTATGATAACCCATCAGTTAGCTATCAGTGCTATGCACCTAAATTGGAAAAAACAACTGGTATTCAAGATGACAAAAGTCCAGTGTTAAGCATTGACTCTTGGAGAACCAGAATAGCCACCCTGTCCTTCCTGAGTCCTTAAAGCTTTTGTTATTAAAAGTTATGCATTCCAAAACATCACAGAAAAGAGAAAATAATTCAAATTAAATATTGGTGCAGTAACTTATAAATTGCCAAAATAGTTTATAACCAATGTTTGGTTTGTCAAACCCATATTCATGGGAAAACAATCAAAGCTTCAGCTACATTTGGTTACTAGATGGTAACCAGATGCCTGGGCCACATACACATTTTACAAAGGGATTTCATTCAACTGTCATTTTCAATGCATGTTTTCTGGTTGTATAAAAGCTCTCCCATGCAAGTGGGCTGATATTATAATGTAGATTATTATGCTACAGTGTATTTTCACCAGGTAAAGAAAGCTTTTTATGGTTCACTGAGGACAGTCAACCCCTTCTGTTGGGAATAGGCCCCCAAATCTGGCCATAAACTGGCCCCAAAACTGGCCATAAACAAAATCTCTGCAGCACTCACTGTGACATGTCTGAGATGGCCATGACGCCCACGTTGGAAGGTTGTGGGTTTACCGGAATGAAGGCATGGAACATCAGGCCTATCCAGGGCGGAAAACCAATTAAAAGTGTTCCTAAACCACAAACAACAGCATAAGCGATCTGTGCCTTAAGGACATGCTCCTGCTGCAGATAACTAGCCAGAGCCCATCCCTTCACTTCGGCCCATCCCTTTGTTTCCTGTAAGGAATACTTTTAGTTCATCTATAATCTATAGAAACAATGCTTATCACTGGCTTGCTGTCAATAAATATGTGGGTAAATCTCTGTTTGAGGCTCTCAGCTCTGATGGCTGTAAGACCCCTGATTTCCCACTCCACACCTCTATATTTCTGTGTGTGTGCCTTTAATTCCTCTAGCACCACTAGGTTAGGGTCTCCCTGACTGAGCTGGTCATGGCACCCTTCAGCCTAAAACCCAAAGACTGGATCTTCTGAAAACATCAGAGAAAGACTGACCACATCATCCACACTGCAACAAAACTTTGGGTTCATAATCTCACAACTGGGAAAGATTCCTCCACACTCTTGGAACTGTACACCCACTTGCATCCTTAAGGTAAAGCTAACCAGGAAAGTTTCTTCCCAGAAGAAGCTGGCATCTTTTCCCAAGATGACAGCTTTTCCCAAGTTCACGAATCAAGACTTCTCTACTATAATAACACTCTTATCTTTGAATGTTTTTTCTTTGTTTATGCCTCTATGAACAATAGAAATAAAAAAGGTGTCTCCTGTGTGCACTCTTGGGTATACTTTTATTTATGAAGGATTTTGCAGCCAGTCTTATATATAGATAACTTTGTGCCTTGACAGATAAAAAAATGAAGGCCCAATGTACATGAGAAACTTTGATGGTATATATGTTGCCTCATAATCAGCCAGAAACAGAACATTGGTTCACTCCTCTTAACCCACATCACAGGTTAAAGAGAACATTGCCAGGAGGCCTTCACACTTCTAGAAGGGCATCATTTGTTAGGTCCTTTTTCCATGGTTTGGGGTAAAAACGGCAATGATTAGAAGTGTATCCTTAATGATAGGCTCTATAGCAGATTATACTGTAATGTATATAGTTACACAACAGACTTTAAATTCTCCTATGAAAGTTATGCTAAATAACACAATTGGCTACACAGAAAAACATCTCTGTAGCTGCTGGCATTTGTGGCCTATGGAGAAATACATCAAATGTAGATTACAGAGATTCAGTTTTAGGGGATTAACAAAGAGACTGCTTCGTTAAGTGAGTAGACTCTTTATCTAACTCATTCTTTAATCTATTTGATTTTAGGTGATTTGGTTTATGGGGACCCTGGGTAAAGAGCATACTCCAAACTCCTCATATTATCCTCCTGACAGTTACAATAATAGTCTCCCTGGTGCACTATATTCTCTCAAAGGTTTTAAATGTTTACAAGTCAGCCATCTCTAAAATGTCAAATGGTCTCTCTTCAACTGGAATGATAAGAGCTGAAAGAAATGTGTGACCATGAGGACACCGTAACCTATGAATGACATGCTGAGACCAGAAACCCAAAATGATGGTAACTGAGAGTGGAATTAACACCCTAAGTTTTGGGTCACACTCTCACCTAAGTAAGAACCTGACTAAAAAGGGGAAATTTTTTAAAACAAAGTTATAGGTGGTTTGTTTTGGACTAAGCTCATGTGCTAGGCCCCAACAGACTACAAAAAATGGAGTTGCTTGTGCTAAATGGGACAATAAAACTAAGACTTTAAGGAAACACACAAATCCTAGAACAGACCAGGTTTTGTTTTTCTCCTATCAACAAGACGTTCCAACATCAGAGGTACCCTCTACTCAGTCCTTGTTCCTGCCTTTGCAAAACTCACTGTTCTACTGTTTCCCAGTGGGTTTCAAGACCAAATAAGTACATTTACAATAGTGACGGTGACATTAATGACTGAAGTTTTTGTCAATCTCTCAAAATTGAGAAAATAACCAAAAGCGGGGAATTGGTAAAGTGAACTAAATGTGGTCTGAGAAGGACTCTGCTATATTTGAGTCCTTGTGGACAAACTGCAACCTAACTTAATAGGTAGACAACATTGAAAACCTAATTTAGGAGTATGCACTTGAACAACAGCTGAGTCTTGACCAATCCCAGTGGCCATACTTCACTCCTACACTGCTGAGTGCTCAAACTGTGTTCAAATAAGGCAAATGCTGAGCTGTAACCAATCCAGTTGTTCCTGTTCCCATTTCCAATTTCTGTACTTCCCTTCCCTTTTTTTGTCTATAAATATTCTTCTACCACGTGGCTGCACTGGAGTCTCTCTGAATCTACTGTGATTCTGGGGGCTGCCTGATTCATGAATAGTTCATTGCTCAATTAAATCCTTTAAATTTAATTTGGCTTAAGTTTTTCTTTTACTACACTACAAATATAATTTGATGATATAGATAATGTCTGTTCATAAAAGTATGCTGTACACTATGTAATTCATAATTTCCAGGTTCTGTTTACTGTTCAGGACAATCAGATCTTATATTTACGTAAGCGTTTGCCAATAAACATTCTTTGAATGCCATTTATCATAAGGTCTCATTTGATAACTCAAAGTGTCTTTTTCACTTACCAGGTCAGCATCACAGTAGTTACTTAAATCTGCACTGAATAAGTATCAAGTCAATCACTGCAGAAATCAAGACTCAAAAAAAAAGCTACACTGAAGACATACTACTACATTCCTATAAATAACAATAACAAGTTGTTTTGTATGTTATTAAAATGAAGACAAAATTCCCAAAATATCCCAATAGATACAAGAATATGTTGTTTTTACAGTTTGGCAAGCCTATTCTACCACGTGTGATGATTCAACTCACACTTTATTCTTTTCAAGCCCCTGCAAAACCTACTTCACAAAACACAGCATATGTAATATTACGTTCTCTCAACACAAAACCAAAGGAAAAAGTGGGCACTGGAATTTTATAGCAAGTGTAGTTACACAGTAGTTATTTGTGTAAATAGGTTCCACATTTTCAAAATCAGGCATTCCTAGTAATTAGTTAAAAAACATGGGAGGGCATATACATATATATTTACTTATTTATAAGTCATACATATTTACTACTTTAAGTATATATAATAAATATTAGTGAAATGTGAACCCCAAAATACGAGACAGGTCTCAGTCAGTTTAGGAAGTTTATTTTGCCAAAGTTAAGGACGCGCACCCAGGACATAGCCTCATGCGCTGCCAACACGTGCCCAACGTGGTCAGAGCACAACTTGATTTTTATGTATTTTAGGGAAACATAAGACATCAATCAACATATGTAAGATGAACACTGGTTCGGTCTGGAAAGGCAGGACAACTGCGGGGGGAGGATTCCAGGTCATAGGTAGGTAAGAGACAAATGGTTGCATTCTTTTGAATTTCTGATTAGCCTTTCCAAAGAAGGCAATCAGATATACATTTATCTCAGTGAGGGGGGGAGGGGGCGACTTTGAATTGAATGGGAGGCAGGTTTGCCCTAAGCAGTTCCCAGCTTGACTTTTCTCCTTTAGCTTAAGTGATTTTGGGGCCCCGAAGATTTATTTTCCTTTCACAGAAGCATAATTTCTTTCTTATTTCCTAGATAAAAACAAAGAAAACTGCTAATATTTTCTTCCCTTACCACTTTTTGGTTATTTCATCTAAAGAGAATATCTGGATCATGCCTATATAGATTTTTTTAAGATCATCAATATAAAAGTGAAATTTTAAAACTTCTTTAAAAAGTAGTCATGAAGACCAATTTAATAAACATATATGAAGGAAAAAATGGGCTAAAATAATAATTTCCCATTATTATGTTTCCCAAAAACTGAAAAACCAGGTAAGCCCTGCATCAGGGATGCTAGGCCATTCTTTACCTGCCTCCCTGAAATTCTTCTGCAGCCCAATCAGGAACTAGTGACCAGTAGATTAAAAATATATATATTTCAAATAGATGAACAATCTTTCACACTCCTGGACCATTAGAGTGTGAAATTTCAAAAAACACAACTTTTCATTTGTAATAGACTGGTATTACCTTAATAAAAAAATTTCCACTGAATGAAATTTAAATAAATCGTATTGGTCAAAATGTTTTTAAACTGTTCTCTTAAAAATGTCATATATAATAATATAATAATATATCATGTATTCCACAGCCATGCCTAATCACATACTACCTTAGAGCATTATTTAGATACTAGAGCTAAAACCTCCAGGCTTATCTTCCAGAGAAGCATCGTCCCAAGCTAGAATAGTAACTGAAATTAACACAGCAGGAGATATGAGGATCACAGGAATCTTTGATGCCCTCTTACATTTCTGGGTTTCTGCCCTGTAGGTGTTGCTTTTCCCCTGACATAAATTATTAAGGATACTCTGTAGATTATTGGTTCTACAGCAATGTAATTAGGCCAAGCAAATTCAACAAATCAAGCTTATCAGTAGCTTAATGCCACAGTAATTTACCTTTTGGTTTTTCTTCCTCCTCCCCTCCCACTTCTTGAGGAATCTTCAAGTTAATAACTCTAGCCACCAATGCACTGTGAAATTCATCGTAATAAATCTACTAACCACAGACGCTTGACCATCAAGATTTTCTGAATTACTTTCAATTTGCCAAATGTTGACCAATTAGCATTCTTTGATATATGATTCTAGGTATTTTATACTCGTATTATCAGAAATAAAAACTGAGAAAATTGCACTGCAGACAGTAAGACTCATCAGTAAGCAGACATGTTATCATAGAGACAAATTACATGAGGGTGGAGCTAGCTAGCTATAGGCTCACATATTTAAAGTTACATGTGGTTGAGTGTAACAAAGATAATAGCTAACATTTATTGAGCACTCCTGTGATGGTTACAACTGAGTGTCAACTTGACTGGATTGTGTGAGGGCAGGAAGCATCCAGCAGGTGAGACAGATGTAGTATTGGAGGCTAGGACAGTCTAGTCTTTTCACATTTTTCTGCCTTCTTTATATTCTAGCCATACTGGCAGCTGCTTAGATGGTGCCCACCCAGATTAAGGGTAGGTCTGCCTTTCGCAATCTCAAATGTTAACTCAAATGTTAAACGAAAGGGTTAATCTCCTTTGGAAACAACCTCACAGACACACCCAGGATCTATCTATCTATCCATCTATCTATCTATCTATCTATCTATCTATCTATCTATCTATACACACACACATACACATATATATGTGAGTTTATTAAGTGTTATATATATTTGCAGACAATTAGTTCTATCCCTCTAGAGAACCTTGACTAGTACAGATTTTAGTACCAGGAGTGATCCTAGAGGAACAGAATATTAAGGATGGAGTTCTTTCATTGGTTTTGGGGTTTCTGGAGTTGGCTGCTTAATATGATTAGTAACCAAAATGCTAAGGACTCTACTTCTAATAGTATGGAGAACACTGATAGTCCTTGACATAAACTGTTGTGATGGTTATGCAAAATAAATGCATTTGACACACCTGATTCCCTGCTCATGCGAGGCAAGGAGTTTAGTAACTATCTATACATAATACCTTTCACCTTATATGGAGAACCAAGGAACATAACGAAGCTGGATGGTTGCTCCTAAGCTTGGTGGATAAGTGATGAAAAAAGGTGAACTCAGGGATTCTGTCTCCCGGCTTCAGAAGCAGATACTGAGCCTCCAATCTGCTAAGATTGCCCTGACTGAGAGTCTTACCTCCTGTAGAGAAAGAGCTGAAATTGTGGTAAAACAGACACAGCTCTTATCAGCAAGTGGCTGACCTGTAATGAAAAATGCATGCACAGCCTCGCCAGGTGTCTATTGTTAAAGTGAGGGCATTGATTGGAAAAGAATGAGACCCAGCAACTTGGAATGGGGATGTTTGGAGGACCCTGATGAAGCTGGGGGCATGGAGTCTGTAAACTCTGATGAACCTTTTTAGCCAGAAGAAACAGCTTCCCCATCCTCAGGAGTGGCAACATCCCCTCCCTGACCCATGCTGCCATCAGCCTTTCCACCTTTGTCTGAGGAGATAAATCCTGCACTGCCTGAGGCAACAGTAATGGCCTCCCCCGAGGCAGTTGTCAGACAAAATAATGTTGATTCTCCTCAAGAGCCACCCCCTACACCCCTGTTTGCTTTTAGACCTATAACAAAAGTCCTGGCAGGCCCCTACAGGTGAGGTTGAGAGTGTGACCCATGAGGAGGTGTGCTACACTAGAAGTGCTTGAGTTTTCTCATTTTTATAAACAGAAATCTGGAGAACAGGCATGGGAACGGACATTAAGGGTATGGGATAATAGCTGAAGCAACACAGAGTTAGATCCAGCTGAATTTATTGATTTGGGCCCACTAAGCAGGGTCTCTGCATTTAATGTTGCAGCTCAGGGAGAGTTCTAATTATTTATTTGCTTGATTAGCTGAAATATGGATTAAAAGACGGCCCACTGTGAGAGTTGGAAATGCCTGATCTCCCTTGGTTTAATGTAGAGGAAGGGACCCAAAGGTTTAGGGAGATTGGGATAGTGGAGTGGATTAGTCACTTTAGACCTATTCATCCCAGTGGGCAGGATCCAGAAAACATATCCTTGACCAATGCCTTGTGAAACAGATTTGTGAGGGCAGCAACTGCATTGTTGAAGAGCCCTGTAATTGTTCTTCTCTGTATGTCAGATCTAACAGTGGGAACCGCAGTCACTCAACCACAAAATTTAAATACAGTGGAAATAATTGGATCCCAAGGTGGCAGGGGCCAAGTAGCATCACTCAACTGTCAAAGGCAAGGTAGGCATAGCTACTCTAATGACAGCAAAGGTAAAGTGGCAATCAGAATATTCTAACTTGTGTAGAGCTCTGGCACTGGCTAATTAATCACAGTGTTCCTAGAAGTGAAACTGACAGGAAGCCTATTGCATTCTTACTTAATTCATACAAGCAGAAAACTTCAAGGTCAAATGGACAGAAAACTAATTTGAACTATAAAAACAGAGAATCACTGCCCCTCAATCAATTTGCAGACTTGAGCCAGTTTACAGATCCAGAATCCCTGGGATTAAGGGGAGGCTGGGTCCCCTTGAAGAAGGATGCCACTACATAACCAACAGTTTACGCAGTGAATCTTTCTCCCATCCTTCCCCCAAGGAAACCTCCAATCCTTTACCAGGGTAACTGTGCATTGCAGAAAGGGAAATGATCAGACATTTCAGGAACTACCGGACACTGGCTCTGAGCTGACATTGATTCCAAGGGACCCAAAATGTCACTGTGGTCCTCCAGTTAAAGTAGGGGCTCATGGAGGACAGGTAATTAATAAGGTTTCAGCTCAGGTCCAACTTACAATGTGTCCAGTGGATCCCCAGACTCATCTTGTCATTTCCCCAGTGCCAGAATGCATAATTGGCATAGACATACTTAGTTGCTGGCAGAACTCCCACATTGGCTCCTTGACTGGTAGGGTGAGGGCCATTATGGTGGGAAAGACCAAATGGAAGCCATTAGAGCTGACTCTACCTATAAAAATAGTAAATCAAAAACAGTATCACATCCCTGGAGGGATTGTGGAGATTAGTGCCACCATCAAGGACTTGAAAGATGCAGGGGTGGTGAGTCCTACCACATCTCTGTTCAACCCTCCCACCTGGCCTGGGCAGAAGACAGACGGATCTTGGAGAATGACAGTGGATTATCATAAACTTAACCAAGTGGTGACTCCAACTGCAGCTGCTGTACCAGATGTGGCTTCACTGCCTGAGCAAATGAACACATCTCCTGGTACCAGGTATGTAGCCATTGATTTAGCAAATTCCTTTTACTCCATTCCTGTCCATAAGGCCCACCAGAAGCAATTCACTTTGACTTCGGGGTATATCAACTCTCTAGCTTTGTGTCATAATCTTATTCAGAGAGACCTTGATCACGTTTCATTTCTACAAGATATCACACTGGTCCATTACATTGATGACATCATGCTGATTGGATCCAGTGAGCAAGAATTAGCAAACACACTAGACTTATCGGTGAGAAATTTGCATGCCAGAGGTTGGGAAATAAATTCAACTAAAATTCAAGGACCTTCTACCTCAGTAAAATTTCTAGGGATCCATTGGTGTGGGGACTGTTGAAATATTCCATCTAAGGTGAAGGATTAGTTGCTGCATTTGGCCCCTCCTACAACCAAGAAAAAGGCACAATACCTAGTGGGCCTACTCGGATTTTGGAGGCAACACATTCCTCACTGGGGTGTGTTACTCTGGCCCATTTATCGAGTGACCCGAAAGGCTGCCAGTTTTGCGTGGGGTCTAGAACAGGAGAAGGCTCCGCAACAGGTCCAGGCTGCTGTGCAAGCTGCTCTGCCACTTGGGCCATCTGATCTAGCAGATCCAATGGTGCCTGAGGTGTCAATGGCAAACAGGGATGCTGTCTGGAGACTTTGGCAGGCCCTCATAGGTGAACCACAGCGGAGGCCTCTAGGATTTTGGAGCAAGGCCGTGCCATCTTCTGCAGATAACTACTCTCCTTTTGAGAGACAGCTCTTGGCCTGTTACCGGGCTTTGGTGAAAACAGAACATTTGACTATGCGTTATCAAGTCACCATGCGACCTGAACTGCCTATCATGAACTGGGTGCTTTATGACCCCTCCAGCCATAAAATGGGTCGTGCACAGCAGCATTCTATTATCAAATGGAAATGGTATATACGTGATCGGGCTCGAGCAGGTACTGAAGGCACAAGTTAGTTATGTGAGGAAGTGGCTCAAATGCCCACGGTCTCCACTCTTGCCACCCTGCCTTCTCTCCCCCAGCCTCCATGGATGGCCTCACAGGGAGGTCCCTATGATCAGCTGATGGGAGGAAGAGAAGACGAGGGGCTGATTCACAGATGGTTCTGCACAATACGTGGGCACCACCTGAAAGTGGACAGCTGCAGCACTAACGCCTGTCTAGGACATCCTTGAAGGACAGCAGTAAAGGGAATATAAAACTCTGTGAAATATCTTTCCTCCAAAGAAAGCAAATTCTTTTCACAGATGTTAATTTCACTTATCCTTTTAATTTCTTTTAAACACTTAGATATAACATGACAGAGTAAGAACAGTTTCCATCAGACTGTTAGCTGACAGTGTGGTATGAGTGTGTGTGTGTGTGTGTGTGTGTGTGTGTGTGTGTGTGTGTGTGTGTGTTTCTCCTAAGCTTTGTTCTTTCCAGTGACAACTCAGGTAGGAGGAAATGAGAATTACAATGGCTGAGCAGAACATCCACCTTTGCATAGAAGCCTCATGCCACACTGGACTTTGTGCCTTATGTAGCAACTCCATAAATATAGTTTTCAGGGTGTCTAAAAGAAACAGGCTCAATTATAAGAATCACTGCACTCAGGAAAGCCCAAAGATACATCTTTCTCCTCAGGCATTCATCATTTATTCATCCCAGTCCAGTTGTAGTCATCTAATGAATAAAGGAACATTTTTACTATAAGCAACATTGCCTGCCTTTATCGTATTTACAAGGGAACAAAGTTAGAAAGTGAACACAAGTCAAATTCTTACACAGAAGGAACGGACTTTGTTAACCCTTTACTATATTTTAATATTTATTCTAGTTATTATTTTTAATTGCAAGGAATCACTAAAGCTGTATCAATAAAGAAGGAAATACTATTCTGGACACAGGCCCTGGCAAACATTTCATGATGCAGATACCAAAAGCAAGTGCAACAAAAACAAAAATTGATAAATGGGACCTAATTAAAATAAAGAGCTTCTGCACAGGAAAAGAAACCATCAGCACAGTAAACAATCTACAGACTGGGGGAAAATGTCTGCAAACTATGCATCTGACAAAGGTCTAATATACAGAATCTACAAGGAGCTTAAAAAAGTTAACGAGTAAAAAATAAACAACCTTATTAAAAACTGGGCAAAGGACATGAACAGACACTTCTCAAAAGAAGACAAATAACCAACAAACATAGGAAAAAATGCTCAACATCACTAATCATTAGAGAAATGCAAATCAAAACCACAGTCAGATACCATCTCATGCCAGTCAGAATGACTGTTATGAAAGTCAAAAAATAATATATGCTGGCAAGGTTGTGGAGAAAAGGGAATGTTTACACACTGCTGGTGGGAATGTAAATTAATTCAGCCACTGTGGAAAGCAGTTTGGGGATTTCTCAAAGAACTTAAACTACCATTCAACCTAGCAATCCCACTGGGTACATATCCAAAGGAATATAAGTCATTCTACTTTGCTGTTATATAAGGGATATATAATAGCAACCTAGGTGGCCATAAACAGTGGATTGGATAAAGAAAATATACACCATGAAATACTACACAGCCATTAAAAAAAAGCACACAACTATGCCCTTTGCAGCAACATGGATGAAGCTAGAGGCCATTATCCTAAGTGAATTAACGCAGGAACAGAAAATCAAATGCCACATGTTCTCACTTATAAGTAGGAGCTAAACATTGGGTAAACATGGACACAAAGAAGCAAACAACAGACACCAGAACCTATTTGTGCGTGGAGGGTGAGGGGAGAGTGGTGATCAAATAACTACCTATTGGGTACTATATTTATCATCTGGGTGACAAAACAATTTGTACACCAAACCCTGTGACACCCAACTTACCCATATAACAAATCTGCATATGTACCTCCAGAACCTGAAATAAAAGTTGAAAAGAAAAAAAAAAAAAAAGACTCGGTGACTTTCAGGTCATCAAGAAAGGGAAAAAGAAAGGGAAAAAGGCACTGAGAAAGGGAAAAAGAACAAAACCAACCCTATATTTCTGGCTGGGAACCAGGTGCTGAAGTGGATGGAGAGAAGTCATGGAACTGAAAAAGCACTGGCTACTGTGCTTAAGTGTGGAGTGGAGGATCACGTGGAAGCAGTAAAAAAGCTCCAGAACTCCACCAAGCTCCTGCAGAAGAATAACCTGAATCTGCTCAGAGACCTGGCTGTGCACATTGCCCACAGCCTCAGGAACAATCCAGACTGGCGAGGTGTGGTCATATTACACAGGAAGGAGGGTGATTCAGAGTTCATGAATATGATTACCAATGAGATTGGGTCAGAGGAGACGCTCCTGTTCTTAACCGTGGGTGATGAGAAAGATGCTGGACTTGCCTTACTGGCAGGGCAACCTGCAGCTGTGGAGACCCTGGGGCCCAGGGTGGCTGAGGTCCTGAAAGGCAAAGGAGCAAGGAAGAAAGGCTGTTTTCAGGGCAAGGCCACCAAGAAGAGCCAGAGGGCAGAGGCACAGGCACTTCTCCAGGACTACATCAGCAAGCAGAATGCTAAGGAGTGAGAGCCTAGGGCGCTCACTTCCTGTTTTCACAGGAACCTTTTTGTCAATAAAATAGTTTGACTCAAAAAAAAAAAAAAAAGAATGACTATTAAAATGGCACACAGTTTTATGGAAATTCAAGAATAAGGACTTACAGAGATTAGAGCTCAAAAGTAGTTATAGATATATCAACATTAACAATTGGTGGAAATACATGGGCTCCAGTATTTTGCCACTAATGTGCTAATATGACTAGTTATTCTGCAAACATCTGCTTCTTTCTCCTTTCCCTGCTAATAGGCTTATTATTCCTGTGACGTTTGTACACAAGTCATCACTAAAAATGTCTCAACTTACAAACATCTACGTTTTTATGACCTTTCATAGATATATATATACATGGAATAGAAAGAATCTAGATATTTACATATCTATATATTTAAATTATATATATATATATGTATTTGACTTTTATTTTGCATTCGGGGGTACATATGCAGGTTTGCTACATGGGTATGTTGTGTAATGCTGAGGTTTGGGGTACTAATGATCCTGCTACCCAGGTACTAAGCACAGTATTCAATAGGTAGTTTTTCATTTTTTCAGCCTCTGCCATTCCCCACAACTCCAGAGGTCCCCAGTGTTTATTATTCCCATCTTTATGTGCATGTGTACTCAATGTTTAGCTCTCACACTTATAAGTAAGAATATGTAGCATTTGGTTTTCTGTTCCTGCATTAATTCACTTAGTAAAATGGCCTCCAGCTGTGTGCATGTTACTGCAAAGGACACGATCTTTGTTCTTTTTATGGCTGCGTAGTATTCTACGGTGCATATGCACCACATTTTCTTTATCCAATCCACCATTGATGGGCATGTAGGTTTATTCCATGTCTTTGCTATTGTAAATAGTGCTGCAATGAAAATATGAGTGCATGTGTCTTTATGGCAGAACAATTTATATTCCTTTGGGTAGGTACCCAATAATGGGATTGCTGGGTCAAACAGTAGTTTATTTGAAGCTATTTGACAAATCTCCAGACTGCTTTCCACAGTAACTGAACTAATTTATATTCCTACCAACAGTGTAAAGGTGTTGCCTTTTCTTTGCAGCCTTGCAACATCTGTTATTTTTTGACTTTTTAAGTCATTCTGACTGGTGTGAGATGGTATCTCACTGTGGTTTTGATTTGCATTTCTCTAATGATTAGTGATGTTCAGCATTTTTTCATGTTTTTTGGCTGTTTGTATGTCTTCTTTTGAGAAGTGTCTGTTTATATCCTTTGCCCAGTTTTTAATGGGGTTATTTGGTTTTTGCCTGTTGTTTATGTTCCTTATAGATTCCAGATATTAGACCTTTATCAGATGCACAGTTTGCAAATATTGTCTCTCACTCTGCAGGTTGTCTGTTTATTCTGTTGATAGTTTCTTTTCCTGTGCAAAAGCTCTTTATTTTAATTAGGTACCACCTGTCAACTTTTATTTTTTGTTGCAAATGCTTTTGAGGACTTAGCCATGAATTATTTGCTAAGGCCAGCATCCAGAATGGTATTTCCTAAGTTTTCTTCTAGAATTTTTAGTTGGAGATCTTACATTAAAATCTGTAATCCATCTTGAGTTAAGTTTTGTATATGCCTTTTTATGATCTTTCTTAACGATAATTAACACTCTCATAGTAATGATAAAATTAGTATTTGGCATCATTAAATTAATGCCAAGTCAGTTAATGCTAAACCAATGCAATCAATGTAATTAGAAAACATGATAGGCTGATTCGGGAGATTATATAACAAAGCAAAGGAGAACAAAGCTGGGAATTACAGCTGGGCCAGCCAACCAAAAATATTCACCCCTTTTAAGTATTGTTTCCCCTCTAAGCATTGTTACAGATGAAAAAACTCAGGCCAACATAGATTAATTTTTCCAAGATCAAAAAATGAATAGTGACATTCTCAGGCTATTTCCAGGTTTATTGAAGGCCTGGTGATACAGGAAGAAGCAAGACATGTAAACATGAACCTCAGGCACAGTGAAGAATTGTCTTATGTAACAATAGGTAGAATTTTAAGTGACAAAGCAGTTGTTCTACAGACTATTCTGAATTCCTCCGGCCTGTCTGATTTCTTACTCTCTGCAGGCTGTGCCAACTGCTAAACTTCACAATCACCACAGTGAGAAACAAGGGAAGTAGAAAGGCACTGCAGCCACTCATATTCTCATCACATATATGCTCTGTATTACTTCTGTATTCCTTTGAAAGGAAGAAAACTCATTGAAGATTTTATAGCTATCAAAAATAAAAATTTCTAGTCAATTATTAGAATTAATAGGAGTTTAGCAAGTTGCTAGAACAATATATAAAAATCAACTGCATACACAGCAACAGAAGTTAGAAAATGTATTTTTGGAAAGGTACCATTTACAATAATAACAAAAAATAAGGTAACTTTTAAAATGCTACCAAAGATGTTTATGCAGAAAAATAAAAAAATATAACTTGAATGCTATTAAACCCATAATTAAATAGATAAACTTTATTCATAAATTGAAAGACCTAATATCAAAAAGAAGCCCCTTCTCTCTAAATTAATCTATAAACTCACTGCAGTGCCAATGAGAATCGTAACAGGGATTAAGAACTTGACAAAACAATTCCAAAATTAATATGGAAGAACAAGACCTAAGAACAGGCAAGACCATTCTAAAAAAGAATGAAGTCAAGGAAATCAACTTAACAGATACAAAGACAGTGACAGTAGTACATTGTGCTATTGTTGAAGGAATAAGCATCTTTCTCTTCAGTATCAAAATCTTTCTCTCTATTTACAAATCGATAAAGAAATTTCCCCTATGCTTCATAAACCCCATTCATGGTCTTGTTAGACTTGCAAATTGGTCCTACGTATGATCTAAACATAAGAGTATCAAGGTAGTGGCCAAACTTCTCCTTTTACCTTGTCACTGTTCTCAGAACACATTTCAGCTTCCTAACTATTCTAAATGTTTCTCTATTCAAGATATTATACACTTCTCCACAAGGAACACCATGTAGAGCAGCAGATCAGCTGCCAATATGCGAATAAAATGACAGATTGTTCAGAATACATAAGCATCCTTATTCAAACACTATTATTTATATTTTCAAGAAGTATTTTAGAAAAAACTGTTGAGGCTGGGCGCGGTGGCTCAAGCCTGTAATCCCAGCACTTTGGGAGGCCGAGACGGGCAGATCACGAGGTCGGGAGATCGAGACCATCCTGGCTAACCTGGTGAAACCCCGTCTCTACTAAAAAACAAAAAAAAAAAAACTAGCCGGGCGTGGTGGCGGGCGCCTGTAGTCCCAGCTACTCGGGAGGCTGAGGCAAGAAAATGGCATAAACCCGGGAGGCGGAGCTTGCAGTGAGCTGAGATCCGGCCACTGCACTCCAGCCATGGCACAGAGCGAGACTCTGTTTCAAAAAAAAAAAAAAGAAAAAGAAAAAACTGTTGAGAAGTGACAGGAGACAAGAGGAGAACATTCAAAGGCATGAGTTAAAATTATCTTCACAATAACTATGAATGTACATTGCAAATTATTTATAAAACTTATTACAGGACTGAAAAATCCTTTTGTTCATAAAAAACAAGACAAAATCATCACATATGTTTATCAATATATTAAAATAACATAAAATAGTAATATAATAAATGTAAAATATATATATTTAGAAATTTTAATAAATTGTAATGGCTTAAAAATAAAATCAGTGACCTCCCTAGACAGAGAAATCTATGAAGTTCTACACACAGGGAAACAAAGGAACAAAAGATATTTAGATAAAAAAGACCACAAGGTATTCTAGATGTTCTAGGTTCTACAGCATTTACTTATATCACAGCTATCTTCTCCCCAAGAATTACAACAGTTAATATTCATGTAACATTTACAATTAGAAAATTATTTTAATATACATTATCTCATTTTATTCTTATGGCACTATACAGATTGGTATAATTATGTGCACTCATTCATCACTGAAATACCTTATTAAATGCTAAGTGTGCTAAATCACCAAAACTACAAATGAAAGTAACCATGTAGTAGTTGTCACAATGAATCAGCAAACGAAAATACTGAGCTGGAATTAATAAAGTAGTAGTTAAGGCCTGAAGGTTGGATGAAAATTTTGGATTTGTTAGAAAGGCAACACAGTTACCACAGGTTCTTAATTGTGGGAGTGAAAAGATGAAAGCAGTGTCTGAGAAATAATTCTAACAGTTATGTGTAGGATGAGTTGGAGGGGGAAAGGGACCAGAAGCAGGGAATAAACAGCTAAAAAGGGGTGAAAGTATAGAAGCATGTACCATAGCTACAATGTATATTGAAGTACATGAATACTGAAGAAGCATGAAGTACAAGAAGCATGAAATAATAAAGTCTTAGACAAAAGTAAAAATAAAAATATGAAAAAAGTAAGAAAATGATAAAATCAGAGAGGCATTTCTTATATTTATTTAATATTAACTATTTTCACACACCCCCTAGTCCCACATTCAACATATATACATTTTAGAATTTAATAAGGTATTTAATAAGTATGCATAATAATACTAATATCTATAGATTGTCATAAGAATAAAATGAAACAATGTATATTATATACATTTTGAAATTTAATAAGGTATTTAATGAGTGTGCATAATTGTACTAATATCTATAGATTGTCATAAAAATAAAATCAGACAATGTATATTAAAAGAATTCATTAGTTATAAATGTTACATAAATATTAATTGTTGTAATTTCTTGGGGAGAAGACAGCTGTGCTAAAATAGTAATGCTCTGGCCATTAAGTCAGAAGACCTGAATTCAAATTGTGGTCCTATTTTTATTAATATTTAATTGACCTTAGACAAGTCATTTAACCACTGTGAGCAACCACTTTTAGTATGTAAAATGGGAAAAAGCAATCTCTCATAAAGGTCTCTAGGAATAAAATAATTCATTATAAAATTCCTAACACAGTCTCTGAATTATGATGGATAGTGAATGTGTGTTACAGGAGAGGAAGAAGAATCCATATTGGCTGCTGTTACTGAATAGAAAGCCACAAGCATTTTTAAAGAAACATTTTAAGGAATTACCATACAGTAAGATTGCTAAACAGCTTATTAACGCTCCACTTCAGACAATGCCCTCTTACTTATAAGGCCAAATCCACAGCAGCATAAAGAGCAATAGTCAAAAGCTATACGATCAACATGATTTAAAAAACAACAATAACAACAATTAGTGACTTTTTCTACTTACAGAAACATTACCAGAATTTACATAACTGACCAAATAGCTCCTACTTCTAATTCTAATACCTATTAACTGGGAAAGAAGTTAAAAGGGACAAAAGACAAAAAGGAAACAAATGCATCCTGAAGGAACTTAAATGGTAATATGTAAGGTTGAGGGTGACTTGTTTTGGGCAAGTAGTGCCCTGGTAAGATTGCCCCAGCCATAGATCCCTCAAGAATAAGTTAGAAGATAGTTCATAAAAATCAACTATAGCCAGGCACAATGGCTCACGCCTGTAATCCCAATAGTTTGAGAGGCCAAGGTGGGTGGATCACTCGAGGCCAGGAGTGTGAGACCAGCCTGGCCAACATGGGGAAACCCCGTCTCTATTAAAAATACAAAAACACACCTGTAATCCCAGCTACTCAGGAGGCTGAGGCACAAGAATCCTTTGAACCTGGGAGGCGGAAGCTTCAATGAGCCAAGATTGCTCCACTACACTCCAGCCTGGGCTACAGAGCAAGGCTCTGTCTCAAAGATAAAACACAAGAAAAAAAAATCCACTATAGCTGGGCACAGTGGCTCATGCTTGTAATCCCAGCACTTTGGGAGGCCAAGGTGGGAGGATCACTTGAGTTCAGGAGTTCAAGAACAGCCTGGGCAACATTGTGAGATACCAACTCTACAAAAAAATTTAAAAATTAACCAGGCATGCTGGTGCGCACCTGTAGTTCCAGCTACTTGGGAGGCTGAGACGGGAAGATCACTTGAGCCCAGGAGGTTGAGGCTGCAGTGAGCAGTGTTTACATCACTGTACCCCACCTGGGCAATGGAGTGAGACACACACACACACACAAAAATACCTGACTAAAAAAACCTGACTATACAGCACTGTTAGCTCTGTGGGGGTTGAGATACAAGATTAAGAGAATATAAGTAAATGGTATTCATAAAAGTTTCCTTTCTCATCTAGACTAATGAAGTTCTACTTAGCTACAGGTCTTTATCACACTATTCATTCACTCATTTACTGCAACAATATACCAAAGAACGCACTGTGAGAAATACATAGTATAACACCCAGCCTTGAAGACATAAGATCAACACATGTAACAAAGTGCCAAAAGAGAGGTACGAATACAGCATTTATGCAAGAAAGACCAAGAAAGCTTCAGGGAATTCATGGATTGAATCTGGACGTCAGAAAACTAGAGGGGAAGGAGAAAGGAAAGAACTGTAGGTGAGTGACCAGTGCAAGGTAATGAAGGACAATACAGTGACTAGGAAGAAAATGGCTGGAGCATAAGAGATAGAAACTAAAAAGATCAGAATGTCAGATTTGGAATCAGACTGCAAAAAGTCTTGAGTACCAGAATAAGGGATTTGAACTTTTTTCTAAATACTCTAAAAAGCTTTGAGTAAGGGGAAATAAAGAATAAAAGCTTTAAATTAGGAAGATTAATCTCACATACGATTGAAATACAGAATAAGAAAAAAATAGTGTTAGATGGACTCAGAAAAGCTATTGGATTTTATAGAAACAATGCATCAGACAGAGATCACTACATGAACTCACATCCATCCAACCTGTAGTAGAGCTAAATGGTATTTAAAAAAAAAATTATATAGACATTTTACTCTGTGACCTAAATCTCATGCACTGAGCCAAAAGAGAGTGACAGAGACAGATCATGTCTATCAACCTAATACTAAATGCATTTATTCCCTAGAATAAACATAAGATGGGAGCTATGATTCTACATTCCCTAAGTTGGCCTCAATTCCCATGCGCTTTGCACAGCATGCGGAACACAATTCCAGGTTAAAGATATGTGTATTTTTTCATAAACATGGCCCTAATCATAAGTAAACCACTTTAGCCAGTGTGCAAACGAAGAAAATAGTAATAGCACTGGAGGAAAAACTAGCTGTGGTAGACCTGATGAAAGAAAATACTAAACTGTAATTTATGTGCTATTTGAGAATCTTTCAGGAGTAATTGTGGCTCAATGTTTGCTTCACATACTAACCTTAGAACCTAAACCCTACTTAATGCCTTTTCTTCATCTTAATCATACTAAACATACTGAAGTTAGCTAAACAGGGATTTAGTACAAAACAATTATTTGAGGGCAGAAATTTATCTAAAAATAATGAAACATTTTAAGAAGTTAAAACCAGGCAAATAAAAACAGAATCTCCATAAGGTTGGAGAAAAAGTGTGGGCACAAAGTACAAAAACCTCACCTGCATGGAACTTAGATAAGAAACTGGTCATACTCGAGCTAGAGAGCACTTACAAGGGTCTTATGAGTGTATCTTTGTATTTTCTCCCAGAACCATTAATAACCCTTTTCCCTGAGTCAATATTTTGAAATATTACAAAATTCTGGCAACCTATTTATTAAAATGTCTTTAATATCACACTAACATTTTCTAACACTAGACTAACACAATTTAGGGGATATAAGTATTTTTACTTTTAAAATACAAACTGTGCTTGCTTTGTACAACTGATAAAATATTTCCAAATCATATATTTATTTACCCAACAGAAGCTGAGCAGAATCTTTTCTATTGATTTCTATTTATTAAATAACAAATGGCTTAAATCACCAACTGTTTAAATCCTTAATTACCCCACAACAAAGACTTCATAAACACAACTATAGATAAGCAATCATTTGAAAGAGAAATAAGCTTTTAAATAACATTCTTCAGAAACCTAAGGACAAACCCATTAAACATAATGTACAAAATACATCCTGTTGCTATTGTCTATTCCTAAAAACTCCCTCCAAATCTAACTTAAATCATTTAAACGTATCTTAATGATTGACTCATAGAATAAAGATTAATTTACCAAAAAAAAAAAACCTATTGCCAAGCCATGCGTAGTGATTCTCTAGAAGAGTATATCCAGCATAGACGCAAGAGCAGTTAAAGACCAAAAGGTAACTACATAGGCCTATTTGAGAAAAACCAATTGACAAATGACAAGAATTCTATCTATACACTTGATATAACAAATCAATCTCCTTCTCAGACTTAATGTAATTTTAAAATAGTAATATTATCTAGTTGCCATGATTTCCAGATGAAATATGGAAATTATAGTTTTGTCAGTTACTCAGACTGAAATGATCTATTGACAAAGACTGTAATATAACTTTGTTTCCTGAGTCATTCACTGCTTCCTTTCTGTTTCTGCAGCACTTTATGCATATCTCTATTTGTTTTTACTGAAAGTGCTGAATCCTGAAAGAAGGAACTATTATTACCATGTAACAAATGAGAAACAAGCTTAGTATGGTAAAGTGACTTTAAGAAAATTCATCACTAAAGCCAGATTTCAAAGTCATATCTAACTATATAGCTCTTTCCACACTGACTCACTGGTACTAAATAAATCAAACCTAAATAACTGAATTGACTGCAGTTTCTTGCTATAGCTGCTCTGGTAGTAGGAAAAATAAACCTATCATGGACAAAACAATGTAGAAGACATGCTCTGAGTGAAGGTGTGGGTATATTGCCTATTACCTGAACTCCATGCCCTACAAGTAGGAAAATTCCCACTTTATGAGTCTTCATATAAGGCAAAGCCCACCTTCCTATATAGAGGCTAACAATGCCATATACTAGCTCTTCCAGTCACCCTGCAGCACAGACATGGGTGCTGAACCTGGACTTTACCAATACAACATTTCCACCAAGACCACTATAAGACAGACAGTAAGAAGTTGGAACAGCAAAATTCGAATTTTGGCAGCAGGAGGCAATAGCAACATTAAGTGTAGCAGCTATGCAGTGGCTGAGTCTAGGCTTCAGCAATTTGCAGCTCCATTATTGTCACCAGACTGTTTTAAGTTATGATTTTTAGCTATGCCTCTTCTGATATCTAGGCTTCCTTGTTCCTGGCTATTAAAGGATACAACCTTCTCACTAATTTGGCAAGGTAAACAATATGCTTTCAATGAATCCCTTTTCTGCTTGAATCAATCAGAATTGCCCTCCGTTATCTGCAATTAGAAACCCTGACTGAGTCATTTACTAATTAAATACATTACACTAAATAATTATATTTTATCCAATCTTTTTACCTTAGCATTTGTTCTTTTATACAATTTGTCATTATGGTCGTAAGTAACATCTAATTTATACTTGGTAGTATGTTCTAACGACAACAACAAAAAAACTTCAAATCAGATTTTTTTTTACCTTTTTCAAAAGTAACACAAAATACAAATATAATAACAATTACCTAAGGGTTATTTTCACTGAAGTTCAAAGTTAAGCTTTATTGAGGATTCTTACCTGTCAGGAATACCTAGCCTCTTGACACTTCTATAAACGGAAAGAGTATTTGCAACATGTCGATAATTAAACCAGAATCGGGACGTACACACCTAAAGTATTAAAATAAATAAATTAAAACAATTTTTATGCATCAAAGCTAACCATGGAGCTGCAGAGTATTTTTCTTTAAGTAGGATACAGAGATCTCTAAAGAAAGAGGATGCCATAATTCAGGCTTTAAAACAGCAAACATAAAGAATTGTCGGTAAAGGCCAGGCACAGTGGCTCACACCTGTAATACCAACACTTTGGGAAGCCAAGGTGGGCGGATCACTTGGGCCCACAGGAGTTTGAAACCAGCCTGGCCAACATGGCAAAACTCCACCTCCACTAAAAATACAAAAATTACCCGGGTGTGGTGGCGTGCACCTTTGTTCTAGCTACTTGCGAGGCTGAGGCATGAGAATCGCTTGAACCTGGGAGGTGGAGGTTGCAGTGAGCAGAGATGGCACCACTGCACTCCAGCCTTGGTGACAGAGCAAGACTCTGTCTCAAAAAAAGAAAAAAAAAAAAGAAAAAAAAGAATTTTCAGTAAAACTAATCTCTCCAAAGAGAAGTCTTTCATAACTGGTATTAGATTTTAAAAGACCACTCAGCTTAAGAGAAAGCATATCTTTGGGAAATTTAATCAAATACTGAACCAACTTAGTTATCACAATTTCTGTGACTCAATAGCATTTCTATTTCTAAAAAGTTAAATTATTTAGAATCAAAGACAATACCCATAATTTATTTACAGAATAGAAAATCAGGCCGGGCGCGGTGGCTCAAGCCTGTAATCCCAGCACTTTGGGAGGCCGAGGCGGGCGGATCACAAGGTCAGGAGATCGAGACCACAGTGAAACCCCGTCTCTACTAAAAAATACAAAAAATTAGCCGGGCGCGGTGGCGGGCGCCTGTAGTCCCAGCTACTCAGGAGGCTGAGGCAGGAGAATGGCGGGAACCCGGGAGGCGGAGCTTGCAGTGAGCCGAGATCGCGCCACTGCACTCCAGCCTGGGCAACAGCGTGAGACTCCGTCTCAAAAAAAAAAAAAAAAAAAAAAAAAAAAAAAAAAAAAAAAGAATAGAAAATCAGCTACATAGGGTTATACAATATTTGTTTCATTCCAGATTGCTTCCTTCGTTGTGAGAAATGTAGGACACAGGATAAAACATAACATATAAAACAGTTATAAATGCATATAAGAGAGTGCATTATAAAGAAGCTATTAAACTAAAGAGAAAATTAGAAACAATCCAACCAAGTTTTATAGTTTAAAAAAATTCCTAAGAATTATATTAAAGGTGCTGGGAAAATGTAATTCCATGCCTCAAAAGTTAGTGTTGCTGAGAACCCATTCTAAGGTAGGTAAATATAGATCAGGGTCACTTGGTAATACATCTACCAAGCACAATCCTGGTTTCTATCACATGCCTGTGCCTTTAGTAGGTATAATGACAATTTTGAGAATAGCGTAAGTGTTCTTGCCCCTGCCAAATAGAAAGGAATTACATGGTTTTTTAAATTAAATTTTCAATTTAGAATCCAATCAGGAAAAGACTAAATTTTTGACTACATAAAAATGTAAAATTCCATATGTCAAAAATATAAAATTCTGGCTGGACACAGTAGCTCACACCTATAATCCTAGCAGTCTGGGAGGCCAGGGTGGAAGGATCACTTGAGGTTAGAAGTTAAAGAACGGCCTGGGCAACACAACGAGTCCTCCATCTCTACAAAAAAATGTAAAATTTAGCAAGGAGTGGTGGTTTGTGGTTGTAGTTCTAACTACTTGGGAGGCTGACGTAGGAGGATCACTCGAGCCCAGGAGTTCAGGGCTACAGTGAGCTATGATCACACCACCGCACTCCAGCCTGGGAGGCAGCACAAGACCTCATCTCCAAAAACTCCCTTTTTAATTTTAAAAAATAAAGAATAATTTATTCAAGTTTCACTATACTAATATGTAAAATACTGGACAAAAAAAGAAAACTGCAGTTGTAATACAAAGGTCAGTAATGTTTTTTTTTCATCTTTTATTTTTTACTTGAATCCCAGGTTACTGAAATTGAAGAGAGATTTGGTTAGAGGATTCCCAGAGCAAGGAAGGCTTTCATGTGTGTGTCAGTATAAGCTAACAGTCTTTTAGTTCCAAAAGATAAGCCCTTTGGCAATTGCTGGTCTGCACATAGGCAGTTATCCCCTTTTGAACACTGAGGGGATCCTAGTCTCCTGTAGAGAAAGTTTATCCTGTCAAATTGGTAGATGATGGTCTGGCTCCTGATGGTTCTCCTTACTTTTAAGTAGGCATTGAAATCCTCTCTCCTTATCTTTAGCAGGCTTTCCTCAGTAACTTCAGAAAAATTTCTTGTGAAAGGTAGCATATATAAGAGATTTTTTCTTGAAGAACAAGAAAATGAGCCATGAACCCATGTTACACTGTCCTATTTAATCACAATGCTATTATATTTAAAACAAACAAGTATAGAATCTGTAATCACCCTATTTACTTCTAGGAACCTATGGATAATTCATTTATGTTTTTATCAAATGATTCTCAATAAATTTACAAAGCCTCAAACATTCATTTGGCGTCAATAGTTAATTATAGTCTTGCATGTTTATTCTGCACTTTAAGTTGAATTCCTCTACCCATCTCCTTTATATTCCCACTATATTCTTACCATTTATAATCCCCAGTTTTCTTCCTTTTCCAACATGCATTACTAGCTTTGAGATGCTGTACATTCTCTGCTCCCTTTTTCACAAAATCAGCTTCCTTTCCTGCCTCTTTGAACCTAATCTTCCAGTCCAACCCTTGTACATGTTTTTTCATTATGTCAAACATTATATTTCCTAATCCTATAAATGCCATTAAATGAAACTCCAGTAGTGAAACTATTATCCAAATATTTTCCAACCATAGGAAAAACAAATTTGATTATGTGAATTCTATTTGGGGAATTAAAACTACAAATTTATGAATCCAGAAAAATTAAAGATGGTAATTCACACTAAGGTTGGGCAAAAGGCAGAAGAAAAAAAAAAAGGCCAATAAGCAGGCCTTACTAAAAATTGAAACAATGCAAATTAAAACAAAATTTAATTTGTTGACCAGCAGTCAAAAAGTTAAGATAAAAATTAAGAATATATAGCTAACTTGGATTTAGAAAAGGAGCCACAGCCTTTCTGGAGGCAATCATGCTCCATGACTTCACATTCTTATACTTAGGAATTTATTCTAAAGAGAAAATCAGTCAAGTCACAGAGTTATGTGTATAAGACCATTCAACACAGTCCTATTTACAATAATGAAAAATTTAGACTCTAAATGCCCATAAACTGGAGGTTACAGTACATTCATAAAATGGAAGAAAATACAGCTTTTGGAAAAGATTATCTCCATACCTACTGGCAGGAAAAGATCCCTAAGATATGCTAAAGGGTTGCAAAATAGCAGGTATAATATGATCCTAATTATATAAAATCATATATCTATACATCTTTATGCTTATATATGAAGAGGGAAAGGGCTTGAACAATGCTCACCAAAATATTAACTCTGGGATGTGGGACTTGAAGCCATTTTCCCTGTCTTCTTTAATTGAGGTGAAATTCACATAACAAAATTAGTCTGCCTTCTTTAAACTTTTCTGTGTAATTTGAACTTCTACAGTGGTCATTTACTATTTTTAGAAGCAGAAAAAACAACTGAAAAATTTTTAAAAAACATAAGTAGAGAGTATCTATAAACTAATACTATAGATAAGAGATGCAATTAGTAGTTTCCAGCATTAAAATATTTCTACCTTTTATAAAATGCTTCCTTTAACAATAGCATTCCTAATTTATTCTTAAATTTATTTTCAGATCACCACTTGACAGAGGACAAAGAATATTACTAGAATATTATAGTTGATGTGGTCAATTTAAAATACAGCCAAATCAAAATAAAGAATTTCTGATATAAAATGTACAAAAATAAATTGTATTTTCAAAAATACGATTCGCACAAATTTCTCAGATACATATCTAATGTGAACAGAGAGGTATACTTTTACAGTATACTTACCAGAACAGCCCAGTTGTTTGTATGGCCACTTCTAAAGAATTGTTCTGCTTGATCCTAAATAAAGCAAAACAAATAGAAGAAAAAGCCACAATTTCTCAGAATAAAGACTGATAATGGACAGTTAAGACTCCTGTAGTTTTTATAGTTGTAATAACAATCATCTTACGTAAGTTTATGAAGATTCCAGTATTTGACATTATGGACTACATAAAGAATCAAAAGAGCTTACAGCTTAAGATACTGTAAGGGCAAATGTCCTGAACTGGAAATCTGGAGAAATGGGTTTCAGTCTTGGCTTAGACACCTATTAAACAGAGTAACCTTGATTAAGATACTTAACCTTCCTGAAGACTCAGTTTCCTCATGTGCAAAATGAAAGCAATGCCAATCCTACATCACAGCACTCTTTTAGAGAACTGTAAGATTTATGTGCAAGAGTTTCTGCTTTAAAATATTATTTAGCATTACTCAAATGAAAGTATATTATATAACTCATATCTTTCTATTTCCCATACCCTGAGAATTATTAAGAAAGTGAAATATATGCTCAATTAAGAATATACAATTTGCTTGTTCAACATTTAACAAGGCTATTATTTAAAACTGCAACTTCACCCCACCATTTTTCTTACTATGATTTATTTTTTCCACTGTGTTTATCATCTTCTTACATTATATATATAATTAACTTATTTATTATGTATATTATTAATCATCTATCTTTCCCCAAAACAATGTAAGCCTCAGTAGGGCAGGGGTTTTCATCAGTTATATTCAATGATGTATTCCAAGTAAGCTTGGCATATAGTAGGTTTTTAATAAATATTTTGTGAATGAATGAATCCATGGTCCAAATGCCTTTACTGTCGTTGAACAAATCCAGAGTCTCCTATGGAAAACTGAAATCACATGGTTCATAGGTTCAGAATATGGTAAGAAGGTATTACATAAAGGTTGTACTATAAAGTTATAACTTTCAAAATCTTCTTTTAGGCTGTACTCTGATAATTCCTCTATTAAAGTGATCACTCTCTACAGTGAGAAGGCAAAGTAAAAATGCATATGCCAGGAATTTAACCGAAAATTAATATTTCACTTTTAGTAATGCCATATAATTTTTATCCTCATGAATTGCTTGTGCAATATAATCTCCTTACATCCTCAACAAAAACAAAATTTTCACTCTTTGAACTTCTCACAGACATCTTTTTAATCCTTTAATCATTTAATAGTCATCTCAGTTGATTCTCTAAAATCTCTGCAATTATGTCAACTAATTCTTTAATATTGGTCACAATATTAAAAATTAAAGATCAGACAAATGTGCTACAACACCCATAAAGATTGCTGAGGTTTCTTTTTTCTTTTTTTTTTTCTGGGAGATATAATTGAAAGAGGGGCCTGATTGCTTTTAAACATTTTATCTCAAACACAGACAAGTCTTCTTCATATGCTTCTAATTTCCCATTCAGTCTTATAATTGTGAATGACTTATTTCATGTCTTCATTCTACACATAAGTTAATACGCTTCCTGTTAAAATTTCATTCAGTATCCATTCTTACTATGTTCTAGGGACTTTATCTGAACTCATCAATACAGCTGATTGAGTACATCCTCTAGCATTCTGCCAGGGACCATTTCACCAATCTATTAAAGTAAGAATTATATCTGCCATCTCAAGACCCTAAAATTTTCTAACACCACATCCTGACACCTAATGAATATATTTTGATTATATATTAAAATAATAGTGGATATAAGCCATACTGACCTCAGATCAGCTCCCAAACATTAATTACTAGACCTGTCAGAATGCCTAGGTTCAAATCTGGGCTCTATTACTTACTAGGTGTATAAACAGGAAAGTTCCTTAACTTTTCTGTGCCTCCAAATCTCCATCTATTAAACAGTAATAATATTATCTGATGCAGAGAATGTAGGAATAGTGACTGGAACATACCAATAGCCTGAAAAACATTAACAGCTTTAATTTTGAGCTAACAAGAAAATTTCAGGGAGAATAAATTTAAACTTCCACTTGTACACACATCTGTACCTGTGTGCACAAGTGCACACACCAAGTGTAAAGACCCAAGTATTATATATGCTGCCTACAAGAAACTCACTTCACCTATAAACATGCATAGACAAAGTGAATGAATGAAAAAGGACATTCCACACAAATGGAAAACAAAAGGGAGCAGGAGTAGCTGTACTTAGATCAGATAAAACAGACTTTAGGTCAAAAACTATAAAAAAGAGACAAAGGTCAATACAATGATAAAGGAATCGATTCAGCAAGAGAGCATACAATTTTAAATATGTATGCACCCAACACTGTAGCACCCAGATGTATAAAGCAAATATTATTAGATCTAAAGTGAGAGAAGAGATCACAATACAATACTAGGTGGGACTTCAGCACTCCATTCTCCATTGGACAGATCATCTGGACAGAAAATCAACAAAGAAACACTGAATTTATTTTATTTTTGAGATGGAGTCTCACTCTGTCACCCAGGCTGGAGTGCAGTAGCGCAATCTTGCCTCACAGCAACTTCCACCTCCTAAATTCAAATGATTCTCCTGCCTCAGCCTCCCGAGGAGCTGGGACTACAGGTGTGCATCACCACACCCGGCTAATTTTTGTATTTTTGGTAGAGACAGGGTTTCACCATGTTGGCCAGGCTGGTCTCAAACTCCTGACCTCAAGTGATCTGCCCACCTCAGCCTCCCAAAGTGCTGGGATTACAGGCAAACAGAACTAACAGACATTTATAGAACATTTCTTCCAACAATGGCAGATTACACATTCTTCTCATTAGCACGTGGAACATTTCTCCAGGATAGACTGACCACATGGTAGGCCGCAAAACAAGCCTCAGTGAATTTTAGAAATCAAAATTATATCAAAAATATCTTCTGACTACAATAGAAAAGCACTAGAAATCAAAATACACAACAAATTTTAGAAGATGTTCA